>NC_136065.1:1225623470-1226823470 GCF_964261635.1 Lissotriton helveticus
AGCGGAAAGTGGCAGAAAGACAATTTTTCCGCGTTAGCCGTACTGCCTGAGTGAGGCAACATAAAATGGCGACTAAACACAAAATGGCGGCTATAGCGAAGCGGGGCCGAAAACTACGTAACCTCAGACCCTCCTTTTGCCATACTCAGGCAATGCACAAAGGAACCCATGTTAGTCTGAGTCAATATCGATGGTCATGAGGTCACTGAGATGTTGTTGCACCATCATCTTAATGTGTTCTGTTTGCTGTGCTACTGGTTTGGAAATACAGATTGTGGCACAGAGTCCACAAATGGCTGGACCACACTGTAGACAAAGACAACAAGAAAAGACGAGTGCTAAAATCATTCCAAGGAAAGTTAGCACTTTCCATCCCCAAGTGGACAGTAGTCCCCAAAACCATCCCATCACAGACCAATCTCCAGTATGTTGACGAATAGACTCAGAGATGACATGTAGCTTAGAGATGGCTTGGTATACTGTAGGGGCGTTGTCAGGAATATAAATGCAACAACTAGACCCAATCAGTTTACAAACTCCTCCTTTATCTGCAAGTATTATGTCTAAAACCATTCTATTCTGTAAAGTCATAAGTCGATCCGCCTGAAGCTCAGCAGTCAAGTTCTTTAATGCTCCAGAAGTTACATTGATTGTGGCATCAACCACACGGATCAACTGTCTGATATTTTTGCTATTGGCCATCGGACCCCAAAAGGGAAGAAATCCTTTCAGAAAATCCCCTCCTTCTTGCCCTGCTGTATCTTCCGAATCTACTACTCCTCTGGCAACTCTCTTTCTGTGATAATCAGCAGGAGCAGTGTATGTAGGAGGGAGGAGAAAAGCTATATAACATGTTCCCGAGAAGTGTGTGGGAAGCCATGTATAAGCTTTGTCATGACAGATGAAATATGTACCTTGTGATGCCACTAATGGTGCGGGTGTAGAAGGAGTATAGACATAAGTGTGGGTGCAGTTGCTCCTCTCTTGGTTAGTTTTGGTATTCTGACCATTTATTTGCAAGCATAAACGACCTCTTTGGGGTAGTACCCAAATCGGTGTAGAACTCTGTTGCTTGAGCTTGTCAGTGAGGCTGAGAGTATAACGAGTTATATTCCACCCATCGTATGCTTTCTTTTCGCCTTTGGGAATTTTGATAATGTCCGCAATCTTTGTCATAGTCACAATGCCCTTTATCAAGGAACTGTGACTGAAATCCACTCCACCATTATAGGATCCACCAGAAGGAAATCGAAGTAAATTCTGGTATGCATTGGAAAACATAGCCAGATAGGCCCAAGCAGAACCTTCATATGAAAAGGGGAGGACTAGATACGGCATTCCTCTTTGTGTATTATGTGGTATGAGACCACATACCCAACAATCAGTAACATTTACTATCAATTGATGCTGGTGTAACAGTTGAATCAACGAATTGTTAAGATATTCCATTCTTCTCATTTGCTCGTGATCTGGGAGTGAGTAAAATTTATGCGGTGAAACAGTAGTAGAGGGAGTTAGAGGGACAGAAGCGGGAACAGGTACTAACTGCAGGACGTGAATAAGCCATCCTATGCATGCTAATAAACTACTTAAACATACTAAAACACATAGTGCTACGCCACAACGACCAAATAATAATTTCTTATAATGAGCTCTCTTCATTATTTTAATATCACTTCCTTTCCCTGTACTATCCATTACTCTAAAGGCGTTGCTCACGATAATCTTCCTTAATCACTTGGCTGTGATTGTTAGCCGTCCTATGACACTGCAAGTCCTGTTGACCTAGTCACTATTCAGGTCACAGCTCAAGACTCCTACCGTGACCCTGCAACTTGATGGATAAGGGAAGGAAAAACTTTTCTTTATTAACAGAATTAAAAGAAAGTCAAAATTAATTGTCTTTAGGGGATCTTTTCCTCAAATTATATCGTCTCTTTCCAGGCGTTGCCTGGTCCTGGAACAAATGTTCGGGATCTGTGGTGTTGAGTCTCAAATGAACGGGTACAGCTTCCTGTAAGACATCATCGTCCTCTTTCTCTGAGCTAGTCCAATCCAGGTGTGCACTGCTGAACGGCACGAAACTGGGTACCTTCTCACACTCACTATCACCGATACCTTCTCGGACCCACTGGTCATAAGGTAAAGGCAATGGTACCCTTTTGCAGTGCACACCGTGGATCCAGTGTTTCTTTCCCAGGACCTTGACAGCTGTACGAGTCGTGAGTAGGACTTGTCTCGGAGGCCCCCAGCGAGGTTCCAAGTTCTTTTTCCTCTGGAAGTTTTTCAGGCCCACCCAGTCCCCAGGCTGGATGGTGTGTCCGGGATCTGAAGAGGCCTCTGGTAAAGCGTTTTGGACCTGTTGACGAATAACATGCAATTTAGTGGTGAGATCATGCAAATAGTCAACCAACAGTGGGTATGGAATATCTGAGTACTTTTTGGGTCTGGGGACTCCCCAGACATTAGCTGGACGTCCGAACACAATCTCATATGGGCTAAGCCCCAAACGAGAATGAACAGTAGTTCTAGTAGAAAGGAGTGCTAGAGGCAAAGCATCGGGCCAAGAAAGGACCGTGCTGGCCTGAATCTTTGCTAACTTAAGTTTCAGAGTGCCATTATAGCACTCTACCAGACCTGCTGACTGAGGATGGTTTGCCGCATGGAATTTCTGTCTAATGCCTAGACCTACACACATCTTTTGCATAATTTGACCTACAAACTCACTTCCATTGTTACTCCAGACAATGCGCAGCAAACCAAACCTCTGGAATAATTCTTTCAAAAGTATTTTTGCAGTGGCCAAGGCAGTGTTGTCCTTTAGGGAGTAGGCCTCTATCCATCTGGAAAAGGCACAAACCACCACCAGGACGTACTTGAGATTATTGAAACGTTCCATATGGATGTAGTCTATTTGCAGTACCTCAAATGGGTACGTAGGGGGTGCAAAATGACCTGCTGGAGTTGGAGTTCCCTTTCCTGGATTGTGCATCAAACAAACAATGCAATGTTTCACCACATTTTCTGCACATTTAGGGATACCATCATTCTGCCATACTGGAGCTAGAAGCTTACATATACCCTGTGCATTAATATGGTCTGGTCCATGGGCCATAGTAACTACAGGCAGTATATACGCATCGGGTAACAACCATCGTTGATGTTCTGACAACTCCTTCCAACATCCCGTACTATCCAACATTCCCGTACTTTCTCTCCACGTACTTAATTCATTCTCAGTGGCCTCCTTCTGGATTGCTTTCACACTTTCCACTGTGTCTTCACACATACCAGCTTCTGCAACCCATCTAGCAGGACCTGCAACATACATGCGACTTTCAACATTCCTCGCTGTTTCCTTCGCTATCTCATCTGCAAATGCATTTCCTCGACCCACGTCATCAGTAATCTTTTTGTGTGCGCTGCACTTCACAATCGCTATTTGAGTAGGAAGGGCAAGTGATTCAAGAAGGTCAGTTACCAACTGGCCATGCTGTATCTTGGTGCCGTGGGAGGTAAAGAATCCTCTTTCCATCCACAAGCGACCAAAACTATGGGCGACGCCAAATGCATACTGGCTGTCAGTATAGACAGTCACTCTTTTCCCTTTCGCCAACACACATGCTCTTGTCAACGCAATCAATTCTGCAGCTTGCGCTGAGTTGTGCGGAATGCGTGCAGTTTCTACCACTGTGTACAAAGTCGTTACTGCATAAGCAGCTGTGGTTTCACCATTGGTAAGCCTGAAACATGACCCATCTACCCATAGGATCCCATCCGGATCCACAAGTGGTGTATCCTTGAGGTCTATTCGACCCTTCGTTTCTTCTTCAGTGCGAAGAAAACAATCATTCTGATCTTGTACATGGTTAACATCCAAAGTAGGCAACAATGTTGCTGGATTCAGAACATTACATCTTTTTATGTGTATGTGACTAGCTAAAAGTGTCAACTCATATACAGACAAGCGAGCACTCGTTAAATGCTGAGTTTTCGTCCTGTTAAGAAGAGTATCTACTGCATGTGGCACCATCACATCCAGCAGATTGACGAATAGAAATTGCCGCTGCTGCTGTTGCTCTAAGGCAACTAGGTAATGCCTTAGCTACCGGATCTAATGTTGCAGAAAAATAGGCACACGGCCTTTGTTTGTCGCCGAATTGTTGCGTCAATACTGATAATGCGCAACCTTCCCTTTCATGGACATAGAGTGTGAAAGGTTTACTGTAATCTGGAGTACCCAACAAAGGAGCAGAACACAAGGCAGTACGTAAATCTGTAAAACTCTTTTGACATTCATCAGTCCAAGGCAGAGGCTGGGGTGTATCTTTAAGTGTAAGTGACAACAGTGGTTTAGCAAGAAGTGAAAAATTTGGAGTCCACTGTCTACAGTAAGAGGTAATACCTAAGAAAGCACGCACTTCTCTTTGTGTGGACGGTACAGGCATTCGTGCAATTGCATGAATACGTTCTGGAGTCAATCGCCTTCCCTCCTTCGACAAGAGATGACCTAAATAGGTAACTTCTTGTCGGCAATATTGTAACTTGGAAGACGATACTTTATGATGTAAATCAGACAAATGTCGTAAGAGTGATACAGTTGCTGCTTTACAAACATTTTCTGAGTCAGCAGCGATCAATAAATCATCCACATATTGGATAAGAGTGGCACCTGAGGGCAAAGAAAAGGTGTCAAGTTGAGAATTCAAAGCTTGACTGTATAAGGAAGGACTTTCACAATAGCCTTGGGGTGCACGCTTAAACTGGAAGCTTTGGCCTCCGAGAGAGAAGCCAAAGAGATCCCTACTTTCTTCAGCAATAGGAATGCTAAAGAAAGCATTCTTAAGATCGATCACCGAGAACCAAACCGCTGAAGCAGGAACCATAGTAAGCAAAGCTGTTATATCTGGCACAACAGGGAATTGAGGGACAACAATTTTGTTGACCTCTCGAAGATCAATTACAAAACGGTACACAGGTGGCTGAGAGGGATCAGTACTTTTAAGAATAGGCAAAACAGGACTATTGCAAACATTTCCTCTAGTCTCTTCAACCACACCCTTTTGAACCAAATCATGAACAATGGCCAACAAGGCTCTCTCACCATCACTGGATATTTTATATTGGGGAACACGTGGCATCTTAACATTGTCTTTAACAGTAATCACATATGGTGGAATTTGCAATAAGCCAACATCATTTGGACCCACAGCCCAAAGTGTAGCAGGAAGTGAACGCAACTCGGGTGGTAGCTGTTCTTAAGATACATACATTGGAGAAGTCAACTTATCACCTAAAGTGAGGTGCACACCAGAGGGTGAACAATACAGTGTAGCATGTAAACGTTTCAGTAGGTCCAAACCCAATACATTTTCTCCGCATCCTGTCGTTAAAAGGAGTGGAGCTTCCAAATTGTATGGACCAATAGAAATGGGCAGAGGGCAAGAGATAGGATTTGAAACTGGGGTGCCAGAGAATCCCACAGAAACATTTGTTAAGCCAGACAAAGGTGTCCCAGGGAGTTTAGAATGCATTATGGAACTTCTCATTGCACCAGTATCCAAGAGAAATGGTTCTGTAACACCTAATGCCATAACATTAACATAAGGTCCTTCCTGATCTACTGGAACTGATACGACTCCCTTACTTTGCCTATGGCTGTCCTAGCTAGTATGAAAAGCAACGTCCTCATTATCGAAACAATAGTCATCATTGTAGTATTGTGCAGATTGAGAATTCTGCTGATCAAAGTAATTTGTAGAATCCTGAGGGGGAGAGGGACGTCGTTCCTGAGTCGACGCACCACGACCCCTACCTCTGGATATGGATCGAGAATCACCACAACCCCATGGCGCTAATGATCCACCATACCGCTGTAATAAAATTGGACAAATATTCTTAAAATGCCCATCTTCCTTACAGTAAGCACACTGGTTAGGGCCCAATGGAGCTCGTGGAACTGAGGGCACTGGCTTCTGCAACAACCTCTGAAACTGTGGGGGCTGTGTAAATGGGGGTTGAGCAGAACGAGGGGGATAAGCTTGTTGTAGAAGGACCTTCGTTTTTAAGTCTTTAGTCTTTTTCTCCGCTTTTTCCTTATCTTCATTATCCCTATACTCATAATATTGAGCAGTAGCCAATATCTGGGCAGTGGAAGAGACAGCCCAAGAACTCTCCGATTGTTTTAATTTATTCGATAATTCTGGAAGTAAATTAAAAACAAATTTGTCTTGCCCACTATGGTCGATGAAAGTCTCCTCGAACCGAGTAAAGAAGTCGGAGACACTTTCATCCGTCTTTTGCTTACACGCCGCTAACTTATCCCAGTTAACGCGCACCGCGGGCATCAAAGTTTTCATCAAATCTATTATTTTTCCAGGCAATTCCGTAATCAGGACATCCGGTTTGGCACCACCTACTTGTCCTGCATCCGCAGCTGTAATGGCAGCCCAATCACCACCTAAAGCTGCCGCATTATCCTGTCTACGAATCTTGGTCCATATTGCTTGTGGGACTATATTCCCCATAAGTAAGTCAATATCCGCCAAATTCATAATACAAGCGTCAACAGTCTGAGACAACTCTTTATAATATCCCGCAGGATTCTTACGAGGGTCCGGTAAAGACTGTTTGAGTGCCAACACTTCTGACCTTTTCCAAGGATCATGTACCCATATACGCTGAAAATGAGCAGGAACACCTGGAACATTACCTGCTTGTGGGACCTCATCTCTCCATATTGGAGGGACTTCTCGCATTGGATATTGTGCCGTCTTACGACGAACCGCGGGATCAGGCTCAAGAGAACTTTGAGAGAAACGGGTAGATCGAAAAGCAACAAGCTTCTGAACAGCATGCTCTACAGCAGGACCCACAATAAGTCCCTTATCAAATTGATCCTGTATTTCGAATAAATCCTGAGGAGGTGAGTCTAGATCTACGTCTCCCCATTCTTTAATCAGAGTATTGCACATAACATCAAATACGTATCTCTGGGTGGGCGCGTTCCATTGCAGAAAAGTATCTAAAATATCATGTATACTATACTGTACACGACTCATAATCCAATTATAAGCAAGGGAATCTAATTTAGTCCGTTCTTCCAAATCCGGAAACTGACTCCGGGATTGCCTCCTAGGCGAGGCGGGAGAGAAGAAAAGAGGTCCAAGAAAAGGCGACAAAAGACCTGAAACAGTGTCGATTAAACGCCGTCGAGCTGCAGGGGAATGTGACACTAAAACGGGGGACAATGTATTCTGTAAAACAGAAGAAGAATCTGTAGCAAAGGAAACGGCAGATGGAGAAGGCTGAGGCACAGGAGATTGGGGTACAGATGTCGCTGGCAAAGGGGGTGGAGGTGGAATCACAGGGACAGGCAACTGTGCAGGAATTACAGCAGCTGGATTAACAACAGGCTGTAATGGCAGTGCATTAGCACCTAACACATAAGGCGGAGGTAATGTCAACAAATGGGACATAAAAGAATCGTCATCAGGACTTTTACTCTTTGGTACAGTAGGTAATACAGGATAGCATCTATCTATTGCCATACAATGTTGTCTTTCTGACACCTCAATCACCTGATCAGCTTCGTCATTTTTAAATTGTTGGGCAGCCTGTAGAATCGACATACTCTGCTCTTTCTTATCTTTCTTCATTTGCTTAATTTCTTTCTGTTTGGCTTCCTTGCGCCATAGGCGAAAGGAGTCAAACATTGCCGGTCGGGCTTTTCTCTTGAATAAAATTGTTTACAAATTATCTAATATATCTGGCTCAAAAGACCCATTTTGTGGCCACTGCAAAACACCGTCTTTCTTAGTGTATCGGATCCATGTTTCATTAAAAACTATAGGACCCAGACCGTGCTTTGAGTAAAGTTCGTAAGTAGGAGTTCCAACGGGAGGAATCGGACAAGAATCCTCTAGTCGGGAATCCCTAGAACAACCAAAACAACAAAATTTCTTAAACTTACTAAATCCAGGCATTTCGTAACGAACTGGACTTCCTTACAAACGTCAAGGGATTTTCGGACAATAGAGTCACAGCACAAACGTACTTACCCCTTGGCTTCGGTTAGCGCGCTAATCGAATAACAAAATACAAAAACAAAGAGAGTGGGCGCTACCCACAAATACTTAACTAAATGCTTTTCTCACGCCAACAGATGTCAGTCTATCGTCTCGCGATACCAATCATCACCAAAGGGCCAAGGCAGGGCGACAGTCAGGGCAGCAGTCATCAGCAGCCATCGGGAAGGAGTAGCCACGATTCAAAAGACCTTCGGTCCACTTCGACATGCAGGGGTCGCTCACGTGGTTCGCGAAATCCTCCGGAATTTTCTTGCGAAGCTCCTCACGACTCTCGGGCAAAAACTACTACCGCTGAAGTCGCCCACACGTTGGGCTGCCAATTGGAGAACCCGGCCTTATGGGCCAGGCGGCGCAGGGCACGCCTAAGATCTCCGAGTTCACCTGCCTCGACCGACAGAGACACGAGACACTCTGTTAGGCGTAGAAAAGTAGTTTTATTAGCTTCAGCTAAGCACAGTTATCTAAGAAGTACCACACAGGTAGGTTCTCAAGAGACTGCCACTTCAAACTGTGGCGCACAGTCTATTATACAACACAAGTTTACAATGACAACTCCCAATATACACAAAACTGACAAATAGGAATAGTTCGAAAACAAGCTATCAGATGTCTAAAACACACCCTCCTTTCAGACCCCGTGTGCTCTCCTCCCATCAGGTTAATCAACACTAGTGCCCGTAATTCAATTTGCAGGTGGCAAAACATGTGTAGAATGCTTCAAAAGAAGGGCTATGTAACAAGAGAACACACGAAGAGAATAGTGAAGGCCAGTAAAATAAGATAAGGTAGAGAAGAATGGTGGGACCCAAACAGTGGAGTAAGTCATGGATTAATCAGTCTAGACATGGCTTTGCGAACTCGGCCGGACCCTGACATCAGTATCGCACACAAGGACAAAGGTTGTTCTTTAACGAGAAAAACATCGAGCAGCTGAAAGTGGCAGAAAGACCATTTTTCAGCGTTAGCCATGCTGCCTGAGTGAAGCAACATAAAATGGCGACTAAACACAAAATGGCAGCTATAGCGAAGCGGGGCCGAAAACTACGTAACCTCACGCCGCTGCAGGGGGAAGGGCCCAAGTATTACAGAGTCGGTAGCAGGCGCAACCTACATACCTCACCGGGCCGTGCAGTGCCTGGGATCTGCCTGGAGGTGGATGCAGCGATCGTCCGTGGTGAGCGGACCTCCTTGTGCATGAGTCCCTGACGCTGCCCGACGTCGGAGGCTGGGGTGCGGTGTTGGCCTGATACCTGGCAGGACCTGTGGGGTGAGTTTGAGTGGGGAGACCTCTGCTGCTGACTGCTCCTGCTTGGGGTCCGGGGGTTGAGGCGCTGCTGCCCCCGCCCCCCGTATCGCCTTCTGTGAACGGCCCTGATTGAGAGGCTGCCGTGATGCAGAGGTGCAGCGGGCTGCGGGCCATGGTGCATTGAGCTGAGTAAGAGACGGGGCTGTTGATGGACTGTCCTCTGGCCCGAAGCTGTGCTGCCTCTGATGGTGTGTGCACCTGCCACCATTGTGTACTGTGTGTGAAAGGCATACATTCCTTATTTTGTGGATGGTGAATAGCTGTGAGGACCTTATTTTCTACCAGGCAAGCAGGCATCACGAATGAGGGAAAGGAACTGTGGGAACACATGGCTTCCCCCCTCCCCACTCCACCTGTGTTGAATCTGTCGTAACTGGTACAACAGAGGCTCCGTGACCGTGGTTACCGGTGACAATGCTTAAGCTCAGTGGTGCAGTCAACGGGCCAGTAGTGTTGGTGGCTGTGGCAACAGGGAGGCCTACAATGTGCTCTGCCTCCCTGGTCTCTGCGACAGACCTTCCTGGATTTGAGGAGCCTTCCATTTTGTGGTCTCTGCCCTGCCTGGAACACAAAGTAGGAATGGGGAGCCTGTACACTGACATGGTTATATCACACAACCTGTGTATACATGCCTAGCTGAACCTGCTTCATATACTCCTGTGGGAGCCCTGCTGGATACTACTCACAGACTGCAGGGGGACACCGGCGTGACTGCAACACCTTTTCTGACTTATCGGACGCCCAGATCCATTGTTCAGCCGGTGTGAGTCCAATATCCTGCAGTGGAGAGATGGGCAAAACTCAAGAGGTAGCGGCCACCAACTCCCAGGAACTGGAAGATGGAGACGTGCCTATGAACATGCAGTCACTCAATACGACCCCCCCCCTCAGAGGACGTGGAGGCGCAGGATAAATTAGACCTAATACTAAAGAGAGTCAGCGAATCCAGGAGATCTATCGAGCAGCAAAATAGGCACCCTCACCACCGGTTTCACCCTTCCTAAAAGCGGGCAATAGTAAATTGGCTGACCAGGTGAAAGATCATGGGTCCATACTGGAAGACCTGGTACCCCAGCACAAGGATCATGCGAATCAGCTCCAGTCCCTTTGGAAGCAGGTCACGGAGCTGATGTACAGGGTCGAGGACGCAGGGGGAAGGGTGCGACGCAACAACATTCGCATCATAGGGCTGCCGGAGCGCAGCAAAGGGGTTGAATCATCGACCTATATGGAGCATTAGTTCTGCACGCATGTAGCCCCAGAGGGCCTCTCTAACTTTTTCTGTGTTGAGAGGGCGCAACGGATCCCCACGGGAAGACCGAGAGTGGGGTTCGCAAACGGACTAAGACACAAAAGGTTCAACTTAGTTTTTTGGACCTAGCGCTTATAGTGGCAGAAAGATCCATCACCATGTGCTGGAAGTCAGCCAGAGCCCCCGCCCTAGGTGGGTGGCATACTGAAATGCTTCGATGGGCGGGAGCTGAAAGCGCGGTGCTTCTTAGGGAGGAGGCCTGTGGCCTAAGGAAACATCCAATCTCCCAAGAATGGGATGCCATGGTGGAAGTATTTAGAAACGTCACCCCAGATGCTGCTACGGATGTTCCAAACACTTCATAGTAACTGGGATCACACAATAATGTGCGGATTGACCCCTGTGGGTAATAGTTGAAGAAGTGGAATCAGACATTGGACATAAAACCTCAAATTAACTGGAGCCGTTTAGTAGATATGCAGTTAGAGCTGGGGGAGGGTGTTAGTAGGGAGAAGGGCTGGGCATTTGGGTACTGATTTATTAGGAATATTCTGATGAATATGCTGTACATCCTGGAAGGAGAACTTAATGCACAGAACTAAATGTTGGCTGAACTCTCTTGGAATGATAATGATGATGGTTAAGTAACATATTGCATGCAGATATAATTTCGCACAGAACGCATAAGATGTATACGAAGGCATGCGCGGTATATCTGTTTTATTGTTTGGTAAACAACAAAAGGAAAAATAACAATAAAGTTTGTTTAAAAAAAAAAAAAAAGAATTGCTGTGCATTGGCTAAAAGGCAGATTCCGGAAGACCTCCGTGGTCATTCTAGTTGGGCCAAAGCTGCTATCACTGCGTTGGTACACACAGTCCCTGTCCTGGACATTAGCCAGGCAGCTACGGTTGCATCTCTCCATACCTTTACGAAGCACTACTGTCTGTATAGTTATGTTCCCCGTGAGGGGCATTTTGCCTGCTTTGTTCTGCATAACTTTCTGGTGTGAGACCATTCACAGACCCGCCTCCAAATAGGTACTTCTTTGGTATCTATTCTATTTTTTTTTTAACTCTTTTTATTGGATTTTATACAACGAAAAGACAATACAACACATAAGACAACACCCCCCTCCCCCCCTCCGATCGGGCAGATTAAATATAGAACAAAAAGAATTTCAAAAGCTTATAAATAATAATAATACCTAAAATTAAATATTTGAATTGACGCATGAATCATCAAGATACTGATAAACATTAGGTTAGATGGTTATACATTACAACTAGACGGTTTTAGCCATGTTATTATTATGTGAGTGTCTAGGATTCAAACCATTCTATTAAAGGAGACCAAATTTTTATGCCTTGTATTCTACGTTTCCTACCTTTATTTTTATATATTGCCATTTCTAAATTAAAAATCGCTAACAGTCTTGAAAACCACTGTTGATATGAGGGGGCGATAGGATCTAACCAAGCCGATGCTATGCAAATTCATCGAAATAAAAATCAGTTCATGCCCAGTATTCAAATTATTACATTTTGTTAAACCCAATAGAACTGTTTGATCAGATAGATTAACCACAGTTTTAAGGATCAATGAGAGGAAATGTTCAATTTTTGATTTCAGAAAAATTAAAGAGGGACAAGATGAAAAGATATGTATACAATCCGCATCTTGTAAGTTACAACGAAAGCAGCATGTTCCTCTCCCATTACCCCATTTGGCCTTTCTATCTGGAGTATAGTACATAAAAAAGCATATTTTATAAAATTGTGTTTGTAATTTGGTTGACATGAGTGCGGTTTGTGCTAGCCCATTTACATACTCAAATTCTTCAATTGAAATTATAAATTTCCTTTGCCATTTCTGAATAATCTTCGGTCTGTCATCAGATAAATGTGTAAGTAATAATTGGTAAAAAACCCCAATCCGTATTTTTTCCTGATAGTGGCAAAGAGTTTCAGCTATGATACTTTTAAACATAGTATCTTCTCTCCTCATTCGTCGTAATAAAAAGTCTCTAATTTGAAGATATTTAAAGAAATCTCTCCATTCAAGATGATACTTGTCTTTCAAAAATTCAAAACAATATATCCCTTCTGAGGAGAAGAAACAGCCTATATAAGTAATTCCAGCTATCATCCATCTATCAATATAGGAATCTTTAAATATGTCTGGTAAGAGGGGGTTATTTTGTATCGGTGTATAGAAAGATAGCAGTCCCAAACCTATCATTTTCCTCACTGATTTCCAAACTTTAAACACGGCTATGAGTGTTTTTAGTCTTACTTTTTTTATGGTAGCTATCGAAAAGATATCTCCAAAGATAGCCGATACTTCTATCATCTAATATTATTTGATGAATAGTCGGTGCGTCTTTATCCCGTATTGTCCCTATTCCATCAAGAAGAAAAAGCTCATGATTATATAGCAAGACTGTTTCTCAATAATATAGCCTGAGATTTGGAAGACTTAAGCCTCCTCTTTCTTTGGGAAGTGTCAGAAGTTTATAGGCGCGGCGGGGCTGTGTGTATGACCAAATAAAATCCGTAAAGATATGTTCCATTATTTTAAACCATTGATCTGAGATTTCCAGATTAATTGCTCTAAATAAATATAAAAGTTTTGGAAAGTAGACCATTTTTAGAGCATTTATCCGTCCGATCAAAGAAAGATGTAAATTATTGATACGGCGGAGATCTTTTTGCATTTTGTTTGATATAGGTTTAAGGTTCAGGTCGACTAGATTCTCTAATTCAGAAGTTATTGTAACCCCTAAGTAAGTGGCTGAATTTGTTATACGTGAATCTGTCATAACACATTTGTTGTTAATAATTATTTGGGTTTTCTCTCGATTCAGAGCGTATCCTGAAATAGTACCGAATATTAATGCCTCCTGTTCAATAATTGGCATAGCCAAGTTTGGATTAGCAGTGACAATGGCAATATCGTCTGCATAGGCGAGAATTTTTGTTGAGTATTTATTTGTCCGGATGGCAGTTATATTGCTATTATTTTGCAGTCTCCTGATAAAGGGATCAATATAAAGAGCGAACAACAGCGGGGAGCATGGGCATCCCTGCCTTGTTCCTCTCGAGATTTTTAATACTTTTGAATTACCTCCATTAACCATCACCATTGCCTGGGGATTAATATAGAGTTTTTGCATTGCCTGTATAAACGCCTGGTTGAAGCCGACTCTGGACATTGCCTGCCACAAGAATGGCCAGGAGACCCGATCAAAGGCTTTCTCGGCATCAAGTAAAATAAGTGCCATCGGGTCTCCTGCCACCTGGGTGTAGTCAAACAAGCTAATTACCCTCCGTGTGTGATCGTTAGTGTCTCTCCCAGGGATAAAGCCGTGCTGAACTTTGAATGTAACTTTATGAATTATTGAGGAGATACGGTTAGCAAGTAGTTTGGAGTAGATTTTAGAATCTACATTTATTAAGGTGATGGGTCGATAAGAGCCCATCTGGTCGAGAGGTTTATTTTTCTTAGGAAATATCACAATTTTAGCCGTAGACCATGAGTTGGGGGGTTGCCCTCCTCTAAATAAATGTAAACATAGGTTCAACAAGATTTCTTGCAGTTGATCCAGAAATACTATGTAAAATTCAAGTGGAATAGCATCTACTCCAGTTGCCTTCCCGCGGGAGAGATCTTTTACAGTTTTTCTTATTTCCTCGATGTCGGGGGCCTTGTCCAAGATTAGCTGGTCTTCAGTGTTATATTTGTCACAGGTATCTATATCTAGATATTCAGTGATTTTCTCTTGATCTATTTCTCCCTCTTCTGTATAGAGAGCACTATAAAAACGCCAAAATGCTTCTCTGATCTTTTCTGAGTCAGTTATTCTACCGATTATTGGGTCTTGAATTTCCTGTATTACATTTTGTGTAGTCTGCTGTCTCATCCGGATTGCTAATTGCTGACCAACTGATTCACTAACCTCGTATATTTTTTCCCGGTGAGCAGTAGCTTTTTTAATGGCTTTATTGGTATATATATTTGTAATTGCTGCCTTAGCTATTGCAACCTGAATTTGTGCATTACTTATCGCTTCTGCGGTAGAAGAGCTTCTTGTTACCCTTATAAGCTCTTCCTCCAACCTCTTTAAAGTTTCTTGTGAGAGTCTTAGTGATTCTCTTGCACATTTGTTGCTCCGGAGTGAATATTGTATAGTTTCACCCCTAATGCTTGCTTTTAGAGCGTCCCTAACAAAATCCATTGTTGTACTGCCGTTATTAACCATCAAAAAGTTTGAGATCCAGCTTCTCATATGTTTACAATATTCACTCTCAAGGAGCAAAGACCTCTCAAAGGTCCAAGCTTGTGGTGTCTGTGCCAAAGATGTTGTCTCCAGTGTTAGTATTAAGGGATTATGATCCGACATAATTCGGGGTAGCTTTTCTATTTTTGAGGGAGTTTTGATTGAACTAGAAATCAAAAAGTAATCGAGTCTAGCATGTGTATGATGTGGATTTGAATAATATGTATACCCTGGATCATCGGAACTACTATTTAAAGTCTGCCACGCATCAATTAACCCATGGGTAATACATAATTCCTTGATTGCTTTAAAGACTTTTGATTTTCGACCATGGTAATACCAATTATCTTTTGTGGACCAATCATGTGAAAGATTTATATTAAAGTCGCCACAAATTATAAGTGGTAGTGGCCAATTAGTAAATTCATTAGAAACATTATTAATTACCAGGGGGTCATCATTATTACATCCATAAATTGTGCAGATGGTCATTGATGAGATGAGGATTGCCCTGTATAAACTTCTGTGATCACCCATCTTCACAATTTATCGGATTTAGTTTTATTAAACTTAAACCCTCTGCCTCTAGCCAAAAGTGCTACCCCCCTTGCCCGCATACCCTGTGTAGTTGCACCAATCAGATTGTATCCAAGTGAGTTTAATATTTGTAATTGTGACCCTTCAATATGGGTTTCCTGTAATCATACGATATTAGCGCCAATAGTCTGTAGGCCAACTGCAACCATTTGCCTCTTCTTGATGTCATTTAAACCACAAATATTTAATGATAATATTTTTAATGGACCCATCTATCAATCCTGTTTTTTGTGTCGGTATAGTAATGCTTTTTTTTCAGTTCGCTGATGAATTTGTCGGTGAACTACCTGATCTGCCCGACCACCCCCCCCTTGCCCACCCCCCACCCACCACCACCTTTGAAGGTTACCTGGTCTCGTTGCGACCAGGGGTGTGACATCAGTGTAAGCGAGCCCGACGGGGCTGGGTTGGTTTATAAATGTATATTACATATTTATCATGTCTCAAATAAACTAGGGTCTAATTATTTTAATTAACGTATCACTTTTTAACAGTTGGATAGGCTTGTTTTCCAGCTTATTCACCCGATAAACTAATCTTCAGGTATACCTTAAACTTTATACATGAATAAGAGGTGAGATAATTGATTTGGGTTATCTTATCCTCTTATATATCCTGATATAAGATTTATATTATTTCCCAGAGTTTCGTGGATTAGTCTCTGTGATTTCTCGTAGATAATCCTCCGCTTGTATTTCGCTGCTAAAGGTTCTTGTTGAGCCCTTGTATATGATTTTCAGGCGTGACGGATTTTGCAAGAATACTTTCGCTCCGAGTTTTTCAAATGGATCGAATAGTTGGCGCATTTTCCATCTGCGCTCTACAGTAGAGTGAGCAAAGTCCGGTCTCGCAAAGAACTTGAATCCTTTATGTTCTCTTTGTGTTGTTGGTCTTGCAAGATCATAGATTGCTTCACGGAGAACAAAGTTACCAAAGCAGACCAACATTGCTCTGGGATATTGATTTGACTTATTGGGGTGTTTTGAAAGAGTTAAGGGGAAGCGATGGGCCCGTTGTATCTCCCTTGCCATATCACAGGCTTCCAGTTCCGGGAAGGATTCTTTAAGGATGTTAATCATTGCCCCTCTGGCATCATCTCCCTCAAATTTCTCAGAAATTCCAAGGAACCTTAGATTGTTCCTTCTAGATCTATTTTCATGATCTTCTACTTTTGCCATTAGGTCCTTTAATATTCCGTCTTGCTCTTTTTCGTTTTTTTGAAGTTTCATAACATCCATTTCCAGGTTCTCAGTACGAGTTTCAACCATAACCATTCTGTCTGACATTTCCGAGCAAATATTTGCCACCTTTTTCACAGCACCTTGTAGCTTTTCAATGGCCTTGCGATGTTTTAGACTGTCTTTTTTAACATCCTCATGGAGATTCTTTATAGATATGAGCACCTCGCTCAGTGAGGGGTCAGTTGCTTCACCCGGTGATTTATTCATTGGGTTTTTTCGAGTAGGATTGGATCTGATTTTGTTGTGGTCGGTATTGTTACCAGGATCTGTGGTCTCTTCATTTAATAGATTTTTTTCGCTCCTTTTATGTTTTATCCGTCTTTTTCCGCTCCCATAACTTTTTTCCCCATGAAACTTTTCTCCGTAGATATTCTTGAGTCACTGAGACCAGTGATTTCTAGAGGTGCTGTCTCTCTTTGTATATCGGGACTTGATTCGCTTGAGTCACTTAGTTCGCTTGAGTCACTGGAGTCACTGGAAATAGATATGCCAGTTTGATATATTTCAGATTCCGAATCTTCGGAGAATGATAAATTTGCTAAGTGCGAGTCCTTCCCTGCTAAAGAGCTTTGCATGTAGTTAGCAGATTGTAAAAGTTCTGTTTTCTGATTTGACTTTTTTTGATCACACAGATCTCCTTGATTGATTATTTTTGTGTCGACTTCCAAAAGTAACCTTGTCTCTTCACTCCCCGTACTTGGATCTTCATGTGAGTTTCCTTCTCCTGTAGTGAGGTTGCGGTTCATACTAGAGCTATTTTCGTTTGAGGGTTTGTTTGGAGTATGATTACAGTTATCATCTGACTTTCTAGAGTCTTTGGTTTGAGCTAAGCACTGTGATAGATCCAGCAGTTTTTCATTTTTTGATGCATTGCATAAAGACTCTTTTGGTAGCGGACTGAAAATATTCGATATTCGAGGCTAGGATGTCTCCGGAAAACCAGTATTCTTAGCTGTAAAAAAATTTATCGTCTGTAATCTTTGTGCTTTTTTTGCTAGCAGCTCCAGTTTGGCGCTCTCCTCGACTTCCTTTTTGTCTTCCGCTGCCTCACTCTTGTCGGCTGTCTTCAGCTTCATTTCTTTTTCTCTTTCTCTTTCTTTTTCTTTCTCCTTCTCCTTGCGCCTTAATTTTTCTTTTTCCTTTTCCAACTTTCTTTCCAAGTTTTTGTCTTTAATCTTTGCTTTCTCTTTTTCTTTCTCTTGGGGTTCATTCTTAGTTGTGACTCTTTCCTTTGCTCTGGCTCCTCTAGTTTCAGGGCCTTTAGGCTTGATAATTTTGGTCCTGTTTGAAGGGTCCTCCACCTCAACCTCTTTGATCTCTTCATTTGACAGGTTTTGACCATCCAGACAAGGTCTCTCTTCTTGTGAGGAGGTAACATCAACTCCAATCCCATCAACTTGCCCCTTGTTGAGGGCCATATTGTTGGGTTGGGGTTGATTTGTAGATGTCTGAAATGTCTGTATTCTCTGATTTTTTTGTTCTTTCTGGCTCCTTTGTTCCTTTTGTGCGGTCTGTTCTCCACCCCTGTCTACTCCGTCTGCTCCGTCGATGCAATCCATTTCAGAGGTTCTATCTTTGTCTTTATCGATGTCCGTATCCGCTGTCCGAGATGTTGGAGATGTTGGAGATGTTTTCCAATGAGATCCTTCTCGGGGTCTCTTAATGCAGAGACAATGTATCCTCAATGCGTTTTTATCATCCTTTTCTCTAGATTTGCCGTCAATTTTCCTCGGATAACTTTCTAGGACAGTATGCGTTAAATCAGATATAGAGAACTCGAGGATTTGTTTTTTTGCTGATGAATCAGCACATAAGGCAATTAATGTGTTATTAATTACAGAATTGAATCGTGCAAAGGAGGATAGAGTACCAATAACAATCCGGTTTTTAAATCTGCTAAACCTGCATCTCCATTTCCTCCATTTAAATCCTGATAACATTCAAGTTGTTCAGCAGTTCGACTATTATTATTATTATTATTATTATTAAAGGCTTTTATAACGCGCTCTATTACTAAAAAATAGTATCCTGGCGCGGTAAAGGCGGAGCAGACTGGGAAAGGACAAATTTTAAGAAAAGAAGCAGAAAAAAAATTAAGCTTTAATATTAAAAAGGTGAGTTTTTAGTCCTTTCTTAAAAACATTAAGAGACGGTGCAGTTTTTAAGTGGAGGGGAAGGGCATTCCAGGATTTTGCTGCTTTTACCGAGATTGATTGGCCGCCAAGTCTGCAATATTTAAATTTGGGGACAGACATCTGGCACATGTTGGCCAATCGTAGAGGGCGGTTAGGAACATACAAACAGAACCTTCAGAACCTATTCAACATATAACGATGTGCTTCCACTTTTAAATTTATTTTTCTAGCAGCATTTTCAGCATTTTCAACTTAAGTGCACTTTTCAGTCCTTCCAGTAGTGCCTCTCACTCCTTTAAGCACCCCGCTCCCCCGCCGCCTGTTGTCAGAAGCCTCTCCCGTGATAACAACAAAGAAAAAACACGGGACCCTCGGCGCTTTTAAACCCGCCGTCGGGTTTGCAGATGACGCTCGAGAATCGGAGAACAGGAGAGCAGGTGAGCGCAAGAGAACAGAGAGACGGGGAGTTAATTCGACGTTGGCGTGGGTGTTGTCGACATTGTCAGGGTTTGTTCGTTTATTTGTCCAGATTTGTCCGGGTGCCGAATGCCTGAATAGAGATTACACATAATCGGGCAAATCAGCAGGCAACAAGGACAGACGAGATGGGCGAGGTGTGGGTTTTTAAAGCAAGATTTTAAGTATGAGATGTAGAGGAGACACTGAAATGCTGAAACGTAAAGTCTGGAGCTCCGAGAGTCAGAGGCGGGGGGTAGAAGGCAGGAGAAGAGAACTGTGGTGATACAGGATACGGTTCCTTCCGCCTCGGATCCACAAGCAACAGAGTGAAACGTAAATCAAATACAGAGCCCCCCGGCATCTCAAGTGTATAAATGTATAAAGATCCTTTATACGAGGGTCTGGAGAAACAAAGGAATGAAAGGCTGGTATTAGGCTGTATTAATGAAGTTAATGGTGCGGTCTACAAGGTCAAGAGTGATAGCAGCAGGAGCAGGGGGAAAGCTATCAGTTAATCAGTCTATCAGTTTATCAGTTTATCAGTTTATCAGTTATTCATAACAATTGCGTCCATCGGAGTTGAGTTGAGTTGAGTTGAGCGAAGGAGAATAACGGAGGAAAATAGCTGCCTTACCCCACACTGAAGCGCTGTGCTATTACAGCCAATGGAAGCAGTGGATAACTGATTTAATAGCAAAAATCAGAAATCAGAACGTTCATCAGTATATGGTTTTTCTCGCCACAGCTCCGAGGGTTCAGATTCGAGATTCCGATAGTCAGCTGGTTGAGGGCTGATTTCCCGCTGAATGTCCGCTGGATAGATAGGTCCCGGATCAGCAAACTGACTAAACTAGTATCCTGCTGAGTTTTGAGTTTGTATATTCAACCTCCATAGGTCCATAGAAGATATTCGAGATAACATATGCCCAAACCTGCCGAGCACAGCCGCAGCGACCGCTCACACAGACGCCATCTTGCCTTCCCCCAGACTTTGCTTTGGTATCTATTCTATAAGTAGAAATCTGCAGCTAGAAGTCTCTATCAGAAGAACAGGTTACTTACCTTTGGTAATGCCCTTTCTGTCAGAGACTCTGTCTTGCTGCAGATTCCTCACCAACCATCACCATTCTGTGATTGGTCAATATCTCTTAATAAGATCCAAAGTCTAGTAATCTATACACTGGTCACCCCAATTTGCTTTTGGATCTCTGCTTCTGGGGCACGGCCAATCTTGAAAGCAACAGACACACATAGGAGTGTCACTTATATAGGCTCCATACATGAATGAATGAAAGTTTTATAAAGCGCATGAATGCCAAAGCATCTTAGCGCTAGAGCTGCCTTTAAGATCGTACAGAGAGAGTGAGCACAGGCTTAAAACTAGGATATAATTAGTCATGTTTTAAAAGATTTTCTGAACGTCTGTCTGTCTGTTGGTATGGGTCCTCAGTGTAAGAGCTAAGGTGTGCCACAGCTTACAGGCCAGATGGAAGAAGCTTCTATCCCCCCATTTTACAGTCTTTGCCCTAGGGATGTCCAGCTGACAAGCAGTAGATGATCTAAGGTTAAGTTGTGGGACGTACCATCTGATGAATTTGTTAACTTGAACAGAGCCTGCACTGGGGCCTTATGAACAATGCACAAGGACTTAAATTGAACCCTCGCCTGGACAGGCAGACCATGCAAATCCCAAAATACTATGTGACACTGGACTGAATTTGGGGATTTTGAGCAGAAAACTTGCTGCTGCATTTTGGAGTGACTGTAGCTTTTGTAGGTACACTTTTTTGCTCCCAGGTAGATCACTGTTTTATATAGATCCATTGGGATAAAAGGAAAGACCATTTTAAGAATCTTCAAAGTGTAGAAGCAGGAAGATGTAATGAGATTAACCTGGCCAGATATAGATAACTGATCATCTAAAATAACTCCCAGGCTTTTTTACTTTCCTTACTTGGGATGGGCCTGGTCCAGCAATATCTGGCCACCAAGAATTGTTTCAGAATTAGGTATTTCTACCGAATAGTAGCACCTTGGTTTTTTCTGTATTTTATTTTAAACAGTTTTCCCTCATCCATCTAATGACCATACAGTTATTGAATTTCTTCGCCACATCCTCTGGCTTTGATGATAGTTACACCACTATCTGTGTATCATCCACGTAACAGATAGCGGAAATCCTTGTGACCGGATGAGTTTGGCCAGTGGGGTAACATAAACATTGAACAGGGTTGGGGATAACGAAGATCCCTGGGGCACCCAACATGGCAGAGCATAGGAGTGGGATTTATGTCCCCCCAACATTACAGTTTGCTCTCTGTTTGCTAGGAATGATCTAATAATATTCGATGGCCCACCTGTGAGCCACATTTCGGATAATCACTGAATAAGTACTTGATGGTTTACCGTATCAAACGTGGCTGAGTGTTCTAGCAAAATGAGTATTACCTTCCCTTCCCCGTCTACCTGGATACGGATCTCCTCAGTGGCTGCGATTAACGCTGACTCTGTGTATTGTCAAGACTGAAAGCCATGTTGTGATGAGTCCAATTTGTCATTTGACTCTAAGAAGTGTACTAGATCTTCATGTAAGGCTTTTTCTAGGACTTTGGCTGGAAACGGAAGACAAGAGATTGGCCTATCATTTCTAACCTCTGTAGGGTCTTGCGGAGGTTTTTTCAGAATAGGACATAATAGTGATTTTTTCCAGTTACTTGAGAAAGACCTTGAGTCAAGAATATTACTTGAGAGGTACAAGATGGCAAGAAATAGTATTAGGTACCATGTGAAGTACCAACGCCGGACAGGGGTCCAATGGGGATCCGTATTTGGTGATAGTATGAGCCTCTTCACAGGCAAGCCTACTCATCTGGACAAGATCCATTTTGGTGACTTGAGAACTCTTTAAGCACGATTTTTACTTTATGATAAAAGAACCCTGCCAGTTTATTGCCAAAATCTTGGTCTGGGGTGAACTGTTTGCTTTCATCAAAGTTTGATAGCGCAGCGACTGTTATAAAAAGCTCTGTAGCTGAATTTTTCAGTGAGCAAATTTTCTCGGAAAAGAAATGTGATTTTGCTAAAATAATTACCTCTTTATATTCTTCGATAATTCTTTTATAAGTATTTCTTTAGTCTAAGGAATAGTCTTTCCTCCAACTTCGTACTTGAGCCCTGCACTTCTTCTTAAGTTCCTTCAGCTCAGCTGTGTACCATGGAGCTGATGGTTGGTTCCTACGACTTTATATGTGTTTCACTGGGCCGAGCTTGGTGACCGCAAAGTCAATCCAACCTGCGGTCATTGAAGGCTGCCGAATCAGTGTCATGTCAGACATGGAGTGTAGGAGTGTAGGATTGTAAGAGGGTAAAGCCATATCTAAGCCAAAAGTATTTATCTTCTGCCAAGGGCGTGTTGTGACCGTATTCTCCATATTAGATGCTTTAGGGGTCTCTCCTGGGATAGTTAACTCATTTCCAAAGCGGAACGTGTCCAGTTCAGAGCCACACTGCATCACCTACAGGCGTTCAGGAGTACTGCTGAAAAGTCTCCGGATTTAGTCTAACACCTTGGGAATATTCAAAAGGTCAGGAGTACTTTGCGGATAGCTAGAGTCTCTGCTAGAAAGAATGGTACTTGGAGCAAACGCACTTCTTTCACTCAAAGGAGCTGGAAGTTCTTGATGTAAATATTGGTTAAAATCTTACGAGAATAACCTTGCCTACAGCCTAGATAATCTCTAGACGGATAATAGGCACCGACGTGATGGAAAGGTGGACGGTCATGTACAGAATCAAATCTCACCACAAAGCCTAAAAAGTAACAGTTTTTATATTTTCTACTCACATTCTATACCTTGTGTGCTGCATTTTGTAGATTACGGAAACATGAACGATTGATCATATTCGTATTCATATTCATATTCGTATTGCATACAATTGTATTGAATGCATTTGCCATCATTTATATGACTTCTGCACTCTGTTATATGGGTGAAACAATTAGAGTAATGTTATATGGGTGAAACAATTAGAGTAATGAGTAGAACAAAAGGGTTTCTAACAATGGCAGATTACAAACTAGAGAAGGTGAGTGCCCTTGAATAGTTCTTTGTTATTAAGAATGAAGCAAAGGAGAAAGACATCTGACTGGTATTCAACACAATTAGATTGCTTTGTCACTGTATATCATGTAGGTATATCAGAATACAGAATTCCTCTATAAATATGGTGTGGCCTTCTGATGTGTTATTGTTAACCCTGGGCGAAGCACTACGCTACGCTCGCGTAGTTTGCGAAGTTTGTGCAACTTCGCACTACGCGAGCTGCACGTAGCACAGTGCGAACATGCGTAGCGCAGCGGTAATTTTTTGCTTGTTCGCGGTCCTCAACGTCATTTTCGCGACCACGAGCAAGCAAAATGACATCCCGGCGAGACTCTCAACGCGGGGAGGTCAGGTTTCTCATTGCGAGTGGTCGTGCATGCTCGCGACCGCTCGCGATGAGAAACTACCAGTTCGCGTTGAGAAAGCTGCTGCTCGAAAAAAAATCTACTCAAGCAGCAGAAAACTACAGCTCGCACTGTGCAAGGTGGCGTTTTCAATGATTGCACAGTGCCGGATGCTTGTTCGCACTGTGCAATCATTGAAAATGCATCTTGCACAGTGCGAACATGCTACTACGCAGCTCGCGTAGTGCTACGTGAAGTTCGCGTAGTGCGAAGTGCACTTCGCGTAGCTTCGCGTAGCGCTACGTCGCAAACTACGCCCAGGGTTAGTTATTGTATTGTGGCATTTATGTAGCGCTTAATACCCCTGTAGCTGCTGTGAAGTGCTCAGGCTTGCATGGTTAATAGGGTGTTGGACGTAGCTAGACCTCTATTGGAAGTGTTGGATTAGGGTGTGTTTGGTTCAAAGACGTTTCAAACATGTTGCATTAAATGTCCTTGCACATAAGCATGAGGTGTTGAGAGTATAATAGATGCAGCTTCTCATAGCTAACATTTTTCGTGGAGTCAGTATACTAAGGTTGAGACTCTTGGAGAGAGCATAGCTTATGTTTAGACAGGGTCCTCCATGAAGTCAAATATCCAGGGACTGTAAGATTGCAGTAGTTAGGTCTTGGACTGATGTACATTCTGGGCACCGTTTAGACAAAAACTCCGGTCTTGGGTTCCTTTGTGACTTTTTTGTAAAATCTAAATGTTTGACGATGATCTCTATGTCTTGGTCTTACCTCCCTAATGGCAGGATAAGTTGCTGCATCCTCCTGACCCTTGCTGTGGCAGAAACTCCATCTGTATTATGTTTTATATCATCATATTAAGGTTGATGGCCTTGTTGAGCCCTGCCATCTAGGAACTATAGGGTGTATTTGCATTATGTTGAATGCCCTAAGAGACGTTCTCTCTGTTGTTTTGTTCTGCGCATGGGATCTAGCTATAGAGTTGTTCTTCCTACCGGATGCAGAGTAGTCCTGTGAGGAGAAGAGGAGTTAATGGTAGTAGCACCGACACAAATGTGTAGGTGTCCCCTTGGGTACTAGTGATGAAATGCTGCTTTGGCGCAGCTCCTAACTTCTTCCAATAAAGTTCATTCCAAATCCTTTGAATTGTACTTCATAATGGAATTTATTTGAGTGTTCACATTGTAGTCAATCATTCCTCATGAGACATAAATGTATTACTTCCAACTTAATGTGTCTAATTCCAAATGCATTTATTAATTAATCCCAATGCATTTCGGCATGAGCCTTCATCAGGGGAAATCTGTCAGAAAAATACACAATTTGCATTATTGCCAGTCTACCTGACACTAGAAACATTGTCCAGTTCACCCAAATTTATGTTACTAACAAAAGCATTATATTAAACTAGATGGCTAATAGCTATACACGGTATCATGATACATTGCATTCAATTCTATCCATCTTGCATTTAACTTGTGTGTGAACACATAACTACACAATGTAACGAAAAGTTAGTTCCTATTGACTCATTCCGTTGTAATGCTATGGCAACTTTAAAGCAAATAACATCGCTGTAATATAATTTGTCTTTATGCATCTATACTGGCGCGCTTACTGAAGAGTGGAGAAGCGTGGCTCAGTGGTTAGAGGTGGCAGACCCGGAAGCTGAGATCGGCCGTGGACCAGGGTTCGATTCCCCGCCTCGGCGGGTCTCGGGCTCAAAATTCCACGGACTCGACAATTCTCGCTCCGGTGCCTACTCGACTCACGGGGTCACACTCTGCGACTCTGGGCAATAGCTTGCTTAATCTCCACTACGGCCCCTCGCGGCGGGATGCCTGGCTTTCACCTTGTGGATACCCTGCCGGGGTATCTCACAGGGGAATACCAGGATGGGTTCCCTAAGCAAGCGCCTTGATACCTTCGGGTGATACGTGCGCTATATAAGTCGCAATACAAGCATACTCTACGCGTTACCCTTCTGAAGTGTCGTCCATGTGCACTCGTATGCATGTTAACAAAAATGTTTAACCCGCTGGAAGCTCCATTTAGATACCTTGTTATATTTCCTACGTTCTACATGTTTGAACAACATGCTGTATTAGCTTTTTGAATCAACTGTAGTCAACATTCATAATGCTGTGAGCTTATTGAGTTCCTACGCTTAGTTATGCAAAGCATTTCATTGCGTGTAGGTTTTTAAAAAAGGTACCACTTATGGCGTATAATTTTAAACTAAGCCATTCATCATGATTTTACGAGCTCACCCCGTATAGTTTTCCGATAACATGTGTGCATATATTCGCGTAACGCTTACCGATGCAGGATAGTCCCGGTTCCTCAGGCTTCCGCCATTATAGTTACCGCGAGTATTTCCACGACGTGTGACGTTTATAAAGGTAGGCGTTTATAAAAGTAGGCGTGTGTATCTAATAGCCTCACAGTTAAAGGGATATCGCTAATCACGTGACAAAGTGCCGCGTACTACTAATTCTATCTGTTGTTTAAAGGAACTTGGTGCTATGTGTCGCGCGCAAGAATTAATAAAGTTGGATTGAAAAACTCACTATTGTGTCATGTTCACAATGCATATACTTAAGTGAAACCTAATCTGGAAAAGCTATACCAATAGCCTAGCGTACTGCATGGGTAAATCATAACGTTATTCATTGCCATCCAAAGAGAAAGTATCGCAGAGATACTATTGACTATAAGTTGTCAGAAGTATACACATGGGCAGAAGTTTATGCCAGGAAACGACAAAGCCGTCCATATACAACTCAGACTGATACATCATCAACTGGTAGAGATACCTCTGAAAGATCAGGAAGAGGAAGTGACAAAACTAAACAACAGCCAAGCACCAGTGGAACAACACAGCCTTTTTTAGAGGTGGACCCCAACGTAAGAGAAGACCCAGAAGATCGAAATCGAAATCAAGAGGGAAACAAAGAAAAGGAGAAGGATCCTCCACAAACACGCAATGTGACAGCCAAGAAGGACAAGAAGAAAACACAGCATTGAATAACCTAGTTATCAACATCTCGGAGGTACAATTAACTCAAGTTCAAGTGTCTACTTTACAGAAGGGGACATCGTTTGTCCCCACAGCTCGCACTAACCTTCTGGAACTAAATATAAGTCTATACAAGTTAATGAGAAAGCTCAGATTAAGGCATTTTTTTGAGAACGTCATAACTGAAGCAAAATTCACAGAAGCAGATCCTCTAAAAGGATTATCAACTACAAGTACCTTCATGGCCCCTGTGAGCCATAAAACGCTTGACTTATTCGAGCAGTTAGTTAAACAAGATCTCACCAAAATTCGGTACTCTAAACCCAGCAAAGCAAGGAATTTGACTAACAAAGAATACGCAGCATTACAAGCCATTGCTAACGACACAAGAATCATTTGTCAAAAGGCGGATAAAGGGGGAGCCCTGGTATTTCTAAACAGTGAGTACTACAGAGAGCAAACAATAGCACACCTCCAAGATGAAAACACATACATGAGATTGCAATCTAACCCAACAGTGGAGATCCAAGAAACGTTATCAAAAACTGTACTAAAGGCAGTGGAGCAGGGAACTATCCCTGAAAAGGTGAAGAGATTCTTGACTACAACACACCCTAAGTGTCCTCAGCTATATATGACACCTAAAATTCATAAGAACCTTATGAAGCCTCCATTTCGCCCTATTGTCTCAACGTGTGGAAGCCTGCATGAGCCAGTAGGCAAACTATTGGACAAGTACTTACAACCTTTTGTTCAAAACATGGCATCATACGTCAAAGATACCACACACTTTCTTAATAAATTGACGGACTGGCAAATTGAAGAAGGTCAAAATATTATCATGTGCAGCATAGACGTACAGGCACTGTATACCTCCATACCCCATTCGATGGGCATCGAAGCTGTTGAAAAAGCACTGCTAGAAATGGAATATGAAGAATCCATGAAAGTGTTTCTATTAGAGCTTCTCACATTTACCTTGATGCACAGCTATTTCAAATGGGAGGATCAGTGGTATTTGCAGAAACATGGTACATCCATGGGCAATTCTATGGCGCCAACTTACGCGAATATTTTCATGCATGAATTTGAGAACACCCACATACTGAGCGACCCAAAATGGTCTAATAACCTAGGCCTCTAACTCCGCTATATAGATGACATATTTATATTGTGGAGAGGGGTAGAGGATGTCTTGAGAAGTAACATGATGGATCTCAACAAAATAGACGGGCGAATTCAATTCACCTTTGAAATACAAAAAGATATGATTAACTATTTGGATGTCACAATCAAGAGAAATGGATCTAACTTTGAAACCACCCTGTTTATGAAGCCCACAGATTGCAATAACATGTTATCCTACCAGAGTTTCCACCCGCAAACGCTAAGGCAGCACCTACCATATTCGCAATTGTTGCGGGTTAAAAGGATTGTCTCAGACCTAGAGGAATACAAGAACCAAGCACAAAAAATGAAACAAAGGTTCATACAAAGAGGATACCCTACACACATCTTAGAACAAGCCAGTGAACGAGTGAAGTTAAAAGAAAGAGAACATTTATTGAAAGCGCCTAAATGACACAAAGACTCCAGAACCACATGTGTGAGTAAATTCTCTACAGTAAGTCAACAATTTAAAGGGATTATAAAGAAACATTGATCCTTATTACAAGTAGAACCTGATTTCAAGAACGTTTTCCACGAGATCCCGGTATTTGCATTTAGCACGGCAAAGAACCTTGGAGAAATAATCAAACAGCCCACAAGAAATGTTCAAGGAGAGATTTTCAAAGGTACAGTCCCATGTTGGAACTGCAATAACTGTAATAACATCCAGCAGGGCAACAGCATCGCACACTCCATGAGGGGTAATAATATTCAGCTACGCGTGAATGCTACATGCGACACAACAAATATCATATATATGATCAAATGCCCATGTGGCAAGTTATATATAGGACAAACTGAAAGAAAATTGAAAATCAAGCTAAATGAACATAAAAGTAACATAAGGACCAAGGCAATGAAATCTGTAGTAGCCGCACACTTCATAGAAGCCAACCATCAAATCAGCCAAATCAAGGCTTGCGTTTTGGAAATGGTCATTAGAAGTAAGGACAGAGACAATAAGAAGGCTATTTTACAGCGCGAAAATCACTGGATTTATTTTTTACAGACTTTAAAACCACATGGGCTCAATGACCGCACAGAATTTGGATGTTATTTGTAAATATTGTTTGGATGTCAATGAATAACGTTATGATTTACCTGTGCAGTACACTAGGCTGTTGGTATAGCTTTTCCAGATTAGGTTTCACTTAAGTATATGCATTGTGAACATGACACAGTAGCGAGTTTTTCAATCCAACTTTATTAATTCTTGCGCGTGACACATAGCACCAAGTTCCTTTAAACAACAGATAGAATTAGTAGTGCGCGGCACTTTGTCACGTGATTAGCGATATCCCTTTAACTGTGAGGCTATTAGATACACATGCCTACTTTTATAAACACCTACTTTTATAAACGTCACACGCCATGGAAATACTCGCGGTAACTATAATGGCGGAAGCCTGAGGAACCGGGACTAATCCTGCATCGGTAAGCGTTACGCGAATATATGCACATATGTTATCGGCAAACTATACGGGGTGAGCTCGTAAAATCATGATGAAGGGCTTAGTTTAAAATTATACGCCATAAGTGGTACTTTTTTAAAAACCTACACGCAATGAAATGCTTTGCATAACTAAGCGTAGGAACTCAATAAGCTCACAGCATTATGAATGTTGACTACCGTTGATTCAAAAAGCTAATACAGCATGTTGTTCAAACATGTTAGAATGTAGGAAATATAACAAGGTATCTAAATGGAGCTTCCAGCGGGTTAAACATTTTTTTTAACATGCATACGAGTGCACATGGACGACACTTCAGAAGGGTAACGCGTTGAGTAGGCTTCAGTAAGCGCGCCAGTACAGATGCGTAAAGACAAATTATATTACAGCGATGTTATTTGTTTTAAAGTTGCCATAGCATTACAACGCAATGAGTCAATAGGAACTAACTTTTCGTTACATTGTGTAGTTATGTGTTCACACACAAGTTAAATGCAAGATGGATAGGATTGAATGCAATGTATCATGATACTGTGTATAGCTATTAGCCATCTAGTTTAATATAATGCTTTTGTTAGTAACATAAATTTGGGTGAACTGGACAATGTTTCTAGTGTCAGGTAGACTGGCAATAATGCAAATTGTGTATTTTTCTGACAGATTTCCCCTGATGAAGGCTCATGCCGAAATGCATTGGGATTAATTAATAAATGCATTTGGAATTAGACACATTAAGTTGGAAGTAATACATTTATGTCTCATGAGGAATGATTGACTACAATGTGAACACTCAAATAAATTCCATTATGAAGTACAATTCAAAGGATTTGGAATGAACTTTATTGGAAGAAATTAGGAGCTGCGCCAAAGCAGCATTTCATCACCAGTGCCCAAGGGGACACCTACACATTTGTGTCGGTGCTACTACCATTGATTCAAGACACACTCCTGAGTGGGGAGTGAGCCCAAGGAGCACGGTTTAATTGAGTAGATATTGGACAACATATAACGTTGTGCACAGCCAGTTACACAAATATTCATTATCGAGAAGAGGAGTTAAGCCATAGAGGCACCTACAAAGCTCTAATCTAAACAGAGGGACAGCTAGTGGCTATGTGCGTTACACCAAAAGGGTGTGGACAAGGTATTCAGAAAAGGCACAGTAATCTAGATGGCTGCATGCTTAGGGCAAGGATACTGCAATATGAATGTGATTGTGCCAAATGGGCGAGTTCGCAGTTGGAGTAACAATCAATGTTGGTGAGCACTGGGAAAACATGGCGCCCGCATGCTAAGCGGCAGCGCGCGCACTCGTCGGAGCTCTCTGCCCTTCTCCCCCTCGCTCAATGCTGCCCCTAAGGTCTGGTGATGTACGGCGAGAACGGTGCAGTTTAAAAAGATTAAATCCTACCTTGCTGTGTTTTTTGGACAGTCCACGGATGTGCTTTGGGAGAACGGATCAGTTTCCCGCCCCCGTCCTCGCTCACGGTCTCTCCCTGCCGCGGCGTTGGGAGTCTGCAGCCGTGGAGCTAAGGCGCGGCCACAGAGCAGCGGCCCGCGGTCTCCTTCGGGGGGTGCTGGCAGCATCAGTGTGAACGGCAGGGATCATGGCAAGGCGGTTGGAGCACAAGGGATAGACGCTTTTTTCCCCGTAGTGGTTGCTTCACCGACTCCCTCTGCTTCTGCATCGTTTCCGGTGTCCCCAGCACTTCCAGTGTTTCCCACGGCGGTAGAGCCTGTCACTGCTAGTATTGAAAGCGGACAGAAGGAGACAGATGGAGGGTCTGGTGAGGCTGGAGCCTCGGGGAGTAACGGCGTGTGTGGGACAGGTTGGGCTGAGTGTGCACGAAACAGATCTAAGAGCCCTAATTCGCGCAAGGAAAAGAAAGCTGACAAAAGTAAGTCTAAAAGAGGCAGGGGCAGGGGCAGGGGAATTAAGGGTAGCCATTGTTCCCAGGCTTCACTGACTGAGTGTGGAAGTGGGACTGAAATTCAGAAGGGGGCCTCTGTAGGGTCGGGAGTTGCAGTGGAATTAGCAGTGGAAGTTGCAGTTGAGAGTTGCAACTTAAGGCAGGAGAAAGGGAGTGCTGTTGAATTAAATAGGCTCCCAAGAGCTGCTGCTAAGAAGGGGCGAGGAGACATCAAACCTCCCGCATTACCCCCTCCCTGCGCTCATTTTTTAAAGTATTGCCCCAGGTTTTGAACATTCAGCAACCCCAGCAATCCCAGCAAGGTGGTCACTCTGTTCGAGTAAATCTCCCTGGGTGCACGGCTTCCCATATGGAAGTTTCACCTCTGTTCAGCGCGGTTTTTCCCGCAGACAAGGCAGATAGCACGGCCCAGATGGCCCAGATGGCGGAGGCGGAGGCAGTCACAACAGCCGTGGCAGTGGAGGTAGCCGAGTAAGCTGAGCTAGCCAGCCCTCAGCAGATACAAGATATTCAAGTCATTCAGGCCCCTAATATCATAGTGCATCCTGATGTAGCTGTGACCCAGGCATCTGTTCAGATTGAGTCATATGAATCAGACAAAGATCTAACGTCAGCAATACCTGTACCATCAGAAGCGGGTGAGTCTGGCGGCGCGGGCTTAGTCTGTTCCTCGATTGAGACTCTGCTAAACTCTCTGAAGGCTGATATAAGGCAGGGATTTATGGTCTCTGCAGAAAATCAAACTGAGATTAGGGCTGCGTGCGATGTCTTGGAACGGAAAGTAGATCGACTGAATGAAAGGACAGAGACCCTTGAAGGCTCCGTGGAGGAGCTAAAAGCTAAATTGGGATCTGCTCAAGTAAAAATTCAGAACCTGCAAAGAGAAGGGGATGCGATTCGTGAGAGGGTTGAGTCCTTGGAGAACTACTCAAGAAGAAATAATCTTCGACTTTTGAAGGTTCCAGAGGGGAAAGAGGGGAGCGATATCAAGTCTTTTGTAGTGAGCCTACTTAAGGACACACTAAATTTGGAGGAGACGCCGAATATTCTGGAGAAAGATATCCAAAGAATTCATAGGGACCCTTTTCGCTTAAAGCCTGGCAGAGTTAAGCCTAGAGAAATCAACTTTCTTACTTACCCACTCAAAGAAAAAATCCTAAATTTGGCCTAAAAGATAAGACTCTAAAAGGTCCGGACTTTCTGTTTGAAATCCGCTCAGATCTATCAAAGACCACTTTGGATCGGCGGTGGGAGTTAGGGCAGAGGATGGAAAAATGTCTAGCCTTGGGTGCGACAGTGCAGATGAGGTTTCCTGCCTTCTTGCGAGTTATGTACAATAACAAGATGTACAATCTTAGAGCTCCCTTTGAGGCTGACGAGATGTTGGAGTCGTTAAGGGATCTTACTCAGGGAGGGGCAGGGAACCCTCAGGGGGTATGAGTTGACTCTCCTTGTTAGGTGAGGGATCTATAGAGAAGCTACAGTATAGCCCCCGCTGTCTGAATTAAATGGCCTTATAAAGTCTTAATTGAGTAAGGAAAAACTGGGAGAAAAAATAAATATATAAGGAAATATAAAAAAAAACATATGAAAACAAATGTAAGGAGTTGGAGGTTTAGTAAAAGGGCACTGTTGGGACTCAGGGGGGAATCTGAATGGAATCACCCAAGTACCACTTGTTTTGCAGCTTTGCAGCAGAGGGAGGAGTGAAGGAGGGCGAGGGGGCTAGAGGGTGCAAAACTGGCAATACATCTGTCCAGTGTAGGCTGGGTGGGGTTTTCCAGGGTGGGGGAGGGTGCTGCACAGGGTGGCAGGGGTAAAAATGCTAAAAATCCTCATGGGGCTGAGCCCGCAAACTATTCTAACGTAATTAGTTTTGTCCACTGACGGAAATTTTTAGTTATATGCTCCAAAAGGGATAGGGGAAGATATGACAATAGGGCCATAGGGAATTTAGATGAGGCAGTGGGGCGCTGTGACGGCCTGATGGAATGACGCAGACACAATTTTTATCCTGGAATATCAATGGCTTGCGCACTAGGGGCAGGAGAGTAAACATTTTCCAATACTTGAGAGATTCCCCGGCACAGGTCATAGTCATACAGGAGTCACACCTCCTCAAAGCTGATACAGTAGAGATTCTAAAAAAAGAAAAATGGATAGACATTTTTTTGGGTACAGACCAATCGGCAAATATTAGGGGAGTGCTTTTTATTTTTAAGAAGCAGGCCAAAGCTCAAATAGTGGAGTACAGGGAGGATAAGAGCGGTAGGTGGCTCATTTCAAGGGTTGTGCTGGATGGCCTTCCATATACCCTGGTTGGATATTATGGCCCAAACCAGGATGATCCATCCTATTTGAACATTATACGCGACCACTTAGTAGCCTTTCATGACCCTGTAATTTGGGTGGGTGATTTTAATATTGTATTGGATCCCAAATTGGACAAATCTGCTAATTCTAGGGCCTGTGTCCTTTCTAAATCTAGGCAAGATCTTTTAACAATAATGTCACAACTAGGCCTCGCAGATATATGGAGGGAAAGGGCAGGGGCTAAGCTGGGGGTTTCTTTTTGAAACTTCAAATATAAACATCTGTAAAGGATAGACTATGCTCTGTTCAGCTATAGTCTCAAAGACTTACTGATAGATATTTCTTACCTTCCCTCACATCTTTCTGATCATTCGGCCATCTCATTTATATTAAAAGCAGGCCACCAACAAACCTATGCCTCCTGGTCGTTTCACCGTACCATCCTACTAGAAGATGAGGAGGTTATCTTTCTTCGATCAGAGGCCCAGTATTTCTTGGATGCCAATTTAGATAGCTGATGTTCCCATTATGTGGGACGCATTGAAAGCCTTCTGGAGGGGTTGTATTACAAGTCGATCTTCGTACAGAAGAAAGAAGTATAGGGAAAGTATTGAGAACTTGGAGGTGGAAATGAAAGGTATCGAAAATAACTTGGTTGCCCATATGGGCTCAGGTGGGGATAATGAAAGACTTGGCCTATTAAAATCCCAATTAGAAAACCTATTACAGGCAAGGGTTGCTAGACGTTGGGAGGCGAGCAGAAATTCTCATTTTGAGTTCGGCGAGGCGGCTGGTAAAATCCTTGCCTGGAAAACCAAAGCCGACCAAGCACGAAACTACATTAGGGAGATAAGGATGGAGGGGGAAGTAGTACTCCGGCTCACAAAATCGGAAATAAGGTGCGCGTTCCAGGACTTCTTTCAGGACATCTACAAAGAAAATACCTGCGAGGATAAGGTAGTGAGGGAGGCCTGGTTGGACTCAATTTCCACCCCAAAGCTCTCATTAGCGCAAAGTAGGACTTTGGAAAGAGAGATTTCTGTTGAGGAGATTGGCAAGGTACTGGGGCATGTGAAGCTTGGGAAGGCGTCAGGCCCCGACGGGCTACCGGGGAAATTTTACAGGGCCCTCAGCGTGGAGATCGCCCCGGTCTTGGCTACTGTCTTTAATAGCATTCTCTTGGAGGGAATGGACCCTCCAAAGTCCTGGAACAACGCTACAGTGGTTTTAATACCTAAACCAGGGAAAGATCTGAAAGAATGTGGGTCATATTGCCCAATTTCGCTCCTTAACAGCGATTATAAAATCTTCGCTGCTATTATGGCGGCTAGGTTGGGGCGGTGGCAAGCTCAATTATACACGAAGACCAAAAGGGCCTTATTAAAGGTAGACACCTAGCAGACCTCACACAAGATCTAGTTGGGATAATTGACATCGCTACTACCTTCTCTCTTCCTTTGGCCACCTTTACGTTGGACGCGACCAAGGCCTTTGATAGGGTCAACTGGGCCTATTTGGCTGCGGTCATGAGGAAATTTAACTTGCCTGAAAATTTTTGCCGTATGATATAGCTTATATATAAAGCTCCGACGGCTAGGCTTTCTGTAAATATCTCCTTGACAGAGACATTTAGAATTTCAAGGGGCACAAGGCAGGGTTGCCCACTTTCCCCCCTCCTTTTCAATCTCTATATCGAGCCTTTTGCTCAGATTCTTAGAGAGGAGGCTAACCATCATTTAGCTTTGGAGGGTGGGATAAGCGGGTAGCTCTATATGCAGATGATATTCTCATAATGACATCCAACTTAGACCTGGCTCTTCCCACAGTGATCAAGAGGGCAGAGGAGTTTGGCAAATCTCCGGATAGGAGATAAATTCTGACAAAACGGAAATTATGGCCTGGAACACCACAAGTACGCATGTGGAGGTTGTATCCTCCATGCGTTATTTTGGCATTAGGATTATCCAAGATGTCAATAAAACTGCCGCCCGTAATCTGGAGCGAGTGCATAAAGAGTGCCAGAAACAGCTAAAGGCATGGAATCACCCCTTATCCATCTTTGGGAAGACAAATTTAGTTAAAATGTCTATCCTACCTAAATACACTTTTCTGTTCAACTCTATCCCGATGGCCTTTGATATTAAGCAAATAGCTAAATATCAACAAGAAATTAACTCCTTTATCTGGAGGAATGGAGCTATAAGATTGGCTTGGAAGAAGCTTAGGAGAAGGAGGAAAAAAGGAGGGCTTACGCTACCAGACCTGGAATATTATGCCTGGGCGTTTCAATTATCTTACTCTAGAATGCTTCTAAAAACACCATCGGATAGCTCTAGGGGAAGGATGTTTCGAGCCATGCTAGAAGGGGCCGATCTTCCACCTGACGGCTTTCTTTTTAAGTTCGGGGACCAGAAATTCTTTTAAAAAGTAAAATTAAAAACTCTTCAATCACTGGCCAGAAGTTGGACCATAATTAGGAAACTAATAGAGCTCAGCTATTTTTCTAACGTAGCACCTTTGTGGGACTCGCCAGGTACTCCATCGTGTCTTAAAGACAGACTGGCGTGCTCGATAAAGGATGCTGGAATTTTGAATTGGGGAGACGTGGTGGCAGGCGGCTCAATGGCATCCTGGGAGGAGCTGCGGGAGAGAGTTGGGCCATGCCCCTCTAGATTCAAACATATACAACTGACTAGCTGGGCTCAGGCATTGATTAGAAAGGGGGTCCCCCTGGGTAAATTCAGTAACCTGGAAAATCTACTGGTGGCAAGGCCAGGGGGGGCAAGGAGGTCTCTTGTTGGTATTGGGCGATCCTGGAAGAAATAGATGGTGACTTTAAACTCCCTGAGGAGCTATGGGAAAGGGAGGTGGGCAATCAGTGCGAGCAGAAGTGGCTGAATTCATTTAGTCTTTCACACAAGATCGTAAAACCAGCATGGCTGAGGCGAAACCACCTGTTCATGTTACACCGAGCATATCTCTCTCCCCAGAAGCTCGCCAAATTCCAGCCAGGGAAAAAATGCAACAAATGTGACCTGCCCGAAGCTTCGGATGTGCATATGTTTAAAGACTGCCCCGCCATTAGTCATTTTTGGGAGGAGGTGAAGGATGCCCTTTGCTCTATTCTTAACACCACACTGAGTATTACTCTTCCCCTGATCATCTTTGGGATGGATGAAAACATCTCTGGGCATGCCAGATCCTTTCTTTTCTATGCAATTCTCCTGGTTAGGAGACAGATTTGCAGGTTCTGGGTGGATGCATCTCCTCCAACATATGCGGGATGGTTGACGTCTCTATATGAAGTTTCTAGGGTGGACTTGGCCAGATCTTGCAGCAGGAAAAAGCTTGCTTTTTGGGACCTTTTGATACAATGGAGGTAGGACTTCCGGGGTTTTTTTTTTCTTTTTTTTTTCCCCGGGTCCTATGATTATTCCTTTTTCCTGCTCCATGGACCTGTTGTTACGGCATTCTCGGTTTATATCATGGTCCAACACGTGGTAACATGCTTAGATGGAGTATTGCAGGTCGCCCTGTTGTGTGTTGATCTCCTTCTTCCGCCAATAAGATTCTTGTGCTTGTGTCCGAACCCCATTTTTAGATCTGGGGGCTGGACACAGTGGCACACAGTGGTGGTCGGTGGTTTCTCGCACGGGGGTATCGGCAAATGAGGACAAAAAAAAAAAAAAAACAATCAATGTTGGTAACATGAGCAGGAGCCTACTTCTGCATATTGACAGTTCATAAGTTAGGTGAGAAGTGTAAGAGCAATCTAAGTTAGTGACTTGTGCAGAAACTACATTTTTCTTCCAGGGGTTGTGGGGAGCGCTCCTTATGGTCACACTTTCATCAAAGGACAGCACCTGCGTCTTTACCTGTTCGGCTGCCCGCACCCTGTATGGCCAACTCAGACCAATGCATAAAGGAAAAAGCCCAAAATACTGGTCTGTATGATTTACATACATTCCTTTCTTAAAAACGATTAAAAAAAGATGGTTTATTTAAAAAAAAAAAAGATGGATATACATGGAGATAAAAGACGGTTACATTTATAGGGGTTATGCAAAAATAAGGTCCTGAAGAAAGCCTACCGACCCACACAGGCAGCTCTAACGGCTGAAACATGTTGACCTCAGATGCATAGGGTTACTACTCCCCTATGACATCACACTGTTTTTAACCTTGCCAATGGACCAACCATTAAATAAGTAGTAGGATCCGGCAAGCAACTTTAATTTCTTCTCACAATCCCGCAAACCACATAGCCTAAGAGCTCTACTTACAAAGGTGTTGAACCTGTCCCTCCACCCTAGGTGAGTGGGACAAGAGTCTGATGATGAAGCAAGCCATAGGTAGTACCTGTAGATGAGGGCCCTAAAATATATCCCACAAGGGTGCGGCTATTTTCGCCGATTTACCTGGGTAAACAATTCTACACCCGAGTGAGATAGTGGCAATGCAACATTCTGTCTTGTGGATAGTAATAGGATCTAACAAAATAAGGTAACCCTCAAGTATTGTTGTATATGAAAAGGGAAGCTGATGGTAAAACCTTACACATACTTCTCACTCCTAATTGTTGTCCTCATTTATAGGTTAAACATAACTAATTAATTATTTCACATTTGTCAGAATCTTGTTCAAAAGGCTGCGGGCAAGCAGGAGCAGCCAAGGGGGCTGAGGCATTTTAATGTTGATGTCCCAGGGTCCGGTCTATTATGGATCCTGAGCAACTAGACCCAGCACCCCATCAGCACTTGAGTCTCAGTAATAGCGTGGTTCGAGCATTCCAAGGATTCTCGGAGTGGAGGTGGATACAGGGGTCTAAATAGAGGTTCACAACTCAAAATACGTGCTGCAATAAATCATTGTCCAATCAAATACTTATTTTTATGAAAATAATACGTATTTGATTTTACAGGTACCATCACAAAGCGAAATACGGTATTCGCAAACAACTACCACAGTCCCCTGAGTTCAGAGTTCTAGTTTTTCTTAGACAGTTCCCTGAGTCCCACTCTCTCCTCGCTCCAGTGATAGTGATTATTCACCATTCATAATAGGTGACATTCAGGTGAAGCCCTAGTCTGAGTCTGAGGAGTTAGTTCCACTCCAACTCTGCACTAAAGTCAAAAGTGTTCCAACACCATAGCGCTATCACGCAGGTAAGTTCCCCGAGCCGACTAGCGGATTGTCCCACAAAACAGGTCATGGGAGTGAATATGTGCTCACACCTGGATGTCAGCCACAGTGATATGTATATCAAAGGTTAGCTCAGGGCTTCAGCCCTACTCTTTATGATTCTCTTATCAACTCCATCTCCATCCTGAGATGTGCCCAGGCACCCTCTTTGTGACCTCACTCTGAATCAAAGAGCAACCTTTGAAATGTATGTTTGCAGGCTGGCTCTCTCGCTCTCTCCATTGTTTCCCACTCAGCTTAAAGGAATATAGCAATACTAAAATCTGTTCTGGGCTGGCATGTAGTGTACTACTCGTAGGCACATGCATATAACATAAAAACACTGGACAGATCTACATTCTTCATGTACTGTACCATTCACAGGCACACATGCACCCAGCACATGCATATAGTATGCACACACAGCACAGTACTGCATTATCCCCATGTTGTACCACTCACAGGCACACATACACCCAGCAAATGTACATAACATACTCACACTGCACAGATCTACATTCTTCATGTACTGTACTGTACCACTCACAGGCACACACACACCCAGCACATACATATAGCATGCACAGACTGCACAGTACTGCACTATCCCTATATTGTACCACTCATAGACACACATACACCCAGCAGATGTACACAATATACAAGCACTGTGCAGCACTACACCCTTCATGTACTGTACCAGTCACAGGCACACATAAACCCAGCACTTTCATATAACATACAGGCACTGCACAGTACTGCATTAACTCTTATTGGTTGTACAATTCACAGGCACACATACACCCAGCACATGTACACCACACATACACTACGCAGCACTAAACACCAAACCAATGTAGGCCAAGGGTGAGTTTAGCACACAGCAGGAGAACTTTAAATGAGGGACCCTGTAGGAACCACTTCAGTGTCACGGGTAAAAAGCGCTCCTACTGGTCACTGCATGGTATGCTGACACTACTGTGCGCCTTTCACCACCATGAGAGTTTTGGGTGCCCCTCCCAGTCCAACAAGACCACAATCCATGAGACAGGCCTATGGCAGGGCCACAATCATGATTAGGCTATCCTGTTTTAGGTTTAAACCTATAATACCTGATAAAACCCCACTGAAAGGGAAATAGTCCTCACCAGTGTAAACATATAAACACTGAAAAAACACCTCTACAACCACATGTTAAATGCCATTCAATGAAAGAAAAAGGAGAGTGAAAGTTTTTATTTCTTCCTGAAGGGGCCAATACAATGTAACTTTGTTATACAGGGTAGCAGCAGGAAACAATGGGCTAACATTATTCTGCTTGATTTTTGATGTTTAGGGATGTCACTAAAATATTATTTCTTCCTCCTTTTGCTTTTTTCAGTTTTGTGGTCTTTGGTCTAAAGATGCAGAGTTTAGAAGCATGTTTTAGGTCTTATTTAATTATTGTATAAACTGCAGAGAATCAGGAAATATCAAAATATTTGATATTTTGGCCACGTTTGATTTTTTCACTGATAGGTAAAATGGCTGGTTTCATAATCTTTCCCAATATGCACCATCACATTTACCCACAGAGAATGGTTGAAATCGTTTGATACATCAGCTCCCTTTTCTTGCGAGTCAGTATTGATAGTAGGTAAATTGCCAAACATTCCAGGCTTTAAACATTCAATGCAAGGTGTAGTGACAGGTATATGTGAAAAGAATGTTGTCAACACGCATCTGGGATAGTGGTGAAAACATGGCACCAGACTTTTGAAAAACATGGAGCGCGGTATCAGTTTGAATGCTTCTGCAAAATGTTAATACCAAGTTCAACAAAGATTGGAGTGATTTTGTTTGTATTTTTAGTAATTCAGCTACCTATATGAAAAAGTTCTGTGATCTGTCAAAAATCGATACCTGCGCTAAAGTGCCTCCCTGTAAGAGATCCTTGCCACTTGCTAGATGGTATGCTGAAATCATCTTTACAATCTTCAGAGTTAATGAAGAATGCTATTGACTTTGTAGTTCATACTGGTCATCCCAACAATGTCATTTAGCTGGTAGTTCTCAGTCCTAGAGGCTGTGAATGTTATATTATCCATGTGGCAACCATGTTATATTATCCATGTGGCAACCCCTTACAGACTTTTTGCTTTGTGATAAAGGGAAAGGCAAGAAATATGAGGATCTTCTGTCGCATATTGATAGTAATGTGAAAAAAGTACACTCTACTTCATTCTTAGATTTTTACAGGAAAACATAACTGCTGTAGTGAACACAATCAGAAAACTACTGTCTGAAAACAGCCTTGTCTACCAAGTGTTCAGCGTTAATTGATGTAGATCTGAAACATCTCCTTGAGAGTAGGCTGGGCAACACTGTAAGTCACTTTGGCACTGCAACATGTTCAATGTTCGAATGCTTGCCACTCAGTAAACAAATAAATGTTGAACAGCAATTCAGGATTTTTTTTTTACAATTCAGGAGAAATGGCTTGCAATGATGCATAGACATGTCCCTTCACCAACCATGCCATTTGAAGTCAATGAAGCCTCACTGTGGTACTCTACACAAGTTCTAGATTACTTCCGTAAAGAGGAATTTTCACCAGACTTTGAAAAGTACTGCTTCATCTTTGACCGCTTTAATAACTCTGAGGGCATGTGTGTCCAGTTCAAAACATATGTTACTGAATCTATCCCAAAAATCGCAATCTTCTGGTGCACCAGTATTGGCATGGAAAGCTGTCAGTGGCCAGATTCAGCAAATTGTGTATTGGCTGTTTTGACGTTGCCCGTCTCAAGTGTCAATGCTGAGACGGCCTTTTCACATTAAAAGTTTACTTGGGTAGGAAAGAGCGAGAGCGCATGACCAAAGGCTCACAGAAGAAGCATTGTATTGTGCACTAAAATAAATGTGATTTGAAAAAATTTATTTGGACCTCATATACACTGTACATACACTGTCCATATAACATGCACTATGAGTGCAGGAACCATGCAATAAAAATAGCAAAATGTTCCATAAACACCGGAAAAACACTGTTTCTGTTGTTTTTGATGGCGTGAAAATTACTAAACCACTTATACCCACTGTTTTTTAAGGTATTGAAAAACCCCACCAGAATTTATAAAAAATAGAAACTGAAAATAGGAAAGCCTAATCATGATTCATGTTTACCTATGACAACAGAAATCAGGATTAGGGATCCAGTCATCAGTACAGTTGGGGCACTCTGGGTAGGAGTGCACATCCAGATGACTTTTCCATCCCAACAACATTAAAATCTTTTTAATAATTATTTTTAAAGAATAATAAACTGTAATAATTTTCCCTATACTTTCCCATAGTGAGGTCTCAGCCTCCGTGGTGGAGATCTCCCACTACATTCGCAAAGTTACTATTAGTAACTTTACACACTTGAATCCTGTAGCATGAGGATCCACCCTCACGCGTTTGAGGGGGTGGAGGCATGTAACCCTACATTTAGGTGTAAATCTACACTTGGAAATGGTGACTACCAAAAATTGTAGAGTTCCACCAAGGTGTAGTAGTAAAAATTCATTAAACAAAGGTTGGCCCAGCACTGAAATAAATGAATTATGAGTAATGATTGTTAGTTAGCCATAGTCACAACGCAAAAGAGAGCAGTCCGTCAAGATCTTCCCAAGCAAAGAAAAGGCACTGGATGATTTTGATTGTAGGTACAAAATTTCTTTTATTCTTTATTAGAATACAAATTCTTAAAATTCATGATCCCTGATCCATTTTGTCCTCATGTGGACTTCTTCAGGGCTTGCTGTAATCAAGAATTTCTTGAGTTGAGGTATTTATAAAAGTTCAATCAGGTCAAAATTGCAGAGTAAATCAATGTCAAATTGATTTCCTAACATTTAAAAAGACCTGATTTCGCCTGTACAGTCCTTTGACAGCAGTGATGTGGGAAATGTATCTCCCATTCTTCTATTAGGCCGTCTGGTTCCGAAAGAAGAATCGATTCTTCTTTACTCATAATTCACTTATTTGAGTGCTGGGCCAACCTTTGTTTAATTTGTTCAAGTGACTTGTATGTCATTTCTTTGGGGCACATGGAGGTCATGTCCCAGGCCCTTTGCACCAATCTCAGGATGGAAAATATAGCCTAGATAAGGTACTTTGACTGGTGCAGGACCTTTTGCCTTGTCCTCCCCTTGGGTGTTGAGCTTTTAGTTAAAATTCCTGAGTAACTAGTTATACATGTGTATTTTAGCCTTTGTGACTAGGCACACAAAATCTCCCACAGCATTACAAAGGCATTTTGAAGGAAGCTAAGAACCCGTCCTGCAGAACTTCCTACGCTTTCAAATGGAAGAAGTTTTGCATCTGGTACATCCAAAAGAACATCTGTTCAACCAGATGCCAGGAAATAGTGGTACTTCTCCATCTCCTATATGTGGTGAAAGCTGGGCTGTAGTGTTCTTACATAAAGATAAACAGTATAGGCATTACCTCTTACAGAACCAATCTTTTGCAAACCTCTTTTTAAGAGACTTTTAGAAGAAATTAAGTTATTTCCTGGCCCAGGAAGACTTTATCCCCCAAGTGAACTTAATATGGTACTGTCAAAATGACTTGCTCTTCTTTTTTTACCAAAGTATGTCCAGACTACTTAATTGTTTTCCTAGATTCCTGTGCATGCATTACGGTAGCTTATGCAGACCCTATGTGCTTCTACGTGAATGCGACACTGGCCAATGCTTGTCTGTTTATACCTCTTATGTTAACATTCGTAGATTGTGGATCTATATGAGCAAATCTACTTTGGATACTTGGGCAAATTTGCCCATTTGCCCAGCATACAAATATTTATGTTGTTCATTATACAAATATATTATTATTTCCTCATTAAAATTACCCTATGTCCAAACAAAAGTTTCGATTATTTAAATGTTGGTTGTTAGTAGTATTATGAATTGTCGTATTTACAAAAATGGTCTGAATGAAAAATACATTTACATTTACGGTTGTAAAAAATGGCGAAAGGCGTGGTGTGTCTTCAAGGTAAGGAAGGCAAAAAGCAAGCAATAGTTGCTTGTTCTTAAGTTAAATGTCATGCCTTCACTTCTTTTCTTTTGAGTGCTATAATTACGGTGATATAGCAGTATTTAAAGGTGTATAGTAGGTAGAAGTGATGCAGATTCATTTGCAATACTCATCTGATATTGGGGGATCATTTAGTTGTGGGAAAGGTATGAAGAACATGACAGGTATACCATTTATTATAGAGTGAGTCCCCTTATTCAGCTTCTACATAATTTAAACCGGTTGCAGTGTTGTCCTAAGCATATCAGAGGTAGTGCCCCGTCTGTAGAAAGTAGGTTATGAAAATAGTTTTACAACAAAATATCTATAATGAGCACATTCTAGTACATGCAAAGTCATTTTTTACTAACATGCCTATGAACCTTCTATTTCAGATCTTGAAGGCGTGTTTACCGAACCATCCCATATATGTGACCTTTGCACTGTTATTTCCGTCATCCTAAAGGAGATTTGTAAGCATGTAGCTGGCTCCACAGTACCTGGCAGAGGTACATAGAAACCTGTCTTGATATGTTTAGCCTGTGTGCTACTCAACAGCCTAGTTTATAAAATAGTTCAACTACAATAAATCTTTCCCCATTCTACTAAGCCTCCGCATGCAGTGTTGTGGTAACTCCAACATTGTAAGTTCAACACTAAAAAAAAAAGACGGCTTGACTACCCTATTCCTCTCTTCTAATGTTTGTGATGTATGGACAAACTCAATTGTGGACACATTTAAATAGATTAACTAGTTATCTTCATTAATCATGTATACTGCTATTGCTTATCTAGCTGTTAAGGATGAGTCAGATGATTTATATTAATTTTTGTACTATGATTCTACAACCAATGTTTCTCGTTTGCTTACCACCTCGAAATTAAATGAAACAATAATAACAGATCAGTGACAAGTGTAAAATAAAATGTTGCAATGTGATAATATAATAGGAAAAAATATTGCAATATTAAATATCTAAAATAAAACTGCTTATCTCTAAGTGCTCTGAGTTCGATGTGCTTTGTGTCCCCTTTGGGTTAGTATTTTCCCTTTACAGTATGTCTGCTTCTGAGAGTGTTGTTATTGTGTTGGTCACACAGGGTAGATGAGAACTTTAACAGTGGGCATTCTTTAATCCACCACCTTCTCACTTTAATATGTAATAATACTTTTTGTCGCTTTCAATATATTGTACATAGTATGCTTTTCAATATTTCGACTTTGGATAATTTGTGATATATGGAAGAAATAAAACAATCCCAGTCACTCCTGCTGCCATGTTTGATACTCTTATCAAACAGTTTCTCCTCAGAATCCAGACTCAAGACAAGCTTCAGTTGGCATTTAAAATTCCACTGAATGTTACTCATTCGTCATATCGCCAGATGAGTTGAGCAATACGCTGGTGAGTCTTTCAGGGGTATAGTGTGGTAGCGCCCAGGGTTAGCCAAAGTCGGGCCTATATTGTTAAATAAATAGACCTCGGACACAAGCCACTACGTTTCCCGATGCTGCATGGGGTCCCTCTCTGAGACCACGGCATTTATTCATTCAGTCCCAAATGGTGTGGGACAAGCCATTTATGTTTTTTAACATGGGGTATATCATTGGAAACACCACCAGCTCTGATGAACTTGTTAGTGATGCCAGGTGTGACTTAATTGCAACAGGCAATACTACATTCCTTTCCATAGCGTTTGAACACCTATGGTCAAATTACACACTAGCAGGATGCAACTTCTCATGGATCGCAGTCTCCAATTTCACACCACCAACATCTCCATCAGCTTTTCGCAGACTTGCGTCGGTAAAGGAAGTCCCTCCAATCGATGCGCAAACACTTTCAATTATGACACATTGTCCTTAAGTCTGATCAAAGGTTGAAGAATGCTTTGTAGACATACTTTGTCCGAGACTCGTAACCCGTTGTGAAACAGTCTCTGGTCTAGCAGGAGTTGCTGAATTTTCTGACTTTGCACTTGGACTCGGGATTCTCTGATCTCCACCCTCACCCTGTCTGGCTTCCACTGGTTCATCTTCTCACCAATCGTCGAGATCCGGGGCACCACTCTCAGGGTTGTTGTCGTGGCTCGATTCCTTGGGACCATTTTGTTGCCAGAATGTTCCGCCTCCAGGCAGCTACAAGTCAGTATGCTGTGATAGCTGAGACTATTGAAGTGGCCAGGCGAGGGATAGGGTGTTGGGAAGGGAACTGTAGGGAGGGAGACCTAAAAGGAAAAGGTCACAGATTATATCTGATGTTAATAGTCACCATTATTATCATACTTTTATTCTTTTTATCTAATGAAGATTTACCTGCACCTCCTTGCAGTAATGGATATATATTGTATTGTGAATGAGGATCACTATTGTTACTATCAAGTTCCCCCAGGAGAAATAATACACAACAACACTTTATCATATAAGCGTCCTTATACACAACTTAAACTATAACGTAGATTAATATTTTCATGTGCTCTTATTAAAACCTACCAGGTCTAATACTGTAGATGGTTTTGACCTTTTGGGGGAACTAGGGAAAAATTAAAATATCAGGATTGTTGAATCACTATCAAGAAATTAGTCTTAGTATTCATGCAATCTCGCGTAATGAATGTGTATAAAAAAATCACTAATGTAGTCTTTAGGCATGAAGAACTTGCCATAATATTGTTCACAAAACACTTGTGAGATGTGCAGGACCGGCCTAGCACAAAACATCAAATAGAAAGTGTGTTTCCCCCCAAAATTAGTTTAATATATACTTCGTGCAAGAGTATTCCTGCGCTATCAGCGCTCTACCGGCCGAGAATTTAGCCAATCTCTGTGCTAAAAAGTAAACGGACTCTTAATTCCCGGAAACAGCACCTTTTCTCCGTTGTAGTGCGATGTTGAAAGATTTCTTCGACGATGCCGCCGCCAGCCGCCAGCTATGAAGAAGCCTACTTCCTTGACGACAATAAACGATCTTCAAACGGAGCTGAAGAACCTCGTACACGGCAGACGCAGGTCTAGAGAGCACACGAGCAAAGGCGAGGCTCCTTTTCATACTCTAAAACAACGCCCTGCCGCGCCCAACACGACCGCTGTACGTCGATGCTCCACGATGCATTGCAATGTATTCTTAGCAGGAACAGTGTCCGATTCCGACATTGATGGCAGTAATATACTGAAGCCCCACTGAAAATACTAAAATGTCCAAAAGCAAAGATACATAAAATAAAGGAGTATATGCAATACAGTTATGTTCATGAGTCATCATTAAAGAAGATAAGGACAATACCACCAATATTTCCTTAAGGCATAAGAGGCATGGATATTACCACACCTCATATGGGAACATTTGCAGCGAAGAGCCCTAGGTGATGTAGGGGTCCTAGAGTCGCCTGACAGGGATAGAACTTTTTAAATGCTGAAACATTTCGAGTAATGGTTTCTTGCCCCCCGACGTGCCATAACCTGAGTGCCACACGGAGATGTAAGGTGACAGGGTTCACTCTCGTACGCAGGCCCGGTTCCAGGAATTTTTATTTGGGTGGGCCGAGGGTGCATTTGGGAGGGCCACTGCGGGCTCGATTTGTCGCATATATGTCTAGGCCTGCCTGCTTCAGGGCCCTCCTTTATCTCTTCTTAGCCTTACAAGGCTAAGTAAAACGCAATCTCTCCCAAATCTCCTTCTAAATGTGACCACTCTAAAAAAAAAAAGTGTCCATGTAATGTCCCTTAGATGGGAAGAGGAGGTTTCTGAGGTGGGAGTATCAGGCAAGTGACACTTCTTGGGCTCCCTCTGTGCGAGCCTTCAGGGAGAATCCCTCTTCATTACTACCTCCACCTGACCACGGACTCTGTAACGCACTCCCTTACAGGCTTCATTATCCTCTACTCCCCTCTAGTGAACCTTGTCTCACAGACGACCTTGGGCCCCAGCCCCATATCCGGCACCATCGGGCTCCACTTTCATTTTTCTCAGTAAAAACATTAGTAAAATCACCTTCAAAATTAAAACATTGAATACAGCAGTAAATATAATTAGCACTCACTTTAAAGTATGTTCCACAGTAGCCCTTATGACCCGACTGCTAATTAAAGAAACAAAAACAGAAAGGCCGGCTTCAGCGATGATGCCAAAGTCTGTTTTGGTGCCGCACAAATAACCTCTTTCTCCATAAATACCTTTACGTCCACCTTTGAGCGCCAGGCTATTTAACCTATATGTGTCCCCCCTGGCTAAACTCATACAGTCTTTTGGATTTCAAACAGTATCATACGCAGATGATACTCAGCTGCTAATCACCTTCTCCTAAATGCTAACAAAACAGAGATCGTGCTTTTTGGGGATCCAGATAAACTATGGAACAGCGACTGGTGGCCCCCCATGTTAGGTCCGTGCCCCCCACCTACGACAGCTGCACGCAATCTAGGCATAATTCTGGACTCCAAATTATCTGTGCTAAACCAAATTAACAATCTGGTCCGCATCTGTTACGGACTCATGCGTAGTCTCAGAAAAATGTTCAAATGGATCCCTCTCTCCTCCAGGATGCCCCTTGTGCAGGGACTGATCATTAGCCGTCTGGACTACGGCAACTCCCTACTTGCTTCCACAAATTTAGGACTCCTGGCTAAACTCCAGGTCGCCCAGAACACGGCAGCCAGGCTGGTCCTCAACTTGCCTTCACGCTCTCCATCCGGACCTAGTCTGAAAACTCTACATTGGCTTCCAATCAAAAAGAGAATCAATTTCAAACTGTGTTGCTTAGTGCATAAGACTCTCAATAATAAAGGGTCCCTCTACCTAGCGAAAACACTCACTATATACCAACAGGCTAGACCCCTCAGGTCCAACAACAAATTTCTTCTGACAGTGCTGAAGATCCGAACTGCCAGAAATGGGGGTAGATCCTTTTCAAGGGTGGCCCCAGAAACTTGGAACACCTTACCTCTACCCCTCCGTCTGGAGACGGATCATAAGAAATTCCGTAAACTACTTAAAACTTGGTTGTTTAACTTAGCTCCGTAATTCAAAGCTCTCTCCGTCCTGTCCTGCCGTGAACACTAGCAAGCGCTATGAGACCTTATGGTGATATATGCGCTCTACAAATACCAAATACAAATACAAATACAAATTTGTTGCATAGCACTACTCATATCAGTGTAGTGTGTCAGTACTTCACACAACGCACACATTATACAGAGACAATTAATCAAACAAGTATGTAAATCAGTCTATAGGGAATGTCACATAAGCCAATGAGGATTACAAGGTGTATGAATCACATGTCATCCATACTGGTGGGCGGGATATTTTAAGAGGGTTTGGTCTGGGGAAACACAACCTTAGGATTTAAAGAGTATTCCAAGGGGGTCAGCTTTACTGATAAAAATGTATATCTGCCCAAACATACTCATTTTAGCAACATTAGAATAAGGAAAGACTGGGGAAGTTCTAACTATACCATTCATGTTTCTATGCAGCTCTTTGATGACAGTTCATTGGTTACTGTCCTATGTTAGGATTGTAACATCTGAACTGCAAGTAACACAAGGATCTCTGTGACAAAGGCAGTAACCCACTATGCTATCCAGGCCTTTGAGTGGGCCGGGTCTCACTGGGTCAGAGCACCCACAGTTTTTTTAAGGGGGCCTCAAAACGGGTCTCTATCGGGCTCTGTTTTGTGCACTGGTTACAGGTAGTCTGTTTTTTCCGAACTGCAGTGACAGCAGTCTGCTGTCACTGCATTCTGGAAAAAAGTGCCAGGGCACAAAACAGAGCCCGATAGAGACTGGTTTTGAGATAGCAGGCACATCGGTGTACCCCGCTCACACTACTCACAAGTGGAAAGTTATGGCATGACGTCATGCCAGGTGAGCGTTGTAGGGGGAAGGGAAATCCTTTAACCCCTTCTACGCTCATGACGAGCTCAGCTCGTCATGAGCGTAACCTGCGCTACGCTGATGACGAGCTGAGCTCGTCATGTAACGCAGGTTTTTTTAAATCGCAGCGCGCAGCGGGAAAACCGCTAGCGCGCATGCGGTTTAAAGAGTCATTTTCTCTCTGGATTTCCCTTCTCTTTTTGGAACTCAGGAGCTGCAACATTGTTGTGATGTTATCAGTGCTTTAAATTGAAGCTTTTGCAATATTATATACAAGCCTTAGTTGCTGTTATTTATCTTATGCAACTAACAACCATTGACAAAGCCAATAGTCCTGACTTGTAGGTATGATGTTACTTGTTGTATTAAATACCTGGATGCAATGACAGAAACAGCTACATACAAGTCGGGCCGCACACTGCTAAACACAGATTTTTAACGTACTGTTTTTAAGCCATGTCCTCAATTACATTGGCCATGCCCCTTTGAGAGACCCCCCACCCTGTTCTTTCATCCCATTTAAAGCCCTGGAGCTATCCACATAAAATACCGTTCATCTGCATTTGAAAACTACTAACAGACAAAAGATTGCTCTCCAGCAGGATTATTAATCACCAGCGTTATCTTTTAAAAAGAAAAAATTTTAGTAACGCATTCTCTTACCTACTCCATTAGTTAAACTTTGTGTCACAGCCTTATGTGGTATAAGCCCCTGCAGGGGTCAGGAAAGGTGAATAGCAATAAACAAACTTCTTTTCTCCTGGCTGCATCGAAAAAGAAATATCAATGCAGCAGGACAGTAGGCAAAGGTTACCAAAGGTTACCGTTGTCAAAGAAAGGATGTGTTGCCTTTTGCCATGCAGAGATGAAGGGGTGAAAAAATAAACAAAGCTTCGTTAACATGTAAATGGTCTTGTAAAGACCTGTGAAGTACTCTGGTGCGGCCGCGATAATCTCTAAACTGTCTCTGTGTGTGAGCCCCTCGGCCCGGGCTGACGCACACGACGGGGGCGGGTTGAAGCACTTACATCCCAAAGGCGTTGCGCGCCTGCCTTCAAGCCCTCACTGCGAGGGCCACAGATCCTGTTTGTGTGGGCCAGACTCATGTTTGGGTAGGCCTGGCCCACCCGCTAGAACCGGGCCTGCTCGTACGGCAAGCAAAATTTGCTGCCCAAATGCTGATCTTACACAAGTACTAAGTCTCCAATTTTTAGACCAGAGGTCTTCTCGTTGGACTTCTTCCTCCTCTCATAGACCACCTGGGCATTCAGTGAATCTGGAACCCATTTCGGGTGGTGGGGGATGGAATCCACAATGACTCGTCCACTTGAAAGGTGTCCAGGTGCTCGACCTGTGGTAGAGTGTGGGGACTGTCTATAATCTCTCAAAAATAAATAGATGGCTTGTTCGGGGGATTCTTGACTCGCCATGGCAATCTGAATGACTTTATTCAATGTCCTCATAAATCACTCAGCCTCCCCATTGGCTTAGGGCCTCCGTGGGGTGATCTTCTTGTGGACAATCCCCAGCGAGCTGAGGCACAAAGCGATTTCCTGCCCCTGAAAAGGAGGACCATTGTCAGTTCTGATTTCCTTGTGTCGCCATGGTCTTCTCCAATTTGGGGATGACTTCAGAAGCACTCAGAGAAGACAGGATTTCTACCACTGGATACTTGAAATAGTCATTGACCATCACCAGTGTGAGCTTTCCATCGAGAGACTCCCAAAATCCATGCTAGCACATATCCACGGACCTCTCTGACCTTTCTCAGTCACAATGGGAGCTGGCGGATTAGCTTCTCTGGCTGTTTGGCACCATGGACAAGATCTGACAGCTTCGTCCATCTTCTCATCCATCAGGGCAAACTATACCTTAGTCCGGAGGTAACCCTTGGTTTTCAGCATGCCCTGATGACCCGCATGGGCCAGTTGAATCACCCTGTCTGCTAGCGATGTTGGGATGACTAAATGATGACCTCGCAGAAGACAACCATTGGGATCAGCACTCAGCTCTTGGTGCACATGATACAGACTTTCCAGCACCCACCATGCTTCAGGGGTGAGGAGAACCCACAGGTTCTTGAATTTGTGGCACTGGTTCATTTTTATTCATCCAGGGAGGTGGCCTGCCACAGATCTTCAAGACATTGGGGTATGGGGCGAGATCTGTCCACGACGTATCGCATATAATCCTCAGTTTCTTCCGCCTCGTCTTCTTCACTGGCTGTGGCAGTCTGAGGATGCCTGGATAAGTAGTCTGCTGGGTTGTTTATCCCAGAGCGATATTCTACTCTGCAGTGGAACTCTTGCAACTGAAGCATCCACTTTTCTATTCTGGGTGGTTATTGGACACAGTTTCCATAAACATGAACAGGAGAATTAGCCACTTGTGGTCCGTGGTGACCAGGAATAGTTTCCCATATACATGGAGGTGGAAATGGTGACAGCCCCAGTGTATAGCAATGGCTTCTTTCTTTATTTGTGAATGCTGTTGTTCTGTGCTGGTCAGGGACCTTCTCACAAATGCCATAGGTGCCCAGTTGTCCTCAGAATTCCACCTCCGCATCAGAACTGCACTAATCCTCGTGGGCCAGCATCGACGGCAACCATGGTGTTTTGTTGCGCGTCAAAGTACCTCAACGTGGTGGATGACTATAGTGCATCCTTGATAGCTTGAAAAGCAACCTCTTGTTACGGTCCCCACAGCCAGGGGACTGATCCTTTAGTTAACTCTCTTAGGGGCAGTGTTAGCGAGGTGAGGTTTCTCATGAAGCGGCCACAATAATTGACCATGCCGAGGAAACTGCGCATCTCGGTCACGGTGGTGGGTGCAGGTAAACTTCCGTGATAACTTTCACTTTCTCATGGTAAGGTGCAACCCCCTCTGATGAGAATAAGTACCCAAAGAACTGGAGCCTTTTCTGAAGAAATTTGCAGTTGTTGCTGTGTAGGGTGAGCCAGGCATCCTGCATTCTATGTAGCACTTTTCCTAGTCTGATATTGTGCTTGGGTATTGACCTCACATGAATCAAAATGTCATTGCTGACATTGAGCACCCCCATAAGGTCTGTGAGGAGTTCTTGGATGGTGTTCTGAAATACTTTGGCGGCACTTGAAACTCCAAAACTCAACCACCGATATCGCCTCAGTCCCACGTATGTTGAAAAAGTCGGTATGTAACGTGACTCCTCAGCAAGAATCAACTGGTGGTAACCTGAGCATAAGTCCAGCTTTGAAAACTAAGCATGGGCGGATTTAGCGAATCTGGCGTACGCGAACTTGCGTATTTACGGATTCGCAATCCGCAAAATCCGCAAACTCTCGCGAATTTGCGGATTTTTGTGTTTTTTTGTGTTCGCAAGGGTTTCTGCCAGTTCGCGAGGTTTGTTTACCAGTTCGCAATTGCGAACTTACTTTTCGGCTCGCAACGGCCGCGACTATGTTGTTTCTACGTCTGGTTCATCATCACAGGTTCACAGCACCCTCTGTTTCACCACTGCCACCCTCTGGTACACCCATGCCACCCTCTGGTACATCCTCACTGCCACCCTCCGGTTGGTTTATCACTGTAGATTATGGGGGTGAAAAAACAGCAAGCACACCTGCCCTGCTTCAACTGCCATGAATTAATTTGGGGTTGATTAATGTGTCACTGATTTTTAAACTTCCAGTCTGGCTGGCACCTGCTTCCTTCCTTATCTGTAATTTGCTTTCTGTTGCAGTGCATTTTTTTTCACAGGACCTTTATGGCCTACTTGTAGCTATTCTATGAGCCTGCTGTGAGGGTCAGAGCAGGGTCATAGAATAGTTGCAAATAGGCAACTGAACTCTGGAGGGGCCCCTCAGGAAGCACTAGAGTGAATGGTTACTAATGTTAAGATTGAACTTTTGCACCTGCTGATTGCTTTCAGTTTTGCAAAAATCTTTTTCTGCAATTTCGCGCAATTTGCGGGGCGCGAATCCGTGCGAGATCGTTTTCGGAAGCCGCGAATTCGTGCGAATACACGATTTGTGTTTTGCTGCGTGTTTGTTCGCGTGATTTTTTGCATGTTCGCAAGCCGCTTGTAGCGCAACGTTTGCGAAGTTACCCTAGCGGTCGTACATGGGCGCGGCCATCTTGTTTGCATGACGTAATTCCGTTTCCGGGCGCTATGTGTAATCTCGCAAAGTGTGCGGCTCGCTCGTACATGTTCGCGTGTGATCGCGAGGAAAATCTCGTGCGAACTTACCCACGCGGTCGTGAACGGGCGCGGCCATCTTGTTTCTCATTCATTGCTATGGTTCTGGGCATGCTCTCTGTATCCTTTCTTAATCTCTGCCATCCTTTGCTTGTTTAAAGTTTATTTTGATCTATTTTACTCATTATCTATCCCTCTATTTTTCTAGCTCTATATTTTTGTGTTTTCTGCTACTTTTTGTTCATTTTAAACTACTTTTTTAAACGCTTTTCTTTTCTTCTTCCCTGTTCTATTTCTTATTTTGCTTCCTTTCTGCCCAGACCATGGCAAAGGGAGCCGGGAAGAAGCCCGCAAAGGGGAAGGGTCCCGCACCCCGTGCCCGGCTCCCGTGCGGGCGTTTGAGGGGGGAGACAGTTGTAGCTCGGGAGATTTTAGTGAGATTTTTAGCCTCCCCAAGACCATCATGGGAGGCGGCAGGATCGCTACCGGCTACGGGATCCGGGAGCGCCGGAAGCGGTGGGAGAAGGTGTGCCGGGCCATGTTTGGACACTCTGGGGTCCGGCGCACCTATAACCAGGCCACCCACCGCTGGACGGATCTCATGGACCGGGAACGCGACTTGCTGGACGTGCTCGGCGTAGAGATCCCCGGGCTTGGTGAGTAGTAGTAGCTATTTCTATCTATTTCATCACTACTCTGTTTTATCCCGCTCTGTGTGTTATTATATTGCAAATTTTTGTTTTTTACCAAGAGCAATAATGCTGCCGATTACATTGCAGGTAAATTATATTTCACAATCCCCTATGCATTTCAGGTGCACTGCTCTCCTTCTCAGTAGCCTTGCTACTATGCTTATTTGTTTTCTATTTTGTGTTCATTTCATTGGCCTGAGAAATTATGTATGAGTGTAGTGTAAAGAACTGCGTAATGCTAGACACTAAGGGTCAGATTTTCAATTACCGGCGCATCCCTGCAAAGTAGCAGGGATGCGCCAGTAATTGTGCGCCATGCCACCACCACCCATGGTGCGCTGTAATTACAATGTGGCGCTACAATGTGGCGCACCATGGGCCCAAAACGTCACAGAAGCCTTACGCATCTGTGCCGTAAAGGCGGCGCATTGCTGGAGTTGCGTGCCAACGATGGCGCAGCTCCAGCAATGCTCTGGGGTGCCCTATCTCCCCAATGCTGCATCAAGCCGTATGTCGGCTTCAAGCAGGCGCAGGGTTTGAGTCACGCATCATTGTCCTAAAAGTGACTGATTGACATCTTGTAGATTTCCCTCAGCCACTTTTAGGATTCGTTCCTGCGCAGGAACGCCCTCCCTTGCGCCGGAACGCCCCCTGATGGTGCAGGGCTTTACAACGTGATGCATCTCCCATATGCGTCACTTTGTTAATATACGCTGCACCATGGCGCCTCTTTTGTTCTGCCGCTGCGTCACAAAAGTCACGCAACAATGGAGCAAAAGAGCCGCAAGGGGCTTCTAAATCAGCCCCTACAGACTCAAGTCCAGTCCTTCCTTTAGACACATGGCTATAAGAAGAAATAGTGGTGGTGGTCGGTGTATTGATAGTTTGAGTATTCACTGATCTGCAAGCAAGATGTCTGTCACTTCGCGTGCTGCGGACTGCTGCCTGCCAGGCCTAGGCAAACCTTTTTAGTAGTTTGTTTAGTGAGGTACATAGGAACTTTCCAAGTCAACGGTCCACAAATCAATAACGTAGTAGACCACATGAGATCCGTCAATATATCCCGTGGAATAGTTGTCTATTTGCTATTTCGCCAAAATATTTTCTTATTGTTCTTTTGAAATGTTTGATTTGGTTGACAAATATCATCCATATTTTCTGGTCTTTCTTTCTTTCATGTTGTACATCAGCTCCCCCCAGGGGCAAGAGGACACAGGAGGAGGAGGAGGGTGCTGTTCAGGATGCAGGCCAGGAGCGATCAGGCGAGGGCTCCTTTGCTGGCCCCAGTAAGTTTTAATTTTAATATAGAGTACCTATTTTTTCCTAGCGTTCCTCATTCGATATTTTCAAAATCGTCTTTGATCTTCTTGTAGACTTTTGGTTTGGCTAGTAGGACAATCCATTCTACTACTGTTGCAGGGACAAATCTGCACAAACAGAACTATGGACACTAAATAATGCATTGCTTAGCTTATCAATTATAATAGGTGCTGTTAGACTTTCCACATACCTCAGTGATAACAGACTTTGTAGTTGAACCCCCAATCTCCTTACTGACTAGATAGTGTGGCAGAGTCATTTAGCTCCCAAAGTCACCGATGATTGATCCCCAATGATGATTAGATTATCCAACGCAGGACAAGAGTACGGAGTCAGAGTCAAGAAGTGTCAGAGGCACGGACTCATGCTTGCAAAAATTCCACAACCTTTAGCTCATCCACTCTAGTCTGGAGGACCAAAAACCACAGAGTCTATTTAAGTTTAAAAGCTTTATTAAAAGTAAACACATTTCTAAAAATCAACTTTGTCATAAAACTAAACGTTTAACTGAAAATGGAAAAGTGCTCAGTGCTGACGATTAATTGGACACATTTCTTGTGGTCGAGCCGAGCTCTCACCTGGTTTGAACTTGATCCTGCTCGTGTTCTTAGAAGTCAAGCTTCAGTCTGTTAGGAGAAAAAGTGGGGCGTGTTAAAAATAAAAAGCAAGCATTCATCAGTTGTGCCAAAAAGTGCAGCAAGACAACAGCCTTCCCTGGAAAAAGGGACATTTTTACTTTAGAGTAGACAGACACAAATTATTACATTGTATTCTGTTTTTTTTCACATTTCTTTATTCCTCCTAGACCAAATATTATATAGTAGTGAGTGGTGTATTCTAACATTCTTAAATTTACTTTGTAGGTGGAACATCTGGTGGCGGGGCCAGCGCGGAGGTGGTGGTATTGGACGAGGGGGACAGCTCTGGGGAGGAGGCGGTGCAAGTGCCGGACGCACCTGTGAGGGTTCACACGGTGGTGGCGGGCAGAGGTAAGCTATATATTCCTTACTTATTGAGATTGAAGACTGCATAGTGTGCTTTCTGCATGGGTGTATTATAAATCAACCAGGTAGTAGCCTCCTCTAAATGTACTTCGACTTAGCTGTGAAGTTTTTGGCGAGAAGAATCCCAATAAGATCTTAGATGAACTTGATGGATGGGATGAACGAAAAGCGAAAGAAGGGTGTAAGTAAGTGTGGAAGGACGAGAAATTTAATGATGACTGGCAAAGGAGAATGATATGTGTTTGCTTGGTCCCCGAGGTGGCTGGGAAGGAAAGAATATGGCATGGTGCATGGCTGGGTGAATGATGAAGCAAGGATGGGTGGAAGGAGAACAGCCTGGGTGGGTGAAACAGAAACTGTATGTGTGCATATACTTTGAATGGATGGATGCCTGGATCATGGTATTATCGGACTCTTAGATAGCATATGTGTATCTAGAGAGAGTAGACGGTCACTGGATGAACTAAGTGTTACTTTGAAGAGCATGTAACACCGCACCCGCACGTCCGTTCCAGTGTAGGAAAGACAAGGAAAAGAAGTTGTAATTTTGTCCAAATACTACGATGAATAGTAGCAGTAGTTTGTATTGCAACTGCAAGCACAGCATATATCCGGTTATTACGGTGGACACTCCCTACCTCTCTTAATAACTTTAGTTTAGTAGTAGTACGTCATTCATGTGTGGGCACACTGTTCACTCAATAATAAGCAAAGCACCTAAAGTCATCCCATATGTCATCAAATACATCCCATGTGAAGTGATAGATAATCAGATTATTTAGCTTCTTCATTTTCCTTTTCTAGTACTCATTTGCACTGTAGGGTGAAAGCTAAATTAAGCAGTAGCCCTTTTACCAGAGTATTCTCAGTGCCACCCGTAATAGAAAAGTAAGAGCTTCACCACCTGCATGTACTGGACCGGTACAGTAACGCAAGTCTGTCTCACTCATCATGTTGTGCGTCTGTTTTTCTCGGGTGCAAGTACACTGCGCTGGCATTATGCCGGCTTGCATAAGATAACGTACCAATTTTCCTAAACAAGAGAGAAGAAGAAGAATAACTGGTGTACTGTCATAGTCGACTGTAATGGAAGTCCATAGTGCTCGTAGAATTTGTTCCTTAAACTCCCACTAATGTTAGAGCAAGGATGAAGAAGTGGGAGGTTAGATAGATACTGTCCTCAATAGTTATGTACTGTGCTTTCAATTTGCTACTTGTACTGTGACACAACTTTCTGCTCAATCATTTTGTGTTAATCTTAAGGAGCATTGGTTACAGAGTGACTATGTCTTTCTTTCTTCATATAGTTGCTCCTTCCAAATCAACCAGAAGAGCATCAAGGAGGGAGCTGGCTCAAATGGCCCGGCAACGGAGGCTGGATGCCACTGTCGCCGAATATCGGCGGCTGGTGGCCCTGGAGGACGAGGAGACGCAGTCTACCGGTACAACATCCACTGGTACAGCTGCATCCTCCTCCGTGCACCCACGGGCTGCCAGCCAGCGCAGTGCTCCAGCGGTACGGAGCCGGGCTACCAAAGCCAACCGCTACCGCCAACCAGCAAAAACAGCAGCTGCCCCCCACAGGAGTTGCAAGGCACGCCAGCGCCGCTTATCCCTAAGAGTGTCCTACCTGGAGCAGGAGGTCCATACCTACAAGAACTTGGTGGAGGGCCTCCGCTTCGACCATGCCACCCTCCGCAAGGAGTATGATGCCCTGGCCGCTAAAGTCAACAGCACCCTCCCGTAGTGTAGTGTCCCTTGCCCCTTTTTTAGAGACTTTTGGGGGGTGGGAATTGGGAGTTGGGTTGTGGGACTTTTGAAGGACAATAGTTGGGGTTAGGGAGGGTCTTGCGGGAGATTATTTTGTTAGGGCTACAAAAATATACTTTTTGAAACTTTATCTGACCATACCTGTTTTTTACTGCTTTTGAGTCTGGTGGGTGGGGGTTTAACAGTAAGTTTGTTTTCCTGAAGAGTCCTAGGACTTTAGTAGTACTACCGTCAATCTCTCGTCTATTCCTAATACTCCATTATACTACCTCCCACCAAACGCTTATCTTACCTGTAATTTGTGTTTGAAAGTAGGGCTAGGCCCAGGGCTGGCTCCGCGGGAAATGGCAATTAAGGTTGGCAATCCTGGGCGGATGAAATGTCCTCATTGCGGTGGTACTAGTGGTGTGACACAGTGGCAGTTGCATGCCTATGGAAAAAAAGAAAATGAAACCTGGTTTGTCCTTACTGTAGCATTACAACGGTACGATAGAGAATATAGCAGGTGACAGTACACTAGAACAGTGCCTCACAGAGCCTAACAAATGGTAAAGTATTGGAAGTATAACTAGTACTTGCGTTGAATTTCTTTGACATTGGCTACTACTACAAGAAATAGTACTGAAGCTGAGTAAGTCTAGAATATATCCTCGGATTCCTTCACCAGCCTGTTGCTATGACCTTATCCTCCCCAGCAAGTGTGTGGAATTATTGATGTCATTTAGTCACACATCAAGCAAAACCACACAGCCCGGGGGAAGAGGGTTAGGGTTTGGAAAATGGATGGGAATGGGGGTTTCTTTTTGGGTAGGTTTTGTTGATAGAAAAAAAAAAGCACAGCATGGACAAACAGTAATTCAAGATAAAGATATCTTTGGGTACAAAGCTAACCATAAATCTTTTTGAGTGACATAAAGGAAGTGCATGCCCTACTGCATGCATTGTTACTGAAAAGTAAGTAGTACTAGAATGCGACAGTACAGGGCTGCAGCGTTTTCACTTGCCTATCTCTGCACTCAGAGAAACACTTCTTATTCTTACATTAAATTAGGTTTAAAAATTAGCCGAAGTAAAACCTATAGAATGGCTGTAGGGATCCATTTAGAAGCAGAGAGAGATCCAAGAAATGGAGTCACACTCATAGAAGAAAACAATGGATACTGTATCTGTATGTTGTTGTAGTTGTCCTGTTGAATTTGGTAAGTAAGTTGCATGCAGCAAACAATTCCACTTATTAGCGGCACTCCTCCATTCCAGCTGACGCTTCGTCCATCAATGTTGGTGACCAGAAGACACCCTGTCCACTGCTTGCCTGGCGGATGCTGAATTGCGGGTCGCTAATGTGAAGCCTGACTCACTCCATCCTCTTTTCCCCATTGCACAGACTGAAACCCGGCCTGTAATTATTGAACGAAAAATAGGAAGTGCTATTACAACACCACTGATAAATAAATACAAGGTGTGTGCGCTGTGTAGTGCAAAAAGTCGCACTTTGATTTTCCAAATAGACAGTACAATAATTTTGAAAGTGCGTACTCTGTCTGAGTCACCTTTTGAAGGATAAATAAGTATGGGCAAATTAATTTAGCGGATCTTTCCCCTCAAGCTAGGTGTACTGTAAACTGTGTTTTAGAACAAAATTAGACCTTCCCAGCAGTGCTCCCGCCTCCCACCCAGACCCTTACTAAAGCCAGTCGCAAAAATGTAGATCTCAAAAAAAGAGGCCTAGCAGAAAACTGGTGACAAAACGTACTTTGAAAGTAAAAGTAGGCCCAAATACCCCCTTACCCACCGTGGATTGTATTTCCAAACCACTTGCAAGCAAGCAAATGTATCCATAGCCAGCATCGCTCCAAGACTCGAAGGCCCCTCCACCCAAACACATGCAATAGAAATACTGCCAACCCTAACGAGCCCTAAGTTAAGAATAACTCCTCAAGACATGGGTCTACAAATTACCAGACTCCTCTGTCTTGGCTGCCATTTAATTCTCTCTTCCTTTCACTCCACTCTTTCAGTTATTCCTCTGCAGCCCGCCCAGCGCCATGATGCTCCCCTGGGAGCGAACGCTTGCGCTTTACAAATGCTCAAAAATATCAAATATCAAATATCAAATAGTGGCAAAGGCTTTCTTTAACTATGCCAAATCCCCCCTTTCCCACCATACTACTGGTTTAGAGTCTGGTGGGTGGTGGTTTAACAGTAAGTTAGTTTTCCTGAAACTTAAGTCTGTGTCATTTTCTTCCTTTAAGTGTAAATGGCTAAATGTTTTCAACAGTAAATGCCTCTCACCGAGTAAGTGATCCCCCCTTTCCCACCATGGATTTTCTTCAAATCACTAGCAACAAAAATTACACATTCCCACGAGTGCTCTAAATCCCCAGAACTCAGTTGCAAAAATCAAGAACACCCAAACATAGGCAATCCTGCTGCTAGGGCTAACCCTAACGAACCCTAAGTTACAAAAAGTGCCAAAACCTTTTTTCCTCGTGGATGTTGTTTAAACCAGTTTTATCCGGTATTAGACCTTCCCAGCAATGGCCCCAGAGCCGTCAACCCAGGCGAAAACAAGTAGAAGACCCCCAAACAGCCAAAAAGCAAAAGTACAAAAATGTGGACTTTGTCACTTTTGTGAAAATGTACATAATCACTCAGCGCGCGCTCTGCAGCTAGGCCCTAACTCCCCTCTGCCTCCATGGATTTCCTTCAAACCTCTTGCTATCTAAACTATCCATACCCAGTAGTGCTCCCAGACCCCGAAACCCACCCACAAACACCAGGAAGCCCCCCAAACAGGACCCTGAAAACGCTACATTGAGCGAAACGTCAGAAAAGGCAAAACCTTTTTTCCTCGTGGATGTTGTTTAAACCAGTTTTATCCGGTATTAGACCTTCCCAGCAATGGCCCCAGAGCCGTCAACCCAGGCGAAAACAAGTAGAAGACCCCCAAACAGCCAAAAAGCAAAAGTACAAAAATGTGGACTTTGTCACTTTTGTGAAAATTTACATAATCACTCAGCGCGCGCTCTGCAGCTAGGCCCTAACTCCCCTCTGCCTCCATGGATTTCCTTCAAACCTCTTGCTATCTAAACTATTCATACCCAGTAGTGCTCCCAGACCCCGAAACCCACCCACAAACACCAGGAAGCCCCCCAAACAGGCCCCTGAAAACGCTACATTGAGCGAAACGTCAGAAAAGGCAAAACCTTTTTTCCTCGTGGATGTTGTTTAAACCAGTTTTATCCGGTATTAGACCTTCCCAGCAATGGCCCCAGAGCCGTCAACCCAGGCGAAAACAAGTAGAAGACCCCCAAACAGCCAAAAAGCAAAAGTACAGGTGATTAATGTTTTAATTATATTAACTTGTGCAAAACAAAGAAAGACAGAAACACAGGAATAAAAGTCAATAAGTACGAAAAAGAAAATGTCTGAATTCATTGGCTCATTTTCAGGCCTCGGTGTCAGGGAAGAAGAGTTCATCCTCATACTCTGCGAAATCATCAGGCAGGAGTAGGTCAGTGTCACCTAACACAGAAGAAATTCCCTCATCTAAGTTGCTGTCCTCCCCGTCTTCTTCCATCGTGCGATCTGGTACTTTGAAATCTGGTGGTATGAGGTGCTCATTCATCTTGATCATTGTCAATATCTCCACATTTGTGGGCGAGAGGCGGGTCTGTTTGCAAGTTACAATGCCACCAGCAGCACTGAAAACACGTTCAGAAGACACGCTTGCGAGTGGGCAAGACAAGTAATGTATAGCCAGGCGGGAGATCTCTGGCCACAATTCTTTTTTCCCATGCCAATATGCCAATGGGTCAGCATTAACATAGACCTCTGTTGAGTCATTCAGATAGTCCTGCACCATCGACTCAAAGTTCTCCACGTTTCCTCCACTTTGCTGAATTTTCGATCGGACCTTTTCAGAACCATAACCAATCTCAGCTAGCCAATCCTCTTCATCACCCGATATTTCTGTTGTGTCTGGTGCAGATGATGCGGTTGCCGGTGTCTTTAACGGCTGAGAGGTCACTTCTGCCACAGGTGCAGAAGTGGAGTCTTCTGACTGGGGATGGCCTGCTGATGCTGATGTACTGCCTTTTCCTTTAATTTGCTTCCGTTCTCTTTCAAACCTGATGGCTGACCAGGCTACCCAACGTTTGTACTTTGTAGCATCTTCATCACTAAAAGGAAATAATGCAGAGCCTGCCAGCGCCTTTTTGTAGCGTGGATGCAGAATAGTAGCACAAATGTAATGCTGTTCTGAGTGGATCTTTTGAAGACGTTCATCGCCACGTAGACGCTCTAATAATTTCTCCGCCAAAACAAAAGCTTCTTGCTTTTCTTCATCGTTTTGAAACTTTGAAGACACCGCCTTCAGTTTGTGCTCCAGCATGCGCAACAATGGGATAGCTTTTCCCAAATTACAGTCCTCCCTGCTGACTGCACGCGTGAAGAACTCAAAAGGACGAAGCATGTCTGTCAGGCTTTTAACTAGCTCCCATTGCGCCGCATTTAACCTCAGGTCCTCCTTCACAGCTGTACCCATTGTTAAGAAATACTGATCGAGTACCGTAAACTGCTCATACAGACGCTCAAGCATGTAGAAGGTTGAGTTCCAACGTGTTGGCACCTCCTGGATGAGTGCTTTCACTGGCATTCGACGTTCATGTAGCAGGCTCCTCAGATGCTTCCGGGCCTTAAAAGAATGGCTGAAATGGTTGCACATTTTTCGGCAGGTGACCACTAACTGGCATGCTGGACTTTCTTTCTCCAAGAATTTTTTAACAACCAGGTTTATACAGTGCGCCAAACACGGCACTCTGAAATAGTCACCCAGTTCCATGGCCTTAACTACATTGGCGCCATTATCCGTGGAAACATAACCAATGCCGCGTTTTTTTGGAGACAGCCAGTGAAAGACCTTTGTGTTGAACTCATTCAAAATGTTTTCTGCTGTATGACGTTTCTCCAAGCCAAACATGGCTAGTGTTGCATGTTTCCGAGCAGCTTTAAAAACTTGGTCCAGGTCAGCACCTGCGTTTAGCTTTGCTTTAACCCCTGAAAAAGAGACCCAGTGTGCAGTGATGCACATGTAATCAGTGCCTGCGCCACTGGTCCACATGTCTGTTGTGAGATGTATAGTGTGAACAGCACTCTTCTGCAAAGCTGCCCCAATCACCTCCAGCACATCTTCATTAGTGCTGGAACCGCAACTCTGGCAAAATAGTACCGGCTAGGAACCTTCCATTTAGGGCAGAGCGCTGCCACTAATTCGAGAAAACCAACCCCTTCTACAAAAGAAAAAGGTAGAAGATCCAGCGCTAGCATTTTAGCCAGCTTAGTGTTATACAGATGCACCATTGGGTGGTTGCGGTCATATGGCGCGTCTGAAAACAACATTGTTTTAATGTTGCCCTGGACCATTTTACGGGATGATGATGATGACTTCTTCGACCCAGTTACGCTCGCTGATGAACTTTTTCGCATTGGTGTCTCACTCTGTCCCACACTCTTAGTGTGGCTCCCAGGGGTACTGGGTGTAAGTGAAGTGAAGTGTGTGACACTTCTTCCTCCTCGTCATCATCAAATGGAACATCAACGTTTTCTCGACTTGCAATTCGGGCTTTCTTGATCTCCTCTAGGTGCGCAAATCATTGGACAGTGTGCTTTCTCTCAAGATGACCTCTCTGGCCTCCAGTCCCATAGTTGCTACCAAGCTTACCACGACTAACTGCAAGCTTACAAATGCTACAAATGGCTATGTTTTCCCTTCTTGATGAAACAGTAAAGAAGTCCCAAACTGCGGACTTGTAATGTCTGTGGGGCCCGGAGGAGGCGATACTGGTGGTGGTCGTGCTGCTAATGCCAGATGAAGTGGAGGATGTGTATTGCTGAACTTTACTACGTTGTGCACTTTCACCACCACTAATTGAGGTCGAGGTGGATGGAGGTCCCTTCTGGCGAGTAAGAAATATATGGAAGCGGTAGGTTGTGGTGTACTAGTTAACATCAATGATGGTGGTGTTCCCATTGCCTCATCGTCGACTTCATCATCACGCTCAGCAGCTTGTCGGGCTAGGGTCAAAATGTCTGTTTGCTGCATGCCCGCTGGGGCTTCAGTGACGTTAGTGATGATGACTGCGTCGTCGTCGTGAGAGTCTTCAGCAGCAGGAGTATACGCCACCTCTTGTTGAGCGTCATCACACTCCATAACTTTGAGAGTTACCTTTGTCAGATCATGGTGTGCCTCCTCAACCTCACTCTCAGACGGCAGTGGTGCTGGTTCCCAAGTAAGATCCAGATCATCAGAAGGAGGTGGGCTTGAAGAAGATGTAGACACCAACACCCTTGATCTTTTCCTTGCTCGGGATGTCGAAGACAATGAATGATCATCAGGAGGAGTGGCTTCCTCGAATGATACCTCGGCTTGATTGTCGATTTCCAGATGTGCCCCTACTTCTGGAGGAACAACTATTGTGGCCACTTGTTGTGCCCCTCCATGCACCTCTGCTTGCTCCTCACCTTGCGCCGCCTCCCCTCCTTCCACATGTACTTGGGCTTGTACTACTTGCACATGTGATTGTTGTTGCGGCTGTGGTTGTTCAACACTCGTCAGATGAGTTACAACAACCTATGTTGATTCTTGAGGGACATTGCTGCTACTTTCTTGCGATGAGCCAACATCACTGGTCGATGGTGATTGAACAACTATACTGGCTGCCTCTGTAGCACTCAAGGGGTTAGACCTAAGTTGGCGTGGTGGTGGTGGCACTGAGCCCAATGGAGCGGAGGTGCTGCTCCCAGCTTGGTCCCCAGCAGACCCCGCTGCTGCAGCAGGCGTACTTTTTTTTCCCAAAAAATGTGGCGGTCGTCATCACACCAGTCTCCTTGGCAAGTGGCGCCACTTGCTTCTTCTGCTCCTTACTGGCAACTTTCTTGCTAGAGGAGCTACGGGCAACTTTTTTTGGGGCCATCTTCTTCAGATGTCACTCTGAACAGCAGGCCGCAGTTGCACAAGTTGCAGAGTTGTCTGTGGCCACACGTGACGTTGTGCTGCACACACCGCAGCAGGACTTCTTCCTGGCACTGGTGGTTCTCTTGTGCACCTACAAGCAATGGAAGACAGAGGAACATCAGTTATACACCCCAAAAAGTCGAAAAAACACACAAAAATCAGCACAATCCCAGCCCATCCATGGCCTCAATGGTGTTTAAATTCAAGAAGACAACCCACAGAAAGACTAGGCCCATGCACCACTCACTACCCCTGGGCAAAAGGCCCCACCAGCAGCCCCAAAAAAACGACAAACACAAAATTCAGCACAATCCCAGACCATCCAGGGCCTCAATGGTGTTTAAATCCAAGAAGACACCCCACAGAATGACTAGGCCCATGCACCACTCACTACCCCTGGGCATAATGGATGAAAGCTAGGCAAAATAAGTGCAGGCCTCAGACACTGCCTCTCTTCAAAATGGCCCCTTGCACCCCAAGCACATGTTGCCTGTACCAGCACTCAAGATGGCCACAACCACCACCCACATGGCCAGTCCAAATCAACAGTAGCACCCCAAAAAAACCGAAAAACACACAATCACCACAATCCAATGCCATCCAGGATGTTTACATTAAAGAGAGTGAGACCCCACAGACAGACTCAGTCCATACACCACTCACTACCCCTGGGCAAAAGGCCCCACCAGCAGCCCCAAAAAAACGACAAAAAACACAAAATTCAGCACAATCCCAGCCCATCCATGGCCTCAATGGTGTTTAAATCCAAGAAGACACCCCACAGAAAGACTAGGCCCATGCACCACTCACTACCTCTGGGCATAATGGATGAAAGCTAGGCAAAATAAGTGCAGGCCTCAGACACTGCCTCTCTTCAAAATGGCCCCTTGCACCCGAAGCACATGTTGCCTGTACCAGCACTCAAGATGGCCACCACCACCACCCACATGGCCAGTCCAAATCAACAGTAGCACCCCAAAAAAAATGAAAAACACACAAAAATCATAACAATCCAATGCCATCCAGGATGTTTACATTAAAGAGAGTGAGACCCCACAGGCAGACTCAGTCCATGCACCACTCACTACCCCTGGGCAAAAGGCCCCACCAGCAGCCCCAAAAAAACGACAAAAAACACAAAATTCAGCACAATCCCAGCCCATCCATGGCCTCAATGGTGTTTAAATCCAAGAAGACACCCCACAGAAAGACTAGGCCCATGCACCACTCACTACCCCTGGGCAAAAGGCCCCACCAGCAGCCCCAAAAAAACGACAAAAACCACAAAATTCAGCACAATCCCAGCCCATCCATGGCCTCAATGGTGTTTAAATCCAAGAAGACACCCCACAGAAAGACTAGGCCCATGCACCACTCACTACCCCTGGGCATAATGGATGAAAGCTAGGCAAAATAAGTGCAGGCCTCAGACACTGCCTCTCTTCAAAATGGCCCCTTGCACTTCAAGCACATGTTGCCTGTACCAGCACTCAAGATGGCCACCACCACCACCCACATGGCCAGTCCAAATCAACAGTAGCACCCCAAAAAAACGAAAAACACACAAAAATCACCACAATCCAATGCCATCCAGGATGTTTACATTAAAGAGAGTGAGACCCCACAGGCAGACTCAGTCCATGCACCACTCACTACCCCTGGGCAAAAGGCCCCACCAGCAGCCCCAAAAAAACGACAAAAAACACAAAATTCAGCACAATCCCAGCCCATCCATGGCCTCAATGATGTTTAAATTCAACAAAAAAGTTGTATAATGCATGCACCCATAACCAACCCTGGTCCTACTGGATACTGTGGCTACCCACAATATATTTTATTTAATGTTCTGAAAAAGTTCCAAAATTGTAGTTGCAGCAACTGTAATGCCCCAACAAACTTACTTGTGAAAGTTGATTTCTAATCCAAAAGTGATCCAAAGAAAGTCAAAAAGGCCTCAAATTCAAATATCCAGCAGCACCCACAAAAAGTAATCCTTCCAGGTCAAGGTCCAAATGAAAGTGACCAGCACATGAAGAAAGCACTGGGAGGAGCCTGCTGGACAGGAACAGGAAGTTGGAGACTGTGGGGCTCTTGCTTCCTCCCCCCCCCCAAAAAAAATGGACTCCTTGCAACAAAAAAGTGCAGGCAAATGTCAACCTGAGGAGTGATTCTGATAAAAATCATCATTTTATGAAGGTTTATGCTGTTTGCTGGTGGATTTCTTGTGCAGAATTGCAAAATCTCTATTTCGCGAGTGCGAGATTGTTCCTGCCCGCCGCACCTACGTGTTCGCAATTGCGAACTCTCGCGATGCGTGCTGTGCAAGGTAAGGTGGCAAGCCGCGATGACGTATTCGCGGGCGCCAACTCCCGCGGGAACCCGCAGCAAGATCCAAAATGGCGCAGCACTCGCAAAATATAGAGAAAAACAACTCGGCAAATGCTGAATGACGGAAAGTGAACGCCGTGCGCCACGCCGCGCGCCGCAATATTGTATCACCAAGCAAAAAAATCCGCCGCGTGCGAATTGACGGATTTTCGGCAAATTCGCTAGAGTTCGCGGAGTGCGAATTTGCCGAAAATCCGCAAATTCCGCGAGCGGAACGGATTTTACGCCCATGCTTATTGAAAACCAGCTGGCTCCGCTGAGCTCGTCAGTTAGGTTATCAATTGTTGGAGTGAGATGCTTTTCTCTTTTTATTGCAGCATTCAGAAGGCGCATATCTACACATATTCTCACTTCCTCCGGTTGTTTGGGCTTCCTTGCGACACCTATGGGTGACACCCATGGGGTGGGCCCTTTAACCTTCTCGATTATTCCTGCAGATTCCAGCTTGTTCAGTTCTTTTTCCACAAGAGGCCTCAAGTGGAACGCAATGCACCTGTGCCGAAGAGCCACTGGCTGCACTGAGGAGTCTATGTGTAGGTGAAATTCTTTGTCTTTAGTCACCCATGCCTTCAAACAAAAATCATCCAGAATGTGGTTAATGGCCTCTTGATGTATCCCAAAGGTAAATGTTTCAATCCCAAGATATTCGGCCACTTGGCATCCCAGGAGCATGCCATGACCCTCTTCAGTCACATACACTTGGGAGTCTATGGAGTGAGGTCCATAGGTTAGGGTGGTCTTGAACTTTCCTTGCATCAACAGTGGTCTTTCCTGCCCATATGCAAAGACTTTAATCTTGACCGGACTTAGTTGTGGGAGTGAGCGCATGGCTCCATATGCTTCTGTGTCTGTGTCAACCACCTCAGTGGAAGGATGTTCGCCCACCAGTTTTGACATTGTGGTACCCGCCTCATGGTTTGGGATACAGTGCCAATGGTCAATACTGAGTGGATCGAATGTTTATCACTGTCATCATCATCTATGTCACTGCTCTTTTCCTGCCCCTCTGGGATATCATTGAAAGTGGTGTGCTGATCTTGTCCTTTGCCTGAGCAGCAGGTTCTCACAAAGTGGTTGAGTTTCCTGCACCCAGAGCACTTCTTCTCTCTTGCTGGACACTCTGAGGGCTGGTGAGTGGGCCCAACACAGTAACCACTGGACTGGGTTCTCGGTTTCTACCTTCGGTCTTGTTGTGTGGGGTGACTGGGTTTATGATCTTAACTGGTTCCGTCTTGATGGGCTTCTGTAACACAGCTTCCATGTGTGCCGCACAAGCTCTGGACAATTCTTTGGTCCGGCCTAATGTCAGGATATCAGCCAAGGATTTGCCGGACTCACCCAGAATCTGCTCACTCAATTTCACCAGGGCACATACCTGAATAGTTTGCCCCTGTATTTCTTCAGTCTCGTCATTGAATCCACATGCACTGGCTCATTCCTTGAGGCGGACATGGAATACATCAATGGATTCTTCAGCCTGGTATCTCGCCTGTCTAAATATGAATCTTTCGTAGTCCTGGTTGGCCATGGGTTCAAAATGGACTGTCAAGGCTGCTATGAGGGTGAGGTGTGTCTTTAACGCAGCTTCATTGACTGATATTTTATGAATGTCTCTCCCACACAAATGTAGTAGCATGGCACATTTTTGGTCATTGTCTAATTTAGTGGCGTCAAAAAACAGCATGATTCTCTCAACCCATTCATTCCACTTAGAGGCTTGTGCTGACGGGGCACCCTCCACGATAAAAGGTTCCACTGCCGGAATATTGGCCATGTTATTTATTCCACTACTGGACTGTGATCAGATGCTGGCAGGGGTGAGTGTCAATGATTTCCATACTCCCAGCCTTTCCTGTATTTTTCCCCTTCATACAGCAATGTCTATCCCTTGTATTATTTTTTTGTGTGTTTTTTGTTGCCACTGTTCTTCTGATATATATATATACTAGTCTCTGTATGTTTTTTTACATGCTGAAACACGCCTGCAGGGTGTATCTCTACAGCTGCACTCCCAGCGTGTGTCACAGCCGCAGACCAGGGCTTATCAGTTCTCCACATTTGATTGAGCGTGGTGGCCACTGGGTGGGGCTCCCCGCTCAGTGACTCATTCATGCTGGACCTGCCTGCAGCACACGACTACTTGGCAGTACGCTGTGGTTGAGAAACTGGTTGCCGTTGGCAGACGCTCAGAGTCACCTGGGCGTGGACAACTCTGCAGCACGAGCACCGCGCACTCTCACACTAGGTACGCAGGATGAGACTGCACGGAGCACCCTCGTCCCCAGTGTCATTTTGCCTTATGAGGTGTGCGGTACGCTGATGAGTCTTTCAGGGGTATACTGTGGTAGCGCCCAGGGTGGGCCAAAGTCGGGCCTATATTGTTAAAGAAATAGACCTCAGACACAGGCAACTATGTGTTCGAGGCATATGAGCTGTAGATCATATGCTTTAACATAGATCTCCATCTGGTGTTGGGCTCGGATGCTTTGCACTTTGTTTTTCTTTGAAGAAGAGTTTGTAGTCACGAGGTAGGTGACTCCTCCTTACGGTGATAGTGCACATGGGCATCATCTCCATTCCCGGATTGTTTTTTTCTGCCATTGGGTTCGCATGTGTATTGTTGTGCTCCGGCTCGGTATCGTCTTCGAACCCTTTCGACGCACAATCCTTACCACTCGACGGTATTGTTTTCAAATGCATTTTCCTTTTCAACACGCATCGTAAAACCCAACAACTTCAACATGGACTGCGAGGCCTACCCACGCCGACCAACACCAGCAGTCAATGGAACGGACTCCATTTAAGAAATGCCCTGGGTGTGGTGCTAAGTTCCCACACACGGACCTGCACAAGGTATGTAACCTCTGCCTATCCCCAGAGCATGAAGAAATCAACTGCGAGGCCTGCCGATCATTCTGATTGAAGAAAACCATTTGTGACCGTTGGGCTCGACGTCACGAGATGCGACGCGGCACTAGCCCGGTGCCAGACTCCTTCAGAGAAGAGTGAATTCCAACAGCCCGGCGCCGAAGAAGAAGAACGAATCTCTGTGTCTGAAGCCGACGACTCTGACATGGAAGAAATCTTGAACGTCTCTCAGGCTCAACTAACAGTGAATAAAGAGCCCAAAGTGCCCACAAAACCAACAAAGGCTCCGGTATCATTTTTGCCATCATGCCCAGGTCGACACATTGAAAATATTTCAAATGCCCCGCCCTCGGGCCCGGCTATGAAACATAGAGATAAGTCTTCTGGCTCGGGTTGAAGCGGCCCCATTCGGGTGCCGAACCCACATCTTCGGCACCGAAACTCAAGACCAAGCAGGTGCCTGACACTTTGCTGTCGACACCGAAGACAACTTGGCACCAAAAGACTCGGATCCACAACCACATAAAGCCAAAGCTTTGGAGCCGACACCAGCTAAACCCAAAGCTTCGAAGCCAACACTGTCTAAATCCAAAGCTTCGGAGGTGAAACCAACTAAAAAGACAAACCCGCGGAGCCGAAACTGGTAAAACTCAAACCTTCGGAGACAAAATATTCTGCACCAAAAGGCTCGGAGCCCAAAAAGCACACAGCTCCTCTTAAAGCTTCAGAGACTAACCCTGTTAAAAAACCCTCTGAATCAAAACGGAAGGAAAAAGACACCCCATCCAAAGAACTTCCTCCACAAGACCCTGCGGATCCAAAACATAAACAGTGACATATTGACCCTGAAACCGGACACCTTCGAGCAACACTTCCTAAAAAACGGAAGCTGCAGCTCACAGAGGACTACCATATACCTCTGAAGAAAAAAGACATGAGCCCTAACCCTCCCCCTTACATACCTCCCTCTCCTCCACCTCTTAATCCAAACTTATTGATTTCACCATCAAACTCACCACCACCACCTTTCTCACCCGAGCCACAGGATGACAATGATGGGGATGGGGACGGGGATGGGGATGAGGACAACATACCACAGGACACACACCCCTCGGATGATTACGATAAAGATCCAGGTCATAATAATGACCCCAATCTATATCCCTCCAGACCATCACCACCCAATGACAATATTGGCTTCGCACAGCTTATTAACAGAGCTGCTCAGTACCATGGGGTGGAACTACATACTGATCCCCTAGAGGAGGATTTCTTAGTGGAAACATTTGTTTCCTCCCAGAAATCCACTAATACTTTGCCCATGCTCAAAAGCATGATAAAACACGCCAACGAGGTATTCAAAGACCCTGTTAGAGCTAGAATATTTACGCCAAGGGTAGATAAAAAATATAAAGCCGCTCCTACAGACCCAGTCTATATCAGAGGCCAGGTACCTTTAGACTCTAATGCACGCAAGAGAGCTAATTCACAAACCACAGGCGACGCCCCTCCTCCTGACAAGGAGTCAAAACTTATAGACATATCAGGCAAGAGAATCGCATCACAAGATGCTAATCATTGGGGAATTGCCAACGCTCAAGCTCTTTTAGCGCGCTATGCTAGAGCTCACTATGACCAGCTGGAAAAACGAATGCAGCATTTATCAGAACAGTACAAAACTAAAGCTCAAGACCTCATTCAAGAGGATAAGCTCATCACAAACACTTCTATAAAATGCGCCCTCGACGCGGCTGATAAAGCATCTTGTGCCATTAACACCAGCGTCTTACTACGCCGGCACGCTTGCCTTCGAATCTCCGGATTCAAGCATGAAGTACAATCATCAATACTTAATCAGCCTTTTGATCATGAACATCTTTTTGGGCCAACAGTTAATTCTTCATTAGAAAAAAGACACGGAGACTGCCAAGTCCATGGGGGCCTTGCAAGAATCTTCTAATAGGGGCTCCTTTCGTCACTCCTTTTACAGAAGTGGCTCAAAAACAACTGCATCAGAAAATACCTCCTCCTCTTACACAAGTCCCAATCAATCTTCCTCCAACAGAGGATATTTTTGTGGAAGATACAAAGGAAATAACAATAGGGGAATAACATATAGGGGAAGAGGCAGAGGTAACTCCACCCGCACTTCCCCTACCACCAAACAGTGACTTCCTTCCACTGCCCCGATCATTCCACTCCTGTCGGGGGACATCTCTCACAGTTCCTACCTGTCTGGAATTCCATCACAACAGACAAGTGGGTAAGACAAATTATCCAGTGTGGTTATTGCCTGGAACTTACCTCCACTCCCCCAAATATTCCTCCCAGACATTGTGCAATGCCCTCAGATTATCTCACCCTCCTAAAAAAAGAGGTTCTCTCCCTACTACAAAAAACATGCAATAGAACCAGTCCCCCTGACTCATCAGGGCATGGGGGTTTACTCTCTCTATTTTCTAATTCTGAAAAAGGACGGCTCTTTCAGGCCAATATTAGACCTCAGACAGCTGAACCTCTACATTCAGTCAGATCATTTCCACATGGTCACCCTCCAGCAAGTGCTTTCATTGCTTCAGCAAGGTGACTTTCTTTCCACTTTGGATTTAAAGGATGCCTACTTCCATATTTCCATTCACAGGTCAACACTACCAGTTCAAAGTCCTCCGTTCACCAAGTGTCTAGCAGTAGTTGCAGCTCACTTACGAAAACAACACATTCATGTGTTTCCTTATCTGGATGATTGGCTCATAAAGGCCAACTCACAACACAGCTGTGTTCAACACACCCACAAAACAATTCAGTTGCTTCACCACTTGGGATTTACTGTAAACCTCACCAAGTCCAACACACAAATATATCTAGGAGCTACAATAGACACTATCATACCCCAACCCAGTCAGGATACGCAACAGGCAGGCTCTTATATCTCAATTTAAACCTCAACACTCATTACCAGCTGGAGTGTTCATGCAGTTTATTTATTTTTATTTATTTAGTTAATCGGGATGATGGCCTCTTGCATTCTAATTGTCCCTTATGCAAGACTCCAAATGCGTCCTCTACAGGAATGCTTGGCACATCAGTGGAGCCAGCCTCAAGGTCTGTTAACAGTTCTGGTGTTGGTAGACGGCTGCACTCATCGCTCTCTGAAGTGGTGGAACATACAAAACCTTTCCAAAGGGCGGCCATTCCTCGACCCAGTTCCACAGCAGACGCATCGCTCACCGGCTGTGGAGCTCATCTTCAAAATCAAACAATTCAGGGCATGTGGTAATACAACAAAAACAGTTCCACATAAACCACCTGGAACTAATGGCAATTTGTCTAGCATTAAAATCCTTTCAAGTCCATCTAGTCCACAAAGCTGTCCTAGTCTGACAGACAACATGACAGCAATGTACTATTTACAAAAACAGGGAGGGACACACTCCCTACAGCTCTCGCGACTAGCTAAAGCATATAAAGATGGGCCATACCTCAAAAGATATATCTCTTTGCGTAACACCTTCCAGGAGTAGACAATCACATTGCAGACCTGCTCAGTCATCAACGACAACAGATCCACGAATGGGAATTACATCCCCAAGTTCTCCTTCCATTCTTTCACATGTGGGGCTACCCAGAAATAGATCTGTTCGGCACACACCAGAATGCAAAATGCCCAAACTTCGCGTCCAGGTATACACACCCATTGTCCAAAGGCAATGCGCTATGGATGAACTGGTCAGGAACATTTGCTACGCTTTTCCGCCTCTCCCGCTCATTCCATTAGTAGTTCGGAAGCTCCAACAGTATTCCCTCACAATGATCCCACATGGGCTTGACAACCTTGGTTCACAACCCTATTGGAACTATCAGCAGTTCCTCATCAAAAAATACACCTCTCACCCAAGCTTCTCACTCAGAACCATGGAGAGATAAGACATCCAGATCTCAGTTGACTCAACCTTGCGATCTGGCACCTGAGATCATAGAATTTGGCTACCTTATTCTCCCGCCAGACTGTATGAACGCCAATAAAAAGGCTAGACGTCCTACCACAAGTGCAAAAGTGGAAACAATTTGTAATTTACTGTACAAACAATCAAATCAATCCACTAGATGCTTCCATTCAAAACATCATTTGCTATCTCTTACACCTACAACGCCATAACTTAGCAGTAACTTAGCGATTTCAACCTGCATTGGAATGACCCCAAGGACCTTCATGTCAACGCCATCAAAGACCTCCTGTCCGATCAAGCCCTGACCCAAGCCTGCTCTCTCCCAACACATTCAAAAGGGGCCACCCTTGACTGGATCATTTCCAATTAATCAACAGTCAAGCTTATCTCCATAGACCCATTCTACTGGTCTGACCACCACGCCATCACATTCCGGTTACAGGGCACCCACAAGATAAGGGCCCCTCAACCAGTGATTCCCAAACGCTGGATTAGAGATACTAGAAACCTGGACCACAATGAACTAGAGGCTCGCTGCAAATCTGACCTCCCACCCCACATTGCTCAATGGTCAATGACCTCAATTACCACTACTCCGCAACTATCTCAAACATTATGGATGACCTAGCCCCACTAAAGCTAAAAAGAACCCTAACTAAAGATAGGAACCCCTGGTTCACTGGACCACTCAACAATGAGAGGAGATGCCTCCGGCAATCCGAAAGAATCTGGACACAGGACTCCTCCGCCGCTCATCTAAAACTTCTCCGCCAGGCCAGAAATGCCTACAAGAACGTCCTGAAATCAAAGTAAGAATTTTTCAGATCCGAACTTGAGAACTCCAAGAACAGACCTCGTAAGCTCTTTGATCTGGTCAAACACCAATCCAACAAACTGGTCAAAACCTCGAAAGAAGCCCCCAAGGCTTTAATATCATCTGAGGAATTCTCCTTCTTCTTTGCGGACAAATTCACAACCTTAGAAGATGAACATAGTGCCGCCACATACTCCCTATCCCTGCCTGGCCTGCCTCCCCCCCTCCTACGATACCCCCCAATCTTTACCTAAAAATCAAGCACTCTGGACCGACTTCAATCTCTATGACGAAGACTCCGTTTCTAAAATCTTCTCATCCCTAAACCCGAATAACCATTTCAACGACCCGCTCCCCTCCAACTGCCTAACAGCTGTCACCCAATCCATTATCCCTAGCTGGACCGCAATAATTAACGCCTCACTCCAGCAAGGTTCCATTCCTGACTCCCTGAAAGCCGGCCACATCCTCCCCATTTTGAAAAAAACATCTCTTGATCCAGCCATCCCCGAAAGCTACAGACCTATCTCCAACACCCCCCTCCTAGCCAAAGTGTTGGAGAAATGTGGACAACAACAACTAAGTCAGCACATCAACAGCTTCCACCTTTTCGATGATTTCCAATCCGGTTTCCGACCTGGGCACAGCACTGAAACGACCATCCTCCACATCGTTGATAATGCCCTCCAAGCCCTGGACCAAGGGAAAACATGCCTGTTAATCCTCCTAGATCTATCCTCGGCCTTCGACACGGTCAACCACGAAAAATGAATCGAATGCCTCAAACTGAGGATGGGTTTGGACGGCTCTGTCCTAAAATGGTTTAAATCCTTCCTCCAAAACCGATCGCAGTGCTTCCTAATCAACGGAAAACTATCTGCTCCCTCTCTGCGTCAAGGTCAGAGTCCCTCAAGGATCAACCCTATCCCCTACCCTCTTCAACCTTTATCTTGAACCACTCACCAAAGTTCTACGCACAGCAAATATCTCCTACCCTATGTATGCTGATGACACTCAGCTCTACATCAAAGCCTCCTTCCTTGACGACATTCTCTCCCTGAACGAGGCCCTGAAATCAACCGTCCACTGGCCCACCTCCAATCATCTTAAACTTAACGCCAATAAAACAGAGTTTCTCCTAATCTTCCCTCCAAAAACTAATCCCGAGATGCAACTATGGGTCAAGACTATCACAGCCTTAGATTGCCCACCGACCATTGTGAACTCAGCTAAATCTTTGGGAATACCTCTGGACTGTAATTTGAACATGCAAGACCACATCAACTCGATGGCCAAATCAGCCAGATTCCACCTGAGCCTCCTCTGGAAACTGAAACCCTTCATTGACGCTACCGACCTAAAAAGCGCAGTCCAAGCGCTAGTAATCTCTAGACTGGAATACGGTTGTTCCACTCTCTCAGGCTTACCCAAGATCTCCCTGGCATCCCTAAAAGCCTGCCTTAATGCCGCCACCAGACTTCTTACAAGCTAAAATAAATCTGCTCATATCTCGCCACACCTAAAGCTTTGAACTGGCTCCCGCTTGAAGCCAGAATCCAACTCAAACTGGCTTGCATCACACACAAAGCTTTATACTCCAACTCCCCTGCCTATCTTGCACAGAAACTTGTGGTATCCGGCCGAAGCAGAAACTCCCGTTCCACCAGAGACCTTTTACTCCAACCCGCACGGTTCAAGAAAAAAAAACGTATAACGGGGCATTCTCTGAATCTGCACCAAGAATATGGAACTCTCTCCCGTCCGCCATCAGAAGAATCCCTTATCTGGCACGCTTCAAAAGGAGGCCAAAACCTTCCTTATGGGTAAATTCCTCTCCTACATGCTGCCTCCTGCTGATTCTCAGTCCTTGACCAATACACAGACCTTGACCTAATACAGACTAGCGCCTCCCTTCGGAATACCGTCCTACCTCCTCAAGAAATCGGGGGCCTTATCTTGAGTTAATTATATGTAAACATTTTTTTTTTTTTACAAGTCCGCTTAACTATTGTGATTCCTTCCTATTGTACACTGCTATGTTTTCCCTTGTAAAGCGCTCTGATATCCTAGGGTCAAGTTTGCGCTCTATAGAACAATAAAGCAAACAAACATCTATACGATTACATCTCGCTGCAATAGCCGCTTATCTACAAAACAGACAACAACTGTCTTTGTTTAGAGTGCCCGCTATTTAAACATTTTATGGAAGGACTCAAAAGAATCATTCCCCTTAGAGCTCCACCCTCTCCAGTTTGGAACCTTAATATTGTCCTTACATGACTTATGGGCCCAACATGTGAGCCTCTGCAAAAATGTGAACTACAGTTCCTCACTTGGAAGGTAGCCTTCCTTATAGCCATCACATCTCTTAGAAGAGTTGGTGAGCTCCAGTCACTAACCATACAAGAACCATTTTTACAAATTCATCACAACAAAGTGGTTCTTAGGACTAATCCAAAATGTTTACCTAAACTTGTTTCTCCCTTTCACCTCAATCAGTCTGTTCAACTACCAGTGTTTTCCCTCACCCAGACTCAGTGGCAGAATGTGCTCTTCACACACTAGATGCCAAAAGAGCAACACTTTATTACATTGAAAGAACTAAATCTTTTAGGAAAACCAAACAACTCTTTGTTGCTTTTTCACCACCACATAAAGGCAATCCCATTTCAAAAACTGGTATTGCACGATGGATAGATAAATGCATTCAAATATGCTACATTAAAGCTAAACACACATTAACTATTCCCCCTAGAGCACAATCCACACGCAAACTAGGGGCTTCTATGCAATTCTTAGGGAATATACCCTTAGATGAAATCTGCAAGGCTGCAACTTGGTCTGCACCTCACACATTCACAAAACACTCCTCTGTAGATGTGCATGCAAAACAACAGGCTAGTGTGGGCCAGGCTGTCTTAAGAACACTTTTTCAAACCTCTGCAACAGATACAGGTTAGCAACCGCTATGGAAATAATTGCTGTATAGCCTATGCTAAAGCATATGATCTACAGCTCATATGCCTTGAACGGAAAATGCTACTTACCCAGTATGCATCTGTTCTTGGCATGTAGAGCTGTAGATTCATATGCGCCCACCCGCCTCCCCGGGTACCTTTATCTGCTGCAGTATAATCTTACTTAGATACAACACACATGGACATCTCTCTATTCTTACTAACTCCATCATCGCCCTTTATGGCGAAAACAATCTGGGGATGTAGTCGATGCTCATGCGCACTATCACCGTAAGCACGAATCACCTACCTCGTGACTACAAACACTTCTTCGAAGAACAACAAAGTGCAAACATCCGAACCCAACACCAGATGGTGATCTATGCTAAAGCATATGAATCTACAGCTCTACATGCCAAGAACAGATGCATACTGGGTAAGTAGCATTTTCCTTCCCTTTGCTGCACAGGGTCCCTCTCTGAGGCCACGCCCGACAACCATGACATTTATTCATTCAATCTCACGTGGTGTGGGACAAACCATTTATGTGCTTAAACATGAGGTATATCTTTGGAAACACCCCCGGCTCTTATGAACAAGTTTGTAATGCCAGGCGTGACGTCATCGTAAAAGGCGATACTAAATCATTCACAGCATCTTTTTAACGGCGATCTCATGCTCTTTAAACTATAACTTTACTTGATGTGTGTCCAACATATGGTGTGCAGCGCTTGAGAAAGCAAAACCACATCCTGCGTTTTCAGAAGACATGCGCCCTATGTGCAGTGTTAGTGTTAGTCCAAGTGTTCCAAGAACTGATTGACTTCTACGTCACTGTTTAGAGCCTTGAAGAACCAGCGACCCCTGTCACACCACCCGAGCATATTAGAGCACATCCCCCTTCGAACACCCTTGGGTGGGCTGTGCTCCTTGTTTGATTTAGAGGTACGCCTTGGGGCTGAAAAACACCTCAATAATATCCTGCTTGCAGTGGCGTAAAAAAACGTGAGCCCCCACCCCACAAAGTACCTGGAGGGGGCCCCCACGCTCCGGAGCCAGTCAGGAGCACCCAGGCCAGGGGGCCCCCACCCATGAACAGTGCTGGATGCCTCTGCAACCCCCACCCCTCTGGAGCTCGGGGGCTACAAGGGCTAATGTTACGCCTCTGCCTGCTTGAAAACGGCCTGTCTAGATTGCCAAATGTCTCCTCGAGAAGGCAAGGATGGTAAGGAGCAGACTTTGAACTGAATCCATCGTGGGTGCTTTGTGTCTGAGGTCTCTGCTGCAACAACAGGGAAACCATTCTCTCTCATAACACGAGCCCCATGTGCTTGGGTGTCTTCACCAAAATACCAGGGGTAGCGGAAGTGACATCATATACCCTTTGACCATACCAACCTTACAGGAAGCGACATCCTGTATCTTCAGGTAATTTATATTACTTGACCCTAAACCCAATAGTGTTGGGGCGCAAACCTTGCACTTAATTGTTGCGAGAGAACCAGATCTCTTCTCGTGTAGTTCGGGTGTGGGTCCTTCTCCACAAAACAGGGTAAATTAATTGCTTAATTTGTAAACAAATAAGTGACACGACTATTGTCAGGTGGACACTGCAGCTTGCACCACCCTTTACCCCTGCCGGCGCTGCTAATCACAGTACTAATACATATACTAGCCATCACACTCCTACAAGTGTGACAGTTCAGACTATTCACCGCTTGGGTGGCAGAAATGAGTGACGTTTAATGTATAGTGAATAATAAACAACGGTTGTTGTGCTCATCTCTAAATTAGACAAACAGTACCACCAGACTGTCATAAACACCGTTGTTGACAATTAAGGGCCTGTGCTGAATACCGTAAAACACCAGCTCAAATTAAGCACTGGTGAAATAGTGCATTTTCCATCTAATTTTACACTTAAATTTGCTAAAAAGCCACAAGCTCTGAAAGGACTCTCATAAAATACTCAATCAATCAATCAGGAGTTTGTTAAAGCGCGACTACTCACCCGTAAGGGTCTCAAGGCGCTAGGGGTGGGGGGGAGTTGGGGGGGGTGCAGGTTCTATTCCATCAAGGAGGGGGTCTGTCGAAGAGCCAGGTTTTGAGGTTTCTTGCGAAGATGGGGAGCGATGTTGTCTGTCTGAGGTGGAGCGGAAGGGCGTTCCATGCTTTGGCCGCGAGGAAGAAGAAGGAGCGGCCTCCCGATCTGGTCTTTCTGGTGCGGGGGACCACAGCGTAGGAAAGCTGGGCTGATCGTAGGGTCCTTTGGGGTGCGTGGAATTTGAGTCGGCTGTTCAGGTATGCTGGTCCGGTGCCGTGGAGGGCCTTGTGTGCGTGGGTGAGCATCTTAAAGGTGATTCTCGCCTCGACGGGGAGCCAGTGGAGTGTGCGCAGGTGCTGGGAGATGTGGCAGTGTTTTGGCAGGTTGAGGACCAGTCTTGCGGCGGCGTTCTGGATGTTCTGTAGCTTGCGGATGAGGTTTTTGTTTATTCCGGCGTAGAGTGCGTTGCCGTAGTCGAGTCTGCTGGTGACCAGGGCGTGAGTGACTGTCTTTCGGTGTTCGAGGGGGATCCATTTGAAGGTCTTACGAAGGAGGCGGAGGGTGTGGAAGCAGGAAGACGAGACAGAGTTGATCTGGCGGTCCATTTTGAGCTCGGAGTCCAGGATGATTCCCAGGTTGCGTGCGTGGTCTGTGGGGGTTGGCGGGTTTCCGAGGGCGGTGGGCCACCAGGTGTCACTCCAGGCGTCGGGGTTTGGGCCCATGATGAGTACTTCTGTTTTGTTGGTGTTTAGTTGTAGGCAGCTGTTTTTCATCCAGTTGGCGACGGCTTCCATGCCTTCTCGAAAGTTGCGTCTGGCGGTGTTGGGCTCGTTGGATAGGGAGAGGATGAGCTGGGTGTCGTCTGCATATGACACGATGTTGAGTCCGTAGTTTCTGACGATGGGGGCAAGTGGAGCCATGTAGACGTTGAAAAGCGTCGGGCTGAGGGAGGAGCCCTGGGGGACTCCGCAGGTGATAGGTGTGGGGTCCGAGAGGAAAGGGGGGAGTCTGACCCGCTGCGTCCTGCTGGAGAGGAAGGAGCAGATCCAGTCGAGGGCCTTGTCCTGGATTCCTGCATCGTAGAGTCTGCGTATTAGGGTGCGGTGGGAGACTGTGTCGAACGCCGCTGATAGGTCGAGGAGGATGAGGGCTACTGTTTCTCCTTTGTCCAGTAAGGTGAGGATGTCGTCTGTTGCGGCGAGGAGGGCGGTTTCCGTACTGTGGTTTTTTCTGAAGCCGGATTGGGAGGAGTCGAGGATGTTGTGTTCTTCAATGAATGTGGCGAGTTGGCTGTTGATGGCTTTCTCGATGACTTTCGCTGGGAACGGGAGCAGGGAGATGGGTCTGTAGTTTTTGAGGTCGGTGGGGTCCGCTGAGGGTTTCTTTAGGAGGGGGTTGACCTCGGCGTGTTTCCAGTCGTCGGGGAATGAGGCGGTCTCCAGGGAGCGGTTGATGGTTTGGCGGAGCATGGGTGCGATGGTGTTGGCGGCTCTGTTGAAGATGTGGTGGGGGCAGGGGTCCGTGGGGGCCCCTGAGTGGATTGACTTCATTGTCTTCAGTGTGTCTTCGGTGGTGAGGGCTGTCCAGTCATCAATCGCTGGTTTCCGGGTGTCGGGGGTGGTTGGTGAGGGTTCAGTGTGTTGGTTGTCTTCGTCGAAGTTGTCGTAGATGCTCTTGATTTTGTGGTGGAAAAAGATGCTGAGTTTGTCGCAAAGGTCTTGTGAGGGAGGGATGTCGGTAGACTCGCTGGTGGGTTGGGCGAACTCCTTGATGATGCTGAAGAGTTCCTTGCTGTTGTTTGCGTGGGTGGAGATTCTGTCTTCAATCGCTTTTTTCCTCGTTTCTCTGATGAGTTGATGGTGGGCGTTGGTGGCGGCTCTGAAGTTGTTGTAGGCTTCTGTGGATTTGGTGTTTCTCCAGGTCTTTTCGAGGCGGCGGCATGTGCGCCTGGACTCTCGAAGTTCGGTGGTAAACCATCTGGCTTTCTTGGCACGGGTATTGTTGTTTTTCTTGAGGGGGGCTATGGTGTTGGTGCTGTCCGAGATCCATCTATGCAGGGTTCGGGCTGCGGTGTTGGAGTCGTCGTTTTCCGCGATGGTTGGGGTGGAGTTGTTGAGTGAGGAGGTGAGCTGGTCATCGGTGATTTTGGTCCAGTTTCTTTGTGGAAGCAGGTGCTGATGTCTGTGGATGGTGGGTGTTCTGAAGGTGAAGTGGACGCAACGATGGTCGGTCCATGGGAGTTCGGTGGTGTGGCTGAAGGTGATGGAGTTTCCTGTAGTGAAGAGGGGGTCGAGGGTGTGTCCTGCTGAGTGCGTGGGCTCGGTCACGATCTGGCGGAGTCCAATGTTGTGGAGGTTGTCCAGGAGGGATGTGGTGTTGGGGTCCAGTTGATTGTTGAGGTGGAAGTTGAGGTCTCCCAGCAGGGTGTAGTTGGTGGATGCGATGGCCTGCGGGGAGATAATGTCCGTGATGGAGTTGGCGAAGGGTCCGCGAGGTCCAGGGGGTCGGTAGATGAGGGTTCCTCGGGCTGCGGTGGGGCTGGCCAGTATCTTGAAGTGAAGGTGTTCCATCAGTTCTGTGGACTCGTCAGGGAGTGTGCTCAGGCGGAGGCTGGATTTGTGGACGATGGCGATTCCTCCTCCTGGGTGGATGGGGCGGTCCTTCCTGGAGATCTTGTATCCTTGGGGGATGGCGATGGCGATGTCCGGTCCAGAGGTGGTGTTGGTCCAGGTTTCGGTGAAGAATGCTACGTCTGGGGTTGTGCTGTCGAGGAGGTCCCAGATTTCTGTGGCGTGTTTGTGGAGGGATCGGACGTTGAGGAGGATGCATTGCAGGGTCTTCGGTTCGGTTGTGTTCTTGTGGGCGGGTCGTGCTGGATCCGTGTTCTTGGCGGTGCTGCAGGTGTGCCGGCAGCGGTGACAGCTGAAGGGTCCATGGGTGTCGGCTGGTGATGCTAGCTTGCAGTTGTTGTTGCAGCCTGGGTTGAGTGCGTGGAGTGCTGCTGGGTCGTAGCTTCCTTACGCAACTGATAGCAGGCCAATTGGTCGTGTGGGTAGGTCAATTCGAGGAGTCTGTCTAGCGGACAGGTACCAACCACAGTGGTGCCTACGCTCGGGAGAAGTCCGGTGACGCCATTTTACTACGTCAGTAGGGTTCCACTGATTTGTGGCAGGACCAATTGGCCTGCTATCAGTTGCGTGAGGAAGGTAATACTTGCCCTTTCCACACACGTGTAGGATAGTTTTGTCTAGGTCCTGATGAATTGCTAGTTTTAGCATAAAACATGTTGACCGTTAGGTAGAGCACACCCCACCGGATCTTAGTACCTGTGTGTGTGCCCTCCTGTTCTGTTTTTAATAAGGTAGCTAACCACACTAATAAAAATTCCCTGTGGACTATCTAACCTTTTTTAAAATCCGCATCACTACACTATCTTTTCACGCCTACACTTCACCTAAAACCCTCATACCCACATGCACCAACTGGCAGGAACAAAAGATCTCCGATAAAGAGCCCCTTCGCGGGTGCCCGTCGGACATTGCAGCGCCAGTCTGACGAGGAGCAAAACCCAGATGATGAAGCATGACACCTAGCTTGCTGGGTGTGTGAGGGTTTTAGTTCCGAAAGGGGGCTCCCCCCTTCTTTTTCACCTTCCTTGGTTCTTCCGTCCCTCCAACCTAGGGGGAACAGTGTATCCTTTTTAGGTCTCGCTGTCAAGCGAAAGACCTATTGTTGTCGGCTTGCCGGGAATGTGAGACAGGGGATGTGCACGCGCAAGCCCTCGGCGATTTCACCTCGTGGGCGCGCATGCCCAGCCCAGCGCCGTGCACATCTCCTGTCTCACATTCACAGACAGCCTCTCACCTCTCTTAATCGCGCGCACACACAGCCACACTCACACACACACTGCACACACACACTGCACACACGCGTGCACCCCTCTTCCCCCCTACACACACTGCACACACACACGCGCGCACACACCCCCCCCTACAACTAAGCCCCACCCGCCCCACTCACCGGCTACGTGCCTACAGCGTTTCTACACCACATTATATGAGCACAGTGTGAATGTCTAACTGTGCCAATAATCCCTGTTAATACCTCACAGGGGCATTTTCAGATCTAGAGTAGATTCGAAGCACTAGCCCCTCTCGTGCGGACTAAGCAGAGTGCACTGACTCTCTCTCCCCTTTTCCTGCCCTTACCTCTCTCCTCTCGCGGCGCCTCTCTCTTCCAGAATGTTTTCCTGCTTCCTTCCCCCTTGGCTCCAAACCTGCTGAACCAGAGCACGTGTGGCAAGCCTTAAAGGCGCAGGCGAAACCGCATCTCTCTCCACTTCCCGTCCTCAGACCCAAAACAAACACATACCAGAGCTTTCGCGGCGCTGCTGCCTCTTAAAGGGGAGGCCTGGCCGTGACCTCACCCTGCTATCAGCAGGGAGCTTCAAGTGTGTCAGCGGCAGGCCTCGGCTGCTTAAAATTTAACGGCCAAACATCGCCAGCGTGGATATCTTTTGTAACTTCTACGTATCCTGTAGTGTCTACTCTACAGGCACTTTATCTGCGCAAATAAGATTAGATGTTTCTCTCTTCAGGCTCTTTGTATAGTCCAGCTTGGTGGGATAAATAAATAAATAAACAAATCCTAATCTAGTGGCTGAATTGTGTATTATACCAGTGTGTTAGAATCCTGCTGTGATCACTTGCCTAAATTGTGTGATCCTCGGCATATCACTTTATCTCTGTGTCACGAATCTCTTTGCGCAAATGAGATCACTTTGAATGGCGGAGACAACAAGTACTAATTAGGTCGTGCTTTTATAAGGAGAGTGCCACGTTATTAACTTTGCCAATGCTTGTTCCATCTGTCTCTCGCTGTGCTGCTCTTTTCCACCTCTTGCTTCTCCTATCTATCCGACAGTCTGTCTGACTACATCACTTCTCCATATTTGCACATCCCTCTCTTCCCTCCTTTCTATTGTTTCAGCGATCTGTCTCCCCTTGCCTTTCTCTCTCCATCAGCGTCCCGTCTCTGTCTTCTCTCTGTCAGTGTGCCATGTCTGTCTGTCTTTCTCTGTGCCTCAGGGTGCTTGTTTCTCTTTGTCGCCGCCTCTCTCCAACACCTAGCTGACTGATGCGTCTTTCCAGTCATTTGCCCCATTGTTGCTTGTTTTGGTATCACAATAGCGCCTGCTCCCCCGGCCGCCATACACATAATTTAATTAATCATGGGCGCCGCTCTTAACATTTTAGCACGGTGCCCGCTTATTTTATTTTAATTGTTTCCTGTCTCGTGTTGTTTTTTTTACCCTAATGCAAGCCGCTTCTGAAAGGAAGGTTTCACACATGCGGCCAGAGTGCACAAACTGTGTGCCGGTACACAAAGTACATTACAACAAGTGCTTTTAGTGGCCACTCATTTACAGAAGACAGGTGTCACTGTATCGCTTCAGCACGTACACTGTGCATAGGTTGTGAAAAGTGGCGAGGATGTGGCATTACAGCCACAGCTGCCGACTTTGGAACTGCTGACCAGGTTCTAGTCTTGGCATCGGCGAGGTAAGGGAACAGAGCGATGGTGAGTCGCAGCCATGAAGGACATCAACATGTCCCTGGATATGTTCAGCCACTAGAATTTGACCTGTCTTCAAAAGTTAACTGTCTCTCCTGGGCCGTGAACGAAGGGGCCTGTACAAGTGCCGAAGCCACTGTGAGCTCTAAAAGTCCTCACTGAGTGCCCCCATATTTTGTTTTTCTCCCCACCGGGTCATCATATATGGTATTGTTTGTGTGTCTCATGACGGTGGGAACTGCCCTGTGTATGAGAGTGGCCACTATAACCAGAAAGCGCAGGGTGCCGGGTGGGCTGCATCATCTGTCAGTGCCATGTTTTGGGGTGTGTGGTGGGATGTTAAATTACATCAACTGTTCGCCTCTGCCACGCAATGCTTCTTCTATCACTTGCTTCTGTTTCTAACCTTCTCATAATTACTTTTTAAAGTGGTAGTAGAGAAGTGGATGAGGTGGGTTTAGGGACGAATGGGCGAAGAAATAACGAGATAGAGGAATGGCACTGCAGTTTGTGTTTAGTGGCCGTGTGGTGAAGAATGAGTCCGAGAGAAATGTGTAAAACTCTCTAACATGTGAGCACCCAAAAAGTGAACACTTGGAATTGCCGCTCAAGACAGGTGTAAAGAAAATGTTGTCACAAAGTGTTTGCAACCAAATACTATAACTAATACATCTAAACCATTAATTTTAACATGGTGTGTGCACAAATTTAAATCAGGGTTTTGGTTATCCCATTTCCCGCCTGATCTGATAAGAAGCAAAGCCGTCTGTGTCTGTGTCTGTGTCTTCTTGACCTGGATGTGTCCATCCTGGAGGAGGGGTACTAATACCATCTTGCCCACTGGTCACACAGCTGACAATCACATTGCAGCACCGAGGTGCAGACCCTGGGTGTGTTTCGTAATTGAAGCATTCAGTCAATATTCCTTTGTATAATCTTATTTTCACCTTTAAAGCAATAAGTGGGTGCTGAAGTTATAATGTCTCAGCACCTTAATGCTGTGGATCCCCTTACATACTGGTTGGTAGGATACTATGACTCCTCTCTAATTGGAAAAGCTGAGGTTTACCACTGCTGAGGGTCTTTAAGCGCATGCTGGATTATGTTGCACGGTTTGAACTAAATGTCTCAGGCGGGGGAGTGAGTTAATTGAAAGGAGTCACAAAGTGGATGCCATGTTCCTGTGGTTCAGTTGCTCCGTACATGGTATAATAGTGTACAAGCTCAAAAGAAAAACCAACACAGAGGCTTGGAAGGAAGATCTGGACAAGTAATCCCATGCACTTTTACCAGTCTCATGCCTACTACCAGTAAACTAAGGCTTTCTGGTCTCCAGCTTCACCTAAAGGAGTACCAGTGAAATGGGTGACAAAGAGTCTGAGGTGACCAGGAGTTCTTCAGTTTGTGCTACAAAAAGGGATCGATGAACCAGAGAAGGTGCCTGTCTAGTGCTGTTCAGAACAGTTAAGGGGAGGAGGGGAAGATTGAGGACAATTTGATGGACAAAGAAAGAAAATGGTACCAAAGCAGAGATGTTTCAAATTAAAACCAATAAAAGATCATCCTTTGATTCTTGGGGAGGACATCTAAATCCTCATAGGTCTTGTGTTTTTAGTCATCTTTGTAGAATGGAATACATTCATCAGTCCTGCTCCACAGCCTCTAGTCTCTCCTCCGGTGCTCCCGCTAATGCACACACAGCTCACACCACTTCGCCAAACCTCACAGACCCCTTTCCCTGTAGCTCAACACACAATCTGCCTCTGCCCCACAGCCTCTCCTCCCTCCTCCGCTGCTCCCTCTAACACATACACAGCTCACACCACTTCGCCACACTTCACCGACCCCCTTACACAGAGCTCACATCACTTTGCCACACCTCACAGACCCCCTTGCCTGCAGCTCAACACACAATCTGCCCCTGCTCCACAGCCTCTTGTCCCTCCTCCGCTGCTCCCCCCTAACGCACACACAGCTCATAACTACACAGATTTAAAAGGCTTTCCATCACACACGCACGCACTCACTCACAAGCTTTTTTTTATTACAATTAACTTGTTTCGCTAAGAGGCTTACACGCATACTTTCGACCCTTCCCTGCAGCTCAACACACAATCTGCCTGTGCTCCATAGCCTCTCGTCCCTTCTCCGCTGCTACCCCCTAATGCACACAGCTCCCACCACTTCTCCACACCTCACAGAGCCCCTTCCCTGCAGCTCAACACACAATCTGCCCCTGCTCCACAGCCTCTCCTCCCTCCACACACTGCCGCACGCCTCGCACTAACGCACGCCTCGCACTGCCGCACGCCTCGTACTGCTGCACGCAACACAACACCACCACATCACTCGGGGACACCAGCACATCACTCTGGGACACCAGCACATCACTCACGGACACCAGCACATCACTCACGGACACCAGCACATCACTCACGGACACCAGCACATCACTCACAGACGGATGTATGACGGTACAACGCGCACTTTTACAACGCGTACCGTTACCACGCAACTTTTACAACAACTTTTACAACGCAAGTCGTTACAACGACTTGGTTTGGGGGGCGCTGGATAGTACATTTTTTAATTTACTATTCCAACTCCAGTCCCCGTGGATAGTAGGGAAAGAGTTGGATAGTAAATTAAATTATTTACTATCCTGGAGCGCCCCCCAGCGCAAGTCGTTGTAATGACTTGCGTTGTAAAAGTTGCGTGGTAACAGTACCGCGTTGTAAAAGATTTGTTGTAAAGGATATTCCCCCTCACAGACACCAGCACCTCACTCGCGGATACCACCACACACCACATCACTCACGGACACCACCACATCACTCACGGACACCACCACATCACTCACAGACACCACCACATCACTAACGGACACCACCACATCACTCGTGGGACACCACCACATCACTCGTGGGACACCACCACATCACTCGTGGGACACCACCACATCACTCGTGGGACACCACCACATCACTCGTGGGACACCACCACATCACTCGTGGGACACCACCACATCACTCTGGGACACCACCACATCACTCTGGGACACCACCACATCACTCAGGGACACCACCACATCACTCAGGGACACCACCACATCACTCTGGGACACCACCACATCACTCTGGGACACCACCACATCACTCTGGCACACCACCACATCACTCTAATACACCACCACATCACTCTAATACACCACCACATCACTCTAATACACCACATCATCACTATAATACACCACATCATCACTCTAATACACCACATCATCACTCTAATACACAACAGCATCACTCAGCACCACAACAGCATCACTCACTTTCTTTCTTGCTACCAACAAGCATTGCCATAGCCAATAGGACTTGCATTAGTAAAGTGTAAGTTATTGGCTTTGTGAATAACAATGCTATTAATTTATATATTTTCAAAGCCAACACATATTTTAAAAAATTGTCTTTTACAATACCAATAGCTCACACTTTTCTAATGCGAGACCTATTGCATTGCATATGCTTGTTGTCTGTGTTAATACCATCTCACAATCACTCATATTCACATTTCGGACACAAGGAGACGAGGTGATTTGCCTAGAATTGCCAAATGATTTGCTGAAGCGCTAAAGTTGGGATTACAAACACCCTGTCCAAGTTTCAAGAATTTATCCTGTGGACCACTTCTCCTCCTTATATGTAAAGTACTGAGATGGTCTGGTCCATGTGTGTGTGCAACATTGCTATCACATTGCATGTGCGATATAATTGCAATTTGAAAGCAGTACACAAATGCCCAAAATGGTTTTCATGCTGTATATTTTCAGTAGCCATCTGAACTATATAACTGCACATTTAAAGTGTACTTTCCATTAATAAATAATTTTGATTTTATTAATATTTATTTTATTTTGTCTATATGTTTAGAATACTTAAATGAAAGTGGTGATAGTTACATGTCCCTCTAAGTTCTGTGTGATACACCAGATAAAGCTGATCAGTGAACCTTATTCTTTGCCACTTTATCAGTGTTTCTAAGTGACCCCCCTGCCTGCTTTTAGATTGCCTGTCTTCTTACACAGAGAATGGTAAAAAAAAGTGCCAAACTGCAATCTAAACGTATTAGGCAAACACAATCTAATTATGAGTGACAGACTGGAATCTGTATTTATCCCTCGATTCCCCTCTTAGGCTCAGTTGTTTGGTGGTGGGCTTACTTGCTGAGGCCATATTGTTGATGTGCTGTGTTTGATCCATTTACTGCATATGGAAATTTCGATTTGTGACGTGTTTATTTTGGTGTAGTTGGATATCATCCATTATTTGACTTTCAGATATTGTCTGATTGAGTATGAGTCAAAGTTAGATTCGTTTTCATACGTATTATTTATTATCTGCTTAACAGTTACACTTACAATTAAAGGAGATGATTGGGTGCAATATAGAGCTAAGGCAAATATTGCAGAGGGGGTGAAGATGTTTGGTAAATTAGTTGTGAATGAATGGAGCTGACATGAAGGGAGCGGGGAGAAGATGAGCTGTCTAAGAAAAGATGCAATCTGCTTCAGTTATATTCTCTGATGTTGTCAGTCTCTGTAGATGTATGGTGAACAGTATCAAATGCAAGGGGGAATTCAAGTAATAGCTGTGGTGGTACTTTAGTTTTTATCCACTGTTTTAAATTCATTCCGTGTGGCAATCACTGCTCCTTTGGTACCTCAGCCATACTAGAATTGGTTTTGGAAAACTGAAAACAGGTTATTTTCATGGAATGTAGGTATATGTTTTGAGGCAGATCTTCCAATCTGTCTATCTTTTTGACTAGCCAGCGGTTAGCAGGATCTCTTGGCTAAAAACTTGTTTGGTTTAGGGAGGGTTTTATGTGAGGTATTTAGATTTACTTAGTGGAAATACCTATATTCAATGAGTTTTTGCCTGTTGTGACTGCATTGGCTGCAGAGCAAGTCATTGACGTTGGCCTGCAGGCTATTCTTCTGTCGCACAGGCATATGCAGCATTGATGAAGGATTGATGAAGTCTTGATGAGATTAAATGTGAGTGACTGTGGATGTTTTTCTGTTTTGGTATCTGGTAAACTGTATTAGGCTTCTGAGATTGTGGTTCAGCAGGGGGAAGGAATGTGAGAAGAGTCAAATTGGTGGATGAGACGTAATACAGGTTTGCCCTCCAAACAGCAAGGGGCAGTGATGAGAAGGATTTCAGCTGTACTGCCAAGGAATCTTGATGTTCTAAGGTACTACCACTTCAGGAATTATGACTGGCGGACCCTTTTTTCCCTGAAACCTTCTAGCGAAGCTGTTGTTTGAGACCTTGCGGCCTCTCGTTAGGTCTAAAGGCCCCTTGAAAACTCACTCTATTAAAATCTTCTGTTCTATGATAAGGGCTTGTAGCTACTCCCAGCACTGCAGGCAAGTCTCCCTGGAGCAAGTCAGCCACCATGTCATAATGAATGTTAACTTTACTGGCCCCAGTTAGCTTTCCTTGCTGCCAACCCATCATTATTGTGAACAAAAGAAAAAGAACATCTAAGCTACTCAGCATTTAGAGGGTGAGGAGAGGATAGTCCTGCATGTGTGCACTGTGTAGAGATGGACAATGATTGGAAATAAGGTCAATGATTATACATTAAGACACAAATATGCACTTGTTTAGTATACACAAAATAGCATGTTTATAGGAATCAAATAAACATACATGTAGTGAAAAGACCATAAGCTAAGCCATGTAAATTTAGTAAAAACATAATGTTGCCTGTTGGACTGAGAATGTTCCTTGCAGGGTGTGCAGTCATGTTGCCATGTTCTGAGTGCTTGTCTGTCACTTACTTATATCGCAGTTTTTGATTTTGTCTCTTGTCTCACATTAATATAATCTGTACAGAGGCTTACCCTTGACACAAAAGTCCTGCAACTCCCCTGTGACCTGGAGGGGTGCACCTATTAGCTCTCATTTTGCTGACAGTGGACTACTGCCCCTGTTAGTGGTTTAGCATGTGCAGCGGTGGTGGCAGCATACCATGTTTTATGAATCCACAGTTGTGATCAGACCTTTTATCTGTGTAGCCGGCCCCACTTGTGTAGAATTCTGCATCAATATTTAACCTAGACACTAGTACTAACATCCTCCTGGATTGTGTGTGTTTGTAACGTTGTGGATCTGAAAATCTGGACCCTGTCGTCATCCCGATAACGAGGTCCAATACCCGTGTCACAAAATATCAACGTACCATGACGAATTTGGTGTCAGCGAACCGATAATGATTAGGGCATCATTCCCTTGCATTTGCGTCATAATCGAGGGTCGCTAACACCCCCAAATCGTAGTTTCCGTCCCGACCCCTTAGACTCCATTTTGTGAACGGCATCCATCTTACGTCTTGCCCTCATGATAAGTCAATTAAAGGTCGAGCTTGATCTAAAAGGACACGTCCTCCTTCCCTGACTTCCCCCTGACCTATCCCAACCGACTCCATTGCCTTTAGCCAAACCTGTCTGGGCAGCCCCTCGCCCAGTGGCCAAATGCGATAGCATCGATACATAGCATTCCTCAAACCATTCACTACATACAAACCATGCTTTCTACAAACACACACCTGTCCTGTTCCCTGTTTATGGCCAGTTTTATGACTAGGAGGTGCCTTCCTTTATTGGGGTTTCATCGATATCTGATGGGAGTTCCGGGCTTGACAGAGTAATCTATCACACATTGGACATCTAAAATACGGGCTTGCCTACATGACTTCGCTCTTTTGTATTATTGTAGAAATATGTGTATAGCCATATCATAAACTCAAGAATTCTCGCTCGCAGCTATTATTTCTGTATATAAGGAGAAGGCTGTTTCTGTAAAAACGAACAGTCTCCTGAGAACACATGAGCCGTGTTTGTCGTGCTTCTAGGACACCTGTTACTTGGTAGCTATCAATAAAACTCGATCTCTGACTCGACTAGAAGACTCCGTGTTTCTGTGGTCCGGAACAGGGAGAACTCAGAGGTCTTCGGGTGTTATCCCCTGGCACCAAACGGGTTCCTAAAAACCCGTTGCCTCAGTTGGCGCCCAACTCGGGGCGGTATCAAGCGGCGACGGTCCAAGCCAGATGTTCGTGAGGAGCTTCGTGTGAAAATTCCGGAGGACGGCCAGCCACTTCAGCGACCCCTGTATGTCGACGTGGTTCCGAAGGTCTTTGCTGCGAGGTTCCCCGCGTCCCGACGGCTACGAAGGACTGCTGCCCTGACTATCGCCTTGTTTTGGACCCAGTGATCCTTGGTAGAGCGAAACGATAGACGAGTCTTCTAGCGACGTCACCGATCTTCAAATACTTCAGTTAAGTATAAGTGGAGCGTCTCCCAGTCCTTAGTTTGTCCTTAGTTTTTGGTATCCTTGAGATACGCCTTGATTTGGTACTTGCAAGCCCCAAAGCCGAAGGACTTGTGTTTTCACGAGAAATATCGTAATTGATAATCCTTTGAAGTTTGAAGCTAGACTAGTGAGCAAAGATGCCTGGTTTTAGCAGACTTGGAAACTTGTTTTGTCTTGGTTATAGTAAGGACTCCCGATTAGAGGATTCCTGTCCGGTTCCTCCGATTGGAACTCCAACATATGAGCTCTACGTAAAGCACGGCGTAGGCCCTATCACATATAATGAAGTGTGGATAAAATACACCCGCAAGGATGGTGTTTTAAAATGGCCCCAATATGGTAGTTTCGACTCAGAAATATTAGATAACCTAGAGGTCAAATTATTTAAGAGAAAAGCCCGGCCGGCGATGTTTGACTCTTTTCGCTTATGGCGCAAAGAAGCCAAACAGAAAGAAATAAAGTTAGCGAAAAAGAATAAAAGAGGTATGTCGATGGTGCAAGCTGCCGTTGCATACAGGGATAACGAGGAAGAGCAAGAAAGCGAACAAATACTTAGGAGCAAGAAACTAGCAGTAGATAAATGCTACCCGATGTTACCAAATAAGGGACAAGGTCAAGAGGAAAGATCCGAGAAAGATCCATTAATGTCCCACTTATTAAGCTCATCTCCACCTTATGCATTAGACGCTACTACAACACCAAAGCGTTTTTCTATACCACGCCCCGGCGCACGAAACACAGCTTTTGCACACACGCCAGCTACTGTTCAGCTGGTTCCTACTTCTCCGGCGCAGCCTTCTCAAGGGCCGCCATCTATGCTACCTACTCCATCTACTTCTACGACTTTGCCTACAGCTCCAGCTATTGTCTATGATACCGCGTCTGCTACTACTTCAATCTCCTCTACTATTGCCCCTACTTCTTCTTTGCCTCAGCCTATTTTTTCCAATGCACTTGCTCCTCCGCAAGCTTCTCCTTCTATTAGACAAAGAGTGACAGGTACCGTCACTGGTCTGCTTTCACCTTTCTTCGGGTCGCCTAAGACGACCCCTAAAACAGAAGATAGACAGTTACGTAGTCAACTGCCTGATTACGAGGAAAGAGAAGTGCTAATTGAACTAGCCCGTAAATGGATTACGGATACTGTTAGATATGATGTTCAGTCTGTTATGGAAGTTTTCCGTCAATGGAATGCACCCACTCAGAGATACGTATTCGAAGAAATGTGTGTATATCTGGGCGAAGATTTGGAGACAAATGATCCCACATACACAATGAACGAACTATGGCGTACACGCTTTAAGTTCCACGAAGGCATGATTACAGGCAGAGATGTTGAGAAAGCGATAGAGTTATTACTCTCTTATAGGAGTAAAGGAAACGTCTCTAGATCATTGTACGAAGACGACGTATCAGATAGGAAAAGAGCGAGACAGTACCCCATGAGAGAGGTTCCTCCGGTTTGGAGGGAAGGCGATGCAAATGTAGTACCGCCAATTCTGCCTCATTTCCAGCGTGTATGGGTACATGTCCCCTGGAAAAGATCCGAAGTCTTGGCGCTCAAGCAGACATTGCCTGATCCTCGTAAAAACCCGACTGGGTATTATAAGGAACTATCGCAAACTGCAAGCTCATGTATAATGAATTTAGCGGACATAGACATGCTGTTTGGGAACGTTGTCCCACATCCTCTATGGAGCAAAATACGCCATACGAACCATGCCCAAGAACTAGGTGACTCATGGGCGAACATTGCCGCTATAGATGCTAGACAAATTGGTGGTTCTAAACCTGAGCCGTTAATAGCTGAACTTCCCGGTAGAATTATTGCATACATGAAAACAATAATGCCTGAAGTACGCGTGAACTGGGACAAGCTATCTGCATGCAAGCAGGAGAAAGATGAGAATATGTCTGACTTTTTCACAAGATTCGAGGAGACTTTCACCGATCATAGTGGTCAGGATATGGCTACCGAGGGTGGCCAAAGATTGTTTGTAGACAAGTTCGTACATAATTTAATCCCTGAACTATGTAATAAATTGAAAGACTCAGAGAGTGCTTGGGCTGTCTCTACGTCAGCTCAAATTTTAGCTACGGCCCAGTACTATGAAAATAGGCGCAAAGACGAGCTAGATAAAGTAGACAGAAAGACAAAAGATTTAAAAACTAAAGTTCTTCTCCAGCAAGCCTATCCGCCTCGCACGGCTAGTCAGCCCAGTTATCAACCGCAACATCAGTATTCGAGAAACGCGCAAGGAAACGAGTTTTCCCACCAGCGTATTGCTTATGGCCCGAATCAATGTGCATATTGCAAGGAAGAGGGTCACTTTAAAAGTAATTGTCCGGCTCTTGCGCGACGTTTGAGCGGTGCTTCGGGTGTAAGGGGAAGAGGTGTTCAACATGCCCCTAGAGGTAGGGGCCGTGGAAATTCCACGCAGAATACAACTTCTTTTACGCCTCAGAATTCAATGAACAGCTTCGACCAACAAAATAATGCGTCGACCAGGTCAGCTCAGTACTATGCTGACGACTATTACACCGAACATGAATACGAGGGTAACGATTGCTAGGACAGCCATGGACAAAGAGAGGGAGTTGTTTCAGTTCCAGTAGATCAGAATGGACCTTATGTCGAGGTAATAGCCTCAGGAGTGTCAGAGCCATTTCTGCTGGATACTGGTGCTACAAAAAGTTCTATCATGCACTCAAAACTTCCTGGCGCACCTTTGTCTGGCGAAATGAATGTCTCAGTAGGTTTGTCCGGCGCCCCTGTTAGAAACCCGATCTCCAGTCCTGTATCTCTTTCTATTGGCCCATGCGAATTAGAGGCACCCCTCATTCTTACAACAGGTTGTGGTGAAAATTTGTTAGGATTGGATTTGCTAAAAAGGTTATATGCGACTTTGTACTGTTCACCATTAGGAGTACAACTTACTTTCGGTAAGAAAGTCATTTTTCCAATGTATGTGTCGAAAGAAAATAATGCAACTGAATTGTCGTGTCTTCCTGATGCACTCTGGGCAAACGGTTCTAATGATGTAGGTCGTTTGGAGATAGCACCGTATGTCATAACGTTGAAAGCCAACATTAGGTTGCCACGTATTCCCCAATACAAAATATCTAGCGAATGTGAAAAGGCGTTATTGACGATTGTTTATGACCTGATTGATAAAGACGTCATCGAAGAAACAACAGGAAATGTTTGTAACAGTCCAGTTTTGCCCGTCTTAAAAACGTACTGATCCTTCACAACCCCCTGTGTATAGGTTCGTGATCGACCTCAGAGAAGTGAACAAGATAGTTATCCCGCAGTTTCCAGTTGTCCCCGACATTACTGCTTTATTGACGATGGTTCCAGCTTCAGCAAATTGGTTCTCGGTGATTAACCTGAAGAACGCTTTCTTCAGTATCCCGATTGCTGAGGAGAGTAGAGATATTTTCGGATTTAATTTAGGAGGACGAAGCTTCCGCTTCAAGTGCGCTCCTCAAGGCTACTGCGAAAGCCCTTCAATATTCAGTCAGGCCCTGAAAACACAACTAGACACGATTGTTCTACCGAATGGTTCAACTCTGATTCAGTATGTAGACGATCTACTGATCGCTGCAGACACTGAAGAGATTTGCAAGAAAGCTACATTATCATTATTGCATCACTTATGTGACATGAAGCACAAAGTCTCTCTTTCCAAACTATAATTTTGCCGACAAGAAGTAACCTACTTAGGTCACATCTTGTCGAAGGAGGGAAGGAGACTGACACCAGAAAGAATACAGGCAATCGCAGAACTAAGTACCCCAAGGACACAGAGAGAGGTTCGAGCCTTCTTGGGCATTACATCGTACTGTAGACAATGGATACCGAATTTCTCACTACTAGCTAAACCCTTGCTGGCACTACTCTGTAAAGACACGCCAAATCCTATGCCTTGGTCTGAAGATTGCCAGACGAGTTTTCACAAGTTGCGTGATGCATTATGTTCGGCTCCTGTGTTGGGAAACCCCAACTACAGTAAGCCTTTTACATTATATGTCCACGAGAAGGAAGGTTGTGCATTATCAGTTTTAACACAACATTTTGGGGACAGACAGCGCCCATGCGCGTATTTTTCGGCAACTCTAGACCCTGTGGCTAAAGCCCTACCAAGTTGTCTGAGGGCTACCGCCGCAGCAGCTGTCTGCATCCGACAGTCCGCTGGATTAGTCATGAATAATACTCTGATCGTTATGGTTCCGCATGCAGTAGACATTTTACTAAACAGGACGAAGACACAACACCTTACTAGCGCTCGACTATCCAGTTACGAACTTACGTTGCTAGCAAGTCACATCCACATAAAGAGGTGCGATACACTGAATCCCGCAACGTTATTACCCATTCCGACAGGAACAGACGAGATTGATAAACATGACTGCTGCTTTAGGACAGAAGAAGAGACAAAAGGGAGAGTAGACTTACAGGACACTCCCCTTCCTGAATGCAATGATACTTTATGGGTTGATGGTTCATGTTTCAAGCTGCCGAATGGTGATACGACTTCAGCATATGCCGTAACGACATTACACACCATTATAGAGACTGCGCGCATTTCCCATAATTCTGCACAAGCTGCAGAGCTAATTGCGCTTACCAGAGCATGTGTGTTAGCAAAAGGAAAGCGAGTGAATGTGTACACTGACAGCCAATACGCCTTTGGTGTGGCTCACAGTTTTGGGAGATTGTGGCGTGAACGTGGGTTTCTTACGTCACATGGTGCAAAGATAAAACATGGTCAGCTAGTTAATGAGCTCCTCCAGTCACTGACCTTGCCACTACAAGTTGCCATTATAAAATGTAGTGCACACAAAAAGATTCAGGATGATGTTGGCCGCGGGAATGCATTTGCAGACGAGGTTGCGAAAGAGACTGCAAGGAACACAATGAGTCGGATGTATGTTGTAGGTCCCGCTAGATGGATTACTGATGTAGGAATGTGTGAGGACACCATTGAAAGCGTGAAATCTATACAAGCCGAGGCAACTGAGAAAGAAGTGAATGAATGGAGAAAAAGTAAGGGTAGATTAGATACGAATGGTTGTTGGGTCGAATTGTCAGAACACCAGCGATGGTTATTGCCTAACGCCTATGTACTTCCAGTAGTAACAATAGCTCACGGATTTGCACACATCAGTTCGAGAGGAATCTGTAAAGTATTGGCCCCAGTATGGCAAAATAGCAACATCCCGAAATATGCAGAGAATGTGGTCAGAAACTGTATGGTGTGTGTGAAGTACAATCCCGGTAGGGGAACCCCAACTCCAGCTGGTCATTTTGCGCCTCCAACGTATCCGTTCGAGGTTTTGCAGCTCGATTTCATTCACATGGAGAGATGCAACAATCTGAAGTATGTGCTTCTTGTTGTTTGCGCTTTCTCCAGGTGGGTGGAAGCGTACCCCCTTAAAGACAACACTGCCTTGTCAACCGCCAAAGCCCTTGTCAAAGAGTTCTTTCCGAGGTTTGGCATGCCTAGAATTGTCTGGAGTGATAATTGAAGTGAATTCGTAGGACGCGTGATGAAGAGAGTGTGTGAATGTTTAGGCATACAGCAAAAATTCCACTCTGCGAATCACCCCCAATCAGCTGGATTGGTAGAGTGCTACAACGGCACTTTAAAGCTCAAATTAGCCAAAATCCAAGCAAGTACAGGTCTTAAATGGCCTGACGCCTTGCCCCTAGCACTCTTGTCAACTAGGATGACTGCCCATTCCAGATTAGGACTTAGCCCTCACGAGATAGTGTTTGGCCGCCCAGCCAACGTCTGGGGCGTGCCAAGACCAAAGAAACGTAGCGAAATAGAGCACCCCGTACTGCTTGACTATTTGTGCGAATTGACAACTAAATTGCGTGTTTTACACCAACAGGTTCACAGTTCCTCTCCACCAGCCTCTGACGATCCAGGTCACTCCATCACACCCGGCACGTGGGTCTTGGTGCGGAACTTCCAGCGCACCAACAACGGACAGCCGAGGTGGACCGGACCTTACCTGGTACTTCTTTCCACGAAGTCAGCGGTTCGGGTGGACGGCAAAAAGAACTGGGTGCACGGGACCCATTGTAAACGGGTCCCTCTGCCCCTTCCATACGACCGGTGGGTCAACGAAGGAATTGCCGACTCCGAGACAGAATCCGTACCTCGCTTCATCCCTTTCAGCGATGCACGTTTAAAAGAAACTGGTACCGAAAAGGAGAGTGATCGTATTTTACAAGGATTTGTGCCACAGTCTATGCAGTTGGACACTACCGAACCTGAGACATTGTTTGAAGACCACACCGTACCTGGGAAAGAACAGTATAATCTAAGGTCAAGACAAAGAGACTAATAAAAAAACACACAAACGAATGTGATTTTCCCTTCCCCCAAGAACTATTTTTGATTTTTCAGCTCTCTCACTCTCAGGAAACTTGCTCATTTTTGATATTCGAACCGCCATCCGGTTCTGCTGCTAGGGTCGCGGTTGAAGTCTGGGGAGTGCAACTGGGAAGTTTTAGGTCCACGGTTCTGGTTGGTCCACGGGAGTTACCCCGGACTGAACAGAGCGCACCCCCTGGCAGAACCAACCTACCACCACGGGCAGCAACTAGAGGATGGAGTTTCCTAGGGTAAAGAGACCTACCAGACTCCCAAACTTTGAAAGACAATTATGCACTGTACTGGCCAAAAGAAAGTTTCTGATAACATGTATTTTAATGTTGTGTAGCATAACGATGTTTTTGACTGGTTATACTCTATTCGTATTCCGAGTTACCTTTTCAAATGACACCCGGCCACAGCCTCCTCCTACTATCTCTCCACACTACTTTCACCCTCTACCTGAACACGAATCTGCCAGAAGACTCGAATTTGTAAATAACTCATTTATTCAACTCCTACACCAACACTAGTCCATCATGAACACATCGAACTGTTGGATATGTGGACTCATGCCACACACGACGGATAAGGGTATCCCATATTTCATCCTGCCTTTCAGTTATTATGGTTCTCTGTGGGCTTTCCAGACCATGTTCCTATTCGCCCTAGAACCATACCCGACACGTTCTACTGAAAGTGATTCCAGTAACAAGGCACTAATAGCAGGGATAAGAAATATGAGTAGAGAGTTCGACACCTATCTTACGATTCCCAAAGATGAACTCACTCCGTACACTCGTTGGAACGTAACCAAATATGGGGTTTACTTGAGTAAGAGCCAGACAGCAAAGAAATCCCGCCCAGTTTGGATAGTACCCAACCGAGGTCACTTATGTTTACAGGGTATCGGTAGGGATCCCAAAGCTCAATTAGGAAAGAGTAAATGCGCGGAAACATATGTGTTCGCTTCCCGAACTTCCCCTATATTATTAGCAGCCAAAGGCACGTACTTCGTCTGCCATGACCAAGCTTACACGTGGTTGCCCCCTGACTTCTCAGGTACATGCTTTATCGCATTTCTGCTGCCTCCCACTTACACGGCCAGAGCAGATTACCATCGGACAAGGACAGCTAGGGGTGTCGTGAGTAAAGACGACACCGCGGGTCAGGAATTCGCTGACTTCGCAAAGGGTTTTCTGCCATTTTGGGGGCCTATGGTAAACAGCAGGAATATTCGCCAGTTATCGAGGATAGTTGAATCCGCCGTGACTACAACGGCCGGAGCCCTTGGAAATTTGACGACCGAACTTCAGTCGGATCGACTTATGACCCTTCAGAACCGAGTTGCCCTAGATATCATACTCGCCGATCGTGGTGGTGTGTGTAGAGTGATCCAATCCAGTTGTTGCATTTTCATCCCTGATAACGCACCGACAGTGTACCAAGCCATCTCTAAACTACACGAAATATCTGATTCCCTCCACGTGGAAAAAGGAGATTGGTCCTTACTAGGGTGGTTCTGGGAACTGATCGCTACATGGGGATGGAAAACACTGATCTTCATTGGGATGATCTTAGCACTTCTGTTTATGTTCTGCCTGTGTATACAGTGCGCTCCTGCACTATGTGGCCTCTGTGCTACGTCATGTGTACGGAAGCCTGTGTCAAGAGACGAACTGAGCAACAGAATGATGTTACAGCAGCATCTCCACGAATTCCTTCATACGGATTTGGACTCCGATTAATAATTATTGCCTTACATAAGGGCAAAAGGAGGGTCTGTGGTTCTGAAAATCTGGACCCTGTCGTCATCCCGATAACGAGGTCCAATACCCGTGTCACAAAATATCAACGTACCATGACGAATTTGGTGTCAGCGAACCGATAATGATTAGGGCATCATTCCCATGCATTTGCGTCATAATCGAGGGTCGCTAACACCCCCAAATCGTAGTTTCCGTCCCGACCCCTTAGACTCCATTTTGTGAACGACATCCATCTTACGTCTTGCCCTCATGATAAGTCAATTAAAGGTCGAGCTTGATCTAAAAGGACACGTCCTCCTTCCCTGACTTCCCCCTGACCTATCCCAACCGACTCCATTGCCTTTAGCCAAACCTGTCTGGGCAGCCCCTCGCCCAGTGGCCAAATGCGATAGCATCGATACATAACATTCCTCAAACCATTCACTACATACAAACCATGCTTTCTACAAACACACACCTGTCCTGTTCCCTGTTTATGGCCAGTTTTATGACTAGGAGGTGCCTTCCTTTATTGGGGTTTCATCGATACCTGATGGGAGTTCCGGGCTTGACAGAGTAATCTATCACACATTGGACATCTAAAATACGGGCTTGCCTACATGACTTCGCTCTTTTGTATTATTGTAGAAATATGTGTATAGCCATATCATAAACTCAAGAATTCTCGCTCGCAGCTATTATTTCTGTATATAAGGAGAAGGCTGTTTCTGTAAAAACGAACAGTCTCCTGAGAACACATGAGCCGTGTTTGTCGTGCTTCTAGGACACCTGTTACTTGGTAGCTATCAATAAAACTCGATCTCTGACTCGACTAGAAGACTCCGTGTTTCTGTGGTCCGGAACAGGGAGAACTCAGAGGTCTTCAGGTGTTATCCCCTGGCACCAAACGGGTTCCTAAAAACCCGTTACCTCAACGTGTGTAGTACATGCAGTATGTGCATGAGTAAGCCAGACAAAGGTGGCTGCAGGTCCCATTTTTGAAGCCTCTAGCGTGCTCCAGTGCACAAGATGTCAGTGAGATTGTTTTTACGGAGAGTGGAAGAGTATTGCTGTCATTCCTGAAAATAGAGGGAGGCGACAAGGTTCCTTCAAAATGTACTTAAGCAGCTCCTGCTGAGTGAAGCTGCTGATTAATTTTCCTGTTTTGCTGTCATTTGGTAGGTACTTGGGGTGGGACTCTCATCTTTGTTGTTCAGGGTGAAAGAGATCTTTTAGGTAAAGCTAGCCTTTTGTCTTCATCCTGATCACTGTTCAGTATGGCTGGTGAAAAGCCAGTTGCAGAAACTTCACACCTCTTTGGGCCTCTGTTGTGAGTACTCGAGATTGGAGACTACTCAGCTGTGAAGAGCATCACTCTATACAAATGCTCTGTCTGGAGAATAGCCTTGAGCGTACACTTGACAGAAGAACCACTGCAAACCTGTTGTGAAATTGCAGACAGAGAATCCACATTTCTTATCTGCTTTGACTGCAAAAAAATGGGAGCTACTTACATCTTTGTTGCTCCAGTTCCAAGTCCTTTCACCAAGGAAGGGAGTATTCTGCAGCATACTTTGAGGACTGCCATACAACAACTGGAACTGGTGTCTGTGTGACAGCCACCTTCCCAAAGGAGAGGGTACATCAACTGGAGTTTTTACTTGCTGAAAAAGCTGTACCCCTGACCGTCTTGCTTGAATCCTGATGGTGCAATGAGCAAGGGACTCACATCTAAGTATACCCTTCCACGCTTAGGGTGGACAAAATATTTAACAACAAGGGGTGGTGATGGACAGAGTTTCTGAATTAAGCAGAATACTCTCACCCAGTCAAGACCTGAAGCACCTGGAAGCCAGCCTGCCTGCTGCGAGATTGAAATAGCCTGTCAAGCCGCAGGAGGTGTGACTGTCCAGGTAGTGTCAGAAACTGTCAGACTCTAGTGTGGAGGGTCTACCAGGAGAAAGGAGACTGCAGATAGCGATCTATGAGTCCGAAAAGAGTCAGTCTCTCCAGAAGTGCATTTCCAAGAGGAATTCACAGGCATGAAACCAACCTTGCAATAGAAACACTCATAGCTGACCGCGCTGCTTAAATCAAGAGCAGTGCCCATGGTGAGTGTAGCCACGAAAACCAGAGCTATTCCTGTGGCTCATGTTGCCACAGAAGCCAAAAACTATGTCCATGGTGGACGTCACAGTAGTGACCAAGACTTGTGCACATGACGGTCGCTAGTGCATTTACGAAGTGCATCCCGTGGCTGCTAGCCTATTGTTGTGACACCCATGTAAGTGGTGGCCCCATCTGCTGTCCACTGACCCAGAAGCAGGTGTGATGCCTGCCATAAGACCACACTGACTTCCATTACCCGCATTTACCGAAGGACTTACGACTGCCCATCCTGCTGCGGCCTACAAGGACTGCGGGCCTCTCCTGCCTTCTCATCCTAGAAGCCTGCGAGATCGGAGACACCTGATTCTGAAACGCATAGAGGCCTGGTTGTGGTGAAGCTGTATCTAGGAGACTGTATTGACCTGAGCACAACCATAATTGTCAATAAAGTGACGAAATTCACACTATTCTTCAAGAAATGTAATTCCAAAGGTAACTCATTACTTGAACTTTCCACGTGCTGTCAGAAACTTGTGGTCTACCTAACAAAAACACAGCTTGCGAATGCATCAAAAGGACAGGAGAGACGTCTCACTCTTGAGTTGAGTTGAGAGAAACCTCTTCGGGCACTGTGTTTATACGCATGGCTGCGTGGTTAGAGGGAAAACATGGACAATGGTGATGTTATAAAAACATAGGCGCCAATGAGATTATACATTTTTAATAACTTTATAGCACCGAAACCTAATTGTAGTAACCCTGACGAAGGGCCACGAAAGACCCGAAATGCGTTGGGCATATGAATAACCACTACAGAGGATGTTTTAATGTGTGTTCATGCTGCAGATAAAAGCCCGGATCGGCATGCTGCCGCATTCCAAACGTTTACATATACAGCGTCTCCCATGTGACAAAATAAGATAGATTTGATAGCAAAGAAAGTGTGCAATACAGTGAATAAAGTTTATTTGGAATCAAATAACTGGTGACACCTTTGTTATTGTCAGAGGTCAAGCCGTGCGTCCGACTCAGGAGTGAGACTTCGCTCCTGTCCTTTTGATGCATTCACAACCATTATTAAACAGGGGACCTGCACCTGAGCTTTGATTAATTTCTCACAAAACTAACCTAATCGGGACCTGCCTAGACTCACAAGAGGAGGGAATCATGTGAAAGAGAGAAGAGTAAGACAGTATCCCAAGGTGCAGAAGCCTTAGGTGGCATTGCGTATTATTGTACTTGCTGCACTATACAGTGCAAAGAGTGTCTATTAAAGTACGTTTCTTATCCAAATAAAGCACGGGGATGGACAAACAGGTATTGAGGTGCTGGGTGATCTGAGTTCTGAGTTTCCATATCCCTACACTACCTCACTGAGAACTGTGTGAATGCTCTAAAGTGCTACCACTGAAAGTCAGACGCTGAAGGGATTGTATGCCCACTTTGTGAAGCGATACAAAAGGGGATGATGGACGGACCGTTTGAGCAAATCAAACACTCACCCCCAGTCAACTGATCTGGGTTTAATCCATCACCATTCTTTAGCTCACTCAGTCACCCCAGTAATCCAGTGGCCAAGTGAGCAAGGGACTCACGTCTGAGCATACCCTGCCAACTTAGGGCGAACAAAGCGATACAAAAGGGTATGATGGACGGAGCGTTTGAGCAAATCAAACACTCACCCCCAGTCAACTGATCTGGGTTTAATCCATCACCATTCTTTAGCTCACTCAGTCACCCCAGTAATCCAGTGGCCAAGTGAGCAAGGGACTCACGTCTGAGCATACCCTGCCAACTTAGGGCGAACAAAGCGATACAAAAGGGTATGATGGACGGAGCGTTTGAGCAAATCAAACACTCACCCCCAGTCAACTGATCTGGGTTTAATCCATCACCATTCTTTAGCACACTCAGCCACCTCAAACTAGGGCAAACTCTGGGACATCCGAAGTAAACCATCCCTGCCCCCACGGCTGAGGCCCAGTAGCTCCTGTGTGACCCATGTCCTCTGAACTGGATCTGACACATGTCCTCAGAGCTATACACTGTTTGCCACTTAAGTCTATATAGTCAGTGTCATTCACTTAATACTACGTTTTCAATTTGAGTCAAGGGCACAATGGCTTCAGGTAGGAATGGTGCAAGAGGCACTAAAAACATTGAAGGAAAATATTTAAAACTAAATGTTTTTTGAATAAATCTGATACTGTTTTAAAAACCACTTCACAACTTTTGGATCATCACCAGTACTCCGCAACACATGACTCTTTGTGTTATTCTTGAAGCGTTAATATACTTAAGGTAATGTATAGTGCATGATGTGAGCTTTTAAGGACCTTATTGAATGTGTGTTTGGACTTCTGAGATGTATTTTTAGGCCTGGCTATTGCCATACCTTGTGTGATCAGCAGAAAAAAGCTTTACAAAAACACAACAGGCAGCGACTTTGACTTCCTCTACATGTCTACATGTTTACCATGATTACAGCATTTGATTGGGCAGAACTTGTGTGCTGCTGCCGAAAAAGAGTGCAGTACTTGTTGCACTTCTAGTGACTCCTGAGTTGTGTCCCCTCACCTAACAGGCTACCCAATTAAACCTCAATAACATGGAAATGTGCAAGAAGCAGTCCCCTCCCCAATGATGTGATAGTATTGACTAAGAATATTGCTCTGTGAGCAAGCAACAGTATAACTAGTAGAAGTATTGAATAGAGCTTCCCAACAATGGAATTTCTCCCATCCAAAATGGTTGCTATGTCCATTGTGGTGCAGCGGCATCTGAGCCTGTTTACTTTTTCTTTCCCATTTGCAGTAGTAGTTGTTTTGCCTGACCTTCCTTGCACTCCAGAAGTGCTGCTCACTGCAGCCTTAGCCTGTGGCTCTGTGTACCTTTGTTAAAGCCTCACTGTTCAATGCCACAACTAACCAGGGTTGAGTTAAGGTTTACAAATGAGCCTGGCTGGACACAGGACTGGTTTTTGAGATTATTGCACAGTGAGGTCGCACAACTACACCACATAATTAACCACATTTTTTCACACCGAGGTCAATCAATTTTCTATGGTCTTGCAAGACAAACTTTAGCTATGAGTTGAGTAATCTAAACTCCTCCAATTATATCGAGTGTGCCTTTTGAAAGCTTGTGAACACTAGGTAACATCATATGGACAGCACGGAACCACACTTATTGTCCTATGCACGTCTGATGGATCGGAAGTGGGGTAATTCCTAAACTGATTTTGGTGCTCACCTCGAAACCTGCCTCAACTATAGCATTCTAAATGACAGCTAAATGAAAGGTGTAGACCCCATTTGGACTTTCAAGAGTGACACAAAGGGAAGTATTAACCTTAAAGTTTATGCAAAATCACGCTGAGTCAGTCAATAAACTTTTTTCGGCCGAAAACCAGCTTTAAAAGCACAATTCATATAAATCCATTCTAATATTATAAAGAGAGAGCCCAAACCTTTGAGGTGGGTAATCTCAGTAACCACAGCACCAATCACAACACCCAATACAGCATTGGAAAGGGCAGTTGCAGCAGAAGGACATGGGCTATGCAGACGGCCACCATATACATTTTTTTGTATTGTTTTTATTAACTTTTCAAGAAACAGTGTTGTCCATCATAATCATACAGTGCAAGACATACAATTGTACCGTAGGACACCATATACATTTAAAAGGTAAAATAACCGTGCCAGCAAAGTAGTCCCTTGTGGGCGTGTCTGCATTGTGCTGTGGGCGTGGGCTGGGGGCGTGACTAATGCTGGGGGCATGTGGTACGGCCATCACATCGTGGGCTGTGGGCGTGTGCTGGGGCCGTGACAAATGCTGGGTGTGTGACAAACGCTGGGGGCGTGTGTCCGACCTACATGCCATGTGAGTCGTACATACAAGCGCCAATTACGTTGCTGCGCAGTATCAAGGGGCACGCTGGGGGCGTGAGAAATGTGGTAAATAAATAAATAATACCCTATTTTTGAATGAATAAATGAATAACAGATAGCTCAATAAATAAGAGTCAAGATTCGAGGTAGTAGGAGTTTTGCAGGTTTAATACAGCAAATACAGGAATAGGATGGCAAGGCCCAGCAGCGCTGCCGGGGTCAGGATCGGGACAAGGGGAATAACTTTTTAATAACAGTGCATGAGCATATATACATAACGCAAACACATAGCATTACATTGCAATAGGCGTAGCAGTGGGTGGAGCAAAAGGCGTGACGTGTAGCAGTCGCGAAAGATAAGGGTGAAAAGAGGTGTAACGGGGCGTATACATAGACATGTGATGCAAACGTAACAGAATATGTCATGAATGGGGCGGAAACCATGGAGGGGGCTACCTGAGGAGCCGGGACCTCTAACCTGATGGTGCGCGCAAACTAGCAATGACGTGTTACTAGGAGAAGCTGGGGGCTATGAACTCTGTGCTAGGAGCAGAGACTGAAGTCTGGAGAGTCAGGGCGACATGTACCTAAACAGTATCTAGTATCTGATGTTTAGAGAACATGTTGATATAAACTAGAAGTCAGGAGGGGAAAGGCTAACTTGATTCTAAGACTGGACCATGCATTATTCTACATATAGTGCGTGATGAAGAATATTAAATGACCATTAAATGCAGTATTTCTCTAACGTGGAGACGTGAAGGCTAGACAATGACGGAAACTATCGATGCGATTCAGTAGCTTTAGGAATGCAGAGAAGGAGGACTGAACTGATAACTGGAATCATAACATATTCTTGGCAGACTCAGAGGCTGAGCCAGGGTGAGCCGGGCACTGCGAGGCAGGAAGTAAGTGAAGGGTCGAGGATACAGGTGGGGGCTGTATCGCTCCTCAGCGAGGCTTCAGGAGACAGGAGCTGAATCTGGTGTCCGGGCCCTTTTGAGGCCTAGAAACGGGGACTTTACAATGGAATAACGTGCACACTGAGAAACGTGGCAACGTAGCTTTACATAGGCCTGATATTCGTAGTATTCACGAGAACTGGAAACTGGCATACTAGAGGTGGACACAACTGTAATTGCGTCATTAATCGAACATAGGGAATGCATATGCATATTTAATCATGCACACATAACATATGATGGATGACACGTAGGGACACAGAACATAGCAAAATTTACTTTTCCACATTCCCTCCTTGTCACTACGTTTCCATCAGGAAACATCAATATTCATGATACCATCTATCATTTCATACAGTATCATTTGCTCGTCTCGAATTATCCTGGAACGGGATTTAGAACGGGGCTTGGGACTAGGAATACAAGAGGTAGCACAGATGCCGCAAATCGCAGGGCCACATTGTATACAGAGGCAGCAGCTGAATATGATCGCTACTGCAATACCTAGAAAGGACAAGACTTTCCATCCCCAGGCGGAAATTATATTCCAGAACCAACCGGACCATGTCCAGGTGCCTGGATCTTGGTGTAACAGATGGGCAATTTTATGGAGTCTGGTTATAGCTGAATAAACAGACGGCGCGTTATTTGGAATGAAAATGCAGCAACTAGATCCGATGACTCTACAGGCCCCGCCCCTATCGGCCAGTATGACGTCAAGGACGAGACGATTCTGTAAAACGACAAATCTCATAGCAGATTGCTCTTCAGTTAAGTTACCTAGAGCAGAGGCAGTCTCATTTACTACAGCTTCGAGGGTTCTGGTTAACCTACGGATTAGCTTACTATTCTGGATAGGTCCTATAAAGAAAAAGAAACCTCTATTGAAATCTGTATACTGTTCTAGAGCAGTTTCAGTATAATCGACAATTGGGGACTCCCTTCTATGTCTAATGTGTACTAGATGTGTGTTTCTATGATAATCAGGTGGGGCTAGGAAAACTGGTGGCAGTAGGAAGGCAATGTAACAGGTTCCCTCCCAATCGAGGGGCAGACGAACATATGCAGTTTGACCACAAATAAAATAAGAATGACGTGAAGCTTTGAAAATAGATTTCCCACTGTCACTATACTTGACAATAGTAATACAATCACTATGTCCTACATGTACGGAACCATTATTTCGGACACATAATTCGCCTTTGACTGGTAGTACTGAAATAGCAGGTAAGTCTGGAGTAGTATCAGACTGAACATTCAGGACCATGAAATTCGAAGAATAGTTACCTAAATTATAAACTTCATTTTCTAGATCTAACCCGGTTCTGTGGGGAAGACCTTGCTTGTCTGGGAAACATGTACTGTTAAGAAAAGACATATCTGTTGAGGATGACGTTAACGTGGACCATGCTCCACACGAACCATTATGTGAAAATGGATAAGGAAAAAGTGGCAGAACTCCCTTCGGTATCTGGAAAGGGGGGAGTCGACCACACACCCAACAATTAGTGGCATTGCTGGTCTGATGTGAGTAATGTAACATGCGGATGAAAGAATTATTTTTCATAGCGAGGCGGTAAGAGAGTTCATGAGGAGGCAGATCACTAAACGTGTGCTCTACTGTAGCATTAGCAGACTTATTTACATGAAGAACTGGGAAATACAAGAAAAATGCATAACTGGTGCAGGAAATCATAATGCTGAGAAATAATATGAAACATAGAAAAATGATACATCGAATTGAGTTTTGACTAACTCTCTCACTATGGGGGTCTATTTTATACATGTCAGAAACAGTCTAACCGTTTCACCTAGGGGAGGACTTAGACAATCAAACTGGCTGACTTATTTTACTAGACCGCAGTTTCAACTTATACTCCTGTTGCGGAGTTTTCTCTAACAGGGGAGGGTTTGTAGCAATGTCTTTTGCGGGACAGTCCTTGAGAACAATATTTTGGCAATCCTTCAAATCCTGGGAAATGTTCTTTGAGACGGGTTTCAGTCCATAAAACTTTTTTATATGTGAAAGGTGCACCCAGCCTTTGCGACCCTCCAACTTCACGGCTGTACGGGTGGCGAGGAGGACCTGTCGGGGCTCTTTCCAGCGTGGCTCCAGCGGACTTGAGCGGTCAAAATTGCGAACCAAGACCATGGATCCTGGAACGATTTCATGCGGTGCCACCTCGGTATTGTCTGGAAATGCGGCGGCAACCTGTGAACGACAAGAGTTGAGGGCAGACATCAAGGAAGCTAGGTAATCTGTCAGCATATTACTTGAAACATCGGTAATACTTCGGGGTCTAGGAGTACCCCACATGTTAGGGGGGCGGCCGAAAACGACCTCATACGGGGACAGACCTGATCTGGAATGTGCGACCATGCGCATATAAAATAAAGCGACTGGCAGAGCTACTAGCCAGTCCACACCTTTCTCTTTACATACTTTGGCGATTCGGATTTTCAGAGTCTGGTTATGTCTCTCTACGAGACCGGCTGCTTCAGGATGGCGTACACAATGAAACTTCCACTGGTACCCCAACAAAAGGGAAACATGCTTCATTAACTCAGATGAGAATGGCTGGCCGTTGTCAGAATATACGACTCTAGGGAGTCCATAACGGGGGAAGAACTCACGAACCAACTGCTTGGCAGTGGTCGCGGCTGTGTAATCTGGGACTGGATATGCTTCTGTCCACCTGGACAAAGCGCATACAACTACAAGGACATACTTGAAACCTCGACATCGTTCCATCTGAATATAATCCATCTGGAGGACTTCAAAAGGGTGGTCAGGGGGCTGGAATCCACCTTGTTCCACCGGGACACTTTTACCTGGATTAAACTGACAACATATCATACAGGTACGGACTTTCTGCTTGGCTGCAGCCCGTAAATGCTTGTTGAACCAGATGTTCTGGATACTGTCTAACATAGCTTTTTCTCCTAAATGTGCTGGACTATGTGCGGTATTAATAATGACTTGAACCATAGAGTCGGGGAGAAACCATGTGGCTCTACCCTTCGTTAACCATCCTTGATCTGTCTGGACCCCTCCTTGTTCGGACCATTTCTTGATTTCTTCGGGAGTAGCATGTAACTGTATGTCTATGACATCTTGTGTAGGGTCTTTAACTGTCATACATGTAATCGGATCTGGAGTGTGTGTCATGTTAACTGGAATGTCTAGAGTCTGTGCTGTAAGCTTGGCTGTGCGATCTGCTAGATCGTTACCTTGAGAAATGGTGTCAGTAACTTTCGTATGTGCTTTGCACTTCATGATAGCGATAGATGTCGGTAAATGTATGGCATCTAACAGAGCTTGAATAAGGAGACCATGCTGAATCTTGGTTCCATGAGAAGTCATGAAACCTCTCTCCTGCCAGAGCACTCCGAAGTCGTGTACAACTCCAAATGCGTAGCGTGAATCTGTGTAAACATTAACTTTCAAGTTCTTGGCGTGTATGCAGGCTTGTGTCAGAGCAACTAGCTCTGCTGCTTGAGCGGACAGGGTGTCAATACGGTGTGTTTCAATAACTTCGGTGTCAGTAGTCACTGCATACGCGGCGACTAGTTCTCCTGTACTTGTTCTCATACATGAACCATCCACATAAAGTGTCAGGTCGGGGTCTGGTAACGGAATATCTGTCAGATCTTGTCTTGGCTTTGTCGTAATGTTAACTACTTCCACGCAGTCATGTGTGGCAGAATTCGGAGTAACTGATGGTAACAGTGTAGCAGGGTTCAGGATGTTGCAGCGTCTGATTTCTATGTGTGGCTGGAACAGTGTCAATTCATAACCTGTTAAACGTGCAATTGTCAAGTGCTGAGTTTGTGTTCGGTTTAAAAGAACTTCCACGGAATGTGGAACTTGTACTGTCAAGGAGTGTCCTAAGACTATGGAATCACTTTGTCTGATAGCTAGGGCTGTGGCTGCAACTGACTTGAGGCACGCAGGCAGAGCCTGGGCTACAGGATCTAGTGTGCTCGAAAAATAAGCACAGGGCTTGTATTGTCCTGCTTGATCTTGTGTGAGAACAGATAATGCTGTACCTTCGCGTTCAGTGACGAAAAGTGTAAAAGGCTTACTGTAGTTCGGTGTCGCTAGAACTGGAGCTTGGCATAGGGCTTTCTTTAACTCATTGAAACTAAGTGTATGTTCAGATGTCCAAGGGAGGACAGTCGATACGGCTGCCTCCTGTGTCGTTAACTGTATCAGTGGCTTGGCTAGAAATGCATACTGAGGAATCCATTGTCTGCAGTAAGAAGTAAGGCCGATAAAAGCACGTACCTCCTTCTGGGTCTTGGGCTGAGGAAGACTCGCTATTAACTGGATACGGTCTGGTGTCAACTGCCTACCCCTCTTGGACAGTAAGTGTCCTAAGTAGACCACTTGCTGGACACAGAATTGAAGCTTAGAAGGGGACACCTTGTGCCCCATCTCGGCTAGGAAATACAAGACTGTAAGAGATGCTCGCTCGCAAGCACGTTCAGAACGGGCTGTGATCAGGAGATCATCGACATACTGGAGCAGGGCAGTGTCAGTTGGCATGTGAATGTTGTCTAGTTGTCTTTTAAGTGCTTGACTGTAAATGCTAGGGCTTTCTGTGAAACCTTGAGGAGCGCGTGTGAACATATAGCTCCTTCCATTTAAACAAAATCCGAAAAGGAACTGGCTGTCTGGATGAATAGGGACACTGAAAAACGCGTTCTTGAGGTCGATTACAGTAAAGAACGTGGCTTCGGAATCAATGGCTGTCAATAGGGAAGAGATATCTGGAACGACTGGGTACTGAGGAATAATACATTTATTAAGTTCTCGTAGGTCAATCACTAATCGATATACTGGGGGTGCATTTGGATCAGTACGTTTCATGACTGGAATGATCGGGGAATTGCATACATTGGAGTCAGTTTCTACAACCACTCCTTGAGCCATGAGCTCGTCAATAATTTTGGATAAGGCTGCTACAGCCTCAGGTGGCAATCTGTACTGTCTGATTCGTGGTAACACCACACCTGGCTTGAGAGTCACACGATAGGGTGTGATTTGCATATAACCAACATCAGTTGGACCTTGCGCCCATAGATGCTGCGGAACATTAGACAATCTGGGATCAAAATCCCGTAATACATAGTGACCCTTAAAGCCACGTAGGAACAATCGTATTCCCTCTGGGGAACAGCATATAACTGCACCTAACTCTTTCAGTGTTTTAATACCTAATAAATTTTCTGGACATGACTTAGTAAGTAACAGATCAGTAGTGCGGGACAATGGACCTACTTCTAGAGTAACTGGCTTTGATATTTCATTTACAATGGGTTTTCCTGAAAATCCAAGGGAAACATTTCTTGAGCCTGAGAGCGGAGCCCCTGGAACTTCGGCATGACTAATTGTGGTCCTACTTGCCCCTGTATCAATCAAAAACTTTCTGTCTTTCCCTAATACTTGACTGTGAACATAGGGACCTTCTTGATCTACAGGTATCTCGATGAGAGGCAAGCCTACCTCCCTCTCTAGGCTGTTTCATGAATACTGCTGGTACTCTGGATACTCAGACTGTGCATACTGGTACATCTGCTGTGTAACGTGCTGTGTTGCAGCAATAGGCTGCGGTACAGTAACTGTCTGTTGTGCATTCTGTGGCTGAGGAGTCTGTGAAACTTGTTCTTGTCTAGGCGGACGTGGTCTTTCTTTAGTCTTACCGGTAGCTATGTTCTGTTTCAGAACTGCACACTCGTTTATAAAATGACCTGGCTGTTTACAATAATTGCAGTTCCCTTTAACGGGAGCTGCAGGATGACTGGCTTGATTCGGACCCCTCTTCTGACTGTCTTGAGGAACAGATTGTGCAACTAGTACTTTCATTTTCGTGTCTTTCATACGTTTTCTCTCGTGTTCTTGTTCTTCCCTGATCCTATTCTGGTGGTATTGGAGCATCTGCAACATCTGAGACGGGGTATTAGCTTGCCAGGTACTTTCGACTTTCAAAACTCGATTTTTAATTTGTGGACTTGAATTCTCGACTAATTTAGTAACAAAAAGGTGAGGGTATGACTCACTACTTGTCTTGAGGCCACTGTTGATGCTAAAACATTTCTCAAATCTGGAATAAAAATCACTAATATCTTCGTCTTGTTTCTGTTTACAGGCTGAGATTACATCCCAGTCTTCTTTTCTAGTTGTCAATAATCTGGGTAAAACTTGTATTAATAATTCCGGTAATTCTTTACATTTCGCTCCAAGACCGGTACCTGGTACTCGTGCCTTGTCTTCAGCTTCTAGAACTGCCCAATCGATCTTTTTCTCTCCCACCTCCCATTCTTTTTCCTTGAGCTTTTCATACACCCCTGCGGGCAGCAGAACTTTTAACATTTTAATTATATCTGGATACGTGTATTCTCCCATACGGAGCATGTCTTTTAATTCTCGGTGGAACCCTGCTGGATCTTTATCATGACAGGGAATTAATTTCTTCATCTCTAGGAGTTCCATCTTTGTAATCGGAGTGTAAACAAACACTCGTTCTAGTTCGCCACCCGTTCCTCTAACTGGGTGGACTTCTCGTAACGGATTCTGTCTCTCTATGTAAAATGGTTTACTTTCTGGGGGTGAGACATGAACAAAATGCAGATTCAAAAACGTTCTATATTTGTGACGCTGTTCTAGAATGACACTAATTAAATCGGTACCTAAACCTTTCCATCTATACTGGAGTAGCTCGTTCAGGACATCGTGTAACGGGCCTGGATCAGAGTGCTGACCTTCATACAATGAAATGAGGTGCTGAATCATATACATACCCGCCAGTCGTTGTTCGGCTGGGGGCATTTTCAGAAACATTTGTGCCACTATTTCGTCTGGAAAAGTGGTAGAATCAGTAATCCATCGGACTGCTGATCGGGCTAGTTCTTGTTCATGCATGGTACTCAACTCACTGTAACCGATTCGTGATTTCAGAATGTGATCGGTAGCTTGAAACACTTGTTCTAGAGAACCTTGTTCTGGTGCTGGATGATGAAAAATAGACTTGTGTTCTAGGCGTAAATGGCGATCTGGAAATCTAGATTTTCCTACATACGCTATTCTGTCGGGATTCTCGTCGTCTAACTCTTCAGGATCAGAGTTACTTTCTTTCTCGCTTACTTGTGCTGCTTTACGCTGTTCGTGTAACTTTATTATTTCTTTACGGATTTTCTTGTACATACTCTCCATAGCACCGACGGTCTTGTGCTTACCCTCGGCTATATTATCACTCCACCTTGTCAGGGTTTTCATTTCAGCCGGATCTTTAGACGGGTAATCTTGTTCTCTTATTAGACAATTGATCAGAAACTTTAATATCATGAGCTGGGTCTCAGCTTTCCTTTGAGACATGGCCTCGCCAATGCTTTCTGGATCATCCCCTGTACGGATGAAGCGATATATTCTGTCTAGATCTTCTTTCATATTCGGTAAGGTGACTAGATACTCGGTCACCTTTCTTACGCGGAATGAATATAAAACCATATTATCCTCAACTGGGACTGGATCATAGCCGCATTCGGCAAGGGATTTTCTTATTTCTGCTACAGTCTGATGTCTGGGCGTACGCTGTGATGCTTGCATATGTAATTCGGCTGTCGTTAAACGCTTGTGTGGCGGCGGGGTTTGAGGAGTACCTCCCCCTGCGGCCCCTAAACTAGAGTCGTCTACTGAGGCTCTTCGTCCTGGCAGAGTGGGAAATGGAAATGTAGGCTGGACTTGTATGGCGGGCTGGACCGGGGGTACCGTAACAGGTACTCCGGCGTCTGGAGGAGCGGGAAGTGCCTGATTTACAGGGACTGGCGGAGCGCGAACAGGATTTGCATATTCTGGGACTGTGTCGTCCAAATAGGACGAAATAAAAATATCAGCTGCGGTCGGTTTGTGACGTAGCTTGGTCGGAACTAATGGTGGCGGGAAATTACTGGATGCCTCTGGGGTCGCTTTTGGCAAGCCCTCGGCAAGGAGAGGATACATACCCCTAATAAGGGCATGCCTCTGTCTGTCTGACTGTTCGGCTTTGACTTGTTCACCTATCTCGATTAGTTCTTTTTCTTGTGCTCGTTCTAAGGATTCTCTACTTAATTCTGACTTTCTGATTTCTTTTTCGGTTCTTTTATGAGCTTCTTTGCGCCATAACTCGATGGCATCTTTCTGTGACTGTCTGGCTTTCTTTTTCCATAATGCCTCTTCTACTCGCATGATGCACTCGGCATCCCATGTACCCGATACGGGCCATCTATACTTTTCTTCTAACTGTTTGGTATAATCTACCCATAAGTCTAGATACAAAATGGCGCTTATGCCATGCTTCTGATACATAAAATGACCTGGACTGTCCCTAGGCGGAACTGGAACTGCTGCTTCCAGCAGACCCTTTCTAGTTTTTAACTGACGTAACTTAGAAAACAAGGGCATGACTGGACTGTAATCTAGACACAATACAATACACAATGGACACGATACTTATTCCCCATTCATACCACGACATTAAAATACATGAAGAACATTCAAAAATAACAGTTCGAACAGAATACTACCTGGAATACGGAACACAGAATACATGAATTTCCTCGAGAACAGAACTGACTGGAACAGAAACTAGGTGCACTGCTGAAACAGTACGAAACTTACCGGTCTCATAAAGAGACACGTCAGGACCCGCATCCACCGAAGTGGACACTTCGTTTGTGGGTCTGTGTACCACCAACCCACGGACCAGAGTCAATTAAATTGACCCTGTCTAGATACTACCCCAGTAACGGTACTCACCGGGCAGCAAGAACGGAAGGCCTCAGACTGGACGGGACTGCTTGGACGCCGGACGGACGAACTTCGGACTTCTGTTACAGGTGGGCCTCCGGATACCTCGGACCTTGGACTCTCGGCTTGGGCTCTGGTCGGGACTCGCCGCGTTCCTCCACCGTCTCGTCTGGATGCTGGACCGCCTCCTCCGTCTCCTCCGTGGGCCTGAGGGATACTTGAAGCAGAAATATCTGCCGGTGCGCAGAAGAGTTCCGTCACGACTGCAGAGGGTCAGGGGGTCGGCGTGGCTTCACCGACGCGTGGGGAAAGGGCAAGTCCCTATTCGGGCGCCATTATGTGGTAAATAAATAAATAATACCCTATTTTTGAATGAATAAATGAATAACAGATAGCTCAATAAATAAGAGTCAAGATTCGAGGTAGTAGGAGTTTTGCAGGTTTAATACAGCAAATACAGGAATAGGATGGCAAGGCCCAGCAGCGCTGCCGGGGTCAGGATCGGGACAAGGGGAATAACTTTTTAATAACAGTGCATGAGCATATATACATAACGCAAACACATAGCATTACATTGCAATAGGCGTAGCAGTGGGTGGAGCAAAAGGCGTGACGTGTAGCAGTCGCGAAAGATAAGGGTGAAAAGAGGTGTAACGGGGCGTATACATAGACATGTGATGCAAACGTAACAGAATATGTCATGAATGGGGCGGAAACCATGGAGGGGGCTACCTGAGGAGCCGGGACCTCTAACCTGATGGTGCGCGCAAACTAGCAATGACGTGTTACTAGGAGAAGCTGGGGGCTATGAACTCTGTGCTAGGAGCAGAGACTGAAGTCTGGAGAGTCAGGGCGACATGTACCTAAACAGTATCTAGTATCTGATGTTTAGAGAACATGTTGATATAAACTAGAAGTCAGGAGGGGAAAGGCTAACTTGATTCTAAGACTGGACCATGCATTATTCTACATATAGTGCGTGATGAAGAATATTAAATGACCATTAAATGCAGTATTTCTCTAACGTGGAGACGTGAAGGCTAGACAATGACGGAAACTATCGATGCGATTCAGTAGCTTTAGGAATGCAGAGAAGGAGGACTGAACTGATAACTGGAATCATAACATATTCTTGGCAGACTCAGAGGCTGAGCCAGGGTGAGCCGGGCACTGCGAGGCAGGAAGTAAGTGAAGGGTCGAGGATACAGGTGGGGGCTGTATCGCTCCTCAGCGAGGCTTCAGGAGACAGGAGCTGAATCTGGTGTCCGGGCCCTTTTGAGGCCTAGAAACGGGGACTTTACAATGGAATAACGTGCACACTGAGAAACGTGGCAACGTAGCTTTACATAGGCCTGATATTCGTAGTATTCACGAGAACTGGAAACTGGCATACTAGAGGTGGACACAACTGTAATTGCGTCATTAATCGAACATAGGGAATGCATATGCATATTTAATCATGCACACATAACATATGATGGATGACACGTAGGGACACAGAACATAGCAAAATTTACTTTTCCACAGAAACACTGGGGGCGTGTGTCCGGCCTTCATGCCATGTGAACGCAAATGCGCCGCATCAAGGGGCACGCTGGGGGCGTGAGAAACGCTGGGGGCGTTTGCTAATTTCCGCCCTTCATGCCATGTGGGTCGTACATTAATCAGAAGATCGTCTGCTGTGGCCGTGTGCTGGGGGCATGACAAACGCGTTCAGCTGGAGGCCTGGTAAGTAACATTACTGCAGCCTCTCCTGCGCGCTGTTACTGAACTCTCTCATTCAATGAAATTAGACGCGCCTGCTACCATCAACCAGGCTCTTGCCGGGCTCAGGCGGCGGATCAGTACATTAATTACACGCGCCTGATAACATCAACCAGGGCTGCAGCTGGGCCTCAAGCGGGGGAACACGCGCCTGCTAACATCAAACAGGCCTGCATCTGGGCCTCAAGCGGGGGAACACGCAAATGAGCGTCTCTGCGTGGACAATTACTGCAACCTCTCCTACTCGCTGTCCCTGAACTCTCTCATTAAACGGATTAACCCGCGGCTGATAACGCTCTCATTCAACGACATTACCCGCGCCTGCTAACATCAACCAGGGCTGTAGCCGGGCTCAGGCGGTGGATCACTACACCAATTACACGCGCCTGCTAACATCAACCAGAGCTGCACCTGGCCCTTCTCCGTCCCTATTCTAATGAAACAAAAAATGTTGTCTAACGCGAGATTTTAAAATAAATTGCCCTTGCCAAATACACACATTACACACATTCTATTTCATACCTGGACAACGTCGGGACTGGCTGCTAGTAAATAATAAAACACAACATCATATAAAAATACTTAAAAGAAAAGAGGGTAAACACCATATTCCTGGATTTCATATTCTATTTACTGCCTCCCCATAGGGAACATGTTAAAAATGAGTCATTTCCATCCCTTTCAAATCCCTTGAGCCACAAGACGATGTAATACTGGAGTTACACAAATGAAGAATAACATCTCCAGCCCAAATAATTAATACTTCCTTTTTGTGCCTACCTTTAGGTCTACAATTTCACCTTCTAGATCAACAATAACTTTAGCTGAATTGACTTAAAAAAAATAACAATACAAATTGATCAAAATTATATCAAACGAATCAGGCAGCACTAGTAATAACATTTGGTAAAACCATGTAGAACTAATTTCCTTAGCCCTAAGTTTGGTCAGCTTAACTGAGATAAAAAATAGCCAATCCCGCTTTTGGTCTACCTGAATGATGGGAAGTGGCTAGAGGTTTATACTACAAAAAACATTTAAGGCAAGCTCATCAAGGGACCAGTTTTCCATTGACACAAATTATATCATAACCACTTGTAAATGACAACCAATCTGAGTTGGATAGCTTTGCACAAATTCCAGCAATGTTCCATGACAGAAACTTGATGCCAATGCTCTGTATAGGGTTGATGATATGAGGTCCAGCTGAACTGTTTATTCATGAACAAAAATGAAAATCTCCCTACTATGATGTTCTTGAGTACACAGCTTTTCCTGTGGCTTGATGCACTGTTATGATAAAGTCAGTCCTGAGCGTCCAGGGATGATAGGCCCTAAAAACTGTTCCTAACGGCAACATTGAAGAGGGTCTTGGTGATGGATGTTGATATAGCACCTGCTGCAGGGTGACTTTCAGATGTTTGCATAGTTAGTCTATTGAAATAGCCTAGGGACAACGCTTTAATTGTATTCCAGACAGAATGTGTCCTGTATAAACACTGTATAGGAGATCTAACAATATTTGGATTTTTTAAATCGATGATCATACAGTCCCCTGGAGATTCCTTTTGATGAATGCCTAAGAAAGGAGACAGGACTTCCTTTGACACCTTGGTGTATAGGTGCTAAGCTTTCCTACCGCCTCAGTACCCACAATCCCAGGACCAACTAGCTATAGTGTCTCACTCGCTCCCCTAAACAATCACGAAGATGCAATTGATTAGACAACCCAGAACACAACACTCCCAACTCTCTAACAAGACATGCCCTTTTGCTCACTCACTCGTAGTTGTACACAATAAGAAGTGTCTGAGACATCAGTATAGTATAAAATGTATATTTTAACTATTGTGCCACTACCAACAGCAAAATGCATATACTCAACACAGCATTGCGGCAAATCCATATATCATAAAGGGAGATGTCATCTTATAAAGACAGTGGATAAGGAGCTACAAGGCCTAACCACCCTCCCCTCGGTGAGAAAAAGTATTATTATATAATAGAAGATCTCTGGGCTTTGTCAGCAGACTCCATACCTTAGGCTCTAACTGGTATATCTACATCATAGGAACAGCATGGCTCTTCTCCCTGGAAAGGTCCTTGTCCAAGTGTGTGTTACCCAAACATGCATTCCTATAATATCAAAAAACAAGTCTTTAGCAGCCGCAGCTGTGTTAGCATTTTTTGTCTAATTGCTAGGGACTGGCCAAAACAGAATAACAAGGGGCATTGTTTATCGACCTTGCTCACAGTGTTCAGACTAAACTCTAGGAACAGACAGAGAACGCACAAAGCAGACGGTTCTCATGTGAAAGGCATAAACAGTGTCTTGCAAAAATAAAGTCATGTAGTAACGTGGTCAAAAGCGGCATGATGGCAGCAGAGCTCATGCTAACTTAGCGATGTCGACAATGACCTTATGGGCCATGGGACACCCTCCCCATGGCCTGGTTGTAGCATATAGATAAAAGACCAAAACAGAGCTCCTCATAATCCAATGCTTCCAACAGCATATCCGGGCAACTTGCGTGATATTCAATGAAACTCCGTTGTTAGAGGCGCTGTGCAGCCGCACATGTATTCCATTCAGCCAACACTCCAAGTGCAGCCGTAAGCATCAAACGGCTATCCCCAGGACAGGCCTGGTCATGGGCCAATGATGGACCTACCAACAGATCATAATCCGGGTCTGTGCCGGACGTATTGGAGAGGCATAAATCCAAAGCCCAATAGAAAGGGCACCGTCTGCAGTAGAACACAGGTTGCACACTAGTGAAGTAGGCTCAGCGAAAAGTTAGTCCATAACTTACACCAAGCATCCAAAATGTTGTTGCATTCGGTCATGGTATAGTTGCAATTGGCCAGATCTGTGCAGTACCACAAGATGGGCAGCCATTGCGTAACATGAGAAGAAGTACCAGCCCGCCACCCACCAGTGCTAGTATTAAGGGAAAACCTCCGAAGGCGCTGGAAAAAATAGAATGGATAAAGGCCGGTATTACTCCAAAAATCATCTGAAAAGATGTCACATGGCCGGATCCTTCAAGTTTAAAAAAATTTGCAAGGTCTTCAGTATCAGACACATTAAATATTTGATGTATTAATTAATGGAGTGGGTGATTGGTATTCAGCAGTGAGTTTATCTCACTTACAGTTTTCGTCACCTGTAATTCGAAGGTATCTCGCGCTGATGTGAGAGCCACTTCTTTTTTTTAATGCTTCATTTTATTGATGACATCTTTAATACAAAAGCATTCAAGTTGGCTTTAAACTAATTCGCATGCTGAGAAAGATCCTCCCGCTACTACCAATTGCCTCACGAGCTTTGGTAGTGAGAGCTTAGTGTTGAGCAGGTTGGATTACTGCAATGCCCTGTACCTGGGTGCCCCTAAGTACATCTTCCAAGGGCTCCAAAGGGTGCAGTCGGCAGCAGCCAAGGTGGCTCTTAATAGACCATGGAGCTCCTCAACATCCTTGGCACTGAGAGACCTTCACTGGTTACCAATTAAAGGACGGGTCAGCTTTAAATCACTATGCATCGTCTTTAGGGCGGTTCATGGACTGGGTCCTTTACCACTGCAGGATAAATTTAATTGGTACGAGCCCCCTAGACAATTACGGTCTGCTAACACTGGCCTAGTCCTGGTCCCTAGATTTAAACGGTCTAGAATGGGAGGCAGGGCTTTCAGTGTGGCAGCTGCACAATTATGGAATGGGCTGCCACAGGGCCTCAGGGTGGCTAGCTGCCTGTTGAAATTCAGGAAGGAGTTGAAGACCTTACTGTTCCCTAGGGGCTAGTTCATCTTCTCTAATCTGGAAAGTAGGATAATCGTTGATTCTTGTCTGAGCGGCAAGATACCCGTAGGGTGATAGCAGCGCTATATAAGAACACAATACAATACAATACAATACAATACATTTCGAATACCATTACATTGAGTCTTGCATTACATCACTATCTAGCAATGACCTACCATGATTACATATTCCCTAACCTGTTATCAGTCTGCGTCTAGTTCAGGAGGTCTTGTTGCCTGTGGGGGTTCACAGATATTCCCTCTATATGTGTTCCATTTACCCAGATAAGCGACCATTTCTTGGGACAGCCTCGCGATACATAAACCATCTTTTCCATTACCATGCATCAATCCATGTCTTTTTTCCATGTACCCAGTGTAGGCGTTTCGAGTGCCAGTTTAGCTGTATTCCTCTGGGCCACTGTCATCCCCAGAGCCACCCAGTTTTTCTCTTTCTCTTGCAAGTTAGTGGGGTCCCACACATTCAGAAGGCATAATTTTATCTTGGGCTCTACTTGTTTTTCAAGCATGCTTGGCATGCACTGGGTTACTTTTGTCCAGTAACCCTGGATCTATACACATTCCCAAATGGTATGAATAAAGGTTCCTTCCTGGCCACATCCGCTACTACATTTGGGATCTTCCTTATAACCCATCTTCACCAAAGCAGTACTTGAAACATATTTTCTATGTAGTACCTTAAGCTGCACTCACCGTAACCTAGATGAAATTGCTACTTCTTTGGGGGACGACAGAGCCTCTTGCCACTCATTATCTTCCAGTACTGCCGTATCTTTCTCCCAGTGTCTACAAAGCTGTAAAAGGGGGCCAGGCATGTTTTTAATCAGTTTCCTATATACCAATGAGATCGCTTTCCTGGGCATATATTCTTCTAGGATCCTATCTTCAAGGGGGGGGGGGACTCAGGAAGCGACTGGCCCTGTTGGATGGCCGTTTGTAGCGCATGTTAGATTTGCAAATATCTAAATGTTTCAGTTTCAGCCATTTATGTTCTCTTTGCAACTGGTTAAAGGGAATCACCCCACCTTTCTTCCATAGATCACCCACATAGGAAATCCCAATCAAATCTCACCCAACAAAGCCCTTTGAGTTTCTCAAATTGCCTAATTTGTTTGTGTTCCATAGGGGGATTGCTTGCGTTATTTTCGCGTTATTTTCCCCTCTCATCCCATAATCCTATTCACTGTGTGCCATATTTGTACTGAATGTTTGGTCGGGCGTGTTAATCTTGGTTTTGCCGGGTTAGCATAGAGAGCACACTGGAGTAGTCCCCCTCCGGGAGAATCCATCCGTCCATTCTGTAGCCGGGTCGTCATTGGTTCTATATATACATAGATTAATTGATGCTAGTTATGCCGCCTATTAATATCTCCTGATGTCAGGGAGACCTATGCCGCCAACATACCATCCCTTTGTTAGTTTGTGGGTCGCTATTCGTGGTGGTTTCCCGTCCCATAACAGTTCCCTCTCTGCGCTCTCTATACTCTTAAAGTAATCTACATTGACTGGCCCTGGGGAGTTCTGCAAGATGTACAAGAAGAGTGGCAAAGCCATCATCTTGAATAGTGCGGCCCGCCACAAAACTGACAGTGGAAGGGACCTCCAGGGCTGAACATCGCTCTTGAGTCTCAGCACAGGAGGAAGGAGGTTACGTTCATAATATAGTGCTGGATCTTCGGTAACACAGATGCCGAGATACTTAAACCCTTCTTTCGCCTCTGTTATAACGTATCCTCTGGGCAACCTGGGATAGCCTCCTCTCAATACATAAATGACAGATTTAGACCAATTTATTTTATATCCAGAATATTTGCCAAAATTAATGAAACTATGCTGTGCTCTATTTATGGAGGCTCTCGGTGATGTCAGATACAATACTATATTGTCTGCATACAAGGAGATGCGGTCCTCTCAGTCCTCCGCCTACCACAGTCCTCTCATGACTGGGTCCTTCCTTATCCATAGCGCCAGGGGTTCAAGCATTAATGCAAAGAGCAGTGGGGAGAGGGGGCAACCCTGTCTGGTTCCTCTTTCTAGTCTGAACACCTTTGACTTTCTGTTATTAACCACTACCTGCGCCAATGGCGCGTTATACATGAATCCCACCCAGTTGATAAAGTTGGGACCGATGCCCATTTTCCTTACAACCGCAAACATGTAGGGCCATTCTATTGTACCAAACGCCATGGCGGCATCCAGTGACATCACCACTGCATCTTCTCTCAGTGTCTCTATTCTACCCATGACACTGTGTAGGCGCCCGAGGTTAAGTGAGGTATTCCTTGATGGCATGAAGCCGGACTGGTCTGGATGCACGAGCTTCATGATTACCTCTAGGAGACGGGTGGCCAGAAATTTGGCCAGGATCTTAGCCTCAGGGGTAATCAGTGGTATCGGTCTGTATAAGGAGCATTTATCTTTGGGCCTACCACTCTTGTGGATAACCACTACTGTGGCTAGTCTCTGGTCAGCTCGGAGCGTTCCCCTGTCTCGACTTTCAAGAAACATCTTGGTGAGATGCAGCGCTATCTTACTGGGTGCAAGTTTATAGAGTTCAATGGGTAATCCATTGAGACCCATTGCCTTCCCAGACTGCAATTCCAGGATTGCTCACTCCACCTCTGTATGTGTGAGCTAGCCGTCCAGACTAGAGGAAATTTCCCCTGAAAGGTTGGGGAAGGACATATCCAACTATAGGGCATTCACCTCCTCTCCTGTGTAGGTTGTGTTAGATTTAAATATGCTCTGAAAGTAATCAGCAAATTCTTGCGCTATTTCGGTTTACTGACCACGTTAAAAAACTGACGGGGGTCTGCTTTGGTACCCTCAAAACACTCCGAAGGATTTTTCCTCCGCTCCAGACAGTGGCCAAATAGACAGTTGCTCGTGCTCTGATCCTCTCTCGGCTGGACTATGCCAACGCTCTGTTCATAGGCATGCCAGGCTACCTGCTGCAAAAAATTACAAAGCATACAGAATGCCGCGGCTAGACTTCTGTTTAATGCCGCGAGGAGATCCAGTGCTCGGCAATATCTATGGGATCTGCACTGGCTGCCGGTGGCGCAGGGAGTACAGTTCAAAGCCATTACCCTGGCCCATCGGGCCCTCCATGGTCACGGTTCCATCTATCTTAGGAAGAGTTTTGCCTTCTATGTGCCGAATCGTCCTCTGCGGTCTGCTTCCTTCCGCGCTTCCGCAGAGTGCGTATGGGAGGCCAGTCTCTTTCTGTCAAAGCTGCAGCGGCCTGGAATTCGCTTCCTGAGGACTTTCAGCTTATCCAAGATTTTCAACTTTTTAAAAAACACCTTAAAACACATCTGTTTCGTCTGACGTCTAACTGCATACTACCTCTACCCCAGCCCACTTCCGCTCCAGGAGTAATAGTGCGCGTTACAAATCCTCTATAACATATAATAACATTTCTTTTGGCTCCGTCAAATGTAGCCCTGATTCAGTTCTCAGCTCCTCTATTAATCTATTGGCCTGCTCTCTCCTGTCCAGCCACAACAACAGCTTTCCTGCTTTGTCTCCTATTTCATATATTCTACATTGTGTGGCTCAATATTGTGCCCGAGCCACCTCAGTGGTTGGCTCTATACTCTTTGGTCTTTATCTCCAACATGTGCATGGTTTCAGACACACCCACTTCCCATGCCTTCGCTTCGAGACGGAGTATTGCCTCCTCCTATCCAGCATGCTGGGCAGTTTTCTCTTTACGGGTCCCTGCTATGTGGGAGATTGCGTGCCCCCTGATTACCGTTTTAAAGGCCTCGCACAGCAACTCTGCTGACTTCCCCGACCCTCGGTTTCCTGGAAGTACAGTCCTATTTCTAACCAAGGATTTATCAGTGCTACTCTTTCTGAGTGCTGCTCTCCCGTCTCCACCAGGGGAAGTGATTGGATATACCTCTTGCCATGTGTCGCACTTCTCTAATTTGTCCCATCTGGTCTGTGGGCCCAATTATGTAATCTAGTGTGGATAGAGACCTTTGGGCACCAGAATGACACGTGAATTGGTTGTTTGTGGGGTGAAGAGTGCGCCATGTGTCGATCAGCCCCATAGCATTCATAAAATCACAAATTTGTGTTCTTGAGGGTGGAACCTCCTTTGGTAGATGACAATCCAGTCTTCCTGAGACAATTGAAGTAAAGTTCCCTCCCAATAATAGTGTTCCTATGGTGAGTATGAGTAAAGGGTTCCCTAAATCTTTAAAAGCCGACACTTATAGGCCTGGGGGTACTTATAAGGATATTAATGTTATTGTCTTACCCTCCCACTCACCCAAAATTGAGGTGTATCTACCCTGTTTATCTGTCCATGTATGTTCAATCAACATTGGAAAGTTCCTTCTGATCATTATGCCCACCCCTCTAGATCTGGTTGTGAATGACGAGTGTGTTACTAATTTGTAACCCCACCTGGTAAGGGCACCACATGTGTTTCCCATCAGGTGTGTCTCCTGGAGGAGAACCACATCCGGTGAATGTCTCTTTATGAATTGGACAAAATAGCACCACTGGGTTTGGGCTCCCAACAGTAAGGCCAAGCCACTGACCAATAGAAAACTGAACAATTGCCAATATTGTTCTGTTAAATCCTTCTCTTTTAACAACACATTTGAATTAAACTCAATGTGGGTGCAAGACTTCCACTTCAGTCTGAATTAATCACTTAGTTTATTTTTACTTTGAATACATTTGTTGGTTAAATTTCACCAAATTTACATTTTCAACATCTACAAATACAAAAACATCTTATTAAAACATTGAATTCTACATATTCACAATCATTCAATACTCACAGTCACTCGACATATCAAACATTCCACCACTTCACATACACATACACAGCTACCACACCTTATTTACAATTGAATGTTAATTACAATTTTATACAACAACCATAGACATTGAGTTTGTCTAATTTTCTTGGAAAATTAGACAAACTCAATGTCTCAATGTCTATTGAGTCTATTTGTCTGGATGAGTTAGACGGATTTTCGGCGGTGGGAGCTAAGGATTGTGGAGCATTTTCACAGCGTGTCCATGTTCGCCGATGCTTAGCCACGCCCCCCCGTGAGAGCCACTTCTTGTTGAAACAATAGTGCTTTGAGCATGCTTAGTTTATTGATATCTGTTTTCAAAGTCGGAATGGAAGGCCAAAGCGAACTATCTACAATCCCATGCAGGGTGGAAAAAAGACATTGCTGCAACAAGCAACACGTTGCAAAACTGTTGCTATACACGGGATGCCGACCCGTAAGCCACAGCAATCGTGGTTATTCAAAATAAGATAACTGCCATTTTCAAAGCAATGTGAGCACGGGAATAATTGTTCTATGTGTAACAGGGTGTATGTTGCCGCTTTCATAGACATTAACCTTTGTTTATCAGGCAAATTAAACGGTAAAAACAGAGCAAAAGCATTCAAATAGTCCCATGGCACTTTTCCCATTTTGAGAGTTTGCAATCTCCATGCAAACTGCATTACAGATCACAATTGATTTTGACCACGGTACAATACAGATACATCACTTTGACCAATATCAATCACAGATGAAACAATATTATCAAGAGTATAAATATGGGACAACAATGTGTTTATGCTATTGTCGACAACTGGAAGAACTTTTTCCAAATTAGCTTTGTCAGTTTGGCGCAGACGGAACGCTACTTCCATCTGCGATAGTTTCCGCAATTCATTATAAGCCTCATAGATAAAACATTTTGATCAGGGTGATTTGGGACCCATTATAAAATCTGGCAAATCGATTGTCACTTGACAAGAGTCACAGGTGTTGTTTTACTGACAACAGTGTGGAGTGTCCCAATCATTGCTGACACAATTGCTCCACCGAATACGTGGTGACCTAATGAGAATGTGGGAAACGTGGATCAGCTCTAGTCTGTGTGAAACCCGTTATTGCATTATGAAAACGCACTTCACTTGCATTGGAATTGGTTTGCCACAATACCCATCCTGAGGGGTCAGTGTAAGAGACATTTAAAGTGTCCTTTCTAAACATGGCTTCCAGGACATCGAGAGTAAGATTGGTGTGCTTCGCCAAGTATCATACTCTGCCATTAAAGAATGGATGGAAAAAAAATTATTTTGGGCTGTAGCTAAGGCAAAACAAGTAGATTGTTGTACCGTGTCATCCAAAAACAATATTTGAGATGGAATGAGACACGCAAGATGCAAAGCCTCAGTTTCCCGGACCTGCCAAAGTTTAGTGCCCCAAACTGATTTTAAATCAATGGTATCCTTCCAGTGTTCATAACTGTGTATGGCCAAATCAGACCTGGATGAATTAGAATGAATTCATTGTGTGTGGGACAACATCAATTTAGATTGAGGGGGCATTTTTACCTTATAGAAATAGGACTCTGGATTGGATGTTTTGTAATCTGAAAAGTAGGTTTACTTCTCTCGAAGAGTATTAGAACTTCCCTTTAAGGGAGTTGGATAATGTTCCCACTAGGTAAAATGAAAAACAGGTCTTCACGTGTTTGATTTATGCAAGAAATGATGGGTTTCCTGTTGATAACAGAATAAATCTGCATAATTGGCTGAATTTAAATACATATCTTCATCATCAAATAGAGCATAATACTTCAAATCAGAAAACAATGAATGTACTGCTTGTACAACCTAATCATCTGAATGTATGTCCTGTGTTACCACATCTCCGCCTGAAACGCAAAACAGGTATGGTATCTTGAGGAACTCCATTAGGCCATGGATCTCGAATGCAACTTTATCCCAAACAATGCCATTCTGCAACAGGGAAAGCAGAAATGTTCACAAGGGCTTGGTCATGTTTCATGATATGGGACGACGTATGGGGAGCCAGAATTCCATCAACCAGCTTCACAGCAGAGCGTTCTGATAAATAGTGACCATTGATTAGCAAGAAAAATACTGTCATAAATCCAATCCACATGAAAATGAAAATTAGTATGAGCATCAGCCAGATAAATGTCCAAGGCGGGACTAGGTAAGTCTTTCTGAATGAGGAGATGAAAAGACTGGTACACATTGGCGAAGTGTTTGCAGATAAGGAGGAAGAAGAAGAATGATAAGAGAAGCTTGTTTGGTCCACATAATAATCACTTGCTCCCAAGCTCATTAAAGGAGGCTGTGCAGCATCAGATGGATGATGTAAAGGACTGTTAGGTACTTCAACATGGGACTGATCCGCAGGATAAGCATACTCCACGTCCGCATTAGGGGATGATGAAGGTACAACAGGCAGAAAGTCAATAATAGTTTCTATTTCTCCCTCCACAACGTGGGCGGTAATCAAGAAAGCTGTAGCCATCGAATTCAGAGAAACACTGGGAGTCACACCATTCAGAATCTACCATATGGTGTAGTTTGACATTGTCAATTGAAATGTATCTATTTTCTTTGCGACTAGGCAAAGGAGGTAAAATCACTACAAGTACCCTTCACTCCAAGAACTGGGACAGGTGTACGATAAAAGTGACCAAATTCTTTTTTGTTCTCCTGCTTTAACCGCACCAGATCTCCAATCTTAGGTAGCCAACCGGCGACAGGAATCAGCGTTGCCGTTTCAGTGGAAGAGGGTGACTGTTCGGTGGCAAATCTGTCACAGGTCTTTTGTTGGTCTTGTAACATAGTAGAATGGTTATCTACGTCAAATGTTGCGGCAGCAGCCACAACCTCTAGACCATCAAGGCACAAACTACTATGTATTTCTGTCCTCTTGCAGTTACATGTGGTCAAAGCCTAAAAAATATACGGTGGTCGCCCCAGATACAGCAAAGACCATATATAGGAAACTCTGTATTCAGGTAATGAGCCTTTGATGATAAGACTAGTTAACAAGCATAGCAGGTTAATTTCAAAATAAAGCTGGGTACATTTGAATTTTGCAATTTACCCCTTAGGTGGAATAACTATTGACATATTTCCGCCAACGAAGATAAGTCCTTGGGTGGCAGAGTAAAGATAGAAAAAATCTGCATCCTTATGAAACTACATATGCTTTGTATCTCCCATAAATGTTGAGGTAGGTAGGTTGTATATCCAAAAGGTGGTTATTAATAAATATAGACCGTGAATTTAAAGAATGAGTACATCCCCACAAAGAAATGGTACAGGGCTGAGCAAAGAATATCCCAAAAATGTTTTATGAATATAAATAAATCTCAAAGTTGAAAGGTGCCCGATCATTTGTTGTGTGTGTGCCCAGGCTAATTTAAAATAGCTACAACTAATGTTTGCGAATGTTTTCAGCAACTGTTACTCATTCTGTTGCGTTCATAGGAAATTAATGTACACACAAGAATCTCTGTATCTCTGTATAAGAAAGTTGGAATAGAGGGATGACCATTGTAGTCATGTATTCGTTGCTTATAAAATATATGTTTAAGAATGTTCAGAGTGCTTCTAGATAGTGAATTGCTATGTAATAATCTTACAATGCCAAATAATGGATTTGCATGTAAAGTATATGTGACACCTAGTATAAGCATAACAGTCAGTGTATAATAGGCCCCTATTGATTATTTGTTTCTGTAACTTTACCTTTTTAGATATTTTTAACAAAAAAACCCTGTCCTGAAGAAGGTGTCACCATCAACAAAAGACACCGAAACGCCGCGTCGACCTTTGGTTTTTTTTAATTGTGTATTTCATTGTATAATGTTTTTTCTGATGCAAATTGATTGTGTATGGTTTTAAATAAATTGTTGATTTTACACTGGTAAAGATTACAGTCTTTTAACTGTTGTGTGTTCATATAGATAGGGTCCCCACACTGACTGTTGGCCGCTATTAGAATGATAGAATGATGGTATGTTGACATATTTCTAGCTGTTGTGAGCGTAGATAACCCCCAAGCCCTTTGGCCAGGTTATCTTACGCCCCAGGGTATATCCCCACCAATTAGGGACTTTTTTGTTTCTGTATACTGCTTACCCGGTCCCCTAAACGGCCCTAAGGGTACCTCCCTCCTTGTGTTGTGAGTATTAATACAGCTTTTTAGCTGGGGAGCTTTTTTCGATATAGATAAAATGGAAGGTATTAAAACGTACGGATTTTCAGAAGATCAGTTTAACAAACTGATCCATGGTTCCTCGAGGAAGACTCCTACTGTAATTATAGATAACAGTCAAGATGAGAAATGGAGAGAACTGTGGAACCTAAAAAAGAAAATTATAAGGACAGAACTACATGCTGATTTCTTGATTGAATACTGCAAAAAAGGTATTATCCCGAAGGGGTTGCAGATAACAAATGAACCTGGAGTCTTTGTTAAGGTCAAAAAATTCATTGAGAACTGGACATTAATAGCTAACAGATGCAGTAGGGACTGGATGCTTCTCATAATTGAGACCGCACATGAGGTCCTGATAATAGAAAGAGCTGAAATAGAAGAACTAGAAAGTAAACTGCAGGAATGTGATGCGCTGGAAGATGCCAAACGTAAATTAGAAGATATTCAAGCAGATATAGCTGGATATCAAGAATTTATGACCAACAAAAAATCTAACAAATTTAGAAAAGATGTGGCACAGTATGATATAGAAAAGGTCTATCCCTATCTGCAAAAAGACTATTATGATAAACCACAGGAAGACCACAACAATAGAAGACAGTGGACACAGCCAAATAGGAACTTTCAGAATAGAAAGGTACGTTTTTTTTATACCTCGTACACGAGCTCAGAATCAGAAAATGAGGCACCACAAGAAAATAGTAATAAAGAAGTAGGTCCAGCAACTAATAATACAAGACAAAGCCTTCCTTTTTTAGAAGACCGTCAAAAGAACTTTGGAGCCCAGAGAGGCAGAGGAAGAGGGAGGGGAACATTTATCCCTCAGAATCAATACCAACCACGTCATTACAATACGAGAAGCAAGAAAAACTGGGACTAGATAGAAAGGCACCCATAATTAATCTATCGTCCAGACCAATCTTGGATGATCACAAAAGGGTCCTAGAGAAGGGTTTAGGATTTGCTATTGCCAACCCAATAGATAAATATAGTCTTGAACGGGACCTACAAAGTTTCTTTAGAAAGGTCCGGCTAAACGCATTTTTCGAAGGCAAACCTAAAATACCGAATGAAAATAAATCAGGACTTAGGCCTAGATCAAAATGGACCCCCCAAATCAACATGGTCAAAAAAGATGTAGAGGTGTTTGAACACTGTGTAGAGAAAAGTATATCCGAGCTCCTAGACAAAAAACAATGGGTAGAACATAATTTCACCAAGAAGGAAAGAGAGTCACTGAAATCATTAGAAGAAGACACCTCGATAACTGTAAAGCCGGCTGATAAGGGAGGGAGTATCGTGATTATGGACACACAAGATTATAACACCCGCATGTACAACATGCTTAATAATAAACAACATTACTGCCCTTCAACTAGAGAAGAACTTAATTTACTCTTAGAGAAGATCACGAGACTACTACAATGGGCTAAGGATGATGGTATTATCTGTCAGGATGAATATCTCTTCCTAAAGAATGAATACCCGACCATACCCGCACTATATGGCCTTCCGAAAGTGCATAAAAACATACTAGACCCCCCTATGAGACCCATCGTGTCAAGCATTAACTCAGTAACCGAACCCCTAAGTAAGTATATCGATACCTTCTTGCAACCATTAGTTAAAAATCAAAGAGCATACATAAAAGATACCACCTCCATGATTGGAAAGATTGAAGGCCTTCCATTCAACTCAGAAACCCAGTTCTTGGTCTCCTTAGACATAGAGGCCTTGTATACCAACATTCCACAAGATGACACCATACAAATGGTGGCTGAGATGTTGCAAATTAATGACCAGGATTTAACTTCCCACTCAACATTTATTGTTGAGTGTGCAACACTAATATTGAAAAACAATATATTTTTATTTGAAAAAAACTTCTTTAAACAAACTAAAGGGACAAGCATGGGGGCCACTTGTGCGCCAAGCCTAGCATGTCTCTACGTATCAAGATTTGAAGATAAACACATTTTTAATCCAATGGCCCCATTTTTCGAGAATGTGTCACAATGGACACGTTACATTGATGACATCTTTTTTATTTGGACTGGCCTTAAGGGGACTCTGATGGAGTTTATAGATTGGCTCAACTTAGGAGATATCAACCTAAAATTTACGCACAGTATTAGTAATCATAAATGTGAGTTTCTTGATATATTAATTAAACAGAGTGATGGCAAACTCCTGGTGGAATTATACACGAAACCCACTGACAGGAATACAATGTTACACTTCAACAGCCACCACCCGGCATGTCAAAAAAATAATATACCATACGGACAGTTTCTGAGACTGAGAAGAAACTGTTCCAAGAACACCGATTATGATAAACATGCCCAAATCTTGACTGAAAAATTTCTGGAAAGGGGATACCCCAAGAAACTGATACGCCACTCCTACAAAAGGGCTAAATACTTCAACAGGGATGAATTTTTTAACAAAACGGATAGAGTAGAGAAGGACAGACCACTGATCTTTGTAACTAACCACAGTAGTATTAATAATAAAATAAAGAACATAATAAATAGAAACTGGAACTTGGTGAGTAACCAAAATGGTACTACTCTCCCTAAGCCTATGTTCGCGTACAGGAGGAACAAAACAATTAGAAACAGTTTAGTGAAAACATATAGGGAAACAAGGCATGAGCTCCAAACGACAATTGATACGAATCCTCTTCCCAAAGGTACTTTCGCATGCAGTGGATGTGTCAATTGCAAGGACATTGTAAGAGGCACGGAAGTAACTGTAAATGGCAAGAAACATCGATTTGCTGACTTTCAAAATTGTAGGTCAAAAAATCTCATTTACCTAATTCAATGCCCTTGCAACCTTACGTATATAGGAGAAACCTCCAGGGAAATAAGAATCAGATTGAATGAACATAGGTCTGCGATAAGAACGAAAAAAAGCACTGCACCCTTAGTAGACCATTGGTTATCGGCCAAGCACACCAACCAAGAACTAAAGTGGTGTGTCCTGGAATCCATTAAAATGAGTATGAGGGTAGGAGATGTAAACATCAAGCGCAAGAAACGTGAGCAGTTCTATATGTCGAAATTCAACACTGTGCGACAAGGACTTAATAGTAAAGAAGACTGGGAGAGGATACTGTAAAACCCCCCCAAAAAAATCTTAGCTCCGTAGAACCCCGAAAAAAGTAGAACTCAGACGCCGTCCCATTTATAATAGACAACGAGAATAGGTAAGATACGGGTCACAGTAGGAAACTGGACACATTATCAATAATAATGTACCTCATGAAATCGTCTATAATTATACTCCAATAAAGTCGCTCAAATGTAGCCTAAAATACAATTGTTAACAGATGTGTAACTACCCAAAAAAATCGGTGGGGGCACTAAAGGTTTGTGTATATAAAAGATACGCGGTGTAATATGTACTAACATATGACTCTACCCACTAGCCAAGCCATAAATAGTTCCTTGTGTAAACCGCCCTACCTGTAATACAGGGAAATACTAATTTATGTAATATATAAATTCTGCACGTCAATATAAAACACAAAAATCTGAAGGAAATGTATGACCAAATGATGTGCCTGGAAAAATAGTAAATATATAATCACGTGATAACCCACCGTAGATAGAACGGGGGTATCGTCTTCGTTTTAATTAAGGAATACATCATCCCCTTAAAACCGGGTATTGTGTGGTCTTAAAATATGGAGAACCAGTATGGTAGCAAACCTAGGAGTGGTGACAGGGATGGGACTACCACCCTTCAAATACGGTCTCCAAACTGTTTAAATGACAAGTCAAAGATGGCCGACGCATTTCCCTCTATATTTAACTATATGCGCCCAACCCATCAAAAGTTCACATTGACCTAGACTCAAAAGAACGCAGGAAACCGTTGCTAAAGAATAAAGTATCATGAATAAATCAGGATTCGAATGAGGAGGGCTGATTTAACATATTGTATGGGCAGGCGTTGTTTACAATACGGCCCTATAGGACATAGCAAAGACTAACTATTTGCACATTCAAAAATGGCGGCCACATTTGCTTAGAGGATTGTGCAATAGGAACAATCACCTGTTTGCAATTAGCACAAACACCGCATTCATAGGCCCTATAAAAGAGGCCACATAGTAACGGGTAACAGTCCATGAGGAAGCTGTATCCGGAACAAGGCGACAGGGAGGCCGATCTTCATCAGAAAGGTAAGAAATGCCCCGCAACCAAATGTCGTAATTGTGCGCTAGAGGGTAGAGATAGCTAAACAAAAATAAGGGTGGGTTTTTGGTTAGCTCTTTACCCCTAGAACTAATTCCTGTTTGGTATAGGGGTGATATAGTGCAATATACACAAAAAAATGCTTTTATGTGTCTTTGCGTATAAGGGTAGTTTAGACAAATATAGAAAACAGCGATATTTTTAAACGTTGGGATATAATGGTCCACACTCACCTATGAATCAGAGTAGAATCGAACAAATAGCCCGTCTTGACTTGCAATAAATGTTAAATATATTGTAGTGACAAGTAAATTGGAAATAACGGAAAAAAGGTCTGATTAAAAACATCTATGTATAAGGGTTCCATGCTGCCTGTTACAGACTCGGTTAGGATCCCCCTTTTTTTTTCTCTTCTAGAAAAATAGCCCAAAAGATAAGCAAGGATAATGTGCCATGAAAAGCTACTGACAAGACACCCGCCCCAATTACGAGAACAATTGCATGACTGTAATATCGATTAGATTTTCTGCAATTAATGTGTCCAACCTCTATGACTGTCGCTAATGAAGCTAGAAAGACGAGGGATAACAACATTATACCTCTGACTCGTTGTTTTTGGGTACAGATAAAAACAAAAAGTTCAACTTAAGAAACCTCCAATGGAAGGAAATAACTACAAGCTGGTAGAAGGAAACGGAAAGTAGAAAACGTATGCCTCTACCTACAAATGAGAAATTGGAGCTCTGTATAGATGACACCACAAAAGGTATAGTCTGTGGAATTTAAAAAACTTTTTGGTCCTTAAAATAAAAGGCTGAGGTTCTTTATCGTTTTCTGCAATGTTTACCAAAACTACTATGTATTTCTGTCCTCTTGCAGTTACATGTGGTCAAAGCCTAAAAAATATACGGTGGTCGCCCCAGATACAGCAAAGACCATATATAGGAAACTCTGTATTCAGGTAATGAGCCTTTGATGATAAGACTAGTTAACAAGCATAGCAGGTTAATTTCAAAATAAAGCTGGGTACATTTGAATTTTGCAATTTACCCCTTAGGTGGAATAACTATTGACATATTTCCGCCAACGAAGATAAGTCCTTGGGTGGCAGAGTAAAGATAGAAAAAATCTGCATCCTTATGAAACTACATATGCTTTGTATCTCCCATAAATGTTGAGGTAGGTTGTATATCCAAAAGGTGGTTATTAATAAATATAGACCGTGAATTTAAAGAATGAGTACATCCCCACAAAGAAATGGTACAGGGCTGAGCAAAGAATATCCCAAAAATTTTTTATGAATATAAATAAATCTCAAAGTTGAAAGGTGCCCGATCATTTGTTGTGTGTGTGCCCAGGCTAATTTAAAATAGCTACAACTAATGTTTGCGAATGTTTTCAGCAACTGTTACTCATTCTGTTGCGTTCATAGGAAATTAATGTACACACAAGAATCTCTGTATCTCTGTATAAGAAAGTTGGAATAGAGGGATGACCATTGTAGTCATGTATTCGTTGCTTATAAAATATATGTTTAAGAATGTTCAGAGTGCTTCTAGATAGTGAATTGCTATGTAATAATCTTACAATGCCAAATAATGGATTTGCATGTAAAGTATATGTGACACCTAGTATAAGCATAACAGTCAGTGTATAATAGGCCCCTATTGATTATTTGTTTCTGTAACTTTACCTTTTTAGATATTTTTAACAAAAAAACCCTGTCCTGAAGAAGGTGTCACCATCAACAAAAGACACCGAAACGCCGCGTCGACCTTTGTTTTTTTTAAATTGTGTATTTCATTGTATAATGTTTTTTCTGATGCAAATTGATTGTGTATGGTTTTAAATAAATTGTTGATTTTACACTGGTAAAGATTACAGTCTTTTAACTGTTGTGTGTTCATATAGATAGGGTCCCCACACTGACTGTTGGCCGCTATTAGAATGATAGAATGATGGTATGTTGACATATTTCTAGCTGTTGTGAGCGTAGATAACCCCCAAGCCCTTTGGCCAGGTTATCTTACGCCCCAGGGTATATCCCCACCAATTAGGGACTTTTTTGTTTCTGTATACAAACATTTTAATGCCAAAGAGCATTTTGTAAGGGGTCCGCCCACCCAGAGATCTTCTTGGGAGATTATTAAGGGCACGTTGAACCCCATACAAATGAGCCAGCCAGTACCTAGGATTCTAGCTGTCAAAGATTGCTTTAAGTCACGGTTCATTCGTTCAACTATAGAATTGCCCTCAGGCCTGTATGGAGATGAAAACTGCACCAGCACCCCCAAAGACCTCATTGAGTCCTTGTACGCTTTAGAGGCGAATGCTGGACCTTGGTCAGAATGGAAGGTGCCACAGGCAAATGTTCCGACAAAGATGCGCAAATCTCTAATGACATTTTCAGCGAATCTAGTGCACAAATCCACTGCAACAAAAATTTATTTATATGCAGTATCAGAAGTCAAGGGAACGTAGTGATCAAGATAAATATACCCAAATGGCTGATTTGAAATATACAACTGTGTTTGTGGTGGGCGTGAAACCGTAGATGGTTTAATTTGCTGACAAATGTCACAAGAAAGCCCATAATTACGGGTTTGTCTATATAAACCATGCCACCAATAACGTTGTTGTAAGATAGAAACAGTTTCAGAACCTCCGGCATGTGCAGATGCCATGCCTTCATGTGCGGCTATGATCAAAGGAAGTCTGCGGTCCATGTTGGGAATCAGCCGATCCTCAAAGAAAGGTATTGTAGCGTAAGCGACTTGTTCGGGAGACAAATGATAAGAATATTATCGAAGGAAAGCCCTGCGGGTATTGGCTGCCAGAATATCATTATTTATTTTAGTCATGGATGTTGAAACTGCTGCAACGGAACAAGTGGCTAATGCAGATTTGGCTGCCTCATCAGCCAAAGAATTGCCAATAGCATGTGCTCCCACACGCTGTTGACCAAGAGTATGGATAATGTGCGAGTGGCAGATGCTCTTTAAGTTCAGCCACTGTACCCAAAACATTTTATGTGTTATTACGCTGCCTTTAGAGTCTTGATAATCATTCTAAGACCAAAAAATAAATTGTCATTAAAAGACTGGACCCAGTAGTAGGAATCGCACACAATAAGAGTGTTCACATTAGGATTTGCGAATTCTAGAGCTAAAACAAGAGCACACAGCTCCGCCAATTGCGCCGTACAGTCCCTAAGTGCCTGTGTATGCAAAATGGAAGACTTAAAATCACCATTTACAATTTAACCAGCCACAATAGCGCAAGCCGCCGAATAAGCATGTTTGGACTCAATGGCCGGTTGAGCCGAGCAGTCGGTATAAAGGATTGATTCGTACTTGTCCAAGGGAAGCAGTGACAATGGAGGAGGATGTACATGTTCATACTGTAAAAACTCCCGTGTCTGCAACGTGGAATAAAAAATAAACGTGACATTAGCTCATGTCAAAGAAGTTGCCAATTGTATCCAACAGGGATGTAAAGCTTTAGAATTCGGTACAGTTGCCTTAGTCACTGCTTCTAAAGCAGGTATAGGCAAAACCATAAGAATGCTTTTCCCCTGCGCCAGAGATCATTAAAAAAATCAACATTGGAAAACCGCATTTCTGCTGATGTGCACAAATGTGATTTGTATTCAATTGGTACTGTGTCACCTTCATTAAACATAAAGTAAGTGAAACCTATCATCCCCGGCACAATTCGTATTATCAGGTTCGTATAATTATCACGGGTTAACAGGAAGTTGCAAGTAGATCTGATTGCAAAGATTGTAGAATCAAGGTATGTTTCGGAAGCCAGCTGGCAGAAGAATGTGAAGGTTGTATCAATGCATAAAGCGGTTTGATATGCTGGGCATAATCAGGAATGTAAGTCCTCCCAAAATTCAAAACTCCCAGCAAAGATTGAAGTTTTTTCTGAGTAGACAGAGGTTGCAGTTGTGCACATTTCTCCAGAAAGTGGGGGGCCAACCTCCTAACTTCATTATTGAGCTCATAGCCCAAGAAAAGCACAGCTAAACAAGCGATGTGTGATTTAGCAAAGTTACATTTCTATCCAAAGTCGGCAAACAACAGAATAATTCTATCCACGCGGACGAGATGCAGAATCAGTTTGCCATTCGTCAGATAAGTGTCATCGACATATGAGAACACATCTGGGTCAATGCTGTGTAACGAAAGTACAGCAAATGCCCCAGGGCTGTTCTTATAGCCCATAGACAAATGCGTAAATCTTTTTTGGTTGCCTACCTCGCTGAATGCGGTCAAATCATGGCTCACTTAAGCCAATTGTGCCTGTAAAAACCATTGGCAGAGGTGTGTGTGTTTTGTACTGCAAATGTACGAACATGGCTATTTAAATTTCGATAATCTAGTACAATGCGATGTGAACCACCCGGTTTCGATATCGGAAAAAGAGGATTATTCATGGATGATAAACCTTGATATTCCAGATGGGACAAAATGTCACAGACGGAAGCTATATCCTCTCGTCTGATTGGATATTGTGGTTGTGGCTGCGGCGTAGATTGCGAAGGAAGATCATGTGCCGGCGAATCTCTACACCAGCCCACTTGATTACGTTACACCGCTGGTGCCAGGGCCAATGCCCACTCCGATGCGTAAGCCTGTTTAGCTTCTTCATGTCCTCCCCTCGAAGGAAGCCAGAACAAAAGGTGTAAGCCAATCCGCCTCTGCTAACAAAATGTCATACGAGGATGTGACATTTTACCAAAAAACGCATCCATTGTACGCTGTATATCACCTTCAATCTGGAGTACTATTTCATATAGTCTAATCAGGGGATGGAACTTGTGTATCTGCTGTTTCCCCTGTAATGAACGTATTAGTTGCTCACGCCGCCAGTCAGTGACGCAGTGCCTCCTGCATTATGGTAACTTCCGACGCGCTGTTGAGGAGTGCCACTTCCCATGTCCAATCGAGCAGTAGGGTTCACACTGTCTGAGGCATACTTCGCTGTTAAAGCGGCAACCTTTTTCTTCTGATACGGGGGCCTAAAAAGAGGCAGTCTCTCCGGTTTGAACTTTATGTCAACCTTGCGTGGCAGATCACGTCTCTGCTGAGCGGGCGTGCCTTTGCGGCGATCTGATGCTCTCCACCACTGATTTGAGAATCCAATCTGTCCTGTAAAGAACGAGGAGAGCGTTGATCAGGGACTTGAAATCTCTCTGGAGATTTAATTTTAGCGCGGTCACGCAGATCATAATTATGCTCAGAAGCTTCAGGTGTCAGTGAACCAGCATGCGAACCCTGCTTCTGTTGCTGCTGCCGCTGATTTTTATTCCAGTTCTTTTTTAAGAAAGAACGGACGTCCCTCCTTCTCAGGTTGGGTTTTTGGTTGAGTTTGAGTTAAAGACTTAGGCCTCGATGTATCAAGATTCCATTTTGCGATTCCTAAATAGCGATTTTTAGAGAATCGTTATTTAGAATTCGCAAAATGGAATGTATGTAAAAAATCTCTATTTTTTTGCGATTCCTTATTATTCTTTATTTGCGAATTCGCATTTTGCGAATTCGCAAATAAGGAATAATTTCCCATGCATTCCTATGGGCCCGGAGGCCCATATTAATGGTTGTGAAGTAATTCTCAAATTGCGAATTCGCAATTTGCTAATCGCAATTTGAGAATAATTTCAAGGGTGCAGGGGTGTCACAAAGACACCCTGCTGCACCCCTGAAATGTACATGTGTGTGTATATGGCGCACATAGATGCCCTATGGGCATGTGTGTGCGTCACATGCCACCCTCAAAAATGACAATTTGTGCATTTTTAAAAGAATTCGCAAATTAACATCAACTACAAGTTGGTGTTAATTTGCGATTTCTTAACCAAAATTCGCAATTTAAAAATGCTACATACATAGCATTTAAGGAATCGCAAAAATTGCGATTCCTTAAATGCTAGAGCAAAATAAGGAATCGCAAATTTTTGTGATTCCTTAATTTGCGAAATTTTGTTGCATGCCAAAACATGCAAAAAGACCGTTTGCGACTCACAAAGGCCGAAATTCTGCGAATTTCGGCCTTAGCGATTCACAAAAGGCTTGAAACATCTAGGCCTTAATTCCCAGAATATTGTGTCCTAATGTTTTATAAGCTTTAGCAATAATCTTCGGTAATTCGCACTGTTTGCCTATGTCAGCAACAGCCTCCAAGCGCTGAGCCACCTGCAAACTTACCGCTTCACCCATTACATTAATATTGCAAACAATATTGAATACGCCTACCAGTCTCATTCCCAACTCCAGTGCCGCTACGGCACCATGCTCATCTTGGACACGTTTAATCACTGAAGGTAGAATGGTCATGGAGAGAGTGCCAAAGCACTGTGAATATACCGCTGCAAACACCTTTCCCCACGTGTTACAATCAGCTAACTCTGGAATAAGTCCTTTAGGTAAGCTCATAGTAAAAAATCTGTGTTTTTCAACTGGTGAGGTAGTCGGAAAACAGCTTTGAGTTGCTCAAACTTCTCAGATAGCCAATAAGGGAGTTAGTCCTCATTCTGAGGATGTTTGCCCATCACTGAATTGATCATGATGGGACTTTTAACCATACCCCCGTGTCCGGGCGGTTGTGCAGCAACTCTAGGCTGTGCAACCTGACATGAACTGAATAACAGCCCTGTGTACTTGAATTAACAATGTATGTAAGACGCGTAGCTCTGCAACAGTAATATTAAGGTAATTTGGATGTGGTGTATACCCAGCCAAAATGGGGAACATCCTTTTCGACACGGATTTTACTCCACAGTACTTTTAGAACACGTCTTTTACAACGCAAGTCGTAACCACGACTTGCGCTGGAGGGCGCTAGAGGATAAAGAATAGTAAATGTACTATTCCAACACCTTCCCTAGTATCCACGGGGACTGGTGTTGGAATAGTAAATTATATTATTTACTATCCGCGCCCCCAACGCAAGTCGTGGTTACAACTTGCGTTGTAAAAGACACGTTGTAAAAGCACGCGTTGTGACGGTACGCGTCGTACCGTCATACATCCTTCAAAATGGGCCACGTGACCCCATCAATCGATAAAGGGCCTAAAAGGACTGCAGTCAAAGGGTGAGGAAGGGCGCCATTAAACCATATGGTATGTTGCCAAGTTGTTAAAGGAACTTCAAGAGATCTATAAGGTCTATAATCCCGGGGGAGCGCGGTGGCAGTATATTTGTGAAACAAATTATCGTTTCCATCCACTGCTAGAGGTGACCCACGAATAGAAAACTTCGAAGCCGTGTGCTGCATCCGTCTCAACAATGAAAATAAGAGCAGTACCAGCATTAGGGACTACATGTTGAGTCAAATACATTGTGATTGGAGCGCGATTTGGAGCCAATATGGCAACCGCCATAATGAAAAGAACAGTATAATCAACCTATGTGCGGCAGCACAACAATGGGTAATATGGAGAGTAAAGACCTTTTAACGCCTTAACCGCTGTGGCAATTCCGCCGCGGAGCATTCCATTGAGAGTGCGGGGCTGCGTCGGGCAACGGACGTGCGCAGCACTACCGAGGTACTGCTTGTGATGGCCATTTGGCCGACGAGCGCAGTTAAAGGGCTAACATTCAAGCTTGAAAAACCTATTAAATCTCAAGTATAGGAGGCCACGCCATCACAACTGTCTCCGGAAACAGAAATGAGGGGTTTGCGTACAAGCACAAGCACTACTCAGGTGTCTCGCAAATAAGTACCAGACCAAAAGTTGATGGCGCCATGTTGTAGGGATTCTGCAAATACACAGAACTATGAGCAGGAATACGGGACCTTGGTGTATAGGTGTTAAGCCTTCCTACTGCCTCAGTACCCACAATCCCAGGACTGACTAGCTATAGTGTCTCACTCGCTCACCTAAACAATCAAGTTGATGGAAATGATTAGACACCCCAGAACACAACACTCCCGACTCTCTCAGGAATCGCGGTAACAAGAAATGCCCTTTCGCTCACTCACCCGTACTTGTCCACAATAAGGATTGTCTGAGACACAAGTATAGTTTAAAATGTTTATTTTAACTATTGTGCTCCTTAATGCAGTAAACGAGCCACTACCAAGAGCAAAATGCATATACTCAACACAGTTAGCATTGTAGTAAGTCCCTATATCATAAAGGGAGATGTCATCTTATAGAGACAGTGGATAAGGGGTTGTAAGGCCTAACCACCCTCCCCTTGGTGAGAAGCAGTATTATTATATAATAGAAGATCTCTGGGCTTTGTCAGCAGACCCATACCTTAGTGCCTAGATGGTATATCTACATCATATTAACAGCATGGCTCTTCTCCCTGGAAAGGACCCTATCCAAGTGTGTGTTACCCAAACATGCATTCCCTTAATGTCAAAGCACGAGTCTTCAGCAGCCGCAGCTGTGTTAGCGCGTTTTGTCTAGGTGCTAGGGACTGACCAGAACAGAATAACAAGGGACATTGTTTATCTACCTTGCTCACCGTGTTCAGACTAAACTCCAGGAACAGACAGAGAACACACAAAGCAGACGGTTCTCATATGAAAGGCATATAAAGAGTCTTGCAAAAATAAAGTCGTGTAGTAACATACGCAAATGCGGCATCATGGCAGCAGAGTTCATCCTAACTTAGCAATGTCAACAATGACCCTATCGGCCATATGGCAACATGTTATGGAACCAACCAGATTTTGATTTAACCCAATGAACTGTCTTATTCTTTAGAGCTGAATGGTCTTCCCACCATGATTATGATAGAACTTGGAAATCCCTTAGCATAACTGTATATGTTGTACACTCTGGGGAGTTGAGCATATACAGTACTGGACCTGCTGGTATCACTTACATTTTGGTCTAAAGCAGAGCTAGCTTCAGTTGCCAATGCAGCATTGTTCTGTTGGTTTACAATTATAGAGCTAATCCCCACAGATCGTGTTGTGGTACCATGGGGAACAATTGGCAGAGGCTGGCTGGGTAGGGGTACTTAAGCTTAAGTACCCACATATTGTGGGGATGCTTCAACGTCTTTTATTTTAGTCTCGATTGCAGCCAGAATCTTAGCAAATAGGGTGTGAAAATTACTTAGCATACCCTCCAGCTTTTAAAACCGCTTGGAGCAGTGGTCAAATATCCTTGCTTTCAGCTCTTGTATGTCCTTACAGACTGATTGCCCTTATTGCCCATTCGGCTTCTTTAAAGTACATCTTATTTTTCCCTTTTTAATGACTGGGACTTGGCTTGAGGACTCCTCTTCTAATGCAATTACGCATGAGACTTTTTCTTCCTTTTCTCTGGGGACACACCCTGGACTCGCTGAAGGTGCGTTAATCGTCAAGACACTGGCTCCTGACCCAAAGAAATGTTCATCTGCTTTTGGTATTTTTTAGAGGTTCATCTATATCATGTCGGTATCCTTTATTTAGAGTTTCTTTAATCGTATTACCATCTGCTCCTCTATTCCTTGAAACTGTTGAGTCTAAACAAGGGTCTGTAGCCGTGCTGTTTGATTGCCTCCTCACTGTGTCAACCCTGCCCTCCACTGGGCAAATTTTTTTAGCCAATTGCCCCCATTAATGACGTTAAATAGTTAGGAATAAAAAATGTGCCAGCATTCGCTCCAAGAATTTTCAATTCTATTAAGGCCACGGAGGAGAGCATTATGCCTTCTCTTTCTTTACTGATAATTTTCAGCAGCCAATGAAAAACATTTTACATTTAGAAAAAACTACATTTCCCATGATGGTATGGTACATATCCACTAATCACAGTCTCTCTGACCCTATACCAAGACCTTCCAAGTCCATATCCATATCCTCTGTCTTTGCCTTAAAACAAGTAAAGTCCTTAACATCTGCTGTTCAACGTCGCCAACTCTGCAGGTAGTCTTAACCGACTTCAACGATAGTTTAAACGTGAACCAGGACACGGAGTGTCAACTTAGACCAAAAACATGGCTAAAGATCACTCTCCTTTTTGTTCTTCACCTGAAACAGAAAATCAACCCATAAAAACTGTGGAAAACACCCATACATAAGGTCAGGTAATAAATCACAACTGTTATGATAATTACATAATGGGCGGGATAATCCTTGCCTCCGTGTTCTTAATAGAATTGAAAATTCTTGGCGCGAATACTAGCAAATTTGTTATTCTATTACAGGACCAGAGGGTTCGGATTATGCTAGTTTAACACTTCTCAAGAACAACAGATACAATATCGCCCACAGGTTTATACTAAAACTGTTTAAGCGTTTGGAGCATAAGACCAATCAGCTTCTTCCGAAATTCCTGGCAATGTCCATAGTTACCTGAAAGCCTCCAGGTTATCAGGGATAGCTGCCTCAACAATACTAGTGGATACAACTCCCCCTGAGGGCCCTGGAGCATTGTCATGGACCACGGAAGAGGGAGAGGACAATGGCACTCCAACTCCAACAGCATAGGTCATCAAGGTTGAGCCTTCCATAGGGCGGTGACCATGAGGATCGCCGCCTTTGGGCGGGAGATCTGGTTCACCACCCTGGGAATAAGAACAAAAGGAGGGAACGCATAGTTCAAGGTCGTCGACCAGTCCTGTGAGAAGGCAGCCTTGGCCTTCGCTAGACGGTCCGGCCTTCAGCTGAAGAAGATCTCTAGTTTGCAATTGAGCCTGGAGGCAAAGAGAACTAGCGCACATGGACCCCCAAATCGAGTGAATTATTTGAAATAAGGATGGGTGGGGTTGCCAATCACTGCAATCTTTCAAATGACGGGAGTTCCAGCCCACTACTGTATTAGCTTGACCTGGTAGGTACTTACTATCACTGAAATCTTATGTGAGAGGCAGAAATGCCAGAAGTCCTTGGCAATCTCTACCAACATTGGGGATCTAGTGCCCCTTAGCTTGTTGTTGTATCACACCGCCGATATAGTGTCCATCCGAAGGAGGATGCAACAAAATACTGACTTGGAGGAGAGGGTTCGAACCGCAAATGATCCCGCCAGGAGCTCCAGGCAGTTGATGTGAAAAGACAACTCCTGGAGGGACCAGCTGCCCCCTGTGGATACTTCCTCGAAGTGCGGCCCCTAACTCCAACGGCTGACATCGGACTCTATCACAATCTCTGGGAGAGACAAAAATATTGCCCTACCGTTCCATGCGTGGACCTGGGCTAGCCACCACTGGCGCTCCTTCCTGACATCGTCTGCCAGGGGAACTTGATCTGAGTAAGATAAACCCTTCTGAAAGTGGCAAATTTTGACCCGATAATGGAGGGGATCTGGGAAGATGGCCTGTGTTGAGGAAGCCAGGAAACCCACCAGGCGCGCTATCACTCGTAAAGACATGACTTGTTTGGATACGGCTACTTTCAGATCTTTCTTCACGTCTCGTAATTTTAATTACGGCAGTCTGAGAGTTAATTACAAATCCCAGGAACTCTATTGATTGGTTTGGGCAAAGAACTGATTTGGAGGTGTTGATGACAAACCCCAGATCCTGTAGCAGGGAGATTGCCATTTGTAAGTGGAGAGATGACAGGGAGAGCGAAGTAGCCAAGATGAGAATGTCTAGATATATTATTATCCATATACCTTGTTCTCTGAGGTGGGCCATACTGATTTTATCGGCTTGGTGAAGCACTAAGGAGCCAAAGAAAGCCCGAAAGGAAGGACCAAATATTCCAGCCACCTGTCCTTCCACTGGAATTGCAGGAAACGCCAGTGCGGAGGAAAGATTGGCACGGTTAAATAAGCCTTCTTGAGGTCCAAAAGAACCATCAAGTCTCCTTCCCTCAACAAATCTGCCAACAGATGGATACCTTCCATCTTGAAGTGTCTGTAACTGACAAGCTGATTGAATTCCTTCAGATTGAGAACTAATGTGTGCCCACCTCCTGTCTTCTGTACTAGGAAGACGTTTCTGCAGAAACCCTTGGGGATGCTGTTGCAAAAAGCCATTGCGTTCTTCTGCAGCAGGTCTCCTATTTCTATGTTTATAAAATCACTGTCTTGTTGGGGGACAAATAACTGGTGTGGAGGAAACTCTTGTACTGGGTCTGGTAGAAGTCTATGTGGAAACCGTGAATGGTTTGCAGGACCCACGCATCTTGTGTAACGGTCGTCCATTTGTGTAGAAAGTGGCGGACAAGACCCCCCAGAGGAATAGATAAGGAGTCTAGAGGTCTTACCTGATATAATCTGGGGCTGGAAGCCTGTTCTTTGTCTGCCTCAATGAAAGCGACGGTGGGAAATTGTCCTTGTGGGGTAGAAGGTGACACCACTGGTATTATCCTGCCAGTCTCCTCTACCACGACCGTAGCCGCCTTTAGGAGGGCCTTGATAGTAGTGATGGCCTGGCGAGCGGCCCCGGACAAAAAGGCCAGTTTGAAACACCCTCTTGATGTTTGTTTGGGCCTTGTCAAGGGAGGTAGAGGTGCCTGCGCATTTTGATACGTCCTTAATAAACCAGTCCCCAAAGAAGGGGCCTTAAGCCATGGGCCCTACTTCAGTGGAGGCAAGCTCAGTAAGGTTAAAATCAATTCTGAAGAGAAGGGATGTGTGCCTTTCAGCTGATACAGCACAGTTGGCGTTTCCCAAAAAGTAAATAGCGCGCTGAGTCCAGCCAGAAAGGATGTCGGGGGTCTACAGGAGACCCTGTGTCTTAGACTACTGGAGCCATCTCCACAATTTTTGCTGGGGGCCAGTTATATCCAGGAGTTTGTCCTACCAGCCATTCCAGGTGCAGTCGATTCCCATCTTAGAGTCCTTGGTGAACTTCTTGAGTAATGCTAAACTATTCGGATCAATATCCAGGGTTTCAGCTACCTTGTCTGGGATATCTGGACGTGGGCATTGCGCTCGCAAACTATTGCGTACTTCTTTATCGAAGTTTTTGGGTAAATTCTGATGTAGGTACTCTGCGACCTCTGGGGCAGGGGCCCATTCTGAGGACCGTGGATGAACAGTATCTTGAGGGTTGAAATCGAAAGGGATAGAAATTTGGAATTTGCATAGTGGAGGCTGACCTAGGTGTGCCTTTTTTGCCTTCTTCTTTGGGGGAGATGTGATATGAGGAGTCGGTGTCTGTATCTGTTCCCATATCTGTGGCCCTCCTGCGTGCCTGTGTTGCGCCTACTGGAGCGGGAGGGACAGAGTATTCATGGTCCCCGGGAGGAATGTGGGGAAGTTTAGCTAAGGCCTGCGTGTGAGGCCATGTAGATGACTTGGCTTTGGACCTAGACACCCTATCGGAGGGACCCGGTATTGACCCTGAATCGTCAAGGGGTTGTAACCCAAGGCTCTGGGTGAAGTTCCCCAACTGCGCTGTTATTGGTTTGAGGGCGGCCGCCTGGTTGATAGTCTTAGAGACAACTGACTCAATGGCTCTATTAACAGACTGTTGAACCATGGCATCTAAGGCATCGACCAACTTGTCCTCAAGTTAAGGACCCTGCTGCTCCTCATAGTATCCTCCTCAAAAGTAGCCCAATACTCTATTCTGGGGATATAATTCGCTGAATTTGCTAAATTGGCCAAGTCAATTCTAGAGGAATTAATTAGGGGGAGCAACCCTGTAGTGCAATGGATACCTGCGCTCCTCAGCCCAGCTGTATAATTATTCTGGCAGCCCAAAGGGCATCAAGAGACCAAAATATATACAAAAAAGCCTGCACACGACTTAGGCTAGCTCCTATTCTTGTAGCCTGGGTAGGCGTAGGACCCACAGAGGGAGGTAGGCTCCATTGGGCGTTCCTTGTTGAAAGAATGCAGAATGAGCTACGAGGAGGAAAATCAATCTGGGAAGTAGCGTAGCCTAAATGAAGCCCAAAACCAACCCAATCAGGGTCCAAAATTATGCACTGCATGTGTGGGCCCAATAAGGGGAGGTTTTGCGCTAAAGTGTGTAGGATAAGAGCAAATATAATGCCAGGAGTGGACGCCAGCTCGTGCCAGCACAAGGCGGGCCACGTCCACTCAAGCTGGCCTGACCACTCGTAGGGAAAACGTATAAATAAAATAAAAACCTGAAACCCGACACCAGCAGGAGCAGGCGAAAAGAAATGCAAAACCCTCAATAATTTACTAAAATGATCATACGCTCGCATGCACAAGCATCGTAACAGTTCAATAAATCACTCATATGCTCGCATAATGAGAGGAAAAAAAATAGGTCAAGCACAATACAGATAGATCATTCACAAGTATAAGGCACTAGAGAAAATGTGAAGAGCACTTAACTCGGCTGCGAGTAGCAAAGAAAGAGGATATGGTCACGTGGAAAGTCCTGGTTATAGGGTCAGAGAGACAGTGATTGATGGATAAGTACCTTGGCATCATGGTTTTTGGTAAATGTAAAACATTTTCCTTAGCTGCTGAAAATTATCAGTAAAGGAAGAGAAAGCATAATCTGAAGCCTCCGGTCCTGTAATAGATGGACTTGGGTCTAGAACTAGGATTTCCTTTAGCATCAAGGGAATGATTGACTTTCCATTTCCGTATATTTATAATGAGCACGTAAAAGTTAGCCAACACTCAGCCAAGAAAAGGAAAAAATAGTTACCTTTATGGGCTGAACTATTCCTTGGCATGAACCCTAGAGCCAAGAGAGGGGGCCCAGCCCAACATGCTCTGGGAGCAGATGGGCCCGCTCTTCACCCAGGCACGTGCGGGAATCTGCAGGGCCTCTTATGCCACCTGTGGGAAATGAATGGAGCCTGATGGGAAATGGAGCCTGTGGCCTGAATTCCTTGCCGCGTTGCAGCTCAGTGAGTCTTGAAAGCGCCCTACACAGCGGGAATCCTCAGGGCCTTTTGTGCCCCTGTGCCATGGAAACTCCGCCTCCTGGTGGGAAATGGGGCCTGAAGACATCACTCCACGTCACAGCTCCGTGAAACTTGAAAGCGTCCCCCCGCAACAATGAGCAGAGAGGAAGCTAGGTTGTGTTGTGGAAGGGGACAGCCCTTGTAAAGCACCACCTTTTCATGCAGCTGGAGCATGCACTTCACACAGCAAAATGTTAATACCTTCAAACTCTTCTAGGAAGGCCAGAAGTAACAAACAAAGAATAAAAAATTAGCTAGCATTCGCACCAAGAATTTTCAATTCTATTAAGGACACGGAGGCGAGGATTATGCTTCTCTTTCTATTTATTTGCCACTCACAGCAGCCAATGAAAATGTTTTGTTATGTAAATAAACTACATTTTCCATGATGCATATCCTGAACATCACATCCTGTAAGACCCTATAAGAGCCACAATAACTGGTAATCGTTCTCTTTCTTTGTTCGAACAGAAAAAGTCCAATAACAATAACTTAGGTCCAAATAACATCCTCCAACGTGAAAGAACCGGACCAACTGTAAAGTAACGTCTTCTTTAACCAGAAGTACTCTTATTCCATCTTCTTCTCAGAACCTGAAAGGAAGGAAACAGGGGAAAAACCCGTAACTTCTGTTTAAACAGAATATAAATACATATGGGTGGGTACACATTACAAAGATTGTAATATAACCGGGTGGGATAATCCTTGCCTCCGTGTCCTTAATAGAATTGAAAATTCTTGGCGCAAATGCAAGTTAATTATTTTGTCTAATATAGGTTCTGAGGCTTCTGATTATGCTAGTTTAACGCTTATCAAATACAACTGAGGCTATATCACCCACCGGTTTATAATAAAGCTGTTTAAATGTTGACTCCGAAGACCAGTCAGCAGACCTCATGATATCTTGGATGGTAGAACCCAACATGAACGTTTTAGAGGCCATGGCACCATGAACACAATGTTCCCCAAATACTTGGGTATCAATACCCACTTCTTGCATGACTGTTTGTAGCCATCTGGCTATAGTAGCTTCAGACACAGGTTTATATTGTCTTTGTAACGCAATCAACAATTGAGTTGAACCAACATGTTGTATTCACCTGGTACAATCTTCATATGCTCTAAGACATTGAACTACACATAACTTTGCATTAGCAGGAAAGGCATTATAATCAATACTTTTTGAGAAAGTTTTAGTTCTGGCAGTAATATTAAAAGAAACTTCTTCCGGAGTAAATACTCTACCTGTAATATCCAGGGTCTTGACATCTGATGAACGTCGACAGGCAGAGAGACATAACAAAATTGCGAGTTTAGACAATAACTGTTTCCTAGACAACAAACTATTTTCTGGCCAACTGTCAAATAGGGCAGGAACTAAAGATACATCCCACAAAGAAGAAGACTTTGGCATGGGAGGATTCATCATGTGGATGCCCTTTAACAGCTTACAAATAACAGGATGCATGCCCACAGGCTTGCCATCAATTTGCGAATGACCAGCGGAAATGGCAAACCTAAAATTGTTAACAGAACGGTATGCTAACCCTTCCGAAGCCTTCTCTGATAAAAAATACACAACATGGGATAACTCAGCCCCCACGGGATCCACATGTTGTTCCACGCACCAACAAACCCAGTTCTTCCAGGCTGAAGAGTATCGCTTCCTGGTGGAAGGGGCCCAGGCCTGGTTAATGAAGGCTGCAGCCGTGTCCGAAAATCCTGGCATTTGCCATTGTTGCCTGAAAGCCTACAGGACATCAGGAAGAACTGCCACAACACTACCATCGGATTCACCTCTCCATGAGGGCCCTGGAGCATCGACGAGGACCAAGGAATCATCCTGGGGAAGTCGCAGCTCATCTTCTACAATGTTAGGAACCAGGGCTGTGACTTCCACAGTGGGGTTATTAAGATTATCTATGCCCATTGCCGGATTATGAGAGTTGTCACCCTCAGAATCATGATCAAGGGGGATAGGCATAATTCAAGCCCTTGGACCTGTCCTGCGAAAAAGCATCCGTCACTCTCGCTAATGGATCCGGTCTCCAGCTGAAGAACGTCCGTAGTTGACGATTCAGTCTGGACGCAAAAAGATCTATCTCGCACGTGCCCCACACAGCTTGCAGCTCACTGAAAATCTGGCGCTTGAGCTGCCAATCGCTGCAATCTTTGAGGTATCATGAGTTCCAATCCGCTACTATGTTGGATTGTCCTGGACGGTATTCCGCTATGACTGAAACCTGGTGGCTCAGGCAGTAATGCCAGAAGTCCTTCATTATCTCTGCTAACAGCGATGACCTCGTGCCCCCCAGTTTGTTGATATACCTCACTGCCGAGATGTTGTCCATCCACAGGAGGATGCAGCATGAAACTTGCTTGGGAGAGTATCAGGATCGCAAATTACCCTGCTAATAGTTCTAGACAATTGATATGCAGTTCGAGTTCGCGCAGGGACCACCGACCTCCAGTGGAGATATCTCCGCAACGTGCTCCCCAGCCCCAATGGTTGGCATTCGACTCTATGATCACTTCCGGTTGAGAACCGGAGATGGCTCTGCCGTTCTACACATCTACGTGGGCTAGCCACCATTTTAGCTCCTTATACTCATCGCTGGAAAGGGAAGCTCGGTCCGTGTAGGACAGTCCCTTCCGGAGGTGTTGGATCTCCAATCTCTGAAGGGCCCTGTAGTGAAGAGGGCCTGGAAAATTGCCTGTATCAAGGAAGCTAAAAGAACCACTCATCTGGTATTCACTCTCAATGAAACCGTCTGTTTGGACAGCAGAGTGGAAAGTTCCTTCTCGATGTCCTTCAGTTTGGAGCAAGGAAGGCTCATTTGGGCTGTCTATGAATTGATGACAAACCCCAGAAAGTCTATTTTCTGAGTTGGACAAAGGACTGACTTGGGAATGTTGATGACAAACCCCAAGTTTTGAAGAATAGACATGGTCATGTGCAAATGCTGCACGACTAACGTCTGAGTCTGAGCCATGATAAGAATATCGTCCAGATATACTATCATGCGGACGCCCTGTTCCCGCAAGTGTACTATCACCGGCTTCATCACCTTTGTGAAGCACCGAGGAAAGTCCGAAGGAAGGACCAATACTCGTACCACCGATTCTGCCATTGAAACTGTAGGAAGCAGCGGTGAGGGGAAAAAATAGGAATCGACAGATATGTGTCCTTCAGGTCCAACCGGACCATCCAGTCACCTTCTTTCAGCAGATCTGCAAAGAGATGGATTCCCTCCATCTCTCCATCTTGAAATGGTTGTAAGTCATCAAACGGTTGAATTCCCTTAAATTCAGTACCAACCTGTGACCTACGCCTTACTTCTGAACCAAGAAGATATTGCTGCAGAAACCACAAGGACCCTCGTCGCAATACGCAATCGCGTGTTTCTGCAGCGAGTTCTGTATCTATAAAATCGCATTCGAGTTGGGAAAAAGAGTGTTTACGGGGATGGCCATCCTGAAAGGGAGTTTGATAAAAATCCAAGCGAAAACCCTGAATGGTCTGTAAGACCCAAGCATCTTGCGATATCAGAGCCCAATTGTGATAGAAATGTCGAGTACGACCCCCCATCGGTAACTGAAAATTGTCGGAAACTCTTACCTGCAGACTCTGGAGCTTGGAAGCCCGCTCGATGTCCACCTGTGTCGAAGCACCTTTTGTTAAAGCTCTGTCTGGTAGGGTAGAAGGTACCTCCGCGAGTGGAGTCCCACTCGCCTCAACCACCGCAATAGTCTCCGCGTTGAGGACCTTGTTGATAGGAGCGCCCTGGCGAGCGTCCTCTGCCTCACCCAGCCCGGTTAAAAGGCCAGCATTGAAAACACATTTGATACCTGATTGGGCCTTGTCAAGGGACATAAAAGTGCCCACATACTTGGAAACATCTTTTACAAAACGGTCACCGAAGAGGTTGCCCGCCACCAGAGGTCCTGGTTCCGCCGCAGCCAACTCTGCCAAGTTAGAGTCCATCCTCATGAGGAGTGACTTACGCCTCTCTGTAGAAATAGCACAATTGGCGTTGCCCAACAAGCAAATAGCCCTTTGGGTCCATCTATCCAGGATGTCAGGATCCATGGGTGCAATGGACTCTTTTGCCTCCAGGGCCATTTCTAAGATTTTGGCTAGTAGCCCCGCCACATAGAGAAGTTTGTCTTGACAACCGTACCAGGCCCCATCGAACCCCTTTTTTGAGTCCTTAGCAAATTACTTTAAGAAAGTAAGGAGGCTTACATCTATGTTTGGCGTCTCCGCTACTTTATCCGAAATATACGGTCTAGGACACTCAGATCGCAACCTGTTATGCACGTCCTTATAGAAACTTTTTGCGTAGGTTGTCCTGGGGATATCTAGAGTGAACAATGTCGGCCGGATTAAAAGTAAAGGGGGTATTTAGGGTTAGGAACGGGTCCTGCTCAACATTTTTTGTTTTGCGTGATCTCTTCCTGGGAGGTTCCTCCTCCTCTGGGATATCCGTTGCCGTGGTGTCAGTATCGGTATCACTGTCTGTGTCCCTACGCTCCTGACGTTTAGCTTTGTCTCCCACGTTCCGAGGCATAGATGATTTAGTTAATGTCGCAAGTGCTCCGCAATGGGGCCAAGATTTCGCTGTAGGCTCGCCAGAAGTATCATCCTTCTTAGGTTCGGCGTTAAACCCATGCTTCTTTGCAAACTTTTCCAGTTGTTTCGTGATGGGTTTTAATGTAGCAGCCAATGCCTGCTGCACAGTACCAGGTACTGCCTTTTCAATGGCCCAATTAACAGAATCCTGGACAGAAGCGTCAAGCGCCTCAACAATATTATCCTTCAGGGAAGTTGCATGCACTTCTTCCTCATAAACATCATCATCCTCATAGCGAACCCAGTCATCCATGATGCACTACAGAAATGGGTACTGAGAGGAGTAAGGGGGGGAGCTAACCCACTGCACACCACCATATCAAGTTCCTGGCTCCTCAGCAGTTGCTGTATAGGCATTATTGCAGTCCACAGGGCTTAGAGAGGGTTAACTATGTGTAGATATAGATTTTTGAGGAGTGTGTGCTCCCTCCTGGGCAAGACTACTGTTGCAGCCAGATCAGGCGTCACAACCGGAAAGTTTCCTCGGGGCTAAAGAGCCTCAGAACAGCGAGGGGAAAGCACGCTACGTGCCTAGCCCAAACGTGACTAAAATATAGCCCAATTGGGCTACGCACGTCACCGCGAAGTAGAGAACCCTCCAGGCACCGCCCGGCACATTAGGGAAGCCACCACGGTGGAGAGCAATCATCAGACGCTGCCGAGAGCAGCGCGATACTTAGCGAACCAAGGCGCGTCAATCACCTCAAGCCCTGACGGGCGGAAAACTGTTTAAAAGCTCAGCGTGGGAGCCCCACACACAAAGCAGCCCAATTGGGCACGCAAACACAGGCAAGGCTCCAAGCAGGAGCATAATTGGCAACAGTACAATTGACAGAAAAAACTCTAGAGGGGAGCGTTACAAGGCAATAAAGCAATTAACCACAGCACGCACAACGCGCGAAACACAAATGTGTTTCAGGCAATCACAATGCACATCGCAATGAGAAAGGTATTCGTTTAACTCCTGCAAGAGCAGCAAAGAAAGAGGATGATTTCCAGTTATTGTAGCTCTTATAGGGTCTTACAGGATGTGAGGTTCAGGATATGCATCATGGGAAATGTAGTTTATTTAAATAACATTGGCTGCTGTGAGTGGCAAATAAACAGAAAGAGAAGCATAATCAGAAGCCTCCGGTCCTGTAATAAAATCTGTCTTTCCGAATTGCTGTATTTTCTTACATACTCTCTGAGTGGGTGCACTTTTCCTGCTGATGGTGGATTCATCTTCCTTGCTGGTAGCTGAAAATTGTGGTGCCTATCTATCATCCAAGGATCTAGCCCATTTATGACCCAATTCCTGCTGACAGCATTGTTGGCAAGCTCTGTCTGCTTCTGATCTTGATGCAAAACGTCTGGCCAGGAACCAAGATAGGGGCCCCTGTCCTGCCTGTTCCTGATGATGATGGGGGCGAAGACCGGCCTGGAGTCATCGTCAAAGTCAATTAGTCTATAAATCAGAGTGCAAAGCGCACTTAATGTATAGAATTAAATAAGAACTCAGCGAAGTTCTAATCATCAAAATGGAAAGTACAGAATGGGGAAGCAACCCGGCATGGATTTGCCTCCTAAGTTGAGTGAGAAAGAGGCTCCTGTTACATCAAGAAAACACACTCATTTATAAGGTTCTGGGCAATGTATCTCATACATTTACTTTACTACAGATGTGCAATGGTTTACATAGTCTAAACGAATGACAAATTAAGCATAGAGAAACATTTGCAGCTGAATACATTCAACAAACCTCTCATAATTCCACAACTTAGAGCTCCTTACAGGCACCACGTGGACACGCAACAAACGTGATTACTTAATATGCTAAACCCCTTCCAGGAGGCAAGGTGTCCCCCCCCTCCCTTGCTTCAAAGAACTGCGTCCCTTATGTCCATCAAATTAAACCACTGACAATGTTCTTTGGTGCCAGAAAAGGTTGCAGTTTATTCAACATAACATGTTTATACATTTGCTAAATCATGTTTATCATATTGTCCTATCACTATTCATGTGTTTATACTTACTTGTCTTTGTCATTATTTTCATTGCTGCGTGGACCCAGCCTTCTCAAGATCCAGGGACGGGAGGGGGCCACCTGTCTGGGCCTCTGTTTCCCGGGTCAAGGCTTCAACTTGCTACCGATTTGGGACCTGCAAGTGCCATCCTGCTTGCCCTGCCCTTTCGTGGGCCTGTAGTGAGGCTACGGTTCTGCTTGTAAACATTGCCTTGTTAGCATGAGTGAGTTAGTTGCTCAAACGCCATTTTGCCTCTTTTGCACACAACACTACATGCCTCTGTTCTTATGAAGACAAACTACTTGTTTTCCATCACATGAAAATGGTCTGTTTTTCACATTTCTAGACTTACACCGTGACCTCAAGACTGCACAGAGTGTACAAAGGTTAAATATCAATGTATGCTGTTGATTCAGAGTGATGGCCCACGCTCCAGACACAACACGCACAGAGCTGCATATTTCTGAAACCCGGGTGCTTTTAATATTGCATTGCATGCATTAGAAAGACACTTTGAGAAAACCTTTACATTGACAAAGAGCTGTGCTGATCTGGAATGTGATACACTTCGCCTGACTTTTTAGGTATGGGGTTCCATGTTTTAAACCTAGAGATCTTCTATTATTATAATACCTAGCTCTGTGCAAGGGGAGGGTGGTACACAAGGCACTATAAGTCTGTTTCCACTATCATTATTATATGATTTCTCCCTTTGCATTTTATGGAATTGTAACAATGCTGATTGTATTGATTTAATGCATCTTTTTACGTATGTTAGCAAAGATACTGCATCTTAGAGCACGTAGTTGAAATAAACATTTTAAATGATACTATGTCTCTGATTACTCATGTTGTGGACTTATACGAGAATAAAAACGAAAATGTGTTCTTGATTCCCACTATTCCTGAGAGGTTCCTAAGTCGCTTGTTTTGGGTTGTTTAATCATTGGTAGCTTCGCTGTAGCATGGAGAACGAATGAGCACTGATGCTAGTTGTGATTGGGGTTCTAGGAACTGAGGTAGGTTTTCGGTACACCACGATACACCGAGGTCCTGGTTTCCTGCGCATAGTTCTGTGCATGAGCAGAATCCCCACAACAGGCCCTCCTGCTTTTAGATATCCCGCTTTTTTCTACCTTTCTTGTGTTCCTTCCGCCTCACCTCTACCCTTGAGGCTGCGACGCCTGTTCCTTCTGGTGTGGGTGGGTGGGATTCCTTCTTTCACTGCGAGGTGGGGGGGGTTGTGCCTGCCTGGGCCTGCTGTCCCATATTTAACCCCCATTGCCTCATCCGCTCGCCCCGGGATTGGGGGTTTTGCGCTTGCCCTGGGGCAACCAAACCTGGTTGCCCCCTTTGGAGCGGGCTATTCAAATGTGCGGGGGAGGAGCTTCCCACCTCTGACTGGCGTTTGGCCCAGTCCCCCAATGGGTCCCTACTTCGCCTCCCCCAGCCCGGGTTACTTTTCCTTGGGACAGCCAGGTTTAACCTTTAATTAATATACTATTATTAAGGACAGTTCGTGAAGGTCACCGTCCTAATCTATTGAACACATTCAGTTTTTATTCTAGTGATTCATACAAATACTAGTGACATACTGAAACATTACAGACAAAATAGAGTCTGGGGCCTAAATGACCTCTGTTAGCCAGAGTTCATGTTTTCATTAAAGCACAGTGTTAATTGTAATGGAAACAGCTATATCCCCCATCTCTGAGGTTTCCCTAGAATCATCACAAATCTGCCTTTTAGAAAGTTCTCAAGATAGTTGTCATCAGGTTTGGTCTTTTTCATCTGGATTCTTCCAGCTCTTTCATCTCGGTATACACATAACCTTATAACTCCTCCAATTCGATGTCAGCTAGCTTCCTTTTTCTTCCGCACATTGCTGACAGCTTCTTTTTCCCATATAGTCCCACCCTTTGACAATATAAATCTGCATCCTCTATGGGAAAGAAAAACACATGATGCTCTAAATAGTAATATTAATAAAGGATTCAAAATCAGTTTAAGGTTTCCTCCACCTTTATTACCAAGTCATATGCCTATCTTTATGAAAACTGTCATTCCTTGGATCGAAGCTATTAGTATTATATATCCTTGGAAATACCAAGGCTGCGAAGCAACTTCCTACCCAATTATGTGGCTACTGGAAATAAGCAGATTTGCCACGCACGTAGTATATTCCCCTTATAATTGCTTCATATCCTGTCATTACTGTGTAATTCACAAGGTAATATTAGTCACAATCACTCCAACCCATCATCTCTACTGTCTCATTTCCTTCCTGTTCGAGAACAGTGCATAGTTTAACTTTCTTTTGCCAGATCCAAATTTAACTTTGGATGTAAGTCTTTCTTTCCACCTTTTTCTTTCCCTTCCCTCCTTCCTTTCGTTTTTCTTCTGCTTCTTTTCCTGACATCTCCTTCTGCTTTCCTATTCTTTTGTTAAGTACATCTATAAATAACCTCTCAGCATGTTTACTACGGATATTACTATGGTAATAGCCAAAACCACTAGGATGATTTTGCAGCACATTTGTGTGTTGAACGCTATGTAAATCTCTTTACAGCTCAATGTAGAAAAGGAAGATCAGTCTTCTACTTCAGTTTTAGTTCTTGTTAGTTATCTATTCTCTACCCTACTCTCTCTACCCTATTTCGAAATCTACAGTGATAGTCATCTTCTTCAGCTGGATACCTATGGGCCATATGGTTCTCTAACCATTGATCTAAGGTAAAATATCTTCAGTGAGGTTCTGCAAGTTTCTTGCGTTTTCTGTCTCCTCAACTGCAGTCTCTGTGTCATGGAGGCTAGTCAACATCAGTTTGAAAGTCACTTAAGCCAGCATTACTCCTCACAAGGTAAGTCCAGTCAGGACCCGAGTTCTTTTGGTTTGGTTTTCTCCGTCTTTTGGTCTATTTATCACAGGTTGATCCAAATCACTGTCACTACGATCTCTTTGCTCTTCATTCTAGTTTTCCTCTAGTTCCTTCTCTTTTCTAATAGTCTCTGGTCTTGTTGATTTCAACAGTATTCTCCTTACCATGGTTTCATTCCTTGGCCATCTGTCTTTGTGAGGCACTCTTTCCTTTGCGTTACTTGTCATTTCTGAATTAAAGTTTACTCATGCTGTTTCTCCTGCATTGCTTTTAACCGGCTGTGCACTTGTACCTGCTTGATCTGGCTAATTTCTCCAGGATTCAACAGGAACTCGATGGATGCAGAGTCTCAATCTTGATTGTTGTGTTTCTTCCAGTGCTAGAGACTCTATTTCCCTTGAGTTCTGATCTGGCTGTTGTTCAGATGGGTTGTGCTGCAGACTTTCAGGTTTGGCCTCTTCTTCTTCCTCTGATGCCTCAGAAACTTTAAATCGATCCAGACTCAGAGAATCAGTGGATGTTGTCTACCGCTTGTCTCACTCTTTTTGTTTGTGAGGCATGGAGCCAGTTAGGAATGCCTGCACATTTCGCTTCAGTGTGGGTTACACGGATAACATGATCAGGCTCTCTCCAATGCTCCTCCAACCACAACTTTTGAATGTGCTTTTTTATGGGAACTCAATCCTCTGGGATCACGTCATGATAGGAGCCACACCTCAAAGCTGGCGCGAGTCATCCTGGTGAGATAAAGAATGCACCACATCAGTCAGCCCATTGCACTAGTCAAGAATTATGTTGGTAGTAATATTCACAAGTACAGCTGCAGGAGCAGAAGGAATTCTCATGGCTCTCCCCATCAGCATCTCATGGGGGAGACTTCCATTCTCCTGCACGGGGTGCCTTGAGTGCTCATGAGTACCAACTGGAGTGCATCTGGCCATCTAAGTGATGCTTTTGCTAACTTTGCATTGATCATCTCATTTACCCTCTCTACCTCTCCTTGTGATTCTGGTCTGTAACTGCAGTGGAATATCTGATCAATACCTGCTTCACCTCATTCTTGAAATGACTGCCTTGATCTGATTCAAAATAAACCGGCATGCCAAACTTCGTGATCAACTTCCTCAAGAGTAGTTTCTTCACAATCAGACATTCACATCGCCAATTAAGTATGCCTCTACCTACCTTAAAAACTAAAATACGACGACTAGGCTGTACTGTATCTGATAACTGCAGGGCATCTCCAGGAAGTCAATCTAAAGCCACTTAAAAGGGCCATCTGATTTCCCTATGTGACTCGTGGTTACAACAGTCTTTCTTCCTACATTTATTTTTTGACACACAGTGCATAGTTGACGTAGACTTTAAGCCATGACCTGGAAATGGGGGGGTAAGGCCAATACCTTTAGAATGTCGGACCCATCCCACCTCGACCAACACGGTCTGGCTGTGTAAATGTCAGACCATAGCCAGCCACATGGAATCAGGCAAAATTGGCTTTCCATCACTTGACACCCATATGTCACTAGAATCCTTCCCGACTCCTGTTTTCTCTCACTTTGCGTTTTCAGTCTCAGGACCTGAGTGCTGCAATTCTCTGACTATTTAATAGTGTATGATAGACTGTAACATTTTCTGCACTGCATTGCTCATACAAGTGAAATGTGCTGGATTTGAGAGCGCAATATCTGCCAATCTCACCTGCATAACAATTCCCTGTAGTAACCGGATTATTGCCACTTCTATTGGTGGCACACTTAACAACTGCTATTTCTTTGAGCTACAGAAACGCATTCAGCAAATTCATTGCATACACGCTGTTGCATACAGGGGAACCAGAGGAGGTCATAAACCCTCACTGTGACGACAACTGCCTGAAGTGGTGTACTGAGGAACTGAAATCTGAATTAGGCCCTGTGTGCAAGCTAGAGACACATAGTAGTAGTTAGAAATTAGCGTGATGTACCTATTAGTTCGGTGAGAGTATTTAGGCATTAATAAACTCACACACGTAGTAGCTTAGGATTGATGTACGCCTTATTTTACTTTTTCGTCTCTTAACGGGCAATATAGATTAACCCGACCATCGCCATTTTGTGGCCTAGTCTGCTCGCAGCATTAGTGGAAACCTACCATTACACTTAGTGAGAGCCGTTCTCTCGAGGAATAGTCTGACGAATGTAACAAGCTGCTGCTTCTGCATGTTAGGCCTGTCAAGGTTGTAAGTGGGGGTAGGCTGGATAAGCACATTCCAGGAGGCGCTGTGCGGACTCTCCTAGAGCTGGCAGAAGGGAGTCACCCTCATCGACCTTGCTATAACGAGCTGAGCTAAACTAAGGATGCTTTGCGTCCCATATATGGTCTTTCCTTTGCACCAACCTGTACCAACTTGTATTTTTCCTTCTTAGGTAACGGTTTCGAAATGTAACAGTATATATGTGATCTCTTGATAATGTGCCAGCAGTCATCTCGGCGGACCTCTAGGGGTTAGGTTGCGAGAGGCTCCTCTGGCAGAGTTGTTGTTTAATAAACGATTGAACCTTCTACACTGCCAACTGACTGATTATTGGTAATTGGTATTGGGGGCTATTACTAAGTATAGCTCTATATGGTTTTATTTATTTTTCGGTACTTCAGTTGGCGACTCCGCCTGGACTCCGCGTTGGGGTCGTCCCTCCGTAAATCAGAAAAGAACGGGACATTGGGAAGGGTAATCTTGGTCGAGGGGGAAGACTGACCGAAGTTTGAGGGTTACTCCGCTCTCCCGATCAGGAGAGCCCCAGTTGCTAGTGACCCCACGCCGGAGTCCTACGGGTGTAACCCAGAAGCAGACCGTGTTGGTCTTCAGGAGTTATTTATGCTTATTTAACAAGGTGTTGAGCGGAAAATTACTCAACCCAAAGACCACTATTTCAGTCTAGAATCTTTATGAAAAATAATTTATTTCATTAGTTTTTAGTTAGCTTTTTTCTTTTTTCTTTCTCATAAACAAAAATCAACCAGTCAATTTGAACAAAAAGTTAATTTCAGATAGACTCAACATGTAAAAACACTTGTTTAAAGGTTCATTTCAATACAATAAACAAAAACCAAAGACAAGGGGGGCGTGGCTAGCAGCCGATGATGGCGGCCGCTGCTTAGGGAGGCTCCCGGGAAGAAGCGGCTTCCCGCAACAATCCGACGCTACAAATCCTTCACCCACTAGCTGAGTGGGGCGGACCAGACCCGGAGTCCGTGCGGCTGTCTTTGCCGAAATTCTGGGGGACACGGCGGCTTTCTAAGGTGCGGAATCCCCGTGCAAAGCGGAGGAGGAGCTGGGCCTGTCTGCCGCAGTGAAGCCGCGGAGCCGCGGAACGTCTGGGACCGGCCGGAAGCGGCCGGGTATCGGTGGCGGAGAGGCCGGAAGTGCCGGTGAGCCGAGCGACCGGCTCCGAACATCCGAGGAGCCCCTCCGGTGCCGAAACTACTTGTGCGCCTGGGCGGGAGTGGCCCCGACGCCTCTGCAGACCTGTGTGTCCCGCTCCGAGGAGCGGAGGACGCCGCACGACCTTGACTCGGCACCGCCATTACACCGCAGCACCTAGGAGGCACGCCGGGACTGCACGACGGCCTAATTGACTACGCAGTGCCCACGGACTGTGAAATACGCACATCGTGCGGTCCGCTTCCTTGGGGCGCCGAGTGGCCGAGTGGCATTTGGTGACTGGCCCTGCTGCGGGCGGGGGCATTACACGGGGGCGTGATCTGTGGCTGGAGGTACTTGGGGGTGACTGCCCGGTTCCCCACTGAGCTCCATCGGGCTCACTACTGAGGTGTGGATTCGACGTAGATTCGACACAGCGTCTATAGGGGCGGCCCCCCCGCCCCCCCCCTCCTCCTGCCGCGGCCTTGCAGAAGACGTCAACTGCCCTCGCTGAGTGCTGGCCTGCACGTACTGCCGCGACCTCTCACTGATCTGCGTGGGGGCGACCCGTCTTTCGTCACGCCCGTTTGCACCCCCCCAGCTGGCGCCATGTCACACAGGGGCCCTAAGAACACCCTAACCCAAGCCAAGCTGGACAAGTTTGCGTATGACAAGCAGTCATCGCCCCAGGAACAGCGCAAGAATGCTGGTAGGGTGACGGAGACCGATGGGGCGAAGAAGGCCACGCTGGATGATGTGCTGGCGGCGTTGGCCCAGGTGCAGGCAACAGTGGGTGCCACGGCAACCGAAGTCACCTTAATTAGGGCGGATCTCCAGAAAATGAATGAGAGGGTCAAGCAGGTCGAAGTGGTTACTAAGTCGCTGGTCGAGGATGTGTCCGAACTGCAAACGGCGGTGGAACGACTGCAGACTGATAACAAGCTGCTCAGGGACAAGCTGGATGACCAGGAAGGTCGCTCTAGGCGCAACAATGTCCGCATTGTGGGTGTGCCAGAATCGGAAGACAAGGGGGCGCTTGACCTCTATGTGGAGGACTTGATCAAGACTCGGCTGCAACCCAAGGGGCTCTCAAACTTCTTCTCGGTCGAGAGGGCACACCGCGTTCCGGGAGGTAAGCCCAAGTCGGGTGGCGCACCGCGACCGATCTTGGCCAGACTATTCAATTTCCGCGATCGTGACGCCATTCTACAGGCTGCGAGAGTGGCGCCGGCCATCCAAATCCAAAACTCGAAGATTGCCTTCTTCCCGGATTATACGGCGGAAGTGTCCAGGAGGAGGAGGACGTTCCTAGAAGTGAAAAAGACTCTGAGGGAGAAGGAACTGCCGTATTCCATGCTATTCCCGGCTAAGCTTCGAGTGGTTGCGGACAAAAAAGTTTGGTTCTTCGATACCCCCGAATCGGCCCGGGACTGGCTGGAGGGCTGGCACACTGTTGGGCGACAACGCAAGACGCACAGGCCGGATCAAGACCGCAGAGGTGGCAGCAGAACGGGATCCCAAGCATCTGGTCGTATGGAGGGAGCGGAACGGTCTCCTTCCCACGGATTTGAAGGGGGAGGTGGGGACGAGTGACTCCTACCCCGAACTTTGCATCGCTGAGGGTCGCTAGTTCCCAATGTTTACTGTTTCGTTACAATGCTGCGCGTCGACTCTGGCATGGCCGCCCCGACAGCCTACAGGGAGGCCGCATACCCGGGGAGACGCTCTCCCCCCCACACGCAAGTACTCTGGTTGAGGGATGGGTACAGCACTCTGCTCAGTTGGGGTGGCGGGCAGTTCGAGGTCCGTTAGGCAGGGGAGCAGGGAGGGGGGTTTGTTTTGGACTGTTCTTGTTCTTATTAGGAATGTATGCAAACGGTCGGGGTTGTTGTTTTAAATTATGTGTGTGCCAGTGCATGTTGATGGGGAGGGAAAGTGATACTAGGCCCCCGTGATGTCCCTGTGTTTTGGGCTGTGCGATGGCGCGGCCGATTGTTTAGTCCTGCTTCTCAGCAGGTACATCAGGCGCCCCTTTACCACCGATGGCTGTTAACTCTGGCCCGTCAGTGGATGTAGGGTCTACTGACTCACGCTGTCCTCCCTTCCGATTGATGTCCTGGAATGTGAGGGGCCTGGGGGATAAGGTTAAGCGGGGGTTGGTTTTAACTGCAATCAAACGCCAACGGCCTACTGTGGCCCTGTTGCAAGAGACTCATTTGGTAGGGGGGGCTGTGAAAGCTCTGGACAGGCGAGGTTACAAGATGTGGGTCCACTCCGAGTTCTCGTCCGGCTCCAGGGGGTCCGGCATACTAGTACTGAAGAATTCACGATTCCTACCTTTGTCAACGAAGATTGATGATCAGGGGTGTTTTGCAGCCTTACATGGGCAGTGGGAGGGGAAGCTTTTTAATGTAGTGTCCGTATATATCCCACCAGCACTACATTCGGTCCACCTCCCGAGGCTGGGTGAATTCCTCTTGAATCTCCCCGAGGGTGATACTATTCTGGGAGGGGACTTTAATGCGGTCATGGACACGCAACTGGACCGACACCCTGCACCGGCTCCACAGGGGGGGGGCTCCTACCTCCAGCGCTTCGCGGCAGCTATGGGAATGACTGACGTCTGGAGGCACTTGCACCCTAGCGCGCAGCAATACACTTTCCACTCTGCAGTGCATGGCAGCCTTTCGCGCATTGACTACTTTCTATCGCTGGGGGAGGGCCTCCGACATGTTGATACTATGGTAATTCTCCCTCGTGGGATTTCCGACCACTCACCACTCACGCTGACACTTTCTTCGCAGACTAGTGCGCGCAAACGTATCTACCCTATTAGTGCTGCCTACTTCAAGGTCCCTCAGGTTCGTAAGGCCCTTAAAAACACGACGAAGCAATATTTCATTGAGAATGTGCGTTCGGTGAGCTCCCCGGCGACTCTCTGGGAAGCCTACAAGACGGTCCTGCGAGGGCAGGCCATTAATTACATCACGGGGCATAGGAGGCAGCTGTCCCGAGAGCTGGCGGATCTGGAGGTGACACTGCGGGAACACACTGAGACTCATGAGCGGCACCCCTCTCCCTCAGGCCTTCACACACTCACCCTCCAACAACAGTTGTACACTGCTCACTTGCGTCAGCTGGTGAAAGGACACATAGCCGATACTCGAAATAGGATTTATGAGGTGGGTGACAAAGCGGGGAAGATGTTGGCGTGGCTTGATAGGCGGGAGGGTAACTCTAGAGGGATCCAACGTCTGAAAGATGAGAGAGGGGACACACATACTGATCCACGGCGTATCACGGAGATACTGGCGGCCCATTTTGAGCGGGTATACACCCCGGAGAGTGCGATCACAGCGGAGAGGGCTAGGACCCTCTTAGCCCCAATCGAAGTCCAGAGGTTATCGCCTGAGGCCTCCAGTCAGTTGGAGGCGGACATCACTGCCGACGAAATCCAGTTGGCGATTAAGGCGCTAAACCCGGGTAAAGCAATGGGCCCGAACGGCATACCCGTTGAATGGTACCAGGCGATGCCCGAGACCCTTAGTGTGCACCTGTTAGGGATGTATAAGGATTGTTTGGAGACAGGTTGCCTCCCGCTGGACCAGCGGGCAGCGACCATCGTGACCATCCCCAAGCCGGGCAAACCGCCGGAGGAGTGTTCCTCTTATCGGCCCATTTCCTTGTTAAACGCCGAAGTGAAGATATTGGCTAAACTCCTAGCGCAAAGGGTCTTGCCCCATTTGTCGTCGATTATACACCTGGACCAGTCCGGATTCATGCCACACAGGAATACATCGTTGAATCTTAGGCGGCTACACGGAGTATTGGCTAGGGCGGACACCATCGGCACATCAGCGGTAATTTTGGCATTGGACGCCAAGATGGCTTTTGACTTGGTGGAATGGGAGTACCTCTTTGAAACACTGCACCACTTGGGGTTTGGACCTCGTTTTATAGCATGGGTCAAACTACTGTACGCCGACCCGGTGGCGCATGTGTTGGCTAACGGCCACATTTCACGCACTTTCCCATTGGGGAGGGGCACGAGGCAGGGGTGCCCTTTATCGCCTCTATTGTTTGCGATCTCCCTGGAACCTCTTGCGACTCTTTTGAGGGCTTCACCACTCCTCAAGGGTATAATGTGGAAGGGGGGTTGGGAGGACCGTCTGTCGTTATACGCGGACGATATGTTGCTTTATTTGACGGACCCTGAAGATGGGGTGCCGGCTTTGCTACACATTTGCGATACGTATGGCAGAGTTTCTGGCTACGCGTTGAACTGGTCTAAATCAGAACTGTACGTTCTGCAAGGTCCAGCCCCGAATCTGGCCGACACATGCCCACTGAAGCTGGCGGGCTCCTCGTTCAAATACCTGGGTATTCATGTAACCAAAGACCCGACCGAATTCTTTGATAAAAATTTGAAACCTCACCTAGATAGGCTGAAACGGGATGTCACGTTCTGGTCTGGCTTGCCGCTGACGCTCTTGGGCAGGGCGGCGCTTTATAAGATGATGGCGCTACCGCGCTTCCTATACGTCCTTGAGAATACACCCTATCCTGTGGTACCGCGGTTTTTTCAGAGAGTGGCTGCTTTAGTTTCAAACCTTCTATGGGGGAATCTCCCTGCGCGTGTGGCGCAATCTAAGCTGCACAGAGATTGGTATGACGGGGGTATTGCGCTGCCGAACCTTAAGCTCTACTACTGGGCGGCACACTTGAAGTCGATAAACTCCTGGATTCATGCCCCTCAGGCCGAACCGGCCTTCCAGTCGGATAGGGCTCAACTGGGCACAGACACTTTGCTGGGTCCCTTGTATGATCGCCGCAGGATGCGGGCCTTGGTGGGCCCCACCAAATTGACTGTTCAGTTGTGGCACACGGCGACGGCGGCACTGGGCTGGAAGGGGAAGATCACTGGGATGACTCCGTTGTGGGATTCCCGGGCCCTGGGGAATATGAGGAATACGAAGGGTTTTACACACTGGGATACGATAGGTATTTCCACGGTCGGTGATTTGTGGGAAAGGAATGCTGTGATACCCTTTGTCCGGCTGAGGGCACTGTATGGTTTGAGTGACAGGGAGCTTTACAGGTACGTTCAAATACAACACGCACTGCTCGCGGCCCTGCCCCCTGACACGCCTCTGCCGGAGTCCTCGCCCTTGGAAGATCGCCTCCTTACTGAATACATGTTGGAGAAGGCGACATCCCTCACGTACCGCAAACTGATTAATAATTTCCCGGATCCGACACTCCAATTAAAGGGGAAGTGGGAAGGGGATGTAGGTGACATGGATGAACATGAATGGTTCGAAGCACTTGGGTCCCCTAGGGAGGTGGGCATCTCGGCGCGTATGCGCTTAGTGCAGTTTAAGATCTTACACAGAGTTTATTACACGAGGACCATGCTACACCGCATACACCGGGCACCCCATCCGTATTGCCTTCGTGGGTGTGGGGAGGAAGGCACGTTTTTTCATACCATGTGGGAGTGTCCCAGGATACAGGACTATTGGAAGCAAATACTCCGTACGATTTCACAGACACTGAACCAGTCCCTGTTGCCCGACCCGCGGAGGTGCCTCCTTAACATATGGGAACCTACTGACCTCACCAGGTATGAACAACTCTGGGTCACGGTGGGGTTGATGGTGGCGAAGAGAGACATAGCGCAGCGATGGGGTGTGGCAGATCTCCCGTCCAAGTCCCAATGGTGTCTGCATATGGATACGGTGATGGTGACCGAGAGGGCGGTGTACTCCAGCCGAGCCTGCCCCGGGAAATGGAACAAAGTGTGGTTGCAATGGAATGGGTACAGGGGAGATATTTGTGATCCCTTATTGGAGGATGACCAGGAGGACTCGGATGGGGAGGGGGAGGGGGAGTGAGTCTGGGTGTCATGGTGGAGCGGGGGTTCGAATGAGGCCGCTAAGCGCATCCTGCTTTTAGACCGCTGGAAGTGTGCCGAGGGGGGATGTATGCATGAAGTGAGCGGGGGCGCTGGAACGCTGGGACATGGGATGGGAATGGGCCTCTCCCGAGAGGCACTTATGATTCAGATTGGTTTAACCCACGACTGACCGTACTATCATTCCTAATGTTGAAGTTTTGGAGTTTGTTGTTTTTCAAAAAAAGATAAAATACCATCAAAACCATCTCGAATGTTCACAACGCTATCACAAATGCACTTTTACTTTGGAAAATGCTTTATTGGACGATTACAGGAACTGTTGATTTTTGGGACACCATACGAAGCTATGTTTTGTCTGATGAGCGCGGTTTAGCGGCCGGCCCGCAGGGTTGTAGGCGTTACGCTGTGTACTATGTAAAGTGCAATAAAGGTTTTGTTAAAAAAAAAAAAAAAAAAAAAAAAAACCAAAGACAATAGGGTATAAAAACCCAAATCACAATTCACCAATACAACATGAAAAATGACGCTTTTAGACAACGATTAGACAATAGACAACATATAGAAGTGATGGGGCTAATAAAGCCTCTATTTAAATTCAAATAGTTCAAGATCGGACCTATTGCAGAATCTCTGCTCTAATCTAGAATCGGCCTATACATCTAAATGAAAACGTGCCAGATTAGACTAATCTTTTTACATATACGACCACACACTATGTTTATATTTTGCAGATTTTCAAAAGAAGGTTGGTCGCAAAAACAGAATAAATTAGATTTGATGTGGAGAGGGGGTCGACGCGTTTCGAATCTCTGCTTAAGTCAAGAGATTCTCTTCAGGACCGACAGACATGATCTGTGTTTACTTGTAACAGTGTTCAAATCCTAAAGTATGATTGATGTTTGCGATAGTCCAAAGATAAGTTTGAAGGGCCAGTGGGGAGTTTAACCCGACTTGTAACTCGAACTGATAACAACTCCTTCAATGGTTGCTCTGTCCTCCTTTAATCACTCCTCGCTCGCAGGGAAGACGCCGTCTAGTTTGGCCAAACTTATCTTTGGACTATCGCAAACATCAATCATACTTTAGGATTTGAACACTGTTACAAGTAAACACAGATCATGTCTGTCGGTCCTGAAGAGAATCTCTTGACTTAAGCAGAGATTCGAAACGCGTCGACCCCCTCTCCTCATCAAATCTGATTTATTCTGTTTTTGCGACCAACCTTCTTTTGAAAATCTGCAAAATATAAACATAGTGTGTGGTCGTATATGTAAAAAGATTAGTCTAATCTGGCATGTTTTCATTTAGATGTATAGGCCGATTCTAGATTAGAGCAGAGATTCTGCAATAGGTCCTATCTTGAACTATTTGAATTTAAATAGAGGCTTTATTAGCCCCATCACTTCTATATGTTGTCTATTGTCTAATCGTTGTCTAAAAGCGTCATTTTTCATGTTGTATTGGTGAATTGTGATTTGGGTTTTTATACCCTATTGTCTTTGGTTTTTGTTTATTGTATTGAAATGAACCTTTAAACAAGTGTTTTTACATGTTGAGTCTATCTGAAATTAACTTTTTGTTCAAATTGACTGGTTGATTTTTGTTTATGAGAAAGAAAAAAGAAAAAAGCTAACTAAAAACTAATGAAATAAATTATTTTTCATAAAGATTCTAGACTGAAATAGTGGTCTTTGGGTTGAGTAATTTTCCGCTCAACACCTTGTTAAATAAGCATAAATAATCGCACAGTACTGGCAATTCTTTTGTTCATTCTGCATCAGGCACAGCCTTACTGTGCTTTTGCCAAAACCCCCTTTGTTACACAGGTCTTCAGGAGTTGGCAGTGAAGAAACTTGCCATCGAACCTGAGTGCACCAACTGAGTGAATCGTCTTGTCTTGTGTTGGACGTCCCTTTGATTTTGATTTGGTAGTATTTGGTGGTTTGAGACCACAGAGAACTCGAAGGGGGTCTGACGGGGCAGTGCTGAGACTGCACGGGCAGACGCTCCTGTTTTTGGGCAAACTTGGTGATTAATAGAGATCTGAACCAGACGCCTAGGTGTGACTTGAGGAAGAAGTTCACATCTGGCCGGACTGCTCTAGGGAATTCTGGCAGTCACGATTGGGTAGCCCCGGGCAGATCTGGAGCGGCGCTTGAAAAAGCGGGCTAAGCCAGAATAGCACAGGAGGTGAACCATGAAGGCTGCCGGATGGCCCGTAGGTCGGTCTGTGGTTTGAAAACCTGTGTGGCCATCTCTAGGTAGTCTAAGGACAGGACTACTTGATTTTGGGCTTTTGAAAACTTGGAAAGGTACATGAGTTCTCCATAGGCAGGAGTCGACGGGCTCTGCCTTTTGCTTGGTACGAAATTGTTTCATGCTTTATGCTGTTCAAAAGATTGTTGTTTGTTTATTGTGTGTGTAATTGTAGTTGATTTGAACATGGCCATGTGTATGAGAGTGTTGTAAATAACTTTTTTTCCTTTCCAGCTAGAATAATTAGACTATAGAAAAGACAATGCTGTGCTTTAGTAAGCTATGTTGCGGCTGTATCTGCCGGAAGGGTACGAGACTGGACGAAAGCCAGCCGGCCCCTCCGGAGGGGAGCCCCAGTCATGATATGTATTGTAAGCACAGGATTGCACCACTTTTATTTAATACTTTATGGCATAAATTCACCAAAGATAATGTCGAATTGCAGTGGCCGCTGACAGGGTCATTTGATGAGAAAAAGATTCAGTATTTACACAACCGTCTGTTTGCTAAACGCAGCAGGCAGGCCATGTTTGACTCCATCAATACATAGCAGAAAGAAGCAAAGCGGAGACGGATTAGAGCAGAGAAATTAATAAAGATAAAACAAGGACAGACTGTAACGCAGAAAGCCATTGCCTATGATAAGAATCAGACTGAACAGAATATTGACTGTTCGGATAGACAGTTTAGGTTACAGGTAGACAAAAGTAATGTGACCCGAAATGAAGCTGAAGATGAAATAGAGGATTTATTAAACGTTCGACCTTCCCCACCGTATGCGCCACAGAGCATATACACCGCTGTACCTCTCCACTTGGCCACTGCCCCTTTAGCTTCCGCCCCGGCGGTAGATGTGTCTCCAGCCCCTGCAGGTACGTCCCGTGCCACACCTACCTCATTGAGAGACACGGCTACCCTCATCCCTGATACACGGCAACCCCGAGGAAATTCCCCTGTAATTTTGGTAACTCCAAGTCCCATATGGACATCCCAATCGGCTGGTGTGACCCCTGAAGTGGGGGATCATACTCCATTAGGGGATCCAAGCGGGCTGAATGCTAGGCGATTGTTTACAAGGGCATCATTGGGCTATGGTGAAAAGGAAGCTATAACAGAACAGGCAGTTAAATAGATGCGGAAAGATGTATATACAGTAGCTGACTTATGGAGTACCATAAGGGACCTTGAACCAGTTATGCAACAGCATGCTTTGCACCAAATGTCTCGTTACCTTATTGAGATTTGGGAGAAATGTTTTCGGGATGGGTTGGCTCCTGTATGACATTTTGGATCGAGCTCACAAGTTTGATTTAAGTCCGGCAGAAGTGTATAAGAACGTAGAGACGTTGGTAAAGTACAGAGGTAAAGTGTTTGTGAGATGTCCCAACTGGGATTCTCAACATCCCATGAGAGAAGTGCATCCCATTTTTCATCCTGAAATACCCGAAGTTTGTAATAATCAAAATATAGTTACAAGAGATCAAGTAGAGGCACGGTTTCAGGAACAATGGGTATACACTCCATGGAAAAGGAGTGAAGTCCTAGCTTTAAAATCACAGCTCCCTGACCCTCGTAAGAATCCCACAGCTTACTATAAGGAATTAACTGAAGCTGCAGCCTCAGCTGTAATGACTTTGGCTGATGTTGAATTGTTTTTCTGGTTGTTGGTTCCTGTAGATATATGGCGACAGGTTCATAACCATGCAGTAGAGTTAGGGGGGACCTGGAAAGAGTTGAAAGACTGGGATCAGGATCGCAAACCTGGGGACAAGCCAAGAGACGAAATTACCACTCTCCCAGCAAAAATCATTGCTTACATGCACACCTTGATTCCTCCGTGTAAAGTTGACTGAGATAAACTGACCGCCTGCAAACAAAAGAAGGACGAAAGTGTTTCAGATTTCTTTACTCGATTTGAAGGTACATTCATCGATTTTAGCGGACAGGACCTTGCCACGGAAGGCGGGATACGGTTGTTCGTAAATCGTTTTGTGACCAATTTGTTGCCAGAGTCTCTACGCGGCTACAGCCCGCCAAGAGTACTTGGACTACCTCCACTCCTTCTGTGATATTGAGTATGGCTCAGTACTATGAGCATAGGGAAAATGAGAGTAAGGATAAAATAGAAAAGAAGGCTAAGGACCTTAAGACTCGGGTGTTATTACAGCAAGTCGTTAGAGGACGAGGAGGAGGAAGAGGAGCGCGAGGGCCAGTATCCAGAGGGGTGGGGACAGGAAGAGGTGGAGGCCTGGCCCCGTCATTGGGGATAAATCAGTGTGCTTATTGTAAACAGGAAGGACATTGAAGGGCTCAGTGTCCGTTACTGTTAGCACAGAACGGAGCTGTCCGAGGGCGGGGACGTGGTCGAGGTGGCCCAGACCGTAGTGATATGCGTAGGGAAGAGACAGCGCAGGGCAAGTTCGAACGGAATCATTTTGACAACCCTCAAGGTAGGCAATACTTTAATGAGGATTATGCTTTCGGAGATCAAGATGGGTATGTTTATACATAGGACAGCCAAGGACTTGCATTCAGGTGCAGTTCTTTTGCTGATTGTCTTGCTTTAACTCGCTCTCCAACGTCAGCCCTCCTGATGATTTCTTGTAGCGTGAACTGCCCTTGAAGGATCTTGCGTTTTGTTTCAGGTTTTGAGCAACCTTCAATTACCCGGAGTCGAACTGCTTCCTCATCTGTAAATGTGTTGAAATGGCAGTGGTGCACTAGACTTTGTAGCCTTGTTATGAAGTTTGCTAGTGATTCTCCGGGTTCCTGCCGTGCCGCGTTGAAGGCGATGTGTTCATGATCCACGTCGTCCTTTGTGTCAAAATGAGCGCGTAGCGTCTTTTTGAGTTTTACATAGGACTCTGTGTCTTTTGCTGAAAATGCTCTGATTAAGCGTCGGCCTTCGTGACCTACAAGCTGACGTAGCAATAGTAGACGTTTTCCGTCCTACCGCTCACCGGTTGTTTCAAGAAAGTCATCCAGTGATTCCAGCCACCTGTTCCATTGGTGACCCAAACTCTGATGGTTGGTCTGCGTCACTGGGGGTGGTATTTCAATGCAGGGTTTGGATGTGTGTGTTTCTTCTCTCACCGACATGATGGTGAAATGTATAACAATGTCACATGACTGTTCCCTTTTCTTCCTGTCTTCTTTTGCTGACCCCCCCCCCGGCCGAAAGTCTTTGTTTGGTCGTTTCCTTTGATTTTGGTAAGATTAGCTGCGCTCGGGTGACTATTGTATGTTGTCCGCCCCTGGCGCGACTGTCTCGGTATGCTTCAGCGAGTTAGGCTTTGGATCTCCTGAGGTCAGATGGCCACCATTCAGCTGCACCATGCGTGACTCGTGGCTCTGCTAGTTCCCGCTTTCGCTTCTTCTACTTTTAGTTCTTTGTCTTCACGTGGTTCTGAAGTTTACTTTGGTACTTGCCTTTGCTCGTGCTTGTTCCGTTCGGGATCCTCATTTGCTTGTGTTTGCTGTATTCGAGGTTTTGTATTGGCTTGTGTTTGCTGTGTTTATCGTTGCCATTACTTGCGCTTGTTGCTAAAGTTGCTTCGATTCATCACACTTCTTGTTGCTCGTATCAGTTATTGATTGTGCTCAGGTCGTCTTTGTTCGTTACTTGTGCTTGTTTTCTTCTTTCCTTTTTTGCATTTACTTGGGTTTGTTGATTTTGCTCTCTTGCAGTCGCTCGTGTTTGTTCACTTTATTGTTGTCCGTACTCAAGCTTGTTTGTCTTTATTGTTGCTTTCGCTCGTGCTTATTTTCTTATTCTGTCCCTTGCATTTGCATGTGCTTATTCTGTTTGCTATTGCCAGTGCTTGTTCGTTGCATTTATCAGTGCTTGGTTATTCTGTGCACCAATGCTTGTTTCCTATGTTTCAATGTTCACTTCCAAGCTCTGCTTGCCTGACTTAAAAATGGCCGCTTGGGCATTTGAAACAGGGGTGTCTCTACAGGCTGCCTGACTTCAAGATGGCCGCCGTCACTGAAGTCTCAGTTCACACGAGACTTCCTCCCCATTCATTCCAATCAGTGCTGATTCGTCCAGGACTCACCGACAGCCGGTCTCAGAGGCAGCAACTCTTCTCCAGGTCCCTTCACCTTTTTGCAGCGCTGCAGCATACAGGTGAGGTCGGGATGGGTTCCCACCTCACTTTTCTTCGGTCGCACGCTCACTCGGCGACCACATGCCAGACCTCACGCATCGGGGGTGAGCTCCCGATTTTGGGCGCCAAACATCGCTCGGCTTCAGGCGGCTCCAGCGCTTTCTTTGGGACTCACCCTTGCACCGCCGATCGTGGCAGTTTGTCCTCGGGCGCTCTGTGGCTTCTGGGCGCTCTCTGGCTTCTGTGCCGCTTTCGCGCCATTTTCTTTATTTCCGGCCGTTTCTCCCGAATTAGGGACGCTCCGGGTGTCCCTCCACCAGTGCAGGCAGCTTATTGCGTTCACCGGTCGTTGGATCCTGGGGCAGCATTCAGGCGCGGCGTGTGGAGCATTCCGTTTTCGCGCTCTACACACGCTGCGCCGACACAGGCTGGAGGCTCTCTGTTCTTTGGCCGTTCACGGACGGCGGGCCTTAGGCAATGTGGGCTTCAGTACTTATCCCACCCTCGTCGCCATTGTCGCCTTCCCCAATCAACACAGGAGCCGGGAGCAGGTTACTACACAACCTTTATTCAGCCCTGCCTGCTCATAACTAACTTCCCAGTCCCGGTTCCCTGCTCCTCCCCTTCCTGCTCCTCCCACCAGTCTATCCCAACCACTAGACTGCTGCACACGATACTACACCGACATTCCTCTATCTGACCCCCAAGGGGAATTGTATGTGGATGGGTCTTGGTTCAAGTTAACAGATGGCACAACAACAGCTGCATATGCAATCACCACACTAAAACGGTAGTTGAGACTTCTCGAGCTCCCTATCGATCAGCTCAGGCTGCTGAACTGGTGGCATTATTACGAGCCTGTGAATTGAGCGAGGGACTCGAGGTTAACATCTATACAGACAGCCAATACGCCTTCGGCGTGGCCCATAGCTTTGGGCGGCTGTGGAGAGAACGAGGTTTCCTCACCTCTCATGGTCAGAAAATTCAGAATGGTCCCTTGGTGTTACAATTGCTTGCTGCCGTAACCTTACCCAAGAAACTAGCCATAATAAAATGCAGTGCCCATAAGGCAGTGGTGGATGAAGTGGGAGAGGGGAATGCTTTTGCTGATCAAGTCGCTGAGCAGACAGCCCAGTCCACACTGTCGGCTAAGTTTGTAACCTCCTCTACAAGATGGGTGGAAGAATCGGATTTGTTCAATAATACCATAGAGAGCGTGCAAGAAATACAGAAAGAGGCTACCCCAGTTGAGTTGGTGCGATCGGAGCAGGAGGTGGGAAGGTTGGATGAAAATAACTGTTGGGTTGATTTGACGGAAAAACAAAGATGGCTGCTGCCCAATGCTCTGGTACAGGCCGTTGTAACTATGGCACATGGCCAGCTCATATTGGAGCTGAAGGTATTTGTGCTTTATTGGACCCAGTATGGAATAACCCCAACATCCAAAGGACGGCTGTCCACTTAGTCCAATTTTGTATGGTCTGTTTACAACATAATCCAGGAAAGGGGGAAAATGTTTTGAGTGGGAACTTTGCGCCCCGACCTTGCCGTTTGAGGTACTCCAGATGGATTACATCCACATGGAGCGCGTCAACAATTTGAAATATGTTTTGGTAGTGGGTTGCGCCTTTAGCAAATGGTTTGAGGCTTACCCAACTAAAGATAACACCGCTCTGGCTACAGCAAAAGGTCTCATCAAGGAATTTATGACTAGATGTGGATTGCCCCGTTTGATTTGGTTGGACAATGGGGTGCATTTCCATGGGGCCCTTGTTAGACATATCTGTGATGGGCTGCAAATACGACAGATATTCCATGCAGCTCGACACCCCCAGTCAGCAGGATTAGTGGAGAAATATAATGGAATTGTGAAACTTAAGATGGCTAAGATTCAAGAGAGTACTGGCTTAAAGTGGCCTGACACCCTACCTTTGGCCCTCATGTCATTACGAGTTACCCCCATTCACGTTCTGGACTCTCCCCTTATGAAGTAATCTTTGGGCGGCCTGCTAATGTATGGGGAGTGCCCAGACCACGGTCATTTACGGATCTTGAATATCCTATGTTGATCGATTACCTGTATACTTTGACTAAAGATCTCCGTTCTATTCACCAGCAGGTAGCATCTGTATTGCAGCCCTTGCCAGAGGGCCCCGGACATCGATTGGAACCTGGCCAATGGGTACTGGTTAAGAAATACGAGCGAGACACCAGACTGGCTCCGAGGTGGTCTAAGCCAGTGTTTCCCAAACTGTGGTCCACGGACCCCCAGGGGTCCTTGACACATTTCCAGGGGGTCTGCAGGCAGCAGTTTTAAAAGCACTGCAAAGTTTCTTGTATAATTAGCAGTTTTCAAGCAACAATAAATGTGTCAAGATAACACCAGTGATTAATGTACCTGCTGGAGAGAGAGGAGAGTTTTGTCCAGTGGCAGCTTTAACTTATCTAATGTAGCACATAGGGTTAATATGCGTACTGCAAAGAACAAGTACCATGCATTTAAAAAATATAAGGTATTTTATGTGCATAGGTCAATGGGTTACTGCTTTTGTCAGTAACTTATTTTTCCTCCCAAATTATCCTACCATGATGCATGGTAAGGTCTTCATTTACTATTCTTTATAAGCTAAAAAAATGTAATATGTAATGATAAATGTGTTTGGAGAATGCACCTTTGTTTCCCAAAAACTTTTGGGGAGAGCCTTCCAAAGCCCCCTCAGTAGTGGCCAGGTTCACTCACTGAACTTGGTATGCACCGTATGGGGACTTGTCTGAAAACATTTTCTAGGGCTGCTTTTGGTTTTCAGTCTGGCCCTGGCAAAGGGCAGGAGCCTCGTACTGCAAAATAAAACCAGCCATTTAAAATTTAAGTCACTGGGATGCAGCACCAATCTTCCCATTAAATTATTTTGTTTTTTTGAAAATTCTTTCAATATAAAATATTAAGAGGGATATTTACAACAGAAGTGGAGGAGCGTGTCATTAGCCTCCTTGGCTTAACGACACGCTCCGCCACTACTGAAACGCAGGGCTGCACCATATTTACAAGAATATGGTGCAGCCCTGCGTTTCCCCCTGCGCTGGCGCTACACTTAGCAGGATTTGCCAATGCAGGCACCCTTGCACCATAGTGCAAGTATGTCTGCGTGCAGGGGAAGATTGTTTATGTACAGGAAGGTCCTCCTTCCTGCACATAAACAGTCTTGAAATGCTGTTTTGTCACTTCTATGTGTTCTGCTTAATGCAGCACACATGGAAGTTACAAAATGTATTTTTTTTAAAGATTGTGTATGTGCAGGAAGGGTCACCTTCCTGAACATAAACAATTCATGGCGTTTTGCTTTTTCATGTGTACTGCATAAGGCAGCACACATGGAAAAAGTAAAATCGAAGAGAAATAAAGCATTTCTCCTCGATTCGCCAAGTTAAGAACAGGTGTATCCTGGTTTTAATTTTGGGGCAGCCTCCTATTTACGCTGCCCTTGTAAATAGGAGGCAGTGTCAAAATCAATGGATGTTGCAGTGGAACGCCCACCACAACACCCAATGCCCACCTCTTTCACTCTAAGTATTGCATGAAAGGGGGCTTTATTTGCAAGGCAGCGTTAAGCCACGGTAAGTGGCTCAACGATGCCTTGTAAATAAGGCGAAGCCCCTATCGCCACGGGAACATCGCAAAAAGTGACGTTCCCATGGGGATAGGGGCTTGCAAATATACCCCTAAAATCCTTAGTCATTCGAGTTTTTCTTTTGTGTGCACGTGTGTTTATTTTGTTTGAATTACTGTTTTAATGTTTGAAATGTAATCCTACAAATTGTTTTGGGGTCCCCGGCTTCCAGTGGTGACTCAGTGGGGGTCCACAGGAGTCAAAAGTTTGGGAACCACTGGTCTAAGCCATATCAGATTCTTCTGGCCATGCGGACGGCTGTAAAGGTGGACGGAAAGAAACATTGGATCCACGTTTCTCATCTGGAAAAATTGCCGCTCCCGCTTCCTTATGATCAGCAGCATCCTGATGGAATTCTGACCCAGGAAAGTGAGAGAGCCACTGCATTTGTCCCTTTTCCGACGCCTGTGAAATAGAGCAAAGGCAAGAAGAATGCGTGACGGGATCGGGCGAGACGGCCACAGTAGAATCCGCAAATGCCCTTAACCCTGTCACCAATACTCCAGTTGGCAGGGGCTCTGATGAAGGAAACGTACCTTCCCCTGTGTTATTTTCTGATCAGGAAGTTTCGGGTCATGTGCGTTACAACCTACGGCCAAGAAAACATCGCGGTACCTCAGACGACACAGTTAGGAGATAAGAAAAGACTTGAATGAAAAGGGTTTGCTAGATTCTTGTCTGAGGTACAGAACGAGACACTGGACTGAACTCGTTGAGAGCTGGAACTTTGGTATTGTGCTCTGTTCAGAAAGAAAGACTGCTACACACGAAAGGCCAGGTTGTACATCTGATTTCAACAAAGGCATTTTGTTTTCTTGAGATGAACGATAGGAGTCTGCCTGTGAGACTCTAGACGGACACAGGAAAGAAGAACCCTCTGGCAGGATGGTCTGCTTTGACCCAGTATAGTTTTGGACTTTTAGCTAGGAATGTACCCTTTTGGTCGTTGTGGTGTGTGGGCTTCGGCGGACCGGAATAACAAACGGGGAGGCCAGATGTATCGAGCTATGGCTAGCGGTTTTTATTGCTGTTGAGTACAAGAGGGGATATGCAGTCTCTGGTAAGGGTAGCCCGGTGTCCACGATGGTATCCGGATGGTATGGCACGTTGTACAGGGAAGCACCGGGGTCTGTCTCCCGCTGCTGGGCTGTGGTCATCAGGGCGGTGTGTTCTTCTTTTCTTCAGGGTGGGGTCGTCTGGTCTCGTGGATTACACCGATGGGCCTTGGAGGTTGGAAAAGAGAGAAAGTGCAGGGCCGTTAGTCCTTGACTCTCGTGTATAATGTATACTGCCACCGTCACCGGGATGTGGGGGGGATACGGAAGATGCGATGGTGAGGAAAGGGGCAAACGGGGAGGTGGAAGAGACAGGGGATAGAGGGAAGGTGTGAGTAGGGTGTTCAAGGGGGTGAAAGGAGGACTATATATCTATATACAGTGCTAAAAGTGCTCAGGGTTGTGTACTTTATACAATATCTACAACTATAACTACAAGGGACACACGGAGAAGGTTGACGGTTACTCACGTGGCCCGCCGCAACTCCCTGGTGAGTCGCGGCCGCTCTCCAGCCACCTCCTGAGGACTCCACCAGTCCTCCGACCATACGTCGCCGTCGGCGTCCTCCTCCTCCTCCTCCTCGATTCGGCTCTCCGACTTCTCTCCGCTCACTCTCCGCTCCGGTTCCTTCCTTGCTGTCTCCTGCCACGAGTCCGCTGGTGGGAACCTCTTTTCCTGTGGACCGTCGGCTTTTCTGTCTTCCGGGACGCAGTCGGGGGCGGGACTTCCGGGGTCAGGGAGAACTGCTTCCGGTATCCCGTTTGTCGCGATGGAATCCTGTCGTACCTGCAGAGGGAGAGAGAGAGAAGAATTCCTGGGGAAGGGGAACAAGGTGCAGTCGGGGTTAGACACGTTGGACCCCGCGCGAGGATGCTTCCCCGCTGAGGTAGGGACCGTGACCTTTCCACATCCCCTTTCCCTGGCTGTCCTTCTTGTAGGGGTTGCTGAGCAAGGGAAGCGGGAGAGGTAATCAGCGTTACCCTGTTCGACCCCTTTTCTATGTTCAGTCCTGAACCTATATGGTTGGAGGGAATGGAACCACCTGAGGACCCGATCATTGTGGCCCCGATTGCAGGCCATCCATTCCAGGGGCGCATGGTCCGTATATAAAACGAACTCTCGCCCCTCGAGGTAATAGCGGAGACTGTCCACTGCCCACTTTATCGCTAGGGCCTCTTTCTCGACACAGGCGTAGTTCATTTCTCTGGGATATAGCTTTCGGCTTAGGTATAATATCGGTCTTTCGTTCCCCTGTGGGTCTTTTTGGGACAAGACGGCCCCCAACCCTTGGTCGGATGCATCTGTTTGTAAGATAAAAGGTTGGCTATAGTCTGGGCTAACAAGGACGGGTCTGGACACCAGGGCCTGTTTCAGTTGTTCAAATGCTTGTAACATCGGAGAATTCCAATTTCCAATTTAAAACATTTATAAAGCGCAGCGTGCACCATACGGTTTCTTGGCGCTAGTGGAGAGTTCGACAACTGAGACAAAAATAAAACCTGGCGTAGAAAAGAGGGGAAATTACACGGAAAAGGCCTGTTTGAAGAGAAACGTTTTTAGATCTTTACGAAAGGAGAGATAATGAGTGGCAGAACGGAGGTGATCAGGGAGGGAGTTCCAGAACATGGGGGCTAGGGTAGAGAAGTTAGTTCCACCCCACTTTTTACGTTTGAAACGTGGGATCTGGAGGAGGGATTTGGAAGAAGAGCGAAGCTCTCTGGTAGGGACGTATTCATTTATTAGCGAGGAGATGAAAGCGGGGGCAGTGCCTTGACGGGCCTGAAAGACCATGCAGCCGGTCTTGAACAAGGAACGTTCCTTAACAGGAAGCCAATGAAGCTCCCTGAGGAGGGGTGTGGAATGATGATAACGTGGGAGACCATAGACCAGCCGGGCCGCCTGGTTCTGGACCATCTGGAGTCTACGCAGGCTGTATGCTGGAATGCCGTTGTAGAGGGCATTGGCATAATCCAGCCGCGATATCACCATGATCAACTTGAGTGCCTGTGGGGAAAAGAAACGGGAGACAGTGCGGATGGTTCGGAGGGTGAGGAAACAGGAAGAAACTACAGTGCTGATTTGTGAATGAAGGGTGAGCTGGTTGTTCATTTTAACCCCCAGTGTTTTAACTGTGGTTGAGGGAGTGGGGGAGGGACCAAGAGAGGAGGGCCAGAAGAGGGAGTTCCAGGGACTGGACGAACCACCGGTGAGAACCAACTCGGTTTTGTCCGGGTTCAATTTAAGATGGTTGTGGTTCATCCAGTCCCTGATGAAGGTCATGGTAGACTGAAAGTTAGAGACAGAGAGAGGAGAGGAGGACAGGTCAAAGATGAGCTGGAGGTCGTCGGCATAATTGTACACGGTGACCTCCAGCTGCTGAAGAGCGAAAATAAGAGGGATGGCGTAGTTCCTCCTCTGTTTTGGTAGTCTTCTTCAATAAATCAGTCAGGGGAACAGCCGTTTGCGAAAAGTTGGGAATGAACCTTCTGTAGTAGCCCAGAAGCCCTAGGAAGGCCCTGAGCTCTTTCTTGGTTTTTGGGAAGGGTGTGGACTGAATGGCCGTTATTTTGTTGTCTTGGGGACGGATAAGGCCTTCACCCAGGAGATAACCCAGATATTTGACGCTTTGAGCCGCCAGTGTCGTTTTGGCTGGGTTAATGGTGAAGCCGCTGTTTCCCAGAGATGACACAACCGCCCGGAGATGGTCCCTGTGTTGTTCCCAGGTATCGCTATGGATCACTATGTCATCTAGATATGCCCCCGCATATTGGGAATGTGGCTGTAGGACCTGGTTCATGGCCCTCTGAAAGGTTGTGGGGGCTCCGTGGAGTCCAAAAGGCATTACCCGGAACTGAAACAGGCCGTCCGGTGTAGAGAAGGCTTGTTGAAATAAGGTAAATCCCCGTGCAAAATGGGTGTGCCGTGTGAGGTCAAGAACCCTCTCTCTCTCCAGAGGAGCCCAAAATGGTGAACCACCCCGAAGGCATACTGGCTGTCGGTGTAAATGTTCGCTGTGGTTCCTGTTGCCAGGATGCAGGCTGGCGTCAAAGCAATCGGTTCCGCTGCCTGGGCAGATCGCTGGGTGATGCGGGCTGTTTCTACTACAGTTCGAGCCGTGGTGACTGCATAGGCAGCGGAAGTGGTACCATCGGAGAGTTTGATGCAAGAACCGTCCACCCACAGCTCCCCGTCGGGGTCAGGGAAAGCCGTGTCTCTGAGATCGACCCTACTCCTGGTCTGTTCGTCCGTAAGAGTCACGCAGTCATGTACGGGGTGCACATTGGGATCGTTCTCTGGCAAGGGTAACAGAGTTGCTGGGTTCAGTGTGGTGCATCTTTTCAGGGTGATATGGGGGGCAAGCAAGGTCAGTTCGTATCCAGTCAGTCGTGCACTCGTCAGATGTTGCGTCTTGGTTTGGTTCAGGAGGGTGTCGACTGCATGGGGTACCAGTACCGTGAGGGAATTCGAGAGTACAATCCCCTCACTCTGTCGGATAGAGATTGCAGCAGCAGCTACAGCTCGAAGGCAGGCAGGCAAGGCTCTGGCGACAGGGTCAAGAGTGGCAGAGAAGTAGGCGCACGGTCGTTGCTTAGGGCCGATGGCCTGGGTCAGGACAGATAAAGCGCACCCCTCCCTTTCGTGAGTGTAAAGGGAGAAGGGCTTTTTGTAATCAGGGGTACCTAGGACAGGGGCTGAGCAAAGGGCATCTCGCAGTTCTGTGAAGGAAGTTTGACACTCAGGGGTCCAAGGGAGTGGGAAAGGGACGTCTTTGTTTAGCAGAGAAAGCAGTGGTTTTACAACGAGGCTGAAGTTTGGTAACCATTGTCGGCAGAAGGAGGTGAGGCCTAATAGGGAGCGAACCTGCTTCTGGGTCTTGGGGACAGGGGTATCTAGAATGGTTTGGATTCGATCTGGGGTGAGTTTTCTTCCATCTTTGGACAAGAGGTGGCCTAGGTAAGTGACCTGGGGTAGGCAGAATTGCAACTTCTTCTTGGAGACCTTGTGGCCATTTTCCGCAAGGAAGTGCAAGAGTTGAATGGTGGCGGTAACCGCTAGAGGGGTGGTGTCGGCTGCCAAAAGGATGTCATCGACATATTGTACCAACACCACTCCGTCGGGTAACTGGACTTGGTCTAGTTGTCTTTTGAGGGCCTGGCTGTAAATGCTAGGGCTTTCCGTGTAGCCTTGAGGCGCTCGGCAGAACCTATATGAGCGGGCTTTTAGGGTAAAGCCGAAGAGATATCGTCTGTCTGGGTGGATGGGGATGGAGAAGAATGCGTTCTTGAGGTCGATGACGGAAAAGGTGGTGGCAGTGGATGGAATCAAGGTCAGGATGGTGGTGATGTCTGAGACCACAGGGTACTGGGGTACCACCACTTTGTTGATCTCTCGGAGGTCGATGATGAAACGGTATGCTTTCTCATCTCCCTCTCCCTGCTTCTTGATAATGGGCAAGATAGGGCTGTTGCAAACGTTGCTAACCACTTCCTCTACCACTCCTGCGTCTATCAGTGACTGGATAATCATTACCAATGCCTTCTCGCCCTCTGGCGATATCCGATATTGTGGGAGTTTTGGGAGTGTTGCGTCTGGTCGGACAGTAATGTGCACTGGGTCAATTAACATACGCCCTACGTCCGAATCCGCTTTGGCCCACAGATACGGAGGTAGAGTGTCAAGCAGGGACGCGTCAACGTCGGTGATGGAAAACATGTGTCGGGGGGAGCAATGTCTAAGCAGAACGGGGTTGTCGTAAAGAAACACTCGAACTCCATCTTGGGAACACCTGATCGTCGCTCGGAAGTGTTTCAGTAAGTCAAGTCCCATAATGGCGTCAGGGCTATTGGAGGAAAGCAAGAACGTGGTGTCGGTGGTGTTGTTTTCTACGTCAAAGAGAATCGGGGCAGACAAAGGGTTGGTGGAGGGCGTACCATCGAAACCTGTCGATGTTATGAGTGAGCCAGACAAGGGTGCCCTTGGAATCAGTCGTTTAGATAACGCACTACGTGTTGCGCCAGTGTCTACCAGAAATGGAGACTTGGTACCCAGGACCTTAGCAGTGACATAAGGGCCCTGCTGGTCAACATAGAGCTCGACTGGATCCCTCCCTCGCCCTTGGCTGTCCTATGCGAAGGTGTGAGTATCGTCATAGTCAGATTGTTGATATTGGTTCTGCCTGGGTCGGTCGAACGTATTTGGTCTGCTTGATCTGTCGTTAGTCGCGTCATTTGGGGGCCCTCGTTGTTGTCCCTTAGGTCTCGGTCCGTTTGCTACGTCCCTGGGGTCTTTGTTTCTGATCATTTCCAGAAGAACTGGGCACTGGGATTTCCAATGGCCAGTCCCTTTGCAGAAAGCGCACTGATTTTCTCTAAGGTCTGTGCGTCCACTGTAGGAAGTCAGAGTGCGGTCCTGGGGAAATGTAGTCTTAGGGACGTTTGTCTGGTAGTTTCCCCGGTATTGGTCTCGTCCTATAGTCACCCCTTGCAGTTTGGCAATCATCACCCTCTCTTTTAAGTCCTTCTTCTTTTTCTCTGTCGCCCTATCATTTTCATTTTTCTGATGCTCATAATATTGGGCCATTTGGAGAATCGCTGTAGGTTTGGAGGCTGCCCAACTACTCTCGCTGGCCTGTAGTTTCTGGGAGATTTCCGATGATAGGCCCTTAACATAATTCTGGACAAACAGATGGTGTCCGGTTGCAGTGGTCATGTCCTGGCCGCTGTAATCGGAGAACACCGTTTCAAACCGGGAGAAGTATTCCGATACATCCTCCTGGGGTTTTTGGCGACAGGCTGTTACTATCGACCAGTCCACTTTCTTTTCTGGGATTAGGGTTTTTAATTTCTCTACGATTTTATCTGGGAGGTCTAGAATGGATTTCAAAGGCTTTTGTCCTGGTCCCCGTTGTTTATCCAGATCATCGAGTTGTGACCAGGTATGTCCAAACAGCTCAAGGTGGTCGACTTTCCGGATTTGCTTCCACACATCAGCTGGTAGACATAACCCGAAGAACAAGTCGATGTCAGCCAGGGTCATAATCGTTGAGCCCAGGGCTGTACCCAATTCAGTATAGAAGGCAGTGGGGTTTTTTCGTAGGTCGGGTAGAGATTTCCGGAATGTCAGTATCTGTTGCCGGTCCCACGGCTGGTAGACCCAGTTGTACACTACCCTTCCCTTCTCATCTTGGTTGTTTGCATCATCGTGAGTCCCTGTACCCCGAGGAGGAACCCAGTAAGGGGCAGCCTCTCGTATCGGCATCATGGTGTTAGATTGCTCGGTTGGTGGTTCGGTCACTACGGAGGCTGCGGATTTAGCTCCCGGCTTTCGTTCAGTGAGGTGGCGGAAAACCTCAAGCGTACGCGTAAGGAGGTCCGACACATCACACTCGCCCTCATCCCCGATATCGACCTTCCGGTACAGAGTCCTTAGGCTCTCGGGACCTTTGTCTCGATATCGGTCCTCGTATGCATTCAAGACATGATAACACAGTCGTACAGTAAAATGTCGTCTGTGACTCCCTGTATACGAGCTGAACACATCCGTGATGTACTCTTCATCCTCCTTTCTTTCTACCAGTGTCCTTGCTATTTTGTCGATCCCCGCTCGCTCATCTTTGTCTAGTCTGTTTGTTCTTGCAGGGCCAGCCCCTCGAGTCTCATGGTCGTCTAACGTTGTTGTTGATGCGGGTTTTAATACAAGGGGTTCGGCTGGCACAGAGGCCATTGGGGCCGACGCTGTGGCGGTACCTTCGTTTGTACCTGGGGGTGGCGCGTGCTGCGCCAAGGGTTGAGAAGGGGCATATGGAGGGGGCATGTAGATGATAGGAGGACCCAACAGCAGGTCCTCATTGGCTCGTTGTTTCGAGGGTAAATCAGGGTAGAGCATGGAGGGAGTTCTAACCGGACACTGGCTTGGCGTTTCCATTTCTAGTTTCTGTTTAGCTTTCTCTCTTTCCTTTATCTCTTTTTCTAAGTTCTGGGCAGCTAGGTGGGCTGCTTTTCGCAGCTCTTTTTCCAGCCTACTCTCAGTTTTCTTTTTACGTTGTTCAGTTTCTTTTCGCCACATGCCGAAACTGTCAAGCATAGTGGGTGTTGTCTTGTTTTTACCCAGGGCAGTTTCTAGCGTTTTTATTTTATCATCATCGAAGGATCCTATCAGGGGCCACTGACTTTCTTGACCCTTTTTCGTATATTTATGCCATAGTTTACTATAGGCTATAGCGGTCAATCCATGCTTCATGAACATGTCCTTATTAGGGGTGCCTTCCAGTGGGGCTGGATGGTCCATCTCTAATAGGCGGTCCGGGCTAAACAGGCTACTAATCAGTGGGGAGAAGACAGACATGACGGCTCGTAACGAGGGACTAAAAAGTCAGCACTGCCTATCTTATCACTAGGTGCAAAGACTGGACAGAATATTTCTATTCTACGTTGTTTGCAGGCAGTGAATACCTCATGGATCAAAATAACAAAAGACCAATAAATAACAATGGGGAGAATGAGTAGGTCCGCAAAGATCTGCGTTACCTACCCTTTTCACTATCTGCAAAAAGGGTGGTCTCTTCCCTGTTTGCAGACAGGGAATCTCCAGGAAACAATAGTTTTGCGAACAACAGTTCAGTTTCAAGTGATTATTGAGTGGGGGAGAAAAAATAAGCACGGCTGCTGCCCTACCTATCCTCCACTGCTTGCAAAGAGAGAGCCCGTTGTTTCTCCGTTTGCAGACAGTGAATCTCCAAATAAATAAAAAGAGCAATACTAGTATTTTTAAACAAACAAGCAATCAAGCAATCATTTCGCAACTTGTCGTGGTTACACGACCTTACCCGGACCGCATGGACAGTTTCCTGTCTTCCGAATCCAGCGCCCGATCGTCCTCTCTTCTCCGTTATCCTCGCGGCACTCATGATGGTTCCCAGTCAGGACCGTAGATCACTCGAGAGAGGTCTGTTCGGAACCAGTGAAGTTCGGATGATCGGCTGTCAGACGAGGGTCTATCGGACAGACGCGTTCCCGATCGTTGCAGTCGTTCACTTTGTCGTCAGGACCTCTCCCACTGGATCCATGGCTCGCTGATGGGCCCCACGTTGGGCGCCAATTGTTGAAATAAGGGTGACACTACCAATCAGAATATAAGATCCTTAAGTATTGCCCGGCGGTGTCGCCTCTTGAACCCATAAAGAAGTTAAACTATTGAAGAGGCAGGCGCTGGAGACTGGAAGGCAGGAAACAAGGTTTTTATTCTCTCCGGAGGAGAACACAACGAAACAGACAGAAGGTATCGTTCTGAGGTGCTCTAACTGCATCCCTGAGGCCTGGCCTCTTATACACAAGTTTATCTCTTTATTGCATGTAACACATTCTCGTCGATACTTTGATGTACGGAAAGACATCCTCAGAATCCCCCCTTCCCAGCCCGTTCCCACGCAAGGTTACAGTGGAAGTCCCCGCCCCGTTCACAACAGGTGATGATCATCGCGCAGCTGGATATTCCGCCGATTCACGGAGTGTGTGGGGTTCGATCGGATCTCGTAGGGCGGGGGGCTTTGATCAACCCGGGGATCCCTTGCTGGGGGGAAACTTTCTATTGTACGGGGAGGGGCAAGGAGCAGTATCGGCAGGGCTGGGTGTCGGCCTGGGAACGAGGAAGACGAACGGGCACACGGGGAAAAGGGGTTTGCATCAAAGGGCCGGGGATCATGAATGGGAAGAAGGGAGGTGTTGCGCTGGGAACAGGACGAGGGCCTGGGGCAGAGCAGCGACGAAGAGGGGTTTTATGATTCGCGGCAGGTGCAGGCAGGGGGAGGTTGTCAGCGAGGCTAGGAGGGGGAGAGAGGCGCGCTGGCTCTCGGCGAGAGCAGGGAAGCCATGGTGCTCAAAATGGCGGCTGTTTTACGCGCACAAAAGGTTTAAGGAGAGCAAGAGGGCGCCGATAATGTTGACGGTTTCAGCCCAACTTTCAACAGGCTGTCTTTCGTTTGTAGTCTTCTTTCAGGGGAATTTGCCAGTATCCCTTGCATAAGTCAAGAGTGCTTATGTATTTTGCTGAACCGATCCGTTCCACCATTTCGTCCACCCTCGGGAGGGGATAGGCATCGAATCGGGAGACCTTATTCACTTCACGAAAGTCTATGCAGAAACGAACCGAGCCGTCGGGTTTGGGGACCAGGACTATCGGGGAGTTCCAACTACTAACCGATGGCTCGATAATACCCATTTGCAGCATTTGTTCTGTCTCTTTTCTTATAATGGCTCGGCGGGCCTCCGGGACACGATAAGGCCGTTGTCTGATCGTGACCCCGGGATCGGTCTGAATGGCATGTTCCACTAGTGTTGTGTGTCCGGGAAGGGAGGAGAAGACATTTTGTACAGGGGACAGCACTCGCCTCAAATCCTGTTGTAACCCGAGAGGTAGGTCCGGGTCCAGGCAACCCTCAAAGGGTAGCGTGGTAACCGTTTGGACGCCGGACAGGACGGGGAGGGGACCCTCCCATTTCTTTAGGAGGTTGATATGGTATATCTGACGGACCCCTCGAGTAGGTTCGGTCTCTATCTCATATGTAACAGGAGTCACCTGTCGGATAACGGAGAACGGTCCCTGCCACTGACCCAGGAGTTTGTGATCCGAGGAGGGCAGGAGCAATAACACCAAATCCCCAATGGCAAAGGAGCGATTTTTGGTTCCCTTGTCATACTGTTGTTTTTGTGTGTTTTGGGCGTTTTCCAGGTTTTGTCGTACAATGTCTCTGATCTGGACAAGGTGTGTCTTGAGGTTGTCAACATACTCGGGCAAGGGTCGGGTACGATCGGGTTCTGCTTCCCAGGCTTCGCAAGCCATATCCAGCAATGTTCGCGGAGGCCTCCCATATAACAGCTCGTATGGCGAGTAACCGGTGCTACTTTGGGTTTTACACCGGATGGCGAAGAGAGCCAGGGGTAACATCTCTTCCCACCTCTTGCTTTCCAGACCTAGCAATTTTTTAAGGGTGGCTTTCAATGTGGCGTTATAGCGTTCCACTAAACCATCGGTTTGTGGGTGGTACGCGGAAGTCCGTAGCTGTTTAATTCCCAACTGAGAGCATACCTGGCGCATTAAGGCGGATACAAAAGGGGTCCCTTGATCCGTTAAGATCTCGCGGGGAAATCCAACACGGGTAAAGATGGACACTAGCGCTTTCGCGATGTTTTGGGTGGTGGGTTGTTTTAGGGCGACCGCCTCAGGAAAGCGCGTGGCATAGTCCACCACGACTAGAGCATATCTACAGCCGCTCCTGGAAGGCAACATCGGACCTATGAGGTCCATCCCTATGTGACTGAAGGGGACGTCAATGAGGGGAAGAGGACGGAGGGGCACCTTAGGGGGTCGGTAGCGGCTGTTCCTTTGGCAGATGGAACATTCCTTACAGTACCTTTTAATCTGGCCATACACACCGGGCCAGTAGAACTTCTCGAGGATTGCCTTTCCTGTCTTTTCCTCACCGAAATGACCGCCCAAGAGATGGCTATGAGCCAAGAACAACACTTTATCGCGGAACGGACCAGGGATGATTAGTTGTGGGTGTTGTTGTGGTCCTGCCTTCCGATATAACAGTCCTTTGGAACGGAAGAATTAGGGACCTACATGTAAAGGGCCCTCGTTGTCCTGGGCCCGTTCCCAGGCATCCTGTAGCACGGGGTCTTCCTGCTGTGTTGCTCGGAATTCGCGATCCGTTTCCCAGGAATGCTGTGCTTCTTGGATGGGGTATGCTCCAACGTACCCTCTTCTTTCCTTTTTCTTCTGGGTTTTTGATTTGACTGGTTTAGATGAGGACATGCTCGAGGATTGGTGTTGCGCAAATGGGGCTTCCTTCCACCAGTTCTCCAGGGAGCAGGTAGTATCGTGCAGCAGGAGGGGAAGTCCGCTATAATCGCTACCCAATATTGCTTGTTCCGGCAGATTGGGTATCAGTCCCACGTTCAGCAGACTTCCTCGGTCCGTTGTGTGCTGTACTTTCACTCGGGCTGTGGGGTAGCTTTTGGTATCCCCATGTACACATTTGATGGCCACAGAACCGGTGATAGGGCCAACAGGATAAGGCATGTCCTGGGGACGTAAGACGCTGTGTCTACACCCGGTGTCAGCCAGCGCCATCAAGGGATGGTCATTGATTTTCACAGGGCACCTGAAGGGTGGGGGAGAGGCGTCCGACGTAAGGCACACATAGCTCCGGGACACCCCCACTTCCATGGGCTCTTCCTTTTGAGGACAATGACGAGCGATATGTCCAAAACCACCACAATGATAACATTGAGGTCCGGGTGGGTTTGATCTTGGCATTACAGGATAGGGTACCAAAGGGACTGGGTCCGGCCTTCTGGGGACTGGGGGTCTTTGGGTACGGAGGTGACTGCTGTGTGGCCCCCGAGGAGGGGGGTGTTCATCCTTTATTTTCTGTATTTCTTGGGCTTTACTGTAGGCGCCGGCTATTTCTATTGCCGTGTCCAGTGTTAAGCGGGCATGTTGTCTTACCCACTTTTGGGTTGCCGGATGAAGGAAAGCGAGGAATTGTTCGAGATTAATCTTGGCCACTATGTCTTCTTTGGTGGATGTAGCGGGTTTCAACCAACGGGTTGTTAAATCCTGGATACGGTAAGACAGGGCCCGCGGGGTTTCTTGTGGTCCTTCTCGGACTTGTCGTAGGCGGATCCTATAGGAGTCCTCGTCTATCCCTAGGCGCTCTAGGATGCAGGCCTTGATGTCAGCGTACGGGGTCTGTCCTTGTAGGTTGGCCTGTTGGTAGGCTGACTGCAAATCACCGGTCAACAGAGGGCCCAAGTAGTGCCCCCAACGATCGACAGGCCAATTCGCTGCCTGGGCCAGCCGTTCAAAGTTTGTAAAAAAGAAGTCGGGATCTTCGCCCGTCACATATTTCTGCAAGACCACAGACGGTAAGGAAGCCACGGGTCTCTGCTGTCCCATGGCCTCCGTGAGTTTTCCAAGGGCCTGATCCTGTGCCGTGCCTTGTCCCTTCAAAACGTCATGCAGTTGGCCGCGGTCATCCTCAGCGGTTTTCATAAACCGTTCCATCATTTTTCCCAGTTGTTCCTGGCATTCAGCCAGTTTCTTAACAGCGGCCTCCATGCCTCCGGGAGATCCCACTTCTGACACCACCTGTGGTGTGTGGGCTTCGGCGGACCGGAATAACAAGCGGGGAGGCCAGATGTATCGAGCTATGGCTAGCGGTTTTTATTGCTGTTGAGTACAAGAGGGGATATGCAGTCTCTGGTAAGGGTAGCCTGGTGTCCACGATGGTATCCGGATGGTATGGCACGTTGTACAGGGAAGCACCGGGGTCTGTCTCCCGCTGCTGGGCTGTGGTTGTCAGGGCGGTGTGTTCTTCTTTTCTTCAGGGTGGGGTCGTCTGGTCTCGTGGATTACACCGATGGGCCTCGGAGGTTGGAAAAGAGAGAAAGTGCAGGGCGTTAGTCCTTGACTCTCGTGTATAATGTATACTGCCACCGTCACCGGGATGTGGGGGGGATACGGAAGATGCGATGGTGAGGAAAGGGGCGGACGGGGAGGTGGAAGAGACAGGGGATAGAGGGAAGGTGTGAGTAGGGTGTTCAAGGGGTTGAAAGGAGGACTATATATCTATATACAGTGCTAAAAGTGCTCAGGGTTGTGTACTTTATACAATATCTACAACTATAACTACAAGGGACACACGGAGAAGGTTGACGGTTACTCACGTGGCCCGCCGCAACTCCCTGGTGAGTCGCGGCCGCTCTCCAGCCACCTCCTGAGGACTCCACCAGTCCTCCGACCATACGTCGCCGTCGGCGTCCTCCTCCTCCTCCTCCTCGATTCGGCTCTCCGACTTCTCTCCGCTCACTCTCCGCTCCGGTTCCTTCCTTGCTGTCTCCTGCCACGAGTCCGCTGGTGGGAACCTCTTTTCCTGTGGACCGTCGGCTTTTCTGTCTTCCGGGATGCAGTCGGGGGCGGGACTTCCGGGGTCAGGGAGAACTGCTTCCGGTATCCCGTTTGTCGCGATGGAATCCTGTCGTACCTGCAGAGGGAGAGAGAGAGAAGAATTCCTGGGGAAGGGGAACAAGGTGCAGTCGGGGTTAGACACGTTGGACCCCGCGCGAGGATGCTTCCCCGCTGAGGTAGGGACCGTGACCTTTCCACAGTCGTATTGTACCTGAAGAAGAACGCCCTTTTGCTCCACGATATTTACCCTTTTATGAGCCAATGTTTTCTGCTTGGACCATGTGTGTAAAAATAGCTTTTGTAGTGATGATAACGGTTATATTAGCAATTTTCATGAGTATATTCATATATTTAGAGTATAAACATCCAATGCAAGCAATGATGCCATCTACTGTTGGCCCTCCAGAGCATTTGATGTTTTCCTTAGCCCCCCCATAAGGAAAGGCATCGCCAGACTTATGCTAAAAATATATTTGTAGAGATGCTTTACCAAATGCATAGTACTACTAATATGACAAATTGTTGGGTTTGAGGGCTTCTGCCATCAGTCATGCATAAACACGATTTATTCCTCTCCCTGCCTTTATCATATCTAGGAAGCTGTGAAGCATGATTCCAAATGTTATCAGCTATGTGTAACCATTATGTGGAGAACCCCAAACAGTACTCAGAGAAAGATTATAACATGATCTTAGCCTATATTGAAACACACCAGGGTTTTGATCCAGCAGGAAATGAAGGGGAGGGATCATTGGACCCAAATACCTGTATGAATTTATACACCACTAATGAAAACAGTACTTGGTTGAAAAACAAACTTTATGATTTCACTAACTTCAATCACTCACAGTATTTCCAGCAGTTCATCACTAGGAACGTCACTAGTGAACGCATTATGCCCATCCCTATTTTGAATACCTCCTCTGCTTTTTGTGTACAAGGAATGGGGCATGTGCAGGTAGGGAATAGTATCTGTAATTATACATATAGAATGAAAATTGTCAGCAGCCCCCCACTGTTAACTCCTCCAAATGTGTATTTTGTATGTGGGGAAAATGCATACACCTGGTTACCGCGAGGATGGGCAGGCCAATGTTATTTGTCGTTCTTGTACACCCCTGTATATATAGCACCTTCAGACTATCACAAAACTCATCAGCTTTATAACACAAAAGTGGTTTCCAACTAAGCATGGGCGGATTTTACGAATTGGCAATCCGCGAACTTGCGTATTTACGGATTCGCAATCCGCAAAATCCACGAACTCTCGCGAATTTGCGGATTTTTTTTTTTGTGTGTTCGCAAGGATTTCTGCCAGTTCGTGAGGGTTCTGTACCAGTTCCCAATTGCGAACGTACTTGTCGGCTCGCAACGGCCGCGACTATGTTGTTTCTACATCTGGTTCATCATCACAGGTTCACAGCACCCTCTGTTTCACCACTGCCACCCTCTGGTACACCCATGCCACCCTCTGGTACATCACTGCCACCCTCTGGTTGGTTTATCACTGTGGATTATGGGGGTGAAAAAAAGCAAGCACACCTGCCCTGCTTCAACTGACATAAATTAATTTGGGGTTGATTAATGTGTCACTGAATTTAAACTTCCAGTCTGGCTGGCACCTGCTTCCTTATCTGTAATTTGCTGAACTCTGAAGGGGCCCTTCAGGAAGCACTACAGGGAATGGTTACTAATGATAAGATTGAACTTTTGCACCTGCTGAGTGCTTTCAGTTTTGTCTGTAATTGCTTTCTGTTGCAGTGTAATTTTTTTAACAGGACCTTTGTTGTATACTTGTAGCTATTCTCTGAGCCTGCTGTGAGGGTCAGAGCAGGGTCATAGAATAGTTGCAAGTAGGCAAATGTACTCTGAAGGGGCCCCTCAGGAAGCACTACAGGGAATGGTTACTAATGATAAGATTGAACTTTTGCACCTGCTGAGTGCTTTCAGTTTTGCAAAAATCCAAATATCCAGCAGCATCCACAAAAGTAATCCTTCCAGGTCAAGATCCAAATCAAAGTGACCAGCACATGAAGAAAGCACTGGGAGTAGCCTGGTGGACAGGAACAGGAAGTTGGAGACTGTGGGGCACTTCCTTCCTCCCACCCCCACCCCCCAAAATGGACTCCTTGCAAAGAAAAAGTGCAGGCAAATGTCAACCTGAGGAGTTATTCTGATAAAAATCATAATTTTCAAGGTTTATGCTGCCTGCTGGTGGATTTCTTGTGCGAAATTGCAAATTTTGCAATCTCGCAATTGCGAGATTGTCGCTGCCCGCCGCATCTACGTGTTCGCAAGTATTTACTCCCGCGAAATTGTATAGTATTCTAGTTGGCAAGTGCGACCAAGCAAAAAATCCGCTTCGCACGGATTTTATGAATTTTCGGCAAGTTCGCGAGAGTTCGCGGATTGCGAATTTACCGAAAATCCGCAAAATCCGCGAGCGGAACGGATTTTAGGCCCATGCTTATTTCCAATAGACAGCGGAAGCAGCTCGGAATGACTGAGGTCGATCAGACCGATACATGCTTACAACAGTTTACTGATTTTACCAAGGGATTGGTCCCATTCTGTGGTCCGATATTCACAAGTCGAGAAGTTAGACGATTGTCCAGGGTGGTGGAAATTGTCATTAATATCACCACTGATATTATGACAAATATAACAGAAGAGCTTCAGGCCACGAGACTCGTTTCTCTCCAAAATAGAATGGTTTTAGACGTTATCTTAGCTGATCGAGGAGGAGCATGCCGAGTGATCGGCAGCTCCTGTTGCGTTTACATTCCAGACTCCGCCCCCACAGTTTATCTAGCTATTCAGAAGCTACATCGCATTGCTGCGGAAATGCATACTGACAATGGGTCCTGGTCACTCTCTAGTTGGTTCTGGGGGCTCCTGTCTACCTGGGGATGGAAACTATTGATGATAGTAGCTGGAGCTGAGGGCATTCTCTTCACCTGTTGCCTTTGTATGCAATGTGGTCCAGCCTGTTGCTCTTATTGTGCTACCAAAATGACATAGAGGAGACCGGTACATCATCGATTATTCGTAAAATGGCTGATTAATCCACAACAGATTGTAAAGGGTTTCCATCAAATTAGACTCAATAAACAGTCCTATCATTTGGCCAAACCTATGTGCAAATGAATCTGGTCCCCTGATCAGTGGGACACTCAGCTCCGCACCTTATTGTTGTATCAGGATTTGGTCCACCAAATACACAAACCGTCCATGTTGACTGATCTTTTGATGGTAAAGTAAGAAGAAATAGTGCAACGAACAAGAAAGTGATTTAAAATAGGATGGAATGTCCTCCTTCTAAATACTTTATTCTGCGGACTGAACACGCCTCCTAATTAAAAAATAGAACAGTGCAAGAGAAGACAGTGACAATTATCTGTCTACATAAGGGCCAACATGTTTCTGCCTAACGGGTATTTAATCCCTTGGCATTCGTCAGGGCCTCTGCTTGTGTAATAGTTGCACTCCTAATAGTGAAATATAGAATTCACCACCATCACCAAAACAAATTGTAGTAAAACTGGTTAGAAACGGTACAACCTGTAACAACCATGGACATTAACCCTCCGATTCACAATGGTTACTGTGAATTCTGTATTCGATGCATCAGTCTCATGTGCATAGTGTGTCACCAAGCCAACCAATAATGTGTGTCAGAAAATTAATTTTTATGCTTACCCTTTGTGGTAGGGCAATAGACCTCACCTCACCTGGACACTGCTCAGGTACTAAGAGGCCCCGCACTACAAAAATATAGGGAAAACAAAAAATTGTGGCAAAGTACTGTAAATACATTTTTTCGCTCTACACCCTGCCTATAATCATTCCTATAACCAAATGCCCTATATCTAGAGGCAAAACATGTGAGGTAGATAAAGCCATTCCTAGTACAGGAGATGATTGGGCCAAAGTTATGGTTTTAAAAAAGACACTTGCCCGAACCTTGGTCCATGGAATAACCATGGCAGAATATCTGAGGGCTAGTTGCGCCCCGCCTGGTCTAGTGGTCTCCAATGCTCCTCGACTATTCTTACAAGATAAGATCTTCCTGAAGGATTGGTCGCTTATAGCATGGAGATGTACTAGAGACTGGCTAATATTGATCATTAGCACAGCAAATAGAATAGCCAATACCATCTTGGTTGAAATACAGGTTTTAGAAGCAGCAATAAGAACAACAGTAACACCGATTCTGTTTAAAAAACAGCAGGACGAATCGAACAAAAACTTAGGTGAATTCAAGGAGACTATTCTGCAAACAAAATTAGATAAATTCAAAAAAGATTTGAGTAAATGGAAGCATGAACGTGTCTACACCTATACGAGCGATACGTACACACCACCTGTATACAGAAACAATGGAAAACGTTATGGGTCTAACTACTCTAGTTCAGGGTCTGACTGTAGTGATCCAGACAACACCAACACGGGCGCTCCTAGCTTTCCACAACGTGGGAGAGGTAGGGGGAACAGACCCTACTCATATGGCAATCAACATATTGGTCCATACCAGCAATGGTGGCCACCCACCCCTTGGGGTTTTCCACCGAACCAACAGCCTTACCCTGTACCTCCACCTCCGCTGAATTTCCAAGGGTTTCCAAATGCCTACAATTCTCAACATTTTTTAGGGTTTGGCCCACGCCGACCAAGAGGCAAAAGGCGAGCAGCACAAAACACAGTTGTACAATGGGAAGACCAGACAGGCCCACATGCAGGTACACGGAGCCAAACTGCCAAGAACCAGAAAGCAGGCCCATCGAACAATCCCTCGTAGTCAACTTATCTAACAAGATACTAACTCCACTTGAAGAACAAGTACTGAATAAAGGCTTGGGTTTCGTCATGACGAATCATGGGGACCCATTCACTTTCCAATGTGAATTGAGTCAGTTTTTCAGGAAACTTAGATTACACTATCTCTTCAAGGATCAGATCAATGCTGATTGCGACACAAACACCGGTCTTAGACCAAAATCTAAATTCCAGCCACCTATTCACACGGTTCCTCCACAGGTCTTAGCCTTTGAGCAAGCTGTTGCGGGTGATATTGCTTCACTGTGGAGCACAACAGTCAGGTCATTTAACAACCTTACCAAATCAGAACAAATGACACTGAAATAACTTTCAGAGGATCATTTAATAACTATAAAGCCTGCAGATAAGGGCGGCTCTATAGTTATTTTAAACACCACGGAATACCAGACTGAGTGCTATAGACAACTAAACAATAGACAGGCATACTCTCCCTTGTCTACAGATCCTACAGAAGAGGTGACTAAACAGATACAGGATATGGTTGAAGAAGCTTTATCTGAGGGTTGGATCACTCAAAGTGAGGCGACTTATCTGGTTGCTAAACACCCAACCGCTCCTTATTTCTACCTTTTACCAAAGGTACACAAACCTCAGAGGCCACCGCCTGGTAGGCCTATTATTTCAGGAATAGGGTCTCTCCTGGAGCCGTTGTCAACTTTTGTCGATTATTTTCTGCGGCCAATTGTACAGAAAATGCCTACATATTTGCAGGACACTAAAGATGTCTTGCGTGTCCTTCCAGAAATTGATTATGATATTGAAAGAGACCTCCTGCTCTCTTTTGATGTAGAATCACTGTATACTTCTATCCTCAGGATGAGACTTTGGAAGTCGTAACATCCATCCTGAGGGACAGTATATGTGAAACGATCACCCCTGTACCATTTATAATGGCTTTGGCAACTATAGCCATAAAAATGAATTTCTTCAAGTATGAGGACAAGCTGTTTCTCCAGATCTCGGGCACGAGTATGGGCAGCGTTTTCGCGCCGAGCCTGGCGAATTTATATGTGCACCAGTTCGAACAACAACACGTACTGACACCCACCAACCCCTTCCACACCTCTATTAGGTGGTGGAAGCGTTATATTGACGATGTGTTGGTGGTGTGGAGAGGCACGGTGGATTCCGTCAATGAATTCCACCAATGGCTAAACAGTAGAAACCAGTTTCTTAAATTCACCATGGAAACAAATAAGGAAAGAATTGCATTCCTAGATCTGTCGATCTATGTCACTACTGCAGGATTGCAGAGTGAACTGTATAAGAAACCTATGGCGCGGAACTCACTCCTCCTTTACGAGAGTTACCACCCGAAGTCCCTGCGCCAGAATCTACCATATGGCCAGTTCCTACGGGTTCGCAGGAACTGCTCCAATAGAGAGGACTTTGAGGTGCATGCTAGGAATCTCTGTGGACAATTACGGGATCAGACACTATCCAAATTCACTCATAAAAAGATCAAAAAAGAGAGCGGTTAACAACAATAGGGAGGCCCTCCTGGAAGCTCCAATCCCTAAACCACCTCTAACTAGACTCACTTCCGTGAGCACCTTCAATACTAGAAGCAATGCCATCCAGAAGATTGTCAAAAGACACTGGCGCCTTCTGAACCATGGGAGAGAGAAACTCGCGCAACCCTTGTTTGCGTTCAAAAGGGCAAGAAGCATTCGGGATCGACTTGTTCACACACGCCCAAAAGAGCTCCCTAGGAAACTTGGTGAAACACTGTGGAACCTTCCACCAGCTGTCGGGCATCACCCTTGCGGCACTTGCTCAGTCTGCCCTCAGACCAAACACACGAAGGAGATAGATATAGGCACCACGAGACCTTGGTTGCAGAGTAACTATAGTAATTGCAATAGTACCAATCTGATTTATATGCTGACATATCCTTGCTCCACACGATATGTGGGTATGACGACCCGCAAAGTCCGCACCAGGATGTTGGAACATAAGAGTTCTTTTCGTTGTAAGAAAAACAACACTAAACTTACGAGACATTTCCTGGAGCGTGCACATCTAGAAGCGGACTTCCAATGGACTGTACTGGAGAAGCCATATATACCCAGTCACATAAGTGATGTGTCGGGTTACCTTTTTAGAAAAGAGCAAAAATGGATTTATAAACTTCGGACTGATACAGGAGGATTAAATGATGATATTCCTTGGACCTCCCTGTAGCCTTGGCACTAGTGAGCAATAACTGGGATATACTGACTGTAATAGGGTGTGTCTATATAAACATGTTGTACATATTGATTCATGCCTGAATTACTTTGCTCACACTCTTCTCATAATATCACAAATAGGTTTGATTATGGGAGTTTTCTGACATACACTGGAGGGTGACATATAGCTATGCACAATCATTAGGATGGTTCCCACATTGTAAGATTTTGGAGCATCTGCATAGTTATGCCCATTGAATATACTCTGAGGCCACTCATGGCACACTACTCAGAGCACTTGCGTTCCCAAAAACAACATTGGAATATCACGGACCAATAGGTTGCAGTCATCGCACTACCAAGATGTCCGAAATGACATCATTGGGCAGCTGTGATTGCCCAATGACTGGTACTTTTTTAAAAAATAACACATGGTCAATCGTGATTCTATGATATACAGGTTGGAGCCTTCAGAACTACAAAGATGGCCGATATGATGTCATCGGGTAGTTCTGAGCGCATCTTCCCGCGTGATTTCGAGCGCTAAGTAGTGCGCTCTTGTTCCTAAGAAAACAAGCTCAACTAGGCTTACTTTGTAGAAAAATAGGCAGTGACTCACAACACTGGGGGCATTCTAACATCATATGCACGTGAGGAATAATCATGGTCTAATGATTACCAGATTATAGTGTTAGGAACTACAAAGATGGCCGATATGACATCATATGGTAGTTCTGAGCACGTCCTCTCGCGAGATCTTGCGAGATTTCGAGCATAAAGTAGTGCGCTTAGTTTTCTTATGAAAATAAAGACCAATAAGGCTTACTTCACAATAAATGTCTGATAATAGTGTCCTTGCCACTAATATATACCAATTGAAGGGACACATGATAAGATTACCACTATCTAGTATACATCTTAAAGGTGGAGGGATACTTCACTAACAAACCCTCACTAGACTACTTATACTAGCATCTCCTACAGATCGGTGCCTCCCCCAAGTCTCAGATGGGAGCTTGAGGTACCGACGGAAAGGTGAGCAGCTACCACAGAATACTTTTAGCTATACTATGTTGTAAACTTTAGCAAATCACAGGTTTTGAAGATCAGAATGTTGTAAAATTCTTGAATAAGCATACAAAGGAGTTTTAATCTTCCTTAAAGTTTGGTGTCTTAGTCGAGTTTCTGGGTCATTTTGAGGCTTAGTACACTGAGTTTGGGGTGTTTATCTACCTCACATGTTTTGCCTCTAGATATAGGGCATTTGGTTATAGGAATGATTATAGGCAGGGTGTAAAGCGAAAAAATTTCTTTACAGTACTTTGCCACATTCTTTTGTTTTCCCTATAGTTTTGTAGTGTGGGGCCTCTTAGTACCTGAGCAGTGTCCAGGTGAGGTGAGGTCTATTGCCCTACCACAAAGGGTAAGCATAAAAATTAATTTTCTGACACACATTATTGGTTGGCTTGGTGACACACTATGCACATGAGACTGATGCATCGAATACAGTACTAATGATATAACGTTTTCCTTCACAGAATTCACAGTAACCATTGTGAATCGGAGGGTTAATGTCCATGGTTGTTACAGGTTGTACCGTTTCTAACCAGTTTTACTACAATTTGTTTTGGTGATGGTGGTGAATTCTATATTTCACTATTAGGAGTGCAACTATTACACGAGCAGAGGCCCTGACGAATGCCCCAAGGGATTAAATACCCGTTAGGCAGAAACATGTTGGCCCTTATGTAGACAGATAATTGTCACTGTCTTCTCTTGCACTGTTCTATTTTTTAATTAGGAGGCGTGTCCAGTCCGCAGAATAAAGTATTTAGAAGGAGGACATTCCATCATATTTTAAATCACTTTCTTGTTCGTTGCACTATTTCTTCTTACTTTACCATCAAAAGATCAGTCATCATGGACGGTTTGTGTATTTGGTGGACCAAATCCTGATACAACAATAAGGTGCGGAGCTGAGTGTCCCACTGATCAGGGGACCAGCCTCATTTGCACATGGGTTTGGTCAAATGATAGGACTGATCATTGAGTCTAATTTGATGGAAACCCTTTACAATCTGTTGTGGATTAATCAGCCATTTTACGAATAATCAATGATGTACCGGTCTCCTCTATGCATGTAGTGTTAGCCTTTTTTCCTTCTTTATCCTTATAAATACGTTATGTGTGTGCGATAAAGATATTTTGAGATCTTGTTGACTCAGTATCGACAGTGTAGCCTCTCAATTTGGCTGTTAGACCGCCTGTGGTTTGTGTGTTATACATTCAGTTGGTGCTGGGGATAAAATCAGGTGTGGGTCTTTAAAATTATATATCCCTTGGACCCTATTTTAAATGGTTTTGTTTAATCTACCAAAATGACAGCCATGATCGTCCCTTCTTCTACCCCTTCCAAGTCTCAGATGCTCCAACAGGAGATTTGTTAGTTAATGGCCCTTAATGAGGAGGTTTTCCAGGATTAGTCCTTGATTAGTTAGCTACATCATGCTAAAAGGAGGGTTTGAGGAACTGAAATCTGAATTAGGCCCTGTGAGCAAGCTAGAGACACATAGTAGTAGTTAGAAATTAGCGTGATGTACCTATTAGTTCGGTGAGAGTATTTAGGCATTAATAAACTCACACACGTAGTAGCTTAGGGATTGATGTACGCCTTATTTTACTTTTTCGTCTCTTAACGGGTAATATAGATTAACCCGACCAGCGCCATTTTGTGGCCTAGTCTGCTCGCAGCATTAGTGGAAACCTACCATTACACTTAGTGAGAGCCGTTCTCTCGAGAAATAGTCTGACAAATGTAACAAGCTGCTGCTTCTGCATGCTAGGCCTGTCAAGGTTGTAGGTGGGGGTAGGCTGGATAAGCACATTCCAGGAGGCGCTGTGCGGACTCTCCTAGAGCTGGCAGAAGGGAGTCACCCTCATCGACCTTGCTATAACGAGCTGAGCTAAACTAAGGATGCTTTGTGTCCCATATATGGTCTTTCCTTTGCACCAACCTGTACCAACTTTAATTTTTCCTTCTTAGGTAACGGTTTTGAAATGTAACAGTATATATGTGATCTCTTGATAATGTGCCAGCAGTCATCTCGGCAGACTTCGAGGGGTTAGGTCGCGAGAGGCTCCTCTGGCAGAGTTGTTGTTTAATAAACGATTGAACCTTCTACACTGCCAACTGACTGATTATTGGTAATTGGTATTGGGGGCTATTAGTAAGTATAACTCTATATGGTTTTATTTATTTTTCGGTTCTTCAGTACAACACTGAATCTATACTGGCTATCAGTGTAAATGGCAACTCTGAACCCATCAGACACGCAGCATGCCCTCGTCAGAGCTATCAATTCAGCCACTTCTGCAGAATTTACATGACACAAGTAGAATGCTTCCACAACCCGTTTTATGTACAAATGGCATATACTGCTCTAAACATACCACATCTTTCTCTAAAGCAAGACCCATGAACACATAATGTGTGATCAGATTCCATGAGAGGTACATCCAGTATGTCTTCTCTCGGTCTCTTAGTGTACAACTCCATTACATTTATGAAGTTGTTATCAAAATCATGTTTGCGCAATCATAAATTTCTCTTTCAACTTCCTCTGTTTCGCTTCTTGAATATCGTTGCAGTTTTTGGCATACTGTTGGATCTCATGAAGGGGCTTCGTCTGCCAACAAATCATGTTCTACTGCATATGAGAGCAAATTTGCGGGTGTAAACCAAGAACAAAAGTTGAGATTAAACCTCTCAAGTTTTCAGCAATCAGGCCATTCATTCCACTATGCTCTCGGTACTCATGCATTAGCTTCTCAAAGAAAGCATGCACTGACTCTTTCAGTTCTTGTGTCATCCTCAGAATCTTGGGCCAATTCACCTCCTTCCATGAGACCTTCAATTTTAAATGTGCAATAATAGCATCAAACGTATCAATTGGCACAGACTAAGGGGCATTAGTATTCGGTACCCTCAGGTAGCTTGCATAGCTCAGTCTACAGCTCGCTTGCACTCAATCCACAAATCACTCGGAACCACCACTTCAAAGAACATGTCTAGATCTTCCCACAAAACCTTTGAAATTATAACATTTCTGTGTACAGGGGTGTACCATTTATATGGGTTCTCTCTTAGCTTTGGGAGACTGTTTGTGAAATGGAAACCGTCTGTTCGAGTCCATGGGACATGTCCGTATCCTCTACTTTATCAAAAGGTATTCCTTTGCTTGTGTCTCATGAGTAATCTGGCCCTTCGCCCTCTTTGGCTGCTTTTTTCTTTCTTACCTTTACTTCCTTGACATTGCTTCCTGAATTTACCAAATTATACCCATTCTCGGATACATCTACCAATTACATGAAATGCTTTCTCAGTCCTTGCAACTTCATTGCCTTCAAGTTCTTGTCACTCACTGTCATTCTGAAATTCTTTCTTAATTTCTTTCTTTATGACAAATCAAATCTGCACTCATCTACCAAATCTTCCTCCTTTGTGTATGCTTCATGTGCTACCCTTGCTGCTTCCTTGTTGATACACACTAATTCGCACTCACCATAGTGTCTCAGATAATCTGATCCCAAATTTCCCTTCACAATCTCCTCAAACTCAGTTTTCAGCTGGATGATGTTTATCTTTTGGGAGATACTTCCGCTAAACTGGGGGAAAGATTCAGGAGTTGCAGCTGAAGTGGCCCCTTTGGTGCTAAGTGAGTCAGTGGGTCCTCCCTCTAGAACAGGCCAGATGTACGACCCATGAATTTGCGACTCGCAAATTGCATTGCATTTGCTCCTCACTACTCCCAGCTTGCGACTCGCAAAATTGGATGTATAACAGTGTCTCAGACACTGTTTGCGATTCCTAATGGAGTCACAAATTGCATGCCTCGTGAATATTAATGAGGCAGGCTCAATTTGCAACCCCATTAAGAATGGCTAGCACTGTCCCAATGCAAATCCTTAAAGGAAAACGACATGCATTTAAAAAAGAAAAATGAAACTTTTCTGTTTCATTTGTTTAAGGGCAGGCAGTGGTCCCTGGGACCACTGCCTGCTCTTAAAAATATTTTCTCACATACTCACAAAGGGGAAGGGGTCCCCTGAGGACCCCGTTTGGGAGTGGTTTACTAACTACTTGCAGTACGAAAGGATTGATGGAATAATGGATGGAAAGGTGAAGATATTTAAAGATGAATGAATGAGTTACTAGGTAGAATGTTGAAAGGATGGATGGAAGTAGGATAAACGTCAAGAGATCATTTCTAGGGGGGGTCAAGTTTGCTTGCCTTGAGTGCTCGGTGTGAGATTAGATGTATGGTTTGAGTAGGGAGTATTTTGTTTGTCTGGTTACTCCCTTGCTGGGAAGTATTAATCCTAAAGGCTCTGTTTTAGAAATTGAGTCATACAGAATTCAATTTTATATAGTCAAAATCAATTAGTCTATAAATCAAAGTGAAAAGCTCAGTTAATGTACATCAAGTTCGCGCTATATAAAACATTATAAATAAATAAATAAATAAAAATAAGAACTCAGTAAAGCTCTAAGCATCAAAATGCAACGTGGAAAATAGGGAAGAAACTAGGCATGGATTTGCTTCCTAAAATAAGTGGGAAAGGATCTCCAGTTACATCAAGAAAACACACACTTTTATAGCTGCCCAGGTTTCAGTTTGCTTATGTGTGATATTTCCATGGTTTCAGCGTACTCAGAAGTGATATTCTACATCCACATTTGTTACACTTTGAGTTATTTTTTGTGACACAGACAGATACATATATGCGCTCCGGCTCTGCATCTGAGTCATTAATATGAATCATTTGCCTGTATGGTGCCAGAGTTCATGTGAATATGTTATGCACTGCTCATTCCTACTACACAAATTCCTGTCAACATAATAGACTGAAAAAAATATCCCCATTATTAAATGATGGTCTCTTTAATTCTGCAGAGATGAAAATAGTGGTACGGTGCCATGACAAAGACTGAAAGGGTTGTACAAATACCAATAATATAAAGTGATTTCAAACAATGTGAAATACAGTCTTCATAGCTTCCAACTCTCCTGGTTATATCTGTAATGTGCTATTTCAATCCAGGTTTTTTCTTTGAATTCTGAGACTTATAGTCCTGTTTTATAATGGAGTAAGCAAGACTTCAAGTCCAAGCATTCAAATAAAAAACCCAGCCTCGAGCCTCCCCTCATACATGGTCCAGAAAAAAAACTTGGCAGACTGAATCTATGTTGCTGGCTCGCCCTCTGCTGATTTAGTTTCAAATTAAGGGTCATAGTGCTTGAAACTGTGTTTTTTAGATTTATGTAGCGCAAGCTCAGTAAAGGAGCACTTTACATGAGCACCACCAGTTACATTACAAAAGGCCACATTTTTTTTTTAGCCACAGCAAGATATAGTGATTTGCCCAGAATCCCAGGATGTTGAGACGACGCTGACACTAGAATTCTAACAATTGCTACTGACAGAAACTGTGCCATGGACAGCATGAGAAAGAAATTAGGTGCACTGAAGACTGTGTGTGTATTAGACACATTTACATTAGATGTATGAGGGCTTTGGAGGCACCCGCAACAAAGCATACTTTGCAAAGGTGTTAATAAAAGGAATGCAGGGGTTTCAAACAGACCTGCTCTGCTGTCCTAAGTGCACCATTCATATTTAAGGTACTATCAGGCATCCGTAGCTGTAATGGCCTGATAATTCTGCCAATAATCAGAACATACGACCTTATCCCCTCTTGGGACCCAAAGGATACAATACTTCACAATACTCACCCAAGAAAGGAACACTAATACTACAAAAGCTTTTATAGTCCTTATTGAGAAGCTCGTAAACACCAAAGCCTACTAGTGACCGCTCCTCTCCGACCACAGAATACTCACCCAAGTAGGACGACAACACACGCTACTCCAACAAGACTGGGGGGGTGGAAGAATTAGAATTTCACTCCACGCTAAGGGCCAGACAACCTCTCGAAACGGCAACTACCCATTAGAAGGGAATTGACTCATCCTTCTATAAGCATTTGGTCAAAAAGGATCCTGTTCTCCCTTCACAAAGAATACAGAAAAATAATCATATGCTCTGGGGTTTCTTTTATTACACAATGATAAAATAAGAAAGAATTACTACTATGTCACGATAGGCCTTCTTCATATCAGCACCTAAGCAATTGCTAAATGCAATCAGTAAAACATATATAGAACTTATATGTATATAAATGTATAAAACCTGTAAATAGAAGAGGATAGTTAGGCAAGAATAGTAAGAATATAAGAGTTAGTGGAACACCTCACCAAATATCTACACATCCTGTTTCCACTTCGCCAGAGGGGAGTCTGTTTCTCCAGCCGAATCAGGATTCTGCTCCACTGCCACAGCTACATGTCTGTACTGTGATGAACTACCGGTGGTCGAGTCCCAAACACCCCCTTTAGTACAAGTGGAAACATAAGACGAAGCTTCTAGCGAGCCTCGCCCCCTTTTCCCATCAGATTCTGTACCACTCCGCGCCAAGGCCACAATATCGGCTGGCCTAGCATCTGTTATGACTCCGGAACAGAGTAAGCACAAGAACCGGTTTCTACCAGCATACAAGGTGCAGAAAACAAGTGGAAAGCATAACACAGCTTCTCACCTAGAAAGGATCAGAAGATGGCGACAGCTTAGAAAATTGAGTCGCTTAAGCATAGGCCACTACACCCGTAAATGAGCAAACTTAGTAGGCAAGACGGCATAAGAGAATGCCAAAGCCAATAGGTACAAATGCAAAAACAACAGTTGATGGACAGAATGCAGAACAATGTCATACATTCACCCCAGTACAGAGATCTGGGCCTAAATCCATCGTTTTTTTGCTCACCACACCACCCCAATTCAGACATGGCCATATGCAAATCAGCCTTGACCCTGTGCCTCATGGGAACAGTCCAGCCCGAACTGCCAAGCCATGTCTTCCTTGGACCGGAATCAATCATCCTAGGACCGGTTTCTGGCTATCAGCCGTCTTCAGCCAGGATAGCTTGACTCCAGTGGTGTGAAGAGCACGGGACTCACGTCTGAGCATACCCGTCCCACTAGGGGTGACAAATGTAAAAAAAACAGTTGATGGACAGAATGCAGAACAATGTCATACATTCACCCCAGTACAGAGATCTGGGCCTGAATCCATCGTTTTTTTGCTCACCACACCACCCCAATTCAGACATGGACATATGCAAATCAGCCTTGACCCTGTGCCTCATGGGAACAGTCCAGCCTGAACTGCCAAGCCATGTCTTCCTTGGACCGGAATCAAGCATCCTAGGACCGGTTTCTGGCTATCAGCCGTCTTCAGCCAGGATAGCTTGACTCCAGTGGTGTGGAGAGCATGGGACTCACGTCTGAGCATACCCGTCCCACTAGGGGTGACAAAAGCAAAAACAACAGTTGATGGACAGAATGCAGAACAATGTCATACATTCACCCCAGTACAGAGATCTGGACCTAAATCCATCGTTTTTTTGCTCACCACACCACCCCAATTCAGACATGGCCATATGCAAATCAGCCTTGACCCTGTGCCTCATGGGAACAGTCCAGCCCGAACTGCCAAGCCATGTCTTCCTTGGACCGAAATCAAGCATCCTAGGACCGGTTTCTGGCTATCAGCCGTCTTCAGCCAGGATAGCTTGACTCCGGTGGTGTGGAGAGCACGGGACTCACGTTTGAGCATACCCGTCCCACTAGGGGTGACAAATGCAAAAACAACAGTTGATGGACAGAATGCAGAACAATGTCATACATTCATTCCAGTACAGAGATCGGGGCCTAAATCCATCGTTTTTTGCTCACCACACCACCCCAATTCAGACATGGCCATATGCAAATCAGCCTTGATCCTGTTCCTCATGGGAACAGTCCAGCCCAAACTGCCAAGCCATGTCTTCCTTGGACCGGAATCAAGCATGCTAGGACCGGTTTCTGGCTATCAGCCGTCTTCAGCCAGGATAGCTTGACTCCAGTGGTGTGGAGAGCACGGGACTCACGTCTGAGCATACCCGTCCCACTAGGGGTGACAAATGCAAAAACAACAGTTGATGGACAGAATGCAGAACAATGTCATACATTCACCCCAGTACAGAGATCTGGGCCTAAATCCATCGTTTTTTTGCTCACCACACCACCCCAATTCAGACATGGCCATATGCAAATCAGCCTTGACCCTGTGCCTCATGGGAACAGTCCAGCCCGAACTGCCAAGCCATGTCTTCCATGGACCGGAATCAAGTATCCTAGGACCGGTTTCTGGCTATCAGCCGTCTTCAGCCTGGATAGCTTGACTCCAGTGGTGTGGAGAGCACGGACTCACGTCTGAGCATACCCGTCCCACTAGGGGTGACAAATGCAAAAACAACAGTTGATGGACAGAATGCAGAACAATGTCATACATTCACCCCAGTACAGAGATCTGGGCCTAAATCCATCGTTTTTTTGCTCACCACACCACCCCAATTCAGACATGGCCATATGCAAATCAGCCTTGACCCTGTGCCTCATGGGAACAGTCCAGCCCGAACTGCCAAGCCATGTCTTCCTTGGACCGGAATCAAGCATCATAGGACCGGTTTCTGGCTATCAGCCGTCTTCAGCCAGGATAGCTTGACTCCAGTGGTGTGGAGAGCACGGGACTCACGTCTGAGCATACCCGTCCCACTAGGGGTGACAAATGCAAAAACAAAAGTTGATGGACAGAATGCAGAACAATGTCATACATTCACCCAAGTACAGGGATCTAGGCCTAAATCCATCGGTTTTTTTGCTCACCACACCACCCCAATTCAGATATGGCCATATGCAAATCAGCCTTGACCCTGTGCCTCATGGGAACAGTCCAGCCCGAACTGCCAAGCCATGTCTTCCTTGGACCGGAATCAAGCATGCTAGGACCGATTTCTGGCTATCAGCCGTCTTCAGCCAGGATAGCTTGACTCCAGTGGTGTGGAGAGCACGGGACTCACGTCTGAGCATACCCGTCCCACTAGGGGTGACAAATGCAAAAACAACAGTTGATGGACAGAATGCAGAACAATGTCATACATTCATTCCAGTACAGAGATCGGGGCCTAAATCCATCGTTTTTTGCTCACCACACCACCCCAATTCAGACATGGCCATATGCAAATCAGCCTTGACCCTGTTCCTCATGGGAACAGTTCAGCCCAAACTGCCAAGCCATGTCTTCCTTGGACTGGAATCAAGCATGCTAGGACCGGTTTCTGGCTATCAGCCGTCTTCAGCCAGGATAGCTTGACTCCAGTGGTGTGGAGAGCACGGGACTCACGTCTGAGCATACCCGTCCCACTAGGGGTGACAAATGCAAGAAACAACAGTTGATGGACAGAACGCAGAACAATGTCATACATTCACCCCAGTACAGAGATCTGGGCCTAAATCCATCGTTTTTTTGCTCACCACACCACCCCAATTCAGACATGGCCATATGCAAATCAGCCTTGACCCTGTGCCTCATGGGAACAGTCCAGCCCGAACTGCCAAGCCATGTCTTCCATGGACCGGAATCAAGTATCCTAGGACCGGTTTCTGGCTATCAGCCGTCTTCAGCCAGGATAGCTTGACTCCAGTGGTGTGGAGAGCACGGACTCACGTCTGAGCACACCCGTCCCACTAGGGGTGACAAATGCAAAAACAACAGTTGATGGACATAATGCAGAACAATGTCATACATTCACCCCAGTACAGAGATCTGGGCCTAAATCCATCGTTTTTTTGCTCACCACACCACCCCAATTCAGACATGGCCATATGCAAATCAGCCTTGACCCTGTGCCTCATGGGAACAGTCCAGCCCGAACTGCCAAGCCATGTCTTCCTTGGACCGGAATCAAGCATGCTAGGACAGGTTTCTGGCTATCAGCCGTCTTCAGCCAGGATAGCTTGACTCCAGTGGTGTGGAGAGCACGGGACTCACGTCTGAGCATACCCGTCCCACTAGGGGTGACAAATGCAAAAACAACAGTTGATGGACAGAATGCAGAACAATGTCATACATTCACCCCAGTACAGAGATCTGGGCCTAAATCCATCGTTTTTTTGCTCACCACACCACCCCAATTCAGACATGGCCATATGCAAATCAGCCTTGACCCTGTACCTCATGGGAACAGTCCAGCCCGAACTGCCAAGCCATGTCTTCCTTGGACCGGAATCAAGCATCATAGGACCGGTTTCTGGCTATCAGCCGTCTTCAGCCAGGATAGCTTGACTCCAGTGGTGTGGAGAGCACGGGACTCACGTCTGAGCATACCCGTCCCACTAGGGGTGACAAATGCAAAAACAAAAGTTGATGGACAGAATGCAGAACAATGTCATACATTCACCCAAGTACAGGGATCTGGGCCTAAATCCATCGTTTTTTTGCTCACCACACCACACCACCCCAATTCAGATATGGCCATATGCAAATCATCCTTGACCCTGTGCCTCATGGGAACAGTCCAGCCCAAACTGCCAAGCCATGTCTTCCTTGGACCGGAATCAAGCATCCTAGGACCAGTTTCTGGCTAGTAACCACTTCCCGATTTCCCTGATGCCACTGAATGCCTAAGAATTTTACGCTTTGTGCTGGACCTTGCAATTTATCGGGGATTAATTTCCCATCCTTTGCTTTGTAAATAGGTTACAATTCGATCTAACTGAGTTTGGACTTGCTCTTGTGTTTCGCCTTGAATCATGATATCATCAATGTAATGACAAATCTGTACTCCAGAAATTATCGGTACCTCATCTAAATGCTCTGCCACCAGTCGGTAACATATCATCGGACTATGCAAATAGCCTTGAGGCAGACTTCGAAATGTCATTTGTCTGCCACCCCATGAAAAGCTGAATTGTTCCTGACATTCGGGAGCTATCGGAATAGAAAAGAAAGCATTGACAAAATCAATAGTTGCATACCAAGTCCCTGGATGTTTCTGAATTCTCTCTATCAACGTAACAGTATCAGGCACGGCAACAATCAAAGGTGGTGTGTTTATTCAGTTTGCGGTAATCCACCGTCATGCGCCATAAATTATCACTTTTGTGCACCGGCCATAGGGAATGTTCCATGCAGTAGTAATCGGAAGCACAACCCCTGCATCCATCAAGTCTTGAATGGTAGCACTGATTTCATCATGCCCACCAGGTATTCTGTACTGTTTCAGAGAGCTTGATAAACAGCATAGAGTTTTGCAAACTGACTGCTCTTTCCTTCGCCAGTTGTACTCAACAATTTTTGAGTAACAGGGTTATAGGATACTGCTTTCTATTGCCTCTTTGCTCCAACATACCTGGCTGAACCATCGGTAAACCACACATGCTTTCTATCCTCGACAGAGAGATCGCTAAATGGCTTACCCCACTTAACAAGGGCTTCCAGTACTATAGGTACATTGTACTCCACGTTTGTATCTTCTATTGGCGCCTGCGCCACCTGCTCATGTAACATCGCTGTACCCTTAGGACCCACTCGAGCCCTGTCCTGTATATACCACTTCCATTTGATTACACTGGCTTCTTGTGCATGTCCGATTTTGTGAGTTTTAGGAGAGCTCATAACCCATTGCATGATTGGAATCTCAGGTCTCAAAAGTACATCATGTCCTAAAGTCAATTGTTCCGTATCTACCAAAGCCCAATATCATGCAAGTAACTGTTTCTCAAAGGGTGTATAATGCTCGCCGGTGTCGGGCAACTTTTTCGTCCAAAATCATAGGGGTACTTTTGTCTTACCTTGTTTTTTCCATAAACTCCAGTTCGCATATGGACCCTGTGCAGTCACATTCAAATCAACATCACCATCTCGCACTGGCCACAAATCCAAAGCATGCTGAATAGCCTCTTTCGCCAGTTCAAACGCGGTCTGCTGCGACTCACCCCACTCAAACGCATTATTCTTTTGAGTGACTTTGTACAAAGAGCCAAAATCTGACTTAAATGGGGAATATGCTGTCTCCAGAATCCAAACAAACCAATGAATCTCTGAGCTCCTTTTCTATTTCGGGGTACTGCAAATTCTTTAATTTTCTGTCTCAATTGTGGAACCACTTCCCGATTTCCCTGATGTCACTGAATGCCTAAAAGTTTTACGCTTTGTGCTGGACCTTGCAATTTATCAGGATTCATTTCCCATCCTTTGCTTTGTAAATAGGTTACAATTCGATCCAACTGAGTTTGGACTTGCTCTTGTGTTTCATCTTGAATCATGATATCATCAATGTAATAACAAATCTGTACTACAGAAATTATCGGTACCTCATCTAAATGCTCTGCCACCAGTCGGTGACATATCTTCGGACTATGCAAATAGCCTTGAGGCAGACTTCGAAATGTCATTTGTCTGCCACCCCATGAAAAACTGAATTGTTCCTGACATTCTGGAGCTATAGGAATAGAAAAGAAAGCATTGACAATATCAATAGTAGCATACCAAGTCCCTGGATGTTTCTGAATTCTCTCTATCAACGTAACAGTGTCAGGCACGGCAACAGTCAAAGGTGGTGTGTGTTTATTCAGTTTGCAGTAACCCACCGTCATGCGCCATGAATTATCACTTTTGCGCACCGGGTGCTCTGCACTGCACTGTTTCATAGAGATCACTTTAGTCGCCTGGGGCACTTTTACAGGAGGAATTTTCAAGCGACCTACTCCCACTGCGTTAGCTGAAATATAACGTTTTGTTCCAAACTGATAATACCCATCATCTAAACACAAAGTCATTCCTTTTAAAATGTCAATTCCAATGATATATTCAGAAAGGGGCACAACTAATACATTATATTATCTTTTTGGTATTCTTCCGATTTTTAATTGGAGATTAGCTTCTACTGCTGGGGTCTCTTTATCACCTAAACCTGTAATAGTAAAATACTGTCCTCTAAATTTCTTGGGATTTCCATATATCAAAGTGGCCTCCGCTCCTGTATCTACTAGGGCTCGGGTCCGTTGCACATTACGATGCCTCCAAAAAATCTCTATAACGACATAAGGTCTATGATCTTTTCAAGCCCAATTCTGTACTGGAGCTTGACCTATTTCCTAGTCATTTTGTTCCTGTCTTGCGCCCAAGACAAATCAGGGTAAAGACTGTCATATCGTTAAGGAAGTACATCTTCCTCTTACACTCTCTCTTCATAATATGAATTTCTCATATTTCTGTCACTCTGCGATCTTCGATCTGGGGATCTACCTCTTTCATTTCTCATTCTCAATTCTGGAGATCTGCCTCTTTCATTTCTCATTCTACGATCTGAAAATTCTTCCCTCTTGTGTAGTGTTTTATATATTGGAGATCCTTCCCTTCTCCCTCTATATGAGTCGTCACCACTTCCGTCCGAATGTCTCTGTTTATGATCCTGTTAATCATCTCTCCTGCTCCCCTCTTTTCTGTCTAAACCTCTTTTTCGAAACATACTCCATAACCTATGAGTAAGTTCCCCATCTATTTCTTCTTTTCTCACTCCGTGTTTCATTAGAGCCATAAACATGTCTTGTCTAGTTAATCTGTTATTATCCGTGCGGGTCTCAGGTCTAGAAGGTCTTTCGAACTTCATCCACTCTCCCAGTTCACCCAATTCTTGAACTGCCTCAATCACTTGTGCTAAAGTGTTTCCCGTCTGATTTATTAACAATGTCATCATCACCTGCTTATAAGCAGGAGGAGCAGTACGAATGATCTTATTTCGTACAGACGTGTTAAGTAGTCATTCCATTAATCTGTGTGCTTGATCTAGAAAAATAGAGGTTTTCCTCACCTCTTCCTTTAATCTCTGTGCCGCGTCTCTCAAAGTATACCATGGTTTCTCATTTACTGGCCAGTCTGATTCAGTCGGGTATTTGTGACTACATCCAGCCACAGCCAGTTGTAATAAACTAATCTGGTCATTAAGTCCATAGTTTCTGAAATGTTCCTGAACTGTCGGGTCTGTGCTTAACGTACAAAATTTCAATGCATCTCCTTGGTCTAACATCACGCCTGCAGCACCCAAGTCATAGATGCGAACCATCCATGTAAGTAAATTTTCACCAGGTCTCTACCGAAACACGTCCATAATATCGTTACTCTCTTGTTGCATAAAGTCCTCCAAGCTATCTAAAGCTACTCCCCCTTGGGGATAGTGTGGACCACCCTGCAACTTTCTCCAATGTATCGGCTGCGCATGCACCTCTCTACGCTCTTCTGATTTATTCTCGTTCTCGGTCTTAATAGGCTCTGCTTTCCTGTCATCTTCCTCACCCAAAACTGAAAACTCTGAAGAATCCCAAATATTTCCGTCCCACTTCTCGGGATCCCAGTCAAGTCCTCCTTTCGCAATAACTAAGTGTACTTTCCTCTTATTAACTCTCCCTCACTTGTTCCTGTATTTGTACTTTGCAATGCGCACTGCAGTCCTTTCCGCTACGGTCTGATAAGTCTCTATCTTGTCCAGCAATAATTTATTCTGACATGTTAACAAAGTAGTGGCATTCTTTGCTTCAACATACTGTTCTTCCAATCCTTTACACTCACGCTGCAACTTCACATATTTCTCATGTATTTTTCTGTAAGCATTTAATAAAACCCATCCTCTTCTTCCTAATATAGGAAGCTCTTCTCCTCTTGTTACCGGCGCTTTTTGCAAACATGAAACCACCTGAGCCGGTTCAGCTTTGAACAAACACGCATTCCAGTTTTCACTCAAACCAGCACATTTAGCCGATTCATGGGCCAATACTCCATATGGAGTCGATTCCCATCCGGAGATTTCCATTGACAACTGAGAGTCAACCTTTGTTTTCCTAGAAAACATAATCCTCTTTTTCCCCTATAATCCACCCTTCGATCCTGTGAGTCACGACGCCAAGATGTAATGGCCTGATAATGCTGCCAATAATCAGGACCCAAAGGATACAATACATGACAATACTCACCCAAGAAAGGAACATTAATACTACGAAAGATTTTATAGTCCTTATTGAGAAGCTCGCAAACACCAAAGCCTACAGGTGACAGGCGCTGTGCAAGAGGCAATTTACCGCTCCTCTCCGACCACAGAATACTCACCCAAGTAGGACGACAGCGCACGCTACTCCAATAAGACTGGGGGGTGGAAGAATTAGAATTTCACTCCTCGCTAAGGGCCAGACAACCTCTTGAAAAGGCGACTACCCATTAGAAGGGAATTCACCCATCCTTCCATAAGCATTTGGTCAAAAAGGAGCCTGTTCTCCCTTCACAAAGAATACAGACAAATAATCATATGCTTTGGGGTTTCTTTTATTACACAGTGATAAAATGAGAAAGCATCACTACTATGTCACGATAGACTTTCTTCATATTAGCACCTAAGCAATTGATAAATGCAATCAGTAAAACATATATAGAACTTATATGTATATAAATGTCTGGAGACTGAAAATAGAAGAAGATAGTTAGGCAAGAATAGTAAGAATATAAGAGTTAGTGGAACACCTCACCAAATATCTACACATCTCGTTTCCACTTCGCCAGAGGGGAGTCAGTTTCTCCAGCCGAATCAGGATTCGGCTCCACTGCCACAGCTACACGTCTGTACTGTGATGAGCTACCAGTGGTCGAGACCCAAACACCCCCTTTAGTACAAGTGGAAACGTAAGACGAAGCTTCTAGCGAGCCTCGCCCCCTTTTCCCATCAGATTCCGTACCACTCTGCGCCAAGGCCACAGCATCGGCTGGCCTAGCGGCTGTTATGACTCCGGAACAGAGAGAGCACATTCCTCCGACAAGAACCGGTTTCTACCAGCATATGAGGTGCAGAAAACAAGTGGAAAGCATAACACGGCTTCTCACCTAGAAAGGCTCAGAAGATGGCCACAGCTTAGAAAATGGAGTCCCTTAAGCATAGGCCACTACACCCGTAAATGAGCAAAATTAGTATGCAAGACGGCATAAGAGAATGTAAAAGCCAATAGGTAAGCACTGCCATGAAGCAAGATAAAGTCAGAAACAGAGAAGGCATAATCAAGCCCTACTTTGTAGCTTATTCATACTATGCAGGCCTACACATCACTATATTAGATTAAAATATACTGAGATGGTGGTGGGCAACGGTCATTATCGAGCCATTTAACCATAATATAGCTCAGTCACTACAGTAGCCTGTTATGTATTAAGCTTGGATTGAATGTATATGGCCCAATAGCTGTGGCAATCCTCAGTCAGTTATCACTACAGGTCGCTCGCTTATGCCACTTTCTTCTTGTCGATGGTGCCAACCACCACCGCGCTGGTGCATCTTTTACCGCTCTTGTGCTTTAAAGCCCAAGCAGCAAACCAAGGTCAACATAACCATACCATGACACGCATGGAATGTAAGCAGAGGGAGAGAGACAATTACAGGGAGCCCCTGCAGACTGTGCCATGGGCAAACAAAGAGACACACTGCGAAAGACTTGAAGCTCCCTTCAGTAAAGTAAACAAGTGAGACAGTCTCCGCACAGCACAATGATTATCGACTCAATCCTTGTTTTAATTACAGCTCCTTATTGAGCGCGCCTAGTGGGAAGGCCTTGGGTGCAAGTAATGTGACTAATGGTATTTGATATTTATTTATTTCTTGCATAACTTTAGTAAAACCATTGTAGTACAGTTGTAAAGTTAAAAACATAAAAACGTTGGTACACCATAAAATGCAGTAGCCGTAGTACAGAATCAGCCCAGGCGAAAGGGTCAAAATTTCTAGTAGAGTCCAAGTTACTGAATTCAATCCTTTTACTTGCAGCTTATTTACGGGTTTAACTTAGACTTGCACTCTGCGATCGGGCCCTGTCGCCCAGCTGCCCCTCAAAGGACCTTATATTGCTGCCCTCCTGATCTCCCCTGCTTTCTTGGTGCTCCATCCATGAGCTGATATTCTGGGAAAGGTGCCTGTGTGTTGTGATTTAGTACACTTTGAAGGGATCGGTTTATGAGTAATATTTATTGGAGGGTTCCAGTCTCTAATCATTCCTCCAAAGCGAGGACAGCAGCCTGTTGTTATACTGAGTGCTCCGACTTGAAAGGGTAGCCAAGAGTATTCCGTTGGTCTGGTCTGCTCTGAGGGCCATTGTGGCTTCCCTTTGAAATAATCCGGCATCACCTTTTGGACTACCCATAGGCCAGGAGAACATCCCTGATACTTTGTATGAAACGCCCGCAGTGAGCCAGAATGTGTGGTTCTTTTTTTGTAAAACATATGGGAGATGCCTCCAGGCAGGTACTTGCTTTTTTGCTCAGACATAATTCTCTAAATAAGATTCTTCTCACGTTGGCTATGGTTGGGCAACAACACAGGAGATGCAGCCATGATTCACGTTTAGAAGTACATATACGGCATGCCCCCCCTGTTTTCTTGACTAATGCATTTTAGTGTGGTGATCAATAAGGGCACCAGCACTAAAATGTATTAGTTTAACGCCTGATATGTGCTGCTTGGCAGGGCTGCTGGACAATGGATCTGATATATTTACTACAGTTGTGCATGGTTCACATTGCCTAGACCAGGGGTACTCATAGTACGGCCCGCGGGCGGACCTTGTAGACATCATACCCGAGTTTTTTTTAAAGTTTTTTTTAAAAGAGTGTCAGCAAACACCCCTGCGGCAGCGCGACTCCATGAGTGGGGGCCGGGCGATCCCTGCCGTAGTCAGAGTGGGGCTGCAGGGGCGCTGAGAGGTGAACAAAGCCTCATTAACATGCCAATGGTTTTTTAAAGACCTGTGAAGTGCTCGGGTGCGGCTGTGTGTGTGCGTCTGGAAGCTTCGGTTTTTCTTTGTTCGCCATAAGTTGGCAGGGTATGCTCAGACGTGAGTCCCTTGCTCACTTTGCCACTGGATTCAAGCAAGCCGGGCTGAAGAAGGCTGAAATGCCAGAAACCGGTCCTCGGTAGCTTGTTTCCGGTCCAGGGAAGGCATGGCTTGGCAGTTCGGGCTGGACTGTTCCCATGAGGCACAGGGTCAGACTGATTTGCATATGGCCATGTCTGAACTGGGGTGGCAGAGTGGGCTAAAGAATGGTGATGGATTAAACCCAGATCAGTTGACTGGGGGTGAGTGCTTGTATTGTCAACGCTCCGTCCATCATTTCCTTTGGTTTTTCTCTGCGTCTGGAAGCTGTCACAGCCCGGGCACACACAGGCAGGGTGAGATGACAGAGGGATGGAGGGAAAAGGGAGGGAGAGGGAGGGAGAGAGGGAAAGCGAGGGAGGGAGGGAAAGGGAGCGAGAGGGAGACAGAGGGAGGGAGAGCGAAAGGGAGGAAAAGGGAGGAAAAGGGAGGGAGAGGAAGGGAGGGAAAGGGAGGGAAAGGGAGGGAGAGCGAGGGAGAGCGGTGGAGGGAGGAAAAACGAGGGAGGGAGGGAAAGGGAGGGGGAGGGAGGGAGAGCGAGGGAGTGAGGAAAAGGGAGGCAGATAGAGGGAGGGAGACAGAGGGAGAAAGGGAGGGAGAGGGAGGGAGAGCGAGGGAGGGAGGGAAAGCGAGGGAGGGAGGGAAAGGGAGGCAGACAGAGGGAGGGAAACAGAGGGAGGGAAAGGGAGGGAGAGGGAGACAGAGGGAGGGAGAAGGAGGGAGGGAAAGGGAGGGAGGGCGGGAAAGGGAGGGAGACAGTGGGAGAGGGAGGGAGAGGGAGGGAGACAGAGGAAAGGAAATGGAGGGAGAGCAAGAGAGGGAGGCAGAGCAAAAGAGGGAGGGAGAGCGAGAGAGGGAGAGGGAGGGAGGGAAAGGAAGGGCGACAAAGGGAGGGAAAGGGAGGGAGAGGGAGAAGGAGGGAGAGAAAGGGAGGGAGACAGAGGGAGAGCGAGTGAGGAAGGGAAAGGGAGGGAGAGGGAGGGAGAGCAAAGGGAGGGAGGAAAAGCGAGGGAGGGAGGGAAAGGGAGGCAGACAGAGGGAGGGAAACAGAGGGAGGGAAAGGGAGGGAGAGGGAGACAGAGGGAGGGAGAAGGAGGGAGGGAAAGGGATGGAGGGAGGGAAAGGGAGGGAGACAGAGGGAGGGAAATGGAGGGAGAGCGAGAGAGGGAGGGAGAGCGAAAGAGGGAGGGAGAGCGAGGGAGGGAGAGGGAGGGAGGGAAAGGAAGGGCGACAAAGGGAGGGAAAGGGAGGTAGAGGGAGAAGGAGGGAGGGAAATGGAGGGAGACAGAGGGAGAGCGAGTGAGGGAGGGAAAGGGAGGGGGAGGTCTTAATAGGCTCTGCTTTCCTGTCATCTTCCTCACCCAAACCTGAAAACTCTGAAGAATCCCAAATATTTCCGTCCCACTTCTCGGGATCCCAGTCAAGTCCTCCTTTCGCAATAACTAAGTGTACTTTCCTCTTATTAACTCTCCCTCACTTGTTCCTGTATTTGTACTTTGCAATGCGCACTGCAGTCCTTTCCGCTACGGTCTGATAAGTCTCTATCTTGTCCAGCAATAATTTATTCTGACATGTTAACAAAGTAGTGGCATTCTTTGCTTCAACATACTGTTCTTCCAATCCTTTACACTCACGCTGCAACTTCACATATTTCTCATGTATTTTTCTGTAAGCATTTAATAAAACCCATCCTCTTCTTCCTAATATAGGAAGCTCTTCTCCTCTTGTTACCGGCGCTTTTTGCAAACATGAAACCACCTGAGCCGGTTCAGCTTCGAACAAACACGCATTCCAGTTTTCACTCAAACCAGCACATTTAGCCGATTCATGGGCCAATACTCCATATGGAGTCGATTCCCATCCGGAGATTTCCATTGACAACTGAGAGTCAACCTTTGTTTTCCTAGAAAACATAATCCTCTTTTTCCCCTATAATCCACCCTTCGATCCTGTGAGTCACGACGCCAAGATGTAATGGCCTGATAATGCTGCCAATAATCAGGACCCAAAGGATACAATACATGACAATACTCACCCAAGAAAGGAACATTAATACTACGAAAGATTTTATAGTCCTAATTGAGAAGCTCGCAAACACCAAAGCCTACAGGTGACAGGCGCTGTGCAAGAGGCAATTTACCGCTCCTCTCCGACCACAGAATACTCACCCAAGTAGGACGACAGCGCACGCTACTCCAATAAGACTGGGGGGTGGAAGAATTAGAATTTCACTCCTCGCTAAGGGCCAGACAACCTCTTGAAAAGGCGACTACCCATTAGAAGGGAATTCACCCATCCTTCCATAAGCATTTGGTCAAAAAGGAGCCTGTTCTCCCTTCACAAAGAATACAGACAAATAATCATATGCTTTGGGGTTTCTTTTATTACACAGTGATAAAATGAGAAAGCATCACTACTATGTCACGATAGACTTTCTTCATATTAGCACCTAAGCAATTGATAAATGCAATCAGTAAAACATATATAGAACTTATATGTATATAAATGTCTGGAGACTGAAAATAGAAGAAGATAGTTAGGCAAGAATAGTAAGAATATAAGAGTTAGTGGAACACCTCACCAAATATCTACACATCTCGTTTCCACTTCGCCAGAGGGGAGTCCGTTTCTCCAGCCGAATCAGGATTCTGCTCCACTGCCACAGCTACACGTCTGTACTGTGATGAGCTACCAGTGGTCGAGACCCAAACACCCCCTTTAGTACAAGGGGAAACGTAAGACGAAGCTTCTAGCGAGCCTCGCCCCCTTTTCCCATCAGATTCCGTACCACTCTGCGCCAAGGCCACAGCATCGGCTGGCCTAGCGGCTGTTATGACTCCGGAACAGAGAGAGCACATTCCTCCGACAAGAACCGGTTTCTACCAGCATATGAGGTGCAGAAAACAAGTGGAAAGCATAACACGGCTTCTCACCTAGAAAGGCTCAGAAGATGGCGACAGCTTAGAAAATGGAGTCCCTTAAGCATAGGCCACTACACCCGTAAATGAGCAAAATTAGTATGCAAGACGGCATAAGAGAATGTAAAAGCCAATAGGTAAGCACTGCCATGAAGCAAGATAAAGTCAGAAACAGAGAAGGCATAATCAAGCCCTACTTTGTAGCTTATTCATACTATGCAGGCCTACACATCACTATATTAGATTAAAATATACTGAGATGGTGGTGGGCAACGGTCATTATCGAGCCATTTAACCATAATATAGCTCAGTCACTACAGTAGCCTGTTATGTATTAAGCTTGGATTAAATGTATATGGCCCAATAGCTGTGGCAATCCTCAGTCAGTTATCACTACAGGTCGCTCGCTTATGCCACTTTCTTCTTGTCGATGGTGCCAACCACCACCGCGCTGGTGCATCTTTTACCGCTCTTGTGCTTTAAAGCCCAAGCAGCAAACCAAGGTCAACATAACCATACCATGACACGCATGGAATGTAAGCAGAGGGAGAGAGACAATTACAGGGAGCCCCTGCAGACTGTGCCATGGGCAAACAAAGAGACACACTGCGAAAGACTTGAAGCTCCCTTCAGTAAAGTAAACAAGTGAGACAGTCTCCGCACAGCACAATGATTATCGACGCAATCCTTGTTTTAATTGCAGCTCCTTTATAGCGCGCCTAGTGGGAAGGCCTTGGGTGCAAGTAATGTGACTAATGGTATTTGATATTTATTTATTTCTTGCATAACTTTAGTAAAACCATTGTAGTACAGTTGTAAAGTTAAAAACATAAAAACGTTGGTACACCATAAAATGCAGTAGCCGTAGTACAGAATCAGCCCAGGCGAAAGGGTCAAAATTTCTAGTAGAGTCCAAGTTACTAAATTCAATCCTTTTACTTGCAGCTTATTTACGGGTTTAACTTAGACTTGCACTCTGCGATCGGGCCCTGTCACCCAGCTGCCCCTCAAAGGACCTTATATTGCTGCCCTCCTGATCTCCCCTGCTTTCTTGGTGCTCCATGCATGAGCTGATATCCTGGGAAAGGTGCCTGTGTGTTGTGATTTAGTACACTTTGAAGGGATCGGTTTATGAGTAATATTTATTGGAGGGTTCCAGTCTCTAATAATTCCTCCAAAGCGAGGACAGCAGCCTGTTGTTATACTGAGTGCTCCGACTTGAAAGGGTAGCCAAGAGTATTCCGTTGGTCTGGTCTGCTCTGAGGGCCATTGTGGCTTCCCTTTGAAATAATCCGGCATCACCTTTTGAACTACCCATAGGCCAGGAGAACATCCCTGATACTTTGTATGAAACGCCCGCAGTGAGCCAGAATGTGTGGTTCTTTTTTTGTAAAACATATGGGAGATGCCTCCAGGCAGGTACTTGCTTTTTTGCTCAGACATAATTCTCTAAATAAGATTCTTCTCACGTTGGCTACGGTTGGGCAACAACACAGGAGATGCAGCCATGATTCACGTTTAGAAGTACATATACGGCATGCCCCCCCTGTTTTCTTGACTAATGCATTTTAGTGTGGTGATCAATAAGGGCACCAGCACTAAAATGTATTAGTTTAACGCCTGATATGTGCTGCTTGGCAGGGCTGCTGGACAATGGATCTGATATATTTACTACAGTTGTGCATGGTTCACATTGCCTAGACCAGGGGTACTCATAGTACGGCCCGCGGGCGGACCTTGTAGACATCATACCCGAGTTTTTTTAAAAGTTTTTTTTAAAAGAGTGTCAGCAAACACCCCTGCGGCAGCGCGACTCAGTGAGTGGGGGCCGGGCGATCCCTGCCGTAGTCAGAGTGGGGCTGCAGGGGCGCTGAGAGGTGAACAAAGCCTCATTAACATGCCAATGGTTTTTTAAAGACCTGTGAAGTGCTCGGGTGCGGCTGTGTGTGTGCGTCTGGAAGCTTTGGTTTTTCTTTGTTCGCCATAAGTTGGCAGGGTATGCTCAGACGTGAATCCCTTGCTCACTTTGCCACTGGATTCAAGCAAGCTGAAGAAGGCTGAAATGCCAGAAACCGGTCCTCGGTAGCTTGTTTCCGGTCCAGGGAAGGCATGGCTTGGCAGTTCGGGCTGGACTGTTCCCATGAGGCACAGGGTCAGACTGATTTGCATATGGCCATGTCTGAACTGGGGTGGCAGAGTGGGCTAAAGAATGGTGATGGATTAAACCCAGATCAGTTGACTGGGGGTGAGTGCTTGTATTGTCAACGCTCCGTCCATCATTTCCTTTGGTTTTTCTCTGCGTCTGGAAGCTGTCACAGCCCGGGCACACACAGGCAGGGTGAGGTGACAGAGGGATGGAGGGAAAAGGGAGGGAGAGGGAGGGAGAGAGGGAAAGCGAGGGAGGGAGGGAAAGGGAGCGAGAGGGAGACAGAGGGAGGGAGAGCGAAAGGGAGGAAAAGGGAGGAAAAGGGAGGGAGAGGAAGGGAGGGAAAGGGAGGGAAAGGGAGGGAGAGCGAGGGGGAGCGGTGGAGGGAGGAAAAACGAGGGAGGGAGGGAAAGGGAGGGGGAGGGAGGGAGAGCGAGGGAGTGAGGGAAAGGGAGGCAGATAGAGGGAGGGAGACAGAGGGAGAAAGGGAGGGAGAGGGAGGGAGAGCGAGGGAGGGAGGGAAGGCGAGGGAGGGAGGGAAAGGGAGGCAGACAGAGGGAGGGAAACAGAGGGAGGGAAAGGGAGGGAGAGGGAGACAGAGGGAGGGAGAAGGAGGGAGGGAAAGGGAGGGAGGGCGGGAAAGGGAGGGAGACAGTGGGAGAGGGAGGGAGAGGGAGGGAGACAGAGGAAAGGAAATGGAGGGAGAGCGAGAGAGGGACGCAGAGCGAAAGAGGGAGGGAGAGCGAGAGAGGGAGAGGGAGGGAGGGAAAGGAAGGGCAACAAAGGGAGGGAAAGGGAGGGAGAGGGAGAAGGAGGGAGAGAAAGGGAGGGAGACAGAGGGAGAGCGAGTGAGGAAGGGAAAGGGAGGGAGAGGGAGGGAGAGCAAAGGGAGGGAGGAAAAGCGAGGGAGGGAGGGAAAGGGAGGCAGACAGAGGGAGGGAAACAGAGGGAGGGAAAGGGAGGGAGAGGGAGACAGAGGGAGGGAGAAGGAGGGAGGGAAAGGGATGGAGGGAGGGAAAGGGAGGGAGACAGTGGGAGGGAAATGGAGGGAGAGCGAGAGAGGGAGGGAGAGCGAAAGAGGGAGGGAGAGCGAGGGAGGGAGAGGGAGGGAGGGAAAGGAAGGGCGACAAAGGGAGGGAAAGGGAGGGAGAGGGAGAAGGAGGGAGGAAAATGGAGGGAGACAGAGGGAGAGCGAGTGAGGGAGGGAAAGGGAGGGGGAGGGAGGGAGAGCAAGGGAGGGAGGGAAAGCGAGGGAGGGAGGGAAAGGGAGGGAGGAGGTGGGAGAGGGAGGGAGAGCGAGAAGGAGGGAGGGAAAGGGAGAGGGAGGGAGTGCAAGGGTGGGAGGGAAAGGGAGGGAGAGGGAGACTGAGGGAGGGAAACGGAGGGAGAGGGAGAAAGAGGGAGGGGGAGAGGGAGACAGATGGAGAGGGAGGGAGGGAAAGGGAGGTAAAGGGAGGGGGAGGGAGGGAGAGAGAGAGAGGGAGGGAGAGAGAGGGAGACCTCAGAGAGAGGGAGGCCTCAGAGTGAGGGAGGCCTCAGAGTGAGGGGGAGGGAAGGGGAAGGGGAGAGAGGGAGACCTCAGAGTGAGGGAGACAGAGGGAGACCTCAGAGTGAGGGAGACCTCAGAGTGAGGGAGACCTCAAAGTGAGGGAGAGGAGAGAGAGGGAGACAGAGGTAATGAGGGAGAGGGAAGGAGAGAGAGGGAGACGGAGGGAAGGAGGGGGAGGGAAGGAGAGAGAGGGAGACAGAGTGAGGGAGATTGAAATAGAGTGAAGGAGAGGCAAATAGAGTGAGGGAGAGGAAAATAGAGTGAGGGAGAGGGAAATAGAGTGAGGGAGAGGGAAACAATGAGAGAGAGGGAGACAGAGAGAGAGAGTGAGACAGTCAGAGTGAGTGAGACAGAGGAAGAGAGGGAGTGAGACAGTCAGAGTGAGTGAGACAGAGGGAGAGATGGAGAGAGGGAGTGAGAGGGAGTGAGAGAGTCAGAGTGAGTGAGACAGAGGGAGACAGAGAGAGAGGGAGAGAGAAGGAGAGCGAGGGAGGGAGAGGGAGAAAGAGAGGGAGGGAGACAGAGAGAGATGTGTGTATGCTGGGTCTGGTGGCTCAGTGGACGAAGGCGTCCGCTGCAGGGACCTGTAATCAACCTCATGGTGACAGGTTTCTTTTGTTGCTCTAGCCCCGCCCCTTTCCCCACTGACCCCGCCCCCACCGGTGCGGCCCTCAGACACAAACCACACTGTAAATGTGGCCCCCCCAGAGAAAGTGTGTGAGTCCCCATGGCCTAGATCAATCAACATTAAACAAGGAGAAACATTTCCAACTAAATACATTTGACAAAACTACAACATAGAGGTGTCACAGACACCACATGCATTTTGAACAAAGTGGTTACATCGTGTGTGATTTACCTTTGGACAGAAAGGTTTAAACTAGAATGAATATAATTTTATTTAGAGCAGCTTGTGAGGGTCACTGTCCTTGCCTGTGGAACACAAGCACTTTCTATTATTTTCGTGAGACATGAAACGACAAGTCCATTCATGTGGTATAATAAAAGGTAATGGACAAAATGGAGTCTGAGGCCTAAATTCTATTACAGGACCGGAGGCTTTGGATTATGCTTCTCTTTCATTTTATTGCCACTCACATCAGCCAATGAAAAACATTTATCCCACAAATAAACTACATTTCCCATGATGCTTGAACGACATCAATTCCTGTATGACCCTATAAGAGCCACCATAACTCAAAGCTGAGCCTCTTTCATGACTTGGTTCATGTACTTTATTGTGCTTACAGGGCCGTTTCTTCCATTAGGCAGGACTAGGCAGTCGCCTAGGGCGGCAAAAGGGGGAGGACGGCAAAAAACGTGAGCTTGGGATTCGGAATGAGTCATTTTAAGGAGTACCTGTACTTTTCGTGTGATTGAGCCTGCAGCTCAGCAGTTGAAAGCCAACATAAATATTACAATATAATAAAATACAAGACAAGCAAGCACCGACAGTCCAGGCTTGACAGATTAATCGCTTCCGGGGCAGCAGAGGGTGAATTCTTTGTTGGTCTGTGTCTTTTCCGGAGCGTGCCGTTTATTGCTAACCAATCGCACAATTTTATGGGCTGTGCAACTAATCCCCAATTCCCGCCTAGTACCGGCCCTGCCCTGTCAATCAGTATAAACTAGATTTCCGATTTCCTCTACCTATCTTCACTTATTTAAAGTCGGTTAAAGTTCTTCGTATATTGAAGTGGGTCAGAGTCGTAACAAAGGCGTACCTGCTGTTGTCGGATTTTTAAGATGCTCTTTATCGGACGACGAGAGGAAAGAACAGCTTTTGTCAGGTGCGAAACTTGGAATTATTCTGACAACTCCAGTGACAGGTATTTGTAACGTGCAGAGTAAAGTGAAAAATGCCAGTATAGAGTTGAGGGTTTAATTTGTCACCTGTTCGTCTCTGAATGATGTGCAGCAGGTGCCTAGAAAAATAAAACCATTTATTTTCATATTATCAACTAATAGTGTGAGTGGGCGTGGAGCTTTGATTGCCTTTGCAAGGCATTTCAGAATCTCATTGTTTTTACTGTAAAGAGAGTGTATACATGGCACTTTAAGCAGCGGCGAGCGCTGTTCGTTTTTTTTATCGAAATGTGTGGAGCCTTAGTTTTTATTTCAAATTCTTTGGGTAAAATTATTGGTATAAACGGGGCAAAGCAAATATCTGAAACGTGCACACTGTGTTATAAATGGTGCAAAGAAAATATGTCAAACAACCATAACAGTACGAAGTTCGACACTTCTGTCCATGAATATCTTCTTTTGAATTACCCACTGTGGATTTTACTCTGTCTAAAACTGGAGGTCAATTTCCAACCAATCTTGGCAACAGTTTTCGGTTTGCAAATTCCGTATCACTATTAAAGAGTGTTTTCCGGCTCAGAAAAAAAATTCGGTCCATCAGGGCTATCTTATGATATTACGTGAGGCCCTATAATTAACAGATTGTCCGAATTAAGACTAACTATACTCCTTATTTTCTTATTGTCCATATTGGACGAGTTGTTTACCTCTTCCTTATAATCCATAATAATTGTTATATGCTGTTGCTTTTATTTTTGTCACATCTTGTTGATATATGTAAAGTGTTCTGACCCTTGCTGGCCTCATACGTGTTACAAAAAGCTGCTAAATAGTAATGGGGCACAAAGTTGAAATAATGCGGAGTATTGCCAGCTATACACTGGGGAGGTGTTCTTTGGGTTTAGCGTTCCATTTTGATCTCTGATTGAGGCATGAAAGCCTGGTATCATGGAGAGGCCATGGTAGTTAAAGGGAGGGGGCAGCATTTTTCAATTCTTGCCTAGGGCGGAAAAACAACAAGAAACGGCCCTGTGTGCTTACTGTTTAATGTGCTTCATGCTTCAGCCTTCATTATTATGTTGCGCGCTTTTGCGCCACATAGATTTCAGGCTGCTGGGGCGCTGTGATTGACAAACTCCTGCTGGGACACAGACGTGCTAATTGCTTTCAGCCCGCTTGGGCAGCGCATTTACAGACTCCCGCTGGGAGCAGGTACCGCTCTGTCTCCGATAGCGTTATTGTTGATTTACTGTGTGCGCTCCTCGCGCTTCCCGCTGACGGCTTCCCTGTGCGTATTTGAGCCCTTGCATCTCTCCGATGTGCGAAGCCCAATTGGGCTACTTTTTGGTAGGTTTTGGGCTACACACATCGCGCGCACCCCCTGAGTGCTCCGGAGCTCATTTAGCTGGAGAATTTACTCGGAACAGTTCTACATATGCCTGACTTGGCTGGAATAAGCGTCTGGCCCCCTGAAGTGAGCACATACTCTACATATCTGTTAATTGGCTCTCCCAATGCCCTATGGGCTGTAACAGTGAATATACAGCTTTGCTGAGGAGCTAGGTGCCTTGTTTCTTTTCTGTGTGCTGTGGGCTGGCTCTCCCTTACTCCTCTTTGTTAGCCCTCATTCTGTTAAGGCTATTGACATACATCACAGCAATGGATGTCAATAGCCTTAACAGAATGAGAATGACATACATCACAGCAATGGATGACTGGGCCAGGTATGAAGAGGATGATATGTACCAAGAGGAAGTGCAAACAACTTCTCTGGAGGACAATATTGTTGAAGCTCTGGACGCCTATGTCCAAGAGTCTGTCAACCGTGCCATAGAAAAGGCAGTCCCGGGGACTGTGCAGCAGGCACTGGCTGTTGCATGGAAACCCATTACTAAGCAGTTAGAGAGGTTTGCTAAGCGGCATGGTTATACAGCACCAGTTACCCCTCAAAAGGACGAGACTTCGGGCGCGCTTAAGGCAACATGGTGGCTCCATGCTGGTGCATTAGCAACACTACCTAACCTTTCTACTCCAGCCAGCATGGGAGAAAAGGTTAAGCGCCAAGAACAAAGGGACACTGACCTGATACGGATACGGACACCACGGAGACATACACCCCCGAGGAGGAGGCTCCCCCCAAGAAGCGGTCACTGAAATCAAAGAATGTGGAGCAAGATCCACCCCAAACCTTGAACACCCCATTTACCTTTAATCCGGCCACCATTGTACACCCTAGGTTGTCGGATTGGGCACCAGGCCCTGAAATGGCAGCGTATCTTCATTACAACCTGCGCAAAAGCTTTGATAAAGATGTGAGTAACAGGTTGCGTTCCGAGTGCTCTAGGCCCGATATCCCTGATAAGGTGGTGGACACACCAAACATAGACGTCAGCCTTCTTACATTTCTGAAGAAGTTCATTAAAGATCCTAAGAAAGGAATTGATCGTGCCTGAAGAGGATGCCAGGACAAGCTCCTGGATTTGGCGGTACATTCACGTCCCTTGACAAGGCCCAATCTGGCATAGAGCGGGTTTTCCAGGCCGGCCATTTTAAACGGGCCGGGCGAGGCAGAGGACGCTCGCCAGGCCGCCAGTACCATCAAGTTTCTCACTGAGGAGACTACGGTCGTGGTCGAGGCCAGTGGGATTCCACTCATGGGGGAACATTCTATCCCACAAGACGGCGCTTCAACAGAAGGTAGTTCAACAGAGGTGGACATTGAGCGGGCTTCCAAGCTCCAGAGTCTGCAGGTAAGAGCTTCCAATAGCTTTCTGTTACCCTTGGGGGGTCGTACTCAGTTTGTCTATCACAATTGGGCTCTGATATCACAAGACACATGGGTTCTCCAGACAATTCAGGGGTTTCACCTAGATTTTTATCAGACTCCTTTTCAGGACATTCTGCCTCGGCAACTCTCTTTTTCCCAACTAGAGTGTGATTTAATAGATGCAGAACTCGACGCATTGCTGCAGAAGCACGCGATTGCATAATGTGAAGATGGTCCTCGCGGTTTTTGCAGCAATATCTTGTTGGTTCAGAAGAAAGGTGGAGGTCACAAGTTAGTATGAACCTAAAGGAGTTTAACCATTTCATGACCTACAACCATTTCAAGATGGAGGGCATCCATCTCTTGGCAGATTTTCTGAAGGAAGGGGACTGGATGGTACGGTTGGACCTGAAAGACGCCTACCTGTCAATTCCTATTTTTCCTCCTCACCGCCGCTTTCTGCCGTTTCAGTAGCGGAACCAGTGGTTCGAATATTTGGTCCTTCCTTTCAGACTTTCCTCGGCACCGTGGTGCTTCACTAAGGTGATGGAACCAGTGATAGTGCACTTAAAGAAGAGGGCGTCCGCGTGATAGTGTATCTGGACGATATACTCATCATGGCACAAACTCCGACTTTAGCTGCTCAGCATTTGCGCATGACCATGTCTATTCTTCAAAACTTGGGTTTCGGGATCAACGAACCGAAATCAGCTCTATGTCCTTCTCAGACAGTGAACTTCCTGGGGTTCGTCATAAATTCGCAAATGGCCCAGTTGAGCCTTCGGAACCAAATTGAAAGATATCAAGAACAAGCCTTCCACACTGTTGTCCCAACAGACGGTCTCAGTGCAGGTGATTGCCAGAATCGTGGGGCTTCTGGCATCCTCGATACAAGTGATATTTCTGGATTCTCTTTGTAGGAGAGTAGGGTCTGCTATCCTATGGTCACCCCATTTTTTTGCTTTTTGCTTCACTGGTTTTCGACTTAATGTGGCTCTGGGCCTGCTAATCAGACCCACAGCCCTGCTGTTCTCTCTCTAAATTCACAACCATGTACTTTAGGTACATCACCAATTGGGATTGGGTCACCTTATGAGCCCCTGTACAGTGTACTATAGGTACCCAGGGTATAGGTGCATCCAAGGCCTACCAGGGGCTTCAGCATATCTTTTGCCACCCCTGGCTGGCCATCCACACTGACACAAATGGCTGATCACTCAGCTGGGGCAAGGTCGTGTAATCACCCCTTGCTTAGATATATTATACCTATGTCTAACCCTATATCTGGACACATATACACCTATAAGTCACTCCTATGGCAGACCTTAACAATCCTGGAGGCAGAGTGCGTGGTTTTATGTGAGATGGTGCTCTAGCATGAGCTGAGCGTTTCTGCAGCTTTCGGAACCATGTCCTTATAGCTGTTCTAGGATATTGCCATACCATATACTCTTAAGTGCATTATGAACCTCGCGGTTAAATGCTATCTTTGGTTTGGCTTTATCAAAGCATGTCGTGTAAGGTGTCATACGCTTTGGAATACTACCCCCTCGCCAATTCTGGCGATGGGGTAGCATTCCACCCTTCTAGAGGGAGAAGACATTTTACTTTCCTTAAACCCGGTTAAAGTTAACCAGAGCCTCAGCATCACAAAATGGATGCTGCTGCCACAGACACGAGTCTGGCCTCCTGCTGCTGACCGAAACTCCGGCAGGGGAGGCCTGGACAATAGGTTTCCTGTCACACGGAGGTGCTAGCAACACCCCAGACAGGATATAGTGGATTGGGGCAGGGAGGGCTGATTGAAACGAGACACTGCCTGGGGCACACAAGGTGTCCCATGCATAGTCCAGTTCAAACCGGTGCTGGGGCACTCCAGCCCCAGCTCTGGCACGAAACTGGACAAAGGGAAAGGGGTGTAACCACCCCCTTCCTGGGTCCCACCCATAGGAGGGATCTAGCAGGTAATCCAGCCCCTTGATTTGGAATAAAGGTAGGAGCTGTGTCCCAAGACTTTAGATAATCCTGACTGAAACACTGATACGAAACTCTGGATCCTTCGACATCCTACTCGACGTAGAAGACTGAAGAATCTCCCTTGTGGTCAAGGAGTGACCACCTTGTGCAAGCAGGCGCTCAACGGTTTGCTTTGTTGTTGCTCCCGCTGGAGCTCGAACGACAGAGACCGACAAGAACCAGACTTCCAGACATCCAACAGCCCGATCCACAGCCACAGCAAAGCCGAGACCCGCGGAGGCGACGTGAGACGTGGAACAGGCCATCTTGGAAAGCCAGTGAAGTGCTTTCTGTGCAGCTCCTGAGGCAGCCTCGAAGCTGTGTATTGGGGACTGAGAAGCCCTAGCCCTGAACATCCTTTGCACCGAAGATCACCTCTCCACACTCATCGAGTGCTGTGTGGGGCCCTTTTGCATTTTCCTGCTTGACGCGTCTGTCCGGTCACTTGCTCTTATCTAGTGGCCTCTGTGACGACGATCCTTTGAATTTTCAATGCTGGTCTGGTTGCTCCAGACTAGCCCTTGCTCCCCTGAAAAGGAGCAGCCCATCAGACCTTGCTGGTCTGATCCAGAAGCCATCTTCGATTCCTGTGTGGGTTGCATTTGCCAAGGCCTGTTGACTCCGAATCGAGATCCGACACCGCCGACAGCGAGAGCCTTTGTGGGACAGTCCGTGCCCAGCGCCTGGTTGTCGTCGACACCTCCTGGTCCACGTGGCAGCGGAGACAAGCTTCACAACATCACCTGATCGCAACCCGACATGGCCTGGTTCCTTCCTGGTCACTGGCTAGTGACTCAGACTCTGTCCCCTCTGCTTTCAGGTACTCTACATCTCTGATCCACCCTTGGATCCAACCAGACTCTTCTCTCCTGGTCGCCTGCAGCATCTTTTCTCCAAGGCTCCATAGAACTCCACGACGAAACCCGACACACTTTGACACCTATGCACCCGCTTCCTGTGGGTGAGGTATCGCGAGTACTACAGTGCTCCTGTAGAGATTTACATCCCTAGTGTCCTAGTTTTAAGTGGTTAAGTTCTAGTCCAGTCGGAAGACTTCCAAATCTGCAACTTTCTAACTTTACGCACCCATTTACTTCTATTGGTGCATGCGTGGTCATTTAGACACTGCACCCGCATCCTGTGGGCCTCCCACGTCCTAACTGCTGTTAGTCCAGTGTAGCCCCAGAGATTCCCAAGGCCCTAGGCCTTACCATTGTTCGTGATGTGGTTCTTATACCACTATTTTAGTATATGGTTTTACGGGCCACCAGGGCCTATCCATATTTGTGCACCTTTTGTATGTTATATTAAGTTACTTGTTATACGCTTGTGCTCCTGTGCTCATAAAGAGTTAAGGGGATCTATTTAGAAATAAATACATATATATTTTGAATATATAACCTGTGTGGTGTCCGTTCATTTGGTATTAAAAGGTTTGCTTATGGTAAAACAGCTGGCTTCACATGCCCTCTTGAGTTTAGCCTAAGACTGCTTTTGTCCATGCTACCACTAGGATAGCTGGTCTATAAGGTTGACTTTACAACCATCACCATAAGGGTTGTTTGGACTGGTGCAAGGTGCTCACTAGAATAGTGAACATCATATACCAGGCCAACTTCTCACACTCTTCACTACCGGGTCCTTCAGAGATTGAAGATTCAGCACCTTCTGAAGGGTCAGTCCTACACGGACTGGGTTCCACTTTCCAACGAAGTGCGAGAGGAGATACAGTGATGGCTGGGCCACGTGGATGCGTGGAATAGCAGAGCCATCTACGGCTCTCAACCAGAAGTGGTCATAGAGTTGGACGACCACTGGTGAGGCTGGAGGGCGCGCTGCGGAGATATCTCCACCGGAGGTCGGTGGTCCCTGCGCAAACTCGAACTGCATATCAATTGCCTAGAACTGTTAGCAGGGTCGTTCGTGATCTGGACACTCTCTCCCAAACAGGTCTTCTGTTGCATCCTTCTGCGAATGGACAATGTCTCAGCAGTGAGGTTTATCAACAAGTTGGGAGGCACGAGGTTGTCATTATTAGCGGAGATAGCAAAGGACGTCTGGCTTTATTGCCTGAGTCATCAGATTACGGTCATAGCAGAATACCTTCTGGGACATTCCAATAAAGTAGCAGATTGGAACTCACGGTACCTCAAAGAATACAGTGACTGGCAACTCCAGGACCAGATTTTCAGTTGGTTGCAAGCTGTGTGGGGCACATGCGAGATAGACCTCTTTGCGTCCAGACTGAATCGACAACTGCAGACGTTTTTCAGCTGGAGGCCGGATACGTTAGCAAAAGCAACGGATGCATTTTCTCAGGACTGGTCCAGAGGTCTGAATTATGCCTTTCCCCCCTTGATCTTGATTCCCAGGGTGACTACACAAGTAACCCGTCAACCGGCGGAGATAATTCTAATAACCCCACTGTGGAAGTCGCAGCCCTGGTTCCTAATACTATTGGAGATGTGCTGTGACTTCCCCAGGATGATTCCAAGGTCGTTGACGATACTCCAGGGCCGACATGGAGAGGTGCATCCAATGGTAGTGTTGGGACAGTTGTCCCTGATGGCCTGGAGGCTTGCAGGCAACAATGGGAAATGCCGGTATTTGCGGACCAGGCAGCGACCTTCATTAGCCAAGCCGGGGCTCCTTCCACCAGGAAACGATATTCTTCAGCCTGGAAGGGCTGGGGTTTCCCACTAATGCAAAGTTATGTGTGGTTCAATGCCTTAAGGCCTATGAAGATTGTACTAGGTCTATACGACCTGATGGTTCGGCTCAATTGTTGATTGCCTTACAAAAACCTTATAAACCTGTGTCTGCAGCTACCATAACCAGATGGTTAAAGTCAGTCATGCAAGAAGCTGGTGTTGGTACCCAGGTGTTTGGAGCACATTCTGTTTGTGGTGCCATGGCATCTAAAACCTTTATGTTGGGTTCTACCATTCAAGATATTATGCGATCTGCTGACTGGTCTTATGAGTCTACATTTAAACAGTTTTATTAGAATCCGGTGGGTGATATAGCTTCAGTTGTGTTTGATAGGCGTTAAACTAGCTTAATCCGAAGCCTCCGGTCCTGTAATAGAATAAAAAATTAGCTAGCATTCGCGCCAAGAATTTTCAATTCTATTAAGGACACGGAAGCGAGGATTATCCCACATGATTATATTACAATGTTTGTAATGTTTGCCCGCCCGTATATTTTTATATTCTGTTGTAGCAGAAATTACGGGCTTCTATGTTTCATTCCTTTCAGGTTCCGAAAAAAAGATGGAACCTTCTTAACCAGAAGTTTTTCTGGTTAAAAAGATGTATATGTTCCAGTTCGTTTTGGTTCTTCCATGTTGGAGGATGACAGTTTGGACTTTGTTAATGTTATTGGACTATGTTCGAGCAAAGAAAGAGGCTCAGCTTTGAGTTATGGTGGCTCTTATATGGTCATACAGGAAGTGATGTCGTTCACGCATCATGGGAAATGTAGTTTATTTGTGTGATAAACATTTTTTATTGGCTGCTGTGAGTGGCAATAAAACAAAAGAGAAGCATAACCCTCGCCTCCGTGTCCTTAATAGGATTGAAAATTCTTGGCGCGAATGCTAGCTAATTTTTTATTCCCTAAGCAAGCCCGAATTCAGGTTTCCACTAAAGCAAAGTGTTAAATGTCAGGAAGACAACTACAGCAATGCCCCTAAACATCTTAGCACAAGTGGGAATCTGATCAATTCCTCTTTTTTTTTTTTATTATTTATTTTTAGGTATCGCCTGAGCCAGCTCATGCGCTGATCGGAGAGACATTTAGTATACAAGTTTCTAAAGTGCTACCAAACCTCTCTGGCCTAACGCTTGCATTCACGCGAGTATGCACGAGCGCAGCCGCCATCTGCCTCCCTTCCAGCGCGATCACTGCTGCACGCGCACCACTCACGTGCTTACCACACAGCGCGTCCCATCCTCGCAATCACTTTCACTTTGATCGCGATCACTTTCGCTTTTGTGGCCGTTACTTTTACGGCCGCGCGGCTAATGCTTGTTGATGCCCGTTTTCAGGTTCATAGTGTATCCGCAATACAAATGTAGGCGTCTGTCCTCAAAAGGTAAATCTAACATCATGAAAAACTAGAACAAACCTTGCTCTTTTTACATTCTGGACAGGAGCAGGCTTCGGGCTCTCATATTTTACATTTTCAAAGAGGTGATATATGATGGTGGAACTTACTGTACTCAACTACTTCAGTCCTCTCATTTCCACCTTGAGCATGAGTAAGTTATTAAACACATATGGCATATGTTATGGTCACCAAACAACGTCATGTCTTCAAGGACACTATTTTCCAGTTTTAAGGGTACCTTTCACAACACGATTTCAACAGAGTTGGCACGGTTTTGTTTGTTGAAATGAACGAAAACTACAACTCCCAGAATGCACTCAGTTATTAAAGAAAAGTCCAACGCGGGTGTACCTGGTGAGATTGAGTCATCAGGTCACCTAAATAATATACATGTACAAGCAGACACAAGAATAAATCCAAGTTTGATCGCATTTCGTTAACTGCACTATTTTTAGGTGTGGGAACTATGTTGCTCATTTCTTTTCTTTATTTTTACGCTCTCCCTTTCTCATTGTCTCATACCCGCGTACCTCCATCACCTAAACTTTCCCCCAAGTTTATCGTTCTTCTTTCAGCCACCTCCTTTCTTTATCCACTCATGCTTTGACCTAAAGGTGCCCACTTCACCATGTGCTCCTCGCCCCCCCTCCCAACAGCTCCCTTTCCAATACCACCTGGCAAATGGTGATGCTGCATTAAAAATTCACTCACGGCCTCGGTTCCTGGGTCTGGGTCCAGAGTTGCCCTGCCAAGGGACCGGAATGTCCTACCGAGAGGGGCGCCCCCTCCCCTCAGAGAGCAGGGAGCCCCTGCCTGTCAGGAATCGTCCCTGAAACGCGCCTACCGAACAATAGACTACAACTCCCAGAAGTCCATGGGAGCTTTGGTGCACGTTTTTATAAATAGACGCGCGGCGCACACATTGAGCGTACGTAATTCTTTTCGATGAGGGCAGACTTCGTACCGATACAGGCTGGAAGCTTGTATCTTGTTAAGCGATTCCGAGGCTTGGCGAGGGAAGACTTTGTTTCGATACATGCGGGAAGCGTGTATCTTGTCGAGCAGACCCAAGACTGGGATGAGTTCTCAACGGAAATTCCAAGGCGGCGGTGAAGGAAATAACCGCGGACGCCTTTCAGTAACATTTGGTTCTGTTGTAGCGCTTGACTTATAAGGCGGCGATTACGAAATACCGCGGACGCCTTTCTTTAAGATTAATTTAATTTTCACTTGACTCTCCAGGCGGCGGTTAGGTAACAGCGGGCGCTTTCAATTGATATTTAAGGAAATTCTCATGGGCAGGAATGATCGGACTGCGGTGACGTAACCGCGATAACCCGGTCCTTTGGTTCCTTTCTCCTTGGATGTATTACATTACAACGCATGCTTTTACATCGCATGCTTTTACAACGCGTTTTTTACAACGCATACCATTACAATGCATAGTGCTTTGGGGCGCTGGATAGTGAATGGTTTAAATTACTATTCCAACTCCAGTCCCCGTGGATAGTAGGGAAGGTGTTGGACAGTAAATTAAACCTATTCCCTATCCTAGAGCGCCCCCCAGCACAATGCGTTGTAATGGTTTGTGTTGTAAAAGTTGCGTCGTAAAGGCACTGCGTGGTAAAAGTTGCATTGTAAAGGATGTTTCCCTTTCTCCTTATACTTGCAGAGGGCGGCGGTATACACACCGTGGAAGCCCAGTACTTGTGGGTTCTTTTTTGCATAACATTCAACCTCCCCCCAAAAAAGAAAGAATCAGGTCTTTGTTCTCCTTTATTATTTTTTCCTTGATTCTGCTGGAACGAAATCTTTTGGGACTGTGTTGTAAATCTGTTATTTTCCCTAAGAGAACTGGTGAGCAAGGCGATGCAAAATAGGGATAATTCAGTATTGCCTACATGGGTATATTGGTTAACGCATGTCCTTTGTGTGTATTAGGTTTTATCTATGGAGCGCTCAGGTATGACTGAAGCTCTGGCAAGAGTAAGCTGGTCCATTGGTAATTAAGGTATGCTGATTTCATCCCCGCTGTTCCTACCCTTTCCCATCCCTCACCTGATCGCCCTAAAACTTGGTAAACTTTTAGTTGGAGTTTGAGGATGTCGGGAGGTGGACCAATTTTTGCATCATCCAGATCCTGAGGAGTGCAATCCTGACAGAATTACGCACCCAAGAAAAGGATACTCCTCCCGGTCTGGGTGTTACAAACCATGGCGTCTATGGATGATGTTGTTCAGGCATTAGCTCTGGTACTATGAATAAACAAAGTAGAATCCACTCAGAGGGTAGCAGTGGTCCCTAAAGTGATGGGGAACACACAGTGTTGTTTAAATGCCCCTCACACACCAACAGGCCCCTTGGTGTCATGCTTCATCATCGGGGCCTTCGCATCCCTCTACGGGATGCGGCGTGCTACGACTAACGGCTACGCAGGAGCACTGAGTAGTGAACTATGTGAGGGTGTGTGTGTATTAAAGGGAAGAATGTGAGTGAGGTGAGGTGAAAAAAGTGAGTAAAAAATACCTGGCACGTAGGAAAGCAATTATTTATTATGTCCTCGGCTGGTATTATTAAAAGGGGCAGAGTCAGGTTGATAATATACGTACTAGGGTATATCAACCATTAAAGTGTCAACATGTTTCGGAGCGTAAAGCTCCTTCTTCAGGACGAGGATATGCACTTGATCCTCACCTTACTCACATGAAATGTGAAAGTGTTTAAAACAAAAATAAATGTGTAATGTACCTAACAATGTTTATGAATAGGTATGTTCGTTGCGCCCAAATGGCGTTTGAAAAAACCTGTGGAAAAAAGACATAATAAATATACTAGTCGGATGTCCAGGAACATAGTAAACATAAAAGTCGGATGTCCAGGAACTGAGGAAGAAATTCCTTTCCTAATCAGATAAGGGTAAGTAACAGAACACAAATGGGGTTCTGGGACCCTGTGAAAAAAGACATTAGAGAAGGACATACAAGACATAAACACACAGACATACATCTTAAATGTAGTCTCCCAAGTGTGGATAATGGGAGAGAGAGAGTGGTAAAATGAAGGCTTACTTATTTTCAAAAGTCAGATAGCCTCATGAGCCTATGCGTGGTATTGGGGGTATCCTCCCTCGCTGCCCAGTAAACAACCTAAAAGATAGTAATAGGTGGGTTATAGGTGGTGGATAGGGGAGATCAGCAAAACAGTATAAGGCTACAGATGCATAGAGCGCATCCTCGTTCGTGTGACCCCACTCACAGATACTGCCAGGTTCATTCGCCTGCCTTCCCCTCAACGCTGCTCCGGTGAAGTGAGCGGTTGGTGAAGCGACTTGCTATTTATACTCTTCGTTTTGGTAATTAGTGTAGGCAAATTGGATAATGGATCTCGGAAGTATGCCCAAATACGGCAATAGTAACCCTGCCGCTTCCGGTGTTAACACGATCCGCGAGGGATTGTGCTGGACGCTACTGCGCCTGCTTGAGGAGGTAGCGTATATTAAGAATGCGCACGCGTCAACCTAGATCAACATGCGCATGCGTTAGAGTTCAGTGCTAAGGTTACGCGCATGCGCAGTGCTGACCGGTAAAACATTTACCGACTAGGGCTCCAAGGAGGTGGTATGAATACATGTCACCAAAAGGGAGCGATCCTTGGTTATATGCGATAATGAGAGAGGATAAAAATCGCATTAATACTAAGGGAAGTATGGAAAGGCCAACAAGAAATGTTATTAAAGGGAGATGTCAACAATGGAGAGTAATGCCAAAGTTAGTTTGGTGTGTACAGTGTATGAACCCAAACAGGTACACCTATAATAGGATGCATCCAAAAATACAGCATAATAGACACTAGGCCAATAGGGGTATTCTGATTGACAGAAAAAAGTTGCAGAGATGTTTCAGGGAGGTCACACCAGGTTATGTTGGGTGTCGCATGGTCACACCCTTTATACAGTTTATGGGGTTAGCGTAGTTGGCTCCAAGGAATTGAGTCATTGAGCCCTGAGGTGTCGGTCCCAAGGCGAAACACCCAACGTTGCTCTTTTTCCAACAACCCTATCTCTGAGGGTAGCTGTTCGATCACTGTCCATTGCAACTCATTGACACAGTGTTGATGTTCCAGGCAGTGGGCTGACATTTTTGTTGTTGACTTCTTACATCTAATATTGCTTTTGTGCTCGTTAATCCTAACTTTGACTTGTCTCGTTGTCATTCCCACATACTCCTTTTTGCAGGGACATGTGATCAGGTAAACCACATTTTTACTATTGCAGTTGGTAAAAGTACGTTGTTCCCAACTTGCGCCATTTGTAAAGGTAAGAGTGTGGCTCTTTCTGGTAAGGTGACAGCTGTTACAATTGCCACACGGGTGGTGGCCCTTTATCCCTTGTAGTCTTGTTTGTTCCACTCTGTGTGGAGGAGGTCTTGTATGGACAAGCATGTCTTTTAGATTCCTACCACGTCTGTGGGCTAAAAGTGGTTTTTCAAGGGATAGTGTGCCACTTGTGAGTATGCGCCAGTGTCTATTTACCAGTTTCGCCACTTGGTTGGTTACTGGGCTATATGTGGTGATACAAACTGTTCTACTCATTTGGTCATCTTTTGTGGGTTTGTCTTCAAGAAGAGCGTCACGGTTGTTATTCCTAGCTCTTTTCATAGCTTTTTGGATCACGGGGTTGGGGTATTTTCTTTGTCTCAGTTTGGTGCAGAGATCCGTAGCTTGATTTTTATACTTCGCCAGGTCACTACAGTTCCGGCGTAGGCGGAGGAACTGCCCGTACGGAAGATTCTCCCTCAGGTGACGCGGATGGAAACTGTCAAACCTGAGGAGGCAGTTCCTGGCCGTTGGTTTAAAGTGGGTCTCTGTTTTGAGGAAACCTGCTTCATGGTAGATGTTGAGATCTAAAAAAACCATAGTGCTATTTGACATTTGGTGAGTGAATTTGAGGAAAGTGTTCTGATTGTTGAGCCATTGCATAAACTCTGAGATTGAACTTTCATCACCCTCCCAGATCACCAGAATATCGTCAATATAATGTCGCCATGTGTTGATCCTTCCCCTGAAGGGGTTGCTGGAGTGGAGGATCTTGGAGGACTCCAAGTGATGGACGTAAAGTCCCGCCAGACTAGGGGCAAAGGTGCTCCCCATGCTGGTCCCATGGCTTTGCCAAAACAGGGTACCCTCGTATTCGAATTTTTTTTTCGTGAGAGCTAAGGAGATACACTCCATAACTACACCGCGAGGGGTTTGGTATTTCCAATGTGTGGAGTGGAGTACTTCCTCAATAATCAGAAGTGTCTCATCGTGTGGGAGGCTTGTATAAAGACTCTCCACATCCAGGCTCAGAAGCATTTGTGAGTCGGGATCAAAAGGGTGGTTCTGTAATAGTTGGAGCACCGCCTTCGTATCTCTTAGATATGTATCGGTTGCCTGCACCAGAGGCCTCAAAAAGGCATCCGCAAATTTAGATAGTGGTTCCAGGATGGATGAGATGCCGGATACAATCGGGCGTCCCGGTGGAACTTAACCAACAAATGATGGATTTCGAGGCCACTCTGAAACAGAGTAAATTCAACAAATTGAAAAAAGATAAAGACCGCTTCACCCCTGAGAGAGCGTATCCTTATACTAAACCGGACTATGTGATGAAAGATAACGGAAGTGACACAGACAATGCAAGCTCTGATGGGAGTACTACAAGTACGAATTCAGGTGGTTTTCAACAAAGAAAACAGAGGGCTGGTTATCGACAACAGAGATCTCAATTTCCCTGCCAGAGAGGGTGGCGAGGTTTTCAGGGACCCCAGTTCAACCCCTATCAGAATCACTTCCAGTTCCCACCATATCAATTTGTCCCACCACCAATGGGGCAAATGTATCCCCAATGGGTTCCTGAACAAACTAATGTACCCCAAAATGCCCAGCCTTTTTTATCCTGGGGCCAGGGAACGAGCAGAGGGAGGAACAGGAAGGGCAACAATGTGAACTGGCAACCCGGAGACGGAACAGACCCCAGAGTCCTAACCAGGAGTATGACAGCGAACCGAGCATCTACGAGCAAGAGGGGGACCTAGTTATTAACATAACCCCCTGGCCCCTCACTGAGGTACAACAGAAGGTACTAAACAAAGGCTTAGGGTACGTCCCTACCAATAAACCAGACATTTTCTTACTACATAAAGAAATGCAGGACTTTATAAGAACCATTAAATTGAGGGCTTTCTTTAAAGATAAAGAACCATCTTTAGAGATCTCAGATACAGGGTTAAAACCTAAGTCTAACTTCACACCACTGGACAACCAACTCCCAGTGGAAGTTTTGGCTTTCGAAAAAGCTATCATGCAGGAACACCAAGCAAAGAGTGTTCCAAAATACTAGCAAACTGGAAAATGAAGCGATAAGGGAACTCAGACTCAACAAAGACCTAACCATCAAACCTGCTGACAAGGGGGGAGCAGTGGTTATCCAAACCACCACCGCCTATGACAAAGAATGCAGAAGACTCCTGTCTGACAACAGGAACTATCAAGTCTTGGTTGAAGACCCCACCGAGTCCCTGAGAGTACAAATAGAAGGAATGATTGAGGAAGCCCTTGCACATGACTGGCTCTCCAAAAAAGAATCAGAATTTTTGGTTCAGAAAAACCCTCGCACGCCTTACTTCTACACCATACCCAAAGTGCATAAAAACCTCGAGAATCCACCGGGACGCCCGATTGTATCCGGCATCTCATCCCTCCTGGAACCACTATCTAAATTTGCCGATGCCTTTTTGAGGCCTCTGGTGCAGGCAACCGATACATATCTAAGAGATACGAAGGCGGTGCTCCAACTATTACAGAACCACCCTTTTGATCCCGACTCACAAATGCTTCTGAGCCTGGATGTGGAGAGTCTTTATACAAGCCTCCCACACGATGAGACACTTCTGATTATTGAGGAAGTACTCCACTCCACACATTGGAAATACCAAACCCCTCGCGGTGTAGTTATGGAGTGTATCTCCTTAGCTCTCACGAAAAAAAAATTCGAATACGAGGGTACCCTGTTTTGGCAAAGCCATGGGACCAGCATGGGGAGCACCTTTGCCCCTAGTCTGGCGGGACTTTACGTCCATCACTTGGAGTCCTCCAAGATCCTCCACTCCAGCAACCCCTTCAGGGGAAGGATCAACACATGGCGACGTTATATTGACGATATTCTGGTGATCTGGGAGGGTGATGAAAGTTCAATCTCAGAGTTTATGCAATGGCTCAACAATCAGAACACTTTCCTCAAATTCACTCACCAAATGTCAAATAGCACTATGCTTTTTTTAGATCTCAACATCTACCATGAAGCAGGTTTCCTCAAAATTGAGACCCACTTTAAACCAACGGCCAGGAACTGCCTCCTCAGGTTTGACAGTTTCCATCCGCGTCACCTGAGGGAGAATCTTCCATACGGGCAGTTCCTCCGCCTACGCCGGAACTGTAGTGACCTGGCGAAGTATAAAAATCAAGCTACGGATCTCTGCAACAAACTGAGACAAAGAAAATACCCCAACCCCGTGATCCAAAAAGCTATGAAGAGAGCTAGGAATAACAACCGTGACGCTGTTCTTGAAGACAAACCCACAAAAGATGACCAAATGAGTAGAACAGTTTGTGTCACCACATATAGCCCAGTAACCAACCAAGTGGCGAAACTGGTAAATAGACACTGGCGCATACTCACAAGTGGCACACTATCCCTTGAAAAACCACTTTTCGCCCACAGACGTGGTAGGAATCTAAAAGACATGCTTGTCCATACAAGACCTCCTCCACACAGAGTGGAACAAACAAGACTACAAGGGATAAAGGGCCACCACCCGTGTGGCAATTGGAACAGCTGTCACCTTACCAGAAAGAGCCATACTCTTACCTTTACAAATGGCGCAAGTTGGGAACAACGTACTTTTACCAACTGCAATAGTAAAAATGTGGTTTACCTGATCACATGTCCCTGCAAAAAGGAGTATGTGGGAATGACAACGAGACAAGTCAAAGTTAGGATTAACGAGCACAAAAGCAATATTAGATGTAAGAAGTCAACAACAAAAATGTCAGCCCACTTCCTGGAACATCAACACTGTGTCAATGAGTTGCAATGGACAGTGATCGAACAGCTACCCTCAGAGATAGGGTTGTTGGAAAAAGAGCAACGTTGGGTGTTTCGCCTTGGGACCGACACCTCAGGGCTCAATGACTCAATTCCTTGGAGCCAACTACGCTAACCCCATAAACTGTATACAGGGTGTGACCATGCGACACCCAACATAACCTGGTGTGACCTCCCTGAAACATCTCTGCAACTTTTTTCTGTCAATCAGAATACCCCTATTGGCCTAGTGTCTATTATGCTGTATTTTTGGATGCATCCTATTATAGGTGTACCTGTTTGGGTTCATACACTGTACACACCAAACTAACTTTGGCATTACTCTCCATTGTTGACATCTCCCTTTAATAACATTTCTTGTTGGCCTTTCCATACTTCCCTGGGTATTAATGCGATTTTTATCCTCTCTCATTATCGCATATAACCAAGGATCGCTCCCTTTTGGTGACATGTATTCATACCACCTCCTTGGAGCCCTAGTCGGTAAATGTTTTACCGGTCAGCACTGCGCATGCGCGTAACCTTAGCACTGAACTCTAACGCATGCGCATGTTGATCTAGGTTGACGCGTGCGCATTCTTAATATACGCTACCTCCTCAAGCAGGCGCAGTAGCGTCCAGCACAATCCCTCGTGGATCGTGTTAACACCGGAAGCGGCAGGGTTACTATTGCCGTATTTGGGCATACTTCCGAGATTCATTATCCAATTTGCCTACACTAATTACCGAAACGAAAAGTATAAATAGCAAGTCGCTTCACCAACCGCTCACTTCACCGGAGCAGCGTTGAGGGGAAGGCAGGCGAATGAACCTGGCAGTAACCGTGAGTGGGGTCACACGAACGAGGATGCGCTCTATGCATCTGTAGCCTTATACTGTTTTGCTGATCTCTCCTATCCACCACCTATAACCCACCTATTACTATCTTTTAGGTTGTTTACTGGGCAGCGAGGGAGGATACCCCCAATACCACGCATAGGCTCATGAGGCTATCTGACTTTTGAAAATAAGTAAGCCTTCATTTTACCACTCTCTCTCTCCCATTATCCACACTTGGGAGACTACATTTAAGATGTATGTCTGTGTGTGTATGTCTTGTATGTCCTTCTCTAATGTCTTTTTTCACAGGGTCCCAGAACCCCATTTGTGTTCTGTTACTTACCCTTATCTGATTAGGAAAGGAATTTCTTCCTCAGTTCCTGGACATCCGACTATTATGTTTACTATGTTCCTGGACATCCGACTAGTATATTTATTATGTCTTTTTTCCACAGGTTTTTTCAAACGCCAATTGGGCGCAACGAACATACCTATTCATAAACATTGTTAGGTACATTACACATTTATTTTTGTTTTAAACACTTTCACATTTCATGTGAGTAAGGTGAGGATCAAGTGCATATCCTCGTCCTGAAGAAGGAGCTTTACGCTCCGAAACATGTTGACACTTTAATGGTTGATATACCCTAGTACGTATATTATCAACCTGACTCTGCACCTTTTAATAATACCAGCCGAGGACATAATAAATAATTGCTTTCCTACGTGCCAGGTATTTTTTACTCACTTTTTTCACCTCACCTCACTCACATTCTTCCGTTTAATGCACACACACCCTCACATAGTTCACTACTCAGTGCTCCTGCGTAGCCGTTAGTCGTAGCACGCCGCATCCCGTAGAGGGATGCGAAGGCCCCGATGATGAAGCATGACACCAAGGGGCCTGTTGGTGTGTGAGGGGCATTTAAACAACACTGTGTGTTCCCCATCACTTTAGGGACCACTGCTACCCTCTGAGTGGATTCTACTTTGTTTATTCATAATGCCAAGGGAGACTGAATCCACTTCTCTCTCTCTCCCCCCTTTTGTTATATTTAAGTTCTAGACAGCGCACAGCTGTGGGAGCCCCTTCCCACTTAATAGAAGACACCTTGGACATACAAAACACCTTTCATACACATATTTGTAACATCCTGGACCTCCCCCGCCTCCGGATACTATCATGGAGGATGAACATCGACTGACCTTCAGTGAGGACGACATTGACAGAATTCTAGCTGATGTCAATCCTTTTGAAGGCCTTAGCAATAATGACCCGAGCCCAGCAGTAGCAGACTGGGGTGAGTTAATGAACACTAGAAAAATCCAAATAAGAGCGGCCCTACATGGTTTACTGATGAGGGAATATCTAAGAAACAAAATAGCCCCGCAGGGCCTATTGGTTAAGAATGAACCTTTCATTTTCCAGGACGACCTTGTTTTTAAAAAAGCATGGTCACTTATTTCCTGGCATTGTACTAGAGACTGGCTGGTCTTGATAGTTCATACTGCGACAAGAAAGTCCCTGGAACTTAAAGTAGAGATCCAAAGACTGGAAGTACAGTTAAAAGCCTTCATCTCACCAGCTGATTTGAAGAAAGGGTTAGAAGAACTTAACCAACAAATGATGGATTTCGAGGACACTCTGAAACAGAGTAAATTCAACAAATTGAAAAAAGATAAAGACCGCTTCACCCCTGAGAGAGCGTATCCTTATACTAAACCGGACTATGTGATGAAAGATAACGGAAGTGACACAGACAATGCAAGCTCTGATGGGAGTACTACAAGTACGAATTCAGGTGGTTTTCAACAAAGAAAACAGAGGGGTGGTTATCGACAACAGAGATCTCAATTTCCCCGCCAGAGAGGGTGGCGAGGTTTTCAGGGACCCCAGTTCAACCCCTATCAGAATCACTTCCAGTTCCCACCATATCAATTTGTCCCACCACCAATGGGGCAAATGTATCCCCAATGGGTCCCTGAACAAACTAATGTACCCCAAAATGCCCAGCCTTTTTTATCCTGGGGCCAGGGAACGAGCAGAGGGAGGAACAGGAAGGGCAACAATGTGAACTGGCAACCCGGAGACGGAACAGACCCCAGAGTCCTAACCAGGAGTATGACAGCGAACCGAGCATCTACGAGCAAGAGGGGGACCTAGTTATTAACATAACCCCCTGGCCCCTCACTGAGGTACAACAGAAGGTACTAAACAAAGGCTTAGGGTACGTCCCTACCAATAAACCAGACATTTTCTTACTACATAAAGAAATGCAGGACTTTATAAGAACCATTAAATTGAGGGCTTTCTTTAAAGATAAAGAACCATCTTTAGAGATCTCAGATACAGGGTTAAAACCTAAGTCTAACTTCACACCACTGGACAACCAACTCCCAGTGGAAGTTTTGGCTTTCGAAAAAGCTATCATGCAGGAACTCAAGCACGTGAACACCAAGCAAAGAGTGTTCCAAAATACTAGCAAACTGGAAAATGAAGCGATAAGGGAACTCAGACTCAACAAAGACCTAACCATCAAACCTGCTGACAAGGGGGGAGCAGTGGTTATCCAAACCACCACCGCCTATGACAAAGAATGCAGAAGACTCCTGTCTGACAACAGGAACTATCAAGTCTTGGTTGAAGACCCCACCGAGTCCCTGAGAGTACAAATAGAAGGAATGATTGAGGAAGCCCTTGCACATGACTGGCTCTCCAAAAAAGAATCAGAATTTTTGGTTCAGAAAAACCCTCGCACGCCTTACTTCTACACCATACCCAAAGTGCATAAAAACCTCGAGAATCCACCGGGACGCCCGATTGTATCCGGCATCTCATCCATCCTGGAACCACTATCTAAATTTGCCGATGCCTTTTTGAGGCCTCTGGTGCAGGCAACCGATACATATCTAAGAGATACGAAGGCGGTGCTCCAACTATTACAGAACCACCCTTTTTTTTTTTTTTTTTTTTTTTTTTTATAAAAACCTTTATTTGAGCAAGCAGAAATGTACAAGGATGGGCCTACAACCACACGGGCCAGCCGCTAAAAAGGAGGAGAGACATATCACATGAGCCCGCAGAGGTAACCGTCAATCAACAATGCGATACTCCACCTTATATACAGGACCAAAACAGGTTTTATATATATGAAAAAAAAACACACATACAAAAAGGCGAGAGTGTATCACTGAAGGTCAGCCCAAGGGACGCAAGGGGGGGACAGCAGCGGAGGTGCAATAATAATATCCTAAGCACTAAGGAGTATGGAGCGGGGGGGGGGGGGAGGGGGGCAGAGATCAGGAAGAAGAAGGGGGGAAGAGCCGGTGACACCAGCTCAGTCCCTATACGAAGATTCCGGGAACGCCAGCCTAGGGAGATAGAGTAATCTCGACAGTGTCCACAAGGGGAGGAGTACAAATGTCGCCACGGTATTCGTTCCATTGACCCCACACCTTCACCCATGCCCTGGGTCTACCCCTGGCCACATAAACAGTTTTCTCACGGAACATGGACCAATCCATATTATCCTCCCATTGCGAGAGGGCAGGGGGCCTGAAGGCCCCCCAGAGTTGCGCAATATCTCGCTTCGCGATCATATAGCCCAGGGTGGCCCATCTAGTCTGTGCCACCGAATAGTCCGTGGGCTCCCAAACATTCAAAAGACAGCGACGAGGTTCCGGTCGCAAGGATATCCCCGTCACCACAGTCATCAGATCAAGCACGGCCATCCAATAAGCAGCCACCATCGGGCACTCCCAAAGAATATGCAGGAAAGTAGCACGCAAACCACATCCACGCTTACACAGTCCATCGGAGGAAAAGCCCATCACCATCAGTCGCGGTCCCGTCACGTACACCCGATGAAGGATCTTCAATTGGACCAAACGGAGTCGAGCCGGTATAGCCACCTCCTTTGGAGAGGAGAGGGCCGATTGCCAATCCTCATCATCAAGTTCCAACCCATCTCCCATCCACTGCTCCCGAAGCCGGGCCAATAAGTCAGTCCGATTGTTAATCAACTTTTTATAAATCAGGGAGATAGTGCTATCAGGAAGATGTTCGTCAAGGATACGGTCTTCAAGTGGGGAAGAGTCAGGCGGAATCTCACCAGGAGCAAACACCGAAACCAAAGCGTGCCTGATCTGTAAATAACGAAAGAATTCCCGACTACTCAGGCCGTAGTCAGCCTGGAGGGCCTGAAACGGGCGCACCGAACCCTTAGAATATACATCTCCCACTTTAGAGATCCCAATCAAGTCCCAACGGTCAAAACCCTTGGAAGACCAAAGACCGCCCAGACGTTCTGAAGCATAAAGCGGCGTCGCCAACGTCAAGCGATCCTCCCAGCCCAGACTCACATTCGCAGCACGCCACACAGTCAAAGCAGTCAAAGTAGGTCCCACAAGATGGCGCCCAGCGGAGCGAGAATAGAGCACTCTATTAAAGTCACCTCCCGGAAGCTGAAGTTTATCCATCTCAAACGCCGGATTACGACCCGGAGAGAACATAGCGTGATTAATAGCGGACAGATGGGAAGCCCAGTAGTATCTCTTAATATCGGGGAGCGCCATGCCCCCATCGTACCACGGGATGGAAAGTTTAGCGAGAGCAATGCGCGGTCGCCCATCCCAAATAAGTTGCCTCTGAAGGCTCTCAATCTCCCGAAAATAGGTCTTGGGGATAGGATCATAATAATTCTGGAGAGCGTAGAGAAACCGCGGTAGTGACATCATCTTAAACAGAGCCGCCCGACCCAGTGGAGACAGGGGGAGTTTGCGCCAGCGGGCAACGTCCAAACGGAGCCTAAGCAGCGGGGGAAGGAGATTACGATCAAAACGAAGGGACGGATCCAAGGTAACGAACACCCCCAAATATTTGAAACCATCCCGGACCACCTGAAGAGGAAGTCTACTCGGCAACGGAGGCAAGATACCAGACAAAACGTATACACAGGATTTAGACCAGTTGATGACGAGGCCTGAGTTAGCGCCAAAGGACGCAAGAACGTCAAATAAAACAGATAGAGACTTGCGAGGGGAAGTAAGATACAAGAGGATGTCGTCCGCATAAAGCGAGACGCGGTCTTCGAAGTCCGGGGCCCAACGAATACCTTTAAGGGACGGTTCCCAACGGAGCCAGGCCGCCAACGGTTCAAGAGCGAGCGCGAACAACAGAGGGGACAAGGGGCAGCCCTGACGGGTACCCCTGCCCAAGGAAAAGGGGGCCGACACTCTACCGTTCACTACAACTTGCGCCAGAGGTTCCGCGTACAACAGCCTAATCCAGCTAATAAACTCGCACCCGAATCCGAATTTCTCAAGTGTCGCCCATAAATAGGGCCACTCCACAGTATCAAAGGCCATGGAGGCATCCAAGGACGCCAAAATGGCCGGTTCAGTCAAAAGCCCCGCCCTCGCCAGCGCGCCGTGGAGGCGACGTAAATTCAGAGCAGTGTTGCGATGCGGGATAAAGCCAGACTGATCCGGATGGACCAACTCTCCAAGAACCGAAAGCAGACGGGTCGCCAAAAGTTTAGCCAACACCTTAGGTTCAACGTTTAATAGGGATATGGGCCTATACGAAGAACAGAGGTCACGTGGTTTACCCTCTTTGGGAATGACGACGATTGTCGCCAGACGCTGATCATAGGGAAGCATGTTCCGCTCACGAGATTCTAGAAACATGGCGCGGAGATATGGCGCCACCTTATCGGGGCATAATTTGTACAACTCAATAGGCAAACCGTTCGGGCCCAGTGCTTTGCCCGAACGGAGCGATCGGACTGCACTGGCTATCTCATCATTCGTAAAAGGGGAGTCCAAAGCAATACGGTCCAAGTCGGTGACACAGGGCAAAGCGATATCACGCAGAAGAAGGCGGGAGTCGGCAACATCCCTCACAGACACGGGAGCATATACCACACGGAAATATTCCGCAAAACGATCAACAATTGCGGTCGGATCTATCACTTTCTCACCACTCGCAGACTGAATCACGGGCACCACACGATTAACCCTTTCTTTCTTGTCCAACCACGCTAGGAGTTTTCCCGCTTTGTCACCCACATCATACAATCTGCCCTGCTGCTCACGAAACATCACCTTTGCAGCGTCAGTGACCAGAGATTTATATGCAAACTGTTTGAGACCCAGGGCATGGAGTTTGTCAGGCGTGACACCAGATTCCAACTCGTCCTCCAAAGCAGAGATCTCCCCCTCAAGTTCCACCACCTCCTTCCTCCCTGCCCTCTTAGCTTCAACAATCAAGGAAAGGGCCTGTCCACGAATCACAGTTTTAAAAGCCTCCCACAGGGACACAGCCGAAGAGACCGACCCCTCATTTTCCAGGAAATATGAATCCATGGACTTGAGCAAGAGGGTACGAGTCTCAGGGGAGGAAAGATACCAAGGGTTTATGGGAGCCACTCGGCCCGCCGCCTCTACCCCAACCTCGAAACGAAGCCAGAGCGGCGAGTGATCAGAAATGCCCCTCGGCAAGTGGAAAATCTCACGAACCGCCGATGATTGGGCTGCGGGCATCAGGAAATAATCCAGCCGGGACAGACTGCCATGGGCCCCAGAATGGAAAGTGTATTGGAGTTGAGTAGGATGCAATAGTCGCCAGCAGTCCACAAGGCCAAAGGTATCTAAAAACCCACCCAACCACTGCTGAGCCTGCGGGGTATCTCTAGGGGGATGGCGATCGTGAAGGCCGGAAAGCACCGAATTAAAATCACCGGCAAGAAAGAGAGTGCTATCAGGGAGATCCAACAGAACACGGCCCAAGTCAGTAAAAGTAGAGGCCTGCAAACCCGGGGGAACATAAACATTGAAGAGAGATAGGGTGCGGCCTTCATATCTACCCACCAGGACAGTATATCTCCCACGGTCATCATGAATCACCTCGTCAATAGCCAAGGGGAGGGAGGTTCGAACAAGAATACCCACACCCCTAGATCCGGAGGTAAACCCTGAGTGCGCCACAAGGCGGTAGCCCCATCTATTCATCGCATAACAAACATTACCAATCAAATGGGTTTCTTGCATGAAAACAATGTCCGGTGACAAACGTCGAATACATTTTAAGACCACACTGCGCTTAATACGATCTCCCAGGCCATTAACGTTCCAGGAAAGAAATTTCAACCCTCTACCCCCCATCCCAACCACCCGAGCCAAGACCCCTCGTCCATGAGCTAGACATCAGAAACAACAGCAAACACAGGAGCAAATCGCCTTGAAAACAACACACAGAAAAGAAAAAACTTCCCAACCCCCCTCCCCCAGACTGAAGAGAAACACCCCCCACCCTGCACCCCTGCAAAAAGCTAAAGAGCCACCCCAACCTGCAGTGTGCCTGTCGCCCAAGAACCCCTATTCTACACAAAGACCCCGGAGGAGGAAAGGTCTCCGTTCCATCCACCCCCCGACCTCAGCAAGAACAAAAATAACAAACGAAAAGACAGAATGATCACAATGCAGGGGGACACCGGCCAACACTCCTGAGAATGTATTCAAAATAAGACATAAGAGCCAAACAGTTAGATCTCCACACCACCTTCGGCACCGCCAGGGTGAGCGGCGGAGTCTGTCTCAGGAGGACGGTCAGGCAATGAGTCCAGCCAGTCATTAACAGCATCTGGCCGATCAAAGAAAAGGGTACGTTCATTGTATTCAACCCGGAGTCTAGTGGGAAAGAGCATGGCGTAACGTAGGCCCCGATCCCGGAGACGTTTCTTGGCACCACGAAACTCCATACGTTGTCTCTGAACCTGTTGGGAAAAGTCCGGGTAAAAGTTCACCGTAGCGTTCTCAAAGGCCACCGGGCCCTTCACCCGCGAGGCCTGCAGGATAGCGTCCCGGTCTCTATAATGAAAAAGTTTCGCCACAATGGGTCTCGGCGGGGCTCCCGGCTTGACTTTGCCCCCTGGAACACGATGTGCACGTTCCACCGTGAAAAATTTTGTGAGACCAGAAGGGGCCAAATGGTTCAAGACCAGATCCTCAACCAGGAGATCCACCGAGTGGGGTTCAGGGTTTTCCGGTACACCAACCAGGCGAACATTGCAGCGACGCGCCCTATTTTCAAAGTCCTCCAGGCGACGGGTCATGAAGTCGTTCCCCCGACGGAGATTCCCAATCTCAGTCTGGAGCTCCGAGACGTCATTCGTAAGGCTAGAGGATTTAATATCCAGTGATTGTACCCTCTCATTCGTCTTGCCGAGATCAGCACGAATCAGATTCACCTCAATAGCCACGGTGTCAAGTTTGTGGGCCAAGGCCTCGTACTGTAGGCCGATGGATTCTCTCACACCCGAGATGGCGCCCATGATATCCTGTAAGGAGGGCTCCGCCGATTCTTCCAAAATTCGTTCGGACGCAATACTAGAACCAGGCAGGGCAGCTCCGGGGGACCCCTTAGAATGGGTATAACGGTCCATGACATTCGATTGAACTGGAGCTCCGCGCAGAGGTGTTTTCGTCTTGCGCGTCTCTCTGTCCCCTCTGCCCGCCATTTTGAAGATGCGTCACAGGACGAGCCACCAGGTTCGACGGGCCCGACACCCAAAGTACAGGATCAAAAGTACATAAAAAGGGGGCACAACTCGGGTAGAGGTCGCCAAACCAGCAAATAGGTCACATGAAAGCCCAACAGCCGATCTGCCTCCAAGTCTCAGTCGCAACACGACATCCACAGCCGTGGCCCAAGTCGGAACAGAATCGAAACCGAAACCTAGGAAGGGGGGACCCACAAGGCCAGATCTCCTGCCGTTGTTGTTCAATTGCAGGACGGCTACAGTACCGCACCCCGTCCCGGGCGCACCTCAAGGGCGGAGCCCAAAAGTTCAGAGCACCATAACTCAGGAATACAAGATCCAAATCGATTCCTGAAAAGTGCCAGGGTAATCAGCCAAGCGTCCCCTACACGAATTCTTGCAAGAAATCAGGATTCAGCCAGGATAAAATGTCGGGAGCGGCGAGGGTCCGGAGAGCGCTGTGCTCAAGCGGCCATCTCGGATGCCCGCCAAGCTCCTCCCCCCAGAACCACCCTTTTGATCCCGACTCACAAATGCTTCTGAGCCTGGATGTGGAGAGTCTTTATACAAGCCTCCCACACGATGAGACACTTCTGATTATTGAGGAAGTACTCCACTCCACACATTGGAAATACCAAACCCCTCGTGGTGTAGTTATGGAGTGTATCTCCTTAGTTCTCACGAAAAAAAAATTCGAATATGAGGGTACCCTGTTTTGGCAAAGCCATGGGACCAGCATGGGGAGCACCTTTGCCCCTAGTCTGGCGGGACTTTACGTCCATCACTTGGAGTCCTCCAAGATCCTCCACTCCAGCAACCCCTTCAGGGGAAGGATCAACACATGGCGACGGTATATTGACGATATTCTGGTGATCTGGGAGGGTGATGAAAGTTCAATCTTAGAGTTTATGCAATGGCTCAACAATCAGAACACTTTCCTCAAATTCACTCACCAAATGTCAAATAGCACTATGGTTTTTTTAGATCTCAACATCTACCATGAAGCAGGTTTCCTCAAAACAGAGACCCACTTTAAACCAACGGCCAGGAACTGCCTCCTCAGGTTTGACAGTTTCCATCCGCGTCACCTGAGGGAGAATCTTCCATACGGGCAGTTCCTCCGCCTACGCCGGAACTGTAGTGACCTGGCGAAGTATAAAAATCAAGCTACAGATCTCTGCACCAAACTGAGACAAAGAAAATACCCCAACCCCGTGATCCAAAAAGCTATGAAGAGAGCTAGGAATAACAACCGTGACGCTCTTCTTGAAGACAAACCCACAAAAGATGACCAAATGAGTAGAACAGTTTGTGTCACCACATATAGCCCAGTAACCAACCAAGTGGCGAAACTGGTAAATAGACACTGGCGCATACTCACAAGTGGCACACTATCCCTTGAAAAACCACTTTTCGCCCACAGACGTGGTAGGAATCTAAAAGACATGCTTGTCCATACAAGACCTCCTCCACACAGAGTGGAACAAACAAGACTACAAGGGATAAAGGGCCACCACCCATGTGGCAATTGTAACAGCTGTCACCTTACCAGAAAGAGCCATACTCTTCCCTTTACAAATGGCGCAAGTTGGGAACAACGTACTTTTACCAACTGCAATAGTAAAAATGTGGTTTACCTGATCACATGTCCCTGCAAAAAGGAGTATGTGGGAATGACAACGAGACAAGTCAAAGTTAGGATTAACGAGCACAAAAGCAATATTAGATGAAGGAAGTCAACAACAAAAATGTCAGCCCACTTCCTGGAACATCAACACTGTGTCAATGAGTTGCAATGGACAGTGATCGAACAGCAACCCTCAGAGATAGGGTTGTTGGAAAAAGAGCAACGTTGGGTGTTTCGCCTTGGGACCGACACCTCAGGGCTCAATGACTCAATTCCTTGGAGCCAACTACGCTAACCCCATAAACTGTATACAGGGTGTGACCATGCGACACCCAACATAACCTGGTGTGACCTCCCTGAAACATCTCTGCAACTTTTTTCTGTCAATCAGAATACCCCTATTGGCCTAGTGTCTATTATGCTGTATTTTTGGATGCATCCTATTATAGGTGTACCTGTTTGGGTTCATACACTGTACACACCAAACTAACTTTGGCATTACTATCCATTGTTGACATCTCCCTTTAATAACATTTCTTGTTGGCCTTTCCATACTTCCCTGAGTATTAATGCGATTTTTATCCTCTCTCATTATCGCATATAACCAAGGATCGCTCCCTTTTGGTGACATGTATTCATACCACCTCCTTGGAGCCCTAGTCGGTAAATGTTTTACCGGTCAGCACTGCGCATGCGCGTAACCTTAGCACTGAACTCTAACGCATGCGCATGTTGATCTAGGTTGACGCGTGCGCATTCTTAATATACGCTACCTCCTCAAGCAGGCGCAGTAGCGTCCAGCACAATCCCTCGCGGATCGTGTTAACACCGGAAGCGGCAGGGTTACTATTGCCGTATTTGGGCATACTTCAGAGATTCATTATCCAATTTGCCTACACTAATTACTGAAACGAAGAGTATAAATAGCAAGTCGCTTCACCAACCGCTCACTTCACCGGAGCAGCGTTGAGGGGAAGGCAGGCGAATGAACCTGGCAGTAACCGTGAGTGGGGTCACACGAACGAGGATGCGCTCTATGCATCTGTAGCCTTATACTGTTTTGCTGATCTCTCCTATCCACCACCTATAACCCACCTATTACTATCTTTTAGGTTGTTTACTGGGCAGCGAGGGAGGATACCCCCAATACCACGCATAGGCTCATGAGGCTATCTGACTTTTGAAAATAAGTAAGCCTTCATTTTACCACTCTCTCTCTCCCATTATCCACACTTGGGAGACTACATTTAAGATGTATGTCTGTGTGTTTATGTCTTGTATGTCCTTCTCTAATGTCTTTTTTCACAGGGTCCCAGAACCCCATTTGTGTTCTGTTACTTACCCTTATCTGATTAGGAAAGGAATTTCTTCCTCAGTTCCTGGACATCCGACTATTATGTTTACTATGTTCCTGGACATCCGACTAGTATATTTATTATGTCTTTTTTCCACAGGTTTTTTCAAACGCCAATTGGGCGCAACGAACATACCTATTCATAAACATTGTTAGGTACATTACACATTTATTTTTGTTTTAAACACTTTCACATTTCAAGTGAGTAAGGTGAGGATCAAGTGCATATCCTCGTCCTGAAGAAGGAGCTTTACGCTCCGAAACATGTTGACACTTTAATGGTTGATATACCCTAGTACGTATATTATCAACCTGACTCTGCACCTTTTAATAATACCAGCCGAGGACATAATAAATAATTGCTTTCCTACGTGCCAGGTATTTTTTACTCACTTTTTTCACCTCACCTCACTCACATTCTTCCGTTTAATACACACACACCCTCACATAGTTCACTACTCAGTGCTCCTGCGTAGCCGTTAGTCGTAGCACGCCGCATCCCGTAGAGGGATGCGAAGGCCCCGATGATGAAGCATGACACCAAGGGGCCTGTTGGTGTGTGAGGGGCATTTAAACAACACTGTGTGTTCCCCATCACTTTAGGGACCACTGCTACCCTCTGAGTGGATTCTACTTTGTTTATTCATAATGCCAAGGGAGACTGAATCCACTTCTCTCTCTCTCCCCCCTTTTGTTATTATTAGCTCTGGTACAGCAGGAGCTAGCGGCATCTAGACAAGAGACAGCTGCTTTAAGAGAAAGAGTAGATAAACTAACCAGAAATCTGTTTGATGTGAACGTCACTAGCAATCCCCAAATACAGGTGACAGTTCCTCCACCTATACCCCTAGCTAGTCCTGAGAGATATGCAGAGGATCCCCTAAAGATACAGATTTTCTTGACGCAAAAAATGCTTCATTTTTCCTGCAAACCATCATCGTTTCCGACTAATCATTCCAGGGTGGCCTTTGCAATCTCTTATCTCATTGGGGACACTGCTAATTGGGCGGTTCCTTTAGTCAGGAACAATGACCCAATATTGTCTGACTGTGAAGCTTTTCGAACCGCTTTTGAACGGGTGTTCGATAGACGGACTACCACTTTTAGTGCGGATTAGAGTTACGACAGGGAAAAAACGATTTAGTAACCCATCTCACGTCATTCAATCGTTTAGTAGCCGAAGCTGCTTGGCCTGAGGAAAAGAGGATGTCTTTTTTCTACCAAGGGTTGCGTGACAGTTTGAAAGACGTGATAGCCCAGATTGATCCACAGCCGGCCAGCTGTGCTGACTTAATCAGTTTGACGCTTTGCCTAGATGGTAGGATGTCTGAGAGATGTGGAGACAGGCCACGAGCTGTGAGGGCTTATTATAGGTCAGACAAGAACCCTAGGAAATAATCTGTCACCTATGACAATTTTAGTGAACCCATGGAGATACGGGCCATTAGGGCTCCTCTCTCACGTACTGAGAGAGAGAGCCGCCGTACACAAGGGTTGTGTATGTATTGCGGTAAGAGAGGACACTTTGTACGCGAATGCCCTTCTAAAACAAAGACGCAAGGTTTCTCCTACCGGAACAAGAAGGCGTCTGTTTCTGTTGTTAGCACTGAGTCCGGGGCATCTGCCATTTGTCTTCCTAACTAACCAGTGGCAAGAGATTGGAAAATAACCTCTTTAGCCAGCAAGAAGTTGAAGGATACAGAATCACATATAGTGTTGGTAGTGGATGTATGACGTTACAGCGCAGGCTATTACAATGCCTGCCTTTACAACGCGGTTTTTACATCGCATACCATTACAACGCATAACACTTTTGGGTGTTGGATAGTGAATAGTTTAATTTACTATTCCAACTCCAGTCCCCGTGGACACCAGAGGAAGGTTATTGGATAGTAAATTAACCTATTCCCTATCCTAGAGCGCCCCCCAGCGCAATGCGTTGTAATAGTTTGCGTTGTAATGACCGCGTTGTAATGGTAGTGCGTTGTAAAAGTTTCGTTGTAAGTGATGTTTCCCGTTGGTAGTGGGTCTGGAGCACAAACACAACATACACCAGGTGTTAGCCATGCTGGATTCCGGAGCTACAGGGAACTTTATTGACAGGGGTTAGTGAAGCAGTTGGAAATAGAGAGTATACCGCGTGAAACCCCGGAAGAGGTTTTGGTGGTGGATGGAAAGCCTTTGAAATCAGGGCTAGTTACCAACCAAACAGAATCCCTACAGCTTTCAATAGACGATGGGAAGCGTCAGCATCTGGAAGACATTGCACTTAACATCATAGAAGCTCCTCAATATGAGGTGACCTTGGGGATGCCATGGTTCTGGCATCATAATCCTACTATCTACTGGAAAGAAAAGTCAGTCAGGTTTTTGTCTAAAGAGTGTGAGGAACATTGTTTACAGGAGTCTAGGTCTCAAGCTGCAGCCTTGTCCTATCCTGTTCAGGTGGCTACCCCCGTGGAAAAGGAGGTCTCATTGCCTGTTGAATACTCTTTATTTGCGTATGTGTTTAGTAAATTTCAGGCGGAACAACTCCCACCCCACAGAATATACAACTGTCAGATAGATCTGATTGAAGGGGCTAACATTCCAGCCTGTAGGGTTTATGCCTTATCGGATCCTGAAACTAGACATCTCCGAGAATATCTAGATCATTTTCTAAAAATAGGTTTCATTCGAGCCTCTCGCTCTCCCGCTGCTTCTCCTCTTTTCTTTGTAGCAAAAGCTAGTGCTGAATTGAGGGAGTGTTGTGACTACAGAACGTTGAATAAAAACACCATACGTAATCGATACCCCATGCCTTTGATTACGGTTTTGCTAGATCAGGTACGGGAAGCTACCATTTACACACGGTTAGATCTAAGAGGGGCGTATCATTTGGTCCGCATCAGGGAGGGGGACGAGTGGAAGACTGCTTTTAAAACAAGATACGGGCTGTTCGAATACACAGTTATGCCCTTTGGACTGTGTAACACCCCAGCAGCGTTCCAATATTTTCTGAATGATGTCTTGAAAGAGTTTGTGTATCACTTTGTGGTAGTTTACATTGATGATATTCTCGTATATTCAGTGTCAACCGAGGTGCATACACAACATGTTGTGCGTGTTTTGGAGAGATTGAGGGAATACCATCTGTTTGTGAACTGAGTAAGTGTGAATTCGGAGTACGAGAAGTGGAACTCCTAGGAGTGATTTTATTTCCAGAAGGGTTGAGCATGGCAGAACGGAAAGTACAAGCAGTGCAAGAATGGCCCCTTCCCAAGTGTGTTCGTGATGTACAATGCTTTTTGGGGTTTGAGAATTATTATCGCAGATTTATTTTGAATTTTTCCCAAGTGGCCGTACCCATCAGCAAGTTACTTCTTAAGGGTGTGCCCTTTGTCTGAACTCCAGAGGCCTCTAAAGCGTTTACTTACTTGAAACAGGCTTTTACCACAGCCCCAGTGCTAAAATATCCTCAAATGGAGGCTCCTTTCATAGTCGAAGCCGATGCTTCCGACGAAGCCATCGCAGCCATATTGTCCCAGATAGACAAGGTAACTGGCCAGTTAAATCCAGTAGCATATCTCTCTAAAAAATTCGATGTGGCCAAAAAGAACTACACCATAGCCGAAAAGGAGGTTCTGGCCATAAAAAAGGCTTTTCAGGAGTGGAGACACTATCTCTGGGGGGCCCGATACCCTGTTACTGTGTACTCCGATCACCGCAATTTGCAGTATATCAAAACGGCGCGTCATCTCACACAAAGACAAATGAAATGGACACTGTTCTTTGCTGAGTTTTACTTCGTAATAACATACATGCCAGGGACAGACAACCGTAAAGCAGACTCACTATCACGTCAAGAGTCCGTAGTGGAGAGAAACATAAGCCCCCGGAAGCAATCATCAATCCAGCTAAAGTTGTCTGGTTTTTGAGAATCGAACAATTTCTCACGGAAGTGATCAGATGCAAGTCAGCAGACTGGTGGGAGAAACGGGCGGCGGAGGATAGCACCCGGTGTATAAAATAAGGTTTGCCTTTCCAGAATGACAAATTGTATTTATCAACTAAGGTGTTACAGAAAAAGGCTTTTGAATGGTGTCATGTGTCACCTTTAGCAGGACATCCAGGTATTCGCAAAACCATTGATTTAGTACAGCGCCATTTCTGGTGGGAAACAATGATGAAAGATGCTCGCTTTTGGGTGTCTCTATGCGAAGAATGCGCTAGAGGAAAAGGGGAGACCAAAGGGAAAAAAGGAAAACTCATGCCTATGCCCACACCTCATCTACCATGGCAGAATATCAGTATTGATTACATCACCGGCCTTCCCATGGAGCAGAGGTACTCTGCCATTTTGGTGGTGGTGGATAACCTCACCAAGATGGGACATTTTCTCCCATGCAGGAACTTGCCTACGGCAGGTCAAACTGTACAACTACTACTGGATGGGGTCATCAGGTTGCATGTTTTGCCCAAGGTGATCGTATCTGATAGGGGGCCCCAGTTCATAGCAAGTTTTTGGAAATCCTGGTGTAAGGCTCTGCAGATAGAATCAGCAGTATCAACTAGTTTCCATCCTCAGACCGATGGTCAGACTGAAAGGTAAAATCAAACTTTGAAGAAGTATCTGCGTTGTTATGCCAGAGAAGCACAGAACTCCTGGGTATCTTTGCTTTGGATGGCAGAGTTGGCATATAACAACGCATTACATTGCTCTGTCGGTGTATCTCCTTTTAGAGCTAACTATGGCTACGATGCTAGAACTATACCCATCAATTTTCCTGAAGATCTGGCCAACCAACTATCGGTATTGACTCAAATCAAGACTTTGAATGCTGTTCATAAATCCGCTCGTAAACCCTTGCTGGTGGCAAATCAGGTGTACAATCGTTGGGAGGACAGGCACCGTATCGAAGGTCCCAAATACCAGGTGGGTCACAGCGTCTGGTTATCCACAAAGAACATTAAATTCAAACTGCGCAGCATTTTCCACCCCCGGTTCATTTGCCCTTACAAGGTGGTAAAGCAGATCAACCCTGTGGAATACAAACTGAAATTGCCTGGCAGTCTGCGTATACATTCAGTTTTTCACTGTTACCTCCTGAAACCGGCTCATGAAGCAAGACGTCGGACGCCACCCCCAGTGGTATGCGAGGGTGGCCTGGAGTAAGAGTTAAAAAGAATCCTGGATTTGCAGTATCGTCGGGTCAAGCTGTGGTATCTCGTCTCCTGGAAGGGTCATATGTCCGAAGATGATTCCTGGGAGCCATGTGCCAATGTCCATGCCCCCGCAGCTGTCAGCGCCTTTTTTCGCAGATGTCCCAATAAGCCTGGTTCTAGGAGGCGCTGGGCGGGAGGGCATACTGTCAGGAATCGTCCCTGAAACGCACCTACCGAACAATAGACTACAAATCCCAGAAGTCCATGGGAGCTTTGGTACGCGTTTTTATAAATAGACGCGCGCGCACACATTGAGCGTGCGTAATTCTTTTTGATGAGGGCAGACTTCGTACCGATACAGGCTGGAAGCTTGTATCTTGTTAAGCGATTCCGAGGCTCGACGAAGGAAGACTTTGTTTCGATACATGCAGGAAGCGTGTATCTTGTCGAGCAGACTCAAGACTGGAGTGAGTCCACAACGGAAATTCAAAGGCGACGGTGAAGGAAATAATCGCGGACGCCTTTCAGTAACATTTGGTTCTGTTGTAGCGCTTGACTTATAAGGTGGCGGTTACGGAAATACCGCGGACGCCTTTCTTTAAGATTAATTTCAGTTTCTGACACTTGACTCTCCAGGCGGCGGTTAGGTAACCGCGGATGCTTTCAATTTATTCAATTAATTCAATTGAAGCCTTGCACACCGGGAAACCGGAATACCTAGCCTCCAAGCTCAGGAAAGCGGGCCAGTCCACAAACCTCAGAAGCTCAAACACCCTACTACTCATCCCCATGAAAACCCGGAAACAAAAAACTGCAACGCGCTCGTTTACCGGCAACGCCCCAAAAATCTGGAACTCCATCCCAGTTGACATCAGGACTACGACCTCATTTCAAGATTTCAAGAGACGCCTCAAAACCCTCTACCTCAACCGTGCATTCCCGAACTCTACCTCAGCAGCTCACTCTGCAACTATGACTACCTCGAACCTACTACCTCAAACTCGCCCCTCAGGCGCCAATTAACAATGTTAATCCTTGATCTTACATGTATCTCCTCTCCTTGATATATTATTATGCAACCGCTCTCTCCAGCTCGACTGTAAAGCGCTCCGATACCCTCGGGTCTGGCCAGCGCTATAGAAAACTCCAAAAATAAATAAATAAATTGATATTTAAGGAAATTCTCCTGGGCAGGAATGATCGGGCTGCGGTGACGTAACCGCGATAACCCGGTCCTTTGGTTCTTTTCTCCTTATACTTGCAGAGGGCGGCAGTATACACACCGTGGAAGCCCACTACTTGTGGGTTCTTTTTTGCATAACATTCAACCTCCCCCCAAAAAAGAAAGAATCAAGTCTTTGTTCTCCTTTATTATTGTTTCCTTGATTCTTCTGGAAGGAAATCTTTTGGGACTGTGTTGTAAATCTGTTATTTTCCCTAAGAGAACTGGTGAGCAAGGGGATGCAAAATAGGTATAATACAGTATTGCCTACATGGATATATTGGTTAACGCATGTCCTTTGTGTGTATTAGGTTTTATCTATGGAACGCTCTGGTATGACTGAAGTTCTGGCAAGAGTAAGCTGGTCCATTGGTAATTAAGGTATGCTGATTTCACTAGCGAGAACATATGAGAGTAGACTGTACTGTAGCCTATGTTTCTGATCTTGTTGCCTTTTTAGGTCTCGCCTTTTCTATTCCGAAGGAATGGGAAATGGCGAGAATTCAAGTGCTCAAAATACTCGTGAAACCACAAGTTTTTTCGTGCGGTTTTCTTCGAGTTCACGTGAATCACGTGACCAAACAAGCACGCGCATCAGCCTCCCTCCCTCCTAATTGCATTTTTTCACGGCCGCCACCACATCAAAGGGCTTCTCCCAGCGTGTGCTCTGCGGCTTCTCCTCCCCTAATTATTCATGGCTGGCCGGTGGCCGGCCGTACTTTCAGTTTCCCTGCCGCTCTTGTTCTTTGTTCGATTTTTTTCTACATAACAGTTCTTATTATGCGTTACTTGACATCAAAAGGTAAACACATTTTGTTCTAAGAAGGTGGTAATCCTACATGAGGTTCACCGAGTAACGGTTTGCATTATTAAAAGCGGTATTTGCATTAAAAGCAATATGCTCTCTAACATGCTCTTGCTTGCTGCATGTTCAAGTCCAACCACAGCTCGTGACCATCCCAAACAACAGGGTCTCTTGTGGTTTACATCTTGCGGGTTTCATTTCCCTGCACTCAGCTCGTGACCAGCCCAAACAACAGGGTCTCTTGTGGTTTACATCTTGCGGGTTTCATTTCCCTGCACTCAGCTCGTGACCATCCCAAACAACAGGGTCTCTTGTGGTTTACATCTTGCGGGTTTCATTTCCCTGCACTCAGTTCGTGACCATCCCAAACAACAGGGTCTCTTGTGGTTTACATCTTGCGGGTTTCATTTCCCTGCACTCAGCTCGTGACCATCCCAAACAACAGGGTCTCTTGTGGTTTACATCTTGCGGGTTTCATTTCCCTGCACTCAGCTCGTGACCATCCCAAACAACAGGGTCTCTTGTGGTTTACATCTTGCGGGTTTCATTTCCCTGCACTCAGCTCGTGACCATCCCAAACAACAGGGTCTCTTGTGGTTTACATCTTGCGGGTTTCATTTCCCTGCACTCAGCTCGTCTCTCCTCCCTCGCCCCCGTCTGTTGCACCATGCCTGCAAACGCTCCACGCATGGACCTGTATGGACACCAACAAGAAAACCATGTAGTGTAACAACAGCATGTTTGTTGTGCGGATTATTTTCCTTTCGAGAATGATGTCATATGCAAAGCTACAAGGTAACACAACTGCATGACTTGTAATTGAACGTCACTAATGCAATACTTTTAATAGTAAAGGTATGAAGCGGATTTCAAACTCATTCGTTCTTTATCATGATTGCAAATCAGACACAGCGTGTCTCGTGGCGCATGCGGAGTTCAGCTGTAATTAAAACATAGGGATGATTAATGTAATACAATTTTGCAACGGTTTGCATCACTTCATGGTTTGGTTTATTTTGATATCGATTGTTGGCAAAGATTGAAGCCACATAATGTGTTCAATGTTTATCCTTTCGTAGTTACATGCCAGAATCTAGTTCAGGACGTCCCTTCAGACATCATAGGCTGGTTAAACTAAAACATCTGTGATTATTTATTACATGTATGGCCTTCATGAACGCTCCCCCCTCCCCCCTCCCTGCCCCTCTCCCTCTATCTTTTCTCTGTTGTCTTGTACTTTAAGGGTGTTGGTGATTACATCAGAGGCACCACCATCATTTGTCTTCAAAGGCTTGAAGGCAATCTGCTTCCCCGACCCCCTGGTGTTTATGGCTTTTCTCGCTCGCTAATGCGTTTTTTCGCCTCCCACCCTTCCTTTGATGTCCTCCACGTGTGGTCTCTGCCTGTCGCCTCTCCGTCCTTCACAGCCGCTCTCTGTCATGGAGTCTCAAATTTGGGGACTACATCTTCAAAACAAGCACTGGCGTTGCCAATAGGTTTCGCATTTGGAAAGTTGGAGCTATTGGTTTTGTAAATGACATTTTATATTTATATATTGTTATTGACAATGCCAATAACGATATATAAAATGTCATTTACAAAACCAATAGCTCCAACTTTCCTACTGCAAGACCTATTGGCAACGCCAGTGCTTGTTTTTCAGGTTCTCATCCCCGCTGTTCCTACCCTTTCCCATCCCTCACCTGATCACCCTAAAACTCTGTAAACTTTAAGTTGGAGTTTGGGGATGTCGGGAGGTGGACCCATTTTTGCATCATCCAGATTCTGAGGAGTACAATCCTGACGCTGCAGAGCCGGACTGGGGAGAGGGCACTTCCTTGTCCCTGGCTGGCTGGCTCACCCTGCCTCAGCTTCCTCCCCCTTCCTTAAAGTGCATGGCAGAGCGGCAGCCAGGAGACTCTTGCAGCTGGATAGGTTGCGAGCAGGGTGGCAGCCCTCCAGCTTCCAGGACCCGCTGGTTCATTGCTAGCGGCTCTGTGATACGACGCTTAGTTTTATTTTTTACCTATTCTGTATTTTCGCATCATGGGACACTCATGCAAATATATAGCGATCCTTTTGGTTACTTATAGATACGTTTGTTTAAATGTGTGCGCGCGCTTGTGTTTTTTTTTGTACATGTACTAATTCATGTAAGACAGGACCAGCCAGGCCCACATTCCTCGCCACCGCTGGAAGCACACACACACACACACAAAGGAGGCTTGGAATGCGCCATTATTTATTTATTTATTTATGCATTTTTATATAGCGCGGACTTTACCCGAAGGTGTCAGAGCGCTTCACAATAGGAACAGAACTGATACATGAGAACATTACAAGTGAGCAAAATACAAAAGCAAACGTTACATTAAATGAAGCAAAAAAGACAATTGTGTGCCAACAAAAACAAGAGGTGGCAAACGGTGCATTACAAAAGTGACAATCGTGAGCCAACAAAATTCAAGAGGTAGCAAACGGTGCATTACAGGAGGAAAAAGTGACGTGTGCCGGTTACAAAAGCGTACAAAGTAAACATAGAGGTATAATACTGCAATATATGGAGGACACTCAAGCACAAGAACAAACGTTACGTAGGCACTGGTGGCACTTGTGCAGGTATCGAAAACAAACAAATGTAAGAGGTAGAAAACAGTGTGTTACAATCCCATCGCCCTTAGGGGGAAGACTGGGCAGGCAGCCTGGGAGCAAAGGTGACAGAGGTCATTCGCATTTCCAGAGCAATGGGTGCCCTTTGGCATCTTAAAATAGGCAAAGATGTGGGATGTGCCATAACAGGAACCACCGTTGTGGCTGACAGCCATGATAGATTTGAAGCCTAAGTGACGTGATGGCAGCCCTTGTAAGTAACGGTCGGGTAGGCCAGCACTGACATAGTAAACCTGCACGCACATTTTTCATTGAAGGACGGACAGGAAACTCCATAGGCAAAACATATACATGATAATGCATCTCAAAACATTGCTGAAAGCTGATCCACTTATGCATTTTCGAAAATTGGAATTCATGTTTTTTTTTAACGCAGAGGGCCCTCACTCTCAAAAAGTAGTTTCCAAATCAGTTACTCATAAAAAACAACCCCAGACAAAGTCAAACACATCCCCTTGTCCTTAATTGTTCTAACAAATATACAAACAACTGCTTGCTAGGGATGGATTAATTTGTTAAAACAATTTAGCACACACCTGAATAAACCTACCTAGCATGATTTAACTCTCGTCCGCCCTTCCGGTGTCAGCGTCCCTCCAGCTACTCTGAGTGGACTCTTCAAACCTTTCCTTTTCCAATCGTGGGGCGTGGGGGCGCAGCAGCGCTTCAGACTCTGCAGCTCTATCAATCCATAGTGGTATGTCCAGCGCCTGGAGTCTGGGAGTCATCGCGCCTTGGGAGGCAGAAACTGCCCCATACCGTAGATTGCCTGTAAGGCATGCCCTTAATTGTTATAACAAATATACAAACAGCAGCTTGCTATGGATGGATTGGACAGTGAGGTTAATACTTGTCCCAGGTGAGACTTGTGGGTCGTCGGCGTAATCTTGCGTCATTTCTTGAATTATGCTACATTTTACCTCGACAGCAGTCAAACAATGTGAACAACCAGAGAACTGGCAGCTATTGCTTGCAACATGTGTTGTTTTTGTGTTTTTTTGGGGTTGAGCGCGAAATGTGTTCTTCTATCCAAGATGGACACAAGGATACATTTCACAGAGAAATATAATGCTAAATGTCCGTTTTGCATATTGTACAATTGCCTGTAATGTTTGCAAATTTTGCTTAATTATGCAAAAGCTATTTTTGCACAAACATATGTGATACGCCATTTCCTGGACTCGTACACACACGTGCTTCCTCCACCCTCTCTCTCTCTTCCTCCGCCTTCTCTCTCTACTTCTACCTCTACCTCTCTCTCTCTCTTCCTCCACCCTCTCTCTCTCTACCTCTCTCTCTACCTCTCTTCCTCCACCCTCTCTCTCTCCCTCTCTCTCTCTCTACCTCTCTACCCCTCTATCTCTCTCTCTACCTCTCTCTCTACCACCTCTCTCTCTACCTCTCTCGCAACCTCCCTCTCTACCGCTCTACCTCGCTCTACCTCGCTAGGTACTCATCCTCGGACCCACCCCCTCAGCCCGGCACTACTCCTGGTGGCCGACCAAACTGGGAACAGCACCAGCACCCACCGACCATGCAGGCAACCTAGGATTCATCCTCGACTCCTCCCTCTCCATGGCTAAGCAGGTCAACGCTGTCTCCTCTTCCTGCTACAACACCCACGCCATGCTCCGCAAGATCTACAAGTGGATCCCGACCGAAAAAAGAAGAACGGTGAAACAGTCAGCAGCAGACTGGGCTACGGCAATGCACTCTTTGCAGGAATCCCAGCCAAAGACCTACAACGCATCAAAAACGCCACCGCCTGACTGATTATCAACGTCCCCCGCTGCAGCCACATCACCCTGTTGTAAACGTATCTAGTACCCTAATTAAATATTCCCGATTCATGCCCTTATGTGGTTATAACAAATAATATCCTTATAAAGGCATAAGAATCATATCCATATTTAGTCATAGCCAATGCAGTCCAAATACGGCAAGGCTACTCCCATAGACTCCTAGAAAGTACAATGCGTTCTTTAAACAAACCCAGCCTCCAGCAGCCCGGGAATTCCCCCTGCTTTTGTTTTGATTTGTGCAAGAACTCCTGGAGTCCAGAAAGAACTGTAAGTTCTTGGTGACGTCTTATGTCCAACCTTACGTCAAACTCGGCACCTTACAGGTATAAATATACCAGCACTTGCCTTAAGCAAACACACGGTGGTTTGGAGCAGAGCGGCTATCTACTTGCCCGACGCCCAGCTGATGCGAGTGCTGAAGGAAGCCGACCCTCCGATTTGACGCACTGAGAGAGACGCTGTCTTTTCTCCTGCCGAGAAATCCAGCTCCAGTGTTTCCAGTCACCCTTGTGGGTTGCTGGGAGATCGAGTCCTGAGAGAGAGATACAAGACCTCCTTCATTCTATAAACAAGGTACGGAGCTGATTAGATCCTTAGAGAATTCTTGATACAGATTCTTGGCAAAACTATCTTAACTTACTTACTCCTTCCCACGTATTAGGCTTAGGTCAGGTACAGCGGGGTAGGCGTATTTGAGAAACACCAGTTGAGCACGTTTAGTCAACTTTTATAATTGTATGTATTTTATGTATTTTATCCGTTTTAAGCATCATATGGCTCAATCAATCAATCAATCACAGCATTTATATAGCGCGCTACTCACCCGGAGGGTCTCAAGGCGCTTGGGGTGGGGTCCACTACTGCTCGAACAGCCAGGTCTGCTTCCTGAAGGCGAGGTGGTCTTGGGTCAGGCGAGGTGGTCTTGGGTCAGGCGGAGGTGAGTCGGGAGGGAGTTCCACGTCTTGGCGGCGAGGTAGGAGAAGGATCTTCCTCCTGTGGTGGCTCTTCGGATGCGGGGGACGGTGGCGAGGGCGTGGTTGGTTGATCGAAGCTGGCGTGTGGGAGTGTAGAAGTTGAGGCGGTTGTTGAGGTATCTTGGTCCTTGGTTGTGTAGGGCTTTGTGAGCGTGGGTGAGGAGTCGGAACGTGATTCTCTTGTTGACCGGGAGCCAGTGCAGGTCTCTCAGGTGTCCGGAGATGTGGCCGTGTCGGGGGATGTCCAGGATGAGCCTTGCTGAGGCGTTCTGGATTCGCTGGAGTCTCTTCTGGAGTCTGACAGTGGTTCCGGCGTAGAGGGCGTTGCCGTAGTCCAGTCGGCTGGTGACGAGGGCCTGGGTGACCGTCTTCCTGGTCTCGGTGGGGATCCACCGGAAGATCTTACGTAGCATGCGCAGGATGTTGAAGCATGACGAGGAGACGGCGTTGACTTGTCTGGTCATGGAGAGGGAGGAGTCCAGGATGAAGCCCAGGTTGCGTGCGTGGTCTGTTGGTTTGGGTGCGCTGCCCAGGGCAGGGGGCCACCATGAGTCGTCCCAGGCGGAGGGCGAAGATCCTAGGATGAGGACTTCCGTCTTGTCTGAGTTCAGTTTCAGGCGGCTGTTCTTCATCCATTCGGCTACGTCTTTCATCCCCTTGTGTAGGTTGGCTCTGGCGGTGGCGGGGTCGTTGGTGAGGGAGAGGATCAGCTGGGTGTCGTCGGCGTAAGAGATGATGTTGAGGTTGTGTTGGCGTGCGATGGCCACAAGGGGGCTCATGTAGACATTGAAGAGGGTGGGGCTGAGCGAGGAGCCTTGAGGAACGCCGCAGATGACTTCGGTGGCTTCTGATCTGAACGGGGGGAGGTGGACTCTCTGTGTCCTTCCGGCGAGGAAGGAGACGATCCATTCTAGTGCCTTCTCTTGGATTCCGACGTTGCTGAGGCGCTGCTCTAGGGTGCGGTGGCAGACAGTGTCGAATGCCGCGGAGAGGTCCAGGAGGATGAGGGCCGCTGTTTCCCCGTTGTCGAGCAGGGCTCGGATGTCGTCAGTGGCTGCGATGAGGGCGGTCTCGGTGCTGTGGTTGGCCCGGAAGCCAGACTGCGAGCAGTCGAGGGATCCATTCGTCTCGAGGAAGGCGGCCAGCTGCTTGTTGACTGTCTTCTCGATGACTTTGGCCGGAAACGGGAGGAGCGAGATGGGGCGGTAGTTTTTGAGTTCGGTGGGGTCCGCTGATGGTTTCTTTAGTAGAGCTCTGAGTTCGGCATGCTTCCAGCTCTCCGGGAAGGTCGCGGTGTCGAGGGAGGTGTTGATGATGTGCCGCAGCTGGGGCGCGATGACGGAGTCGGCCTTGTTGAAGACGTGGTGAGGGCAGGGGTCGGTTGGAGATCCTGAGTGGATGGAGTTCATCGTGCGTAGAGTTTCCTCGGTGTTGATCGGGGTCCAGGCGCGGAGGGTGGTGGTGGGGGGTGCAGGTGCTGTCGTGGGATGCGCTGGCTGTGTGCTGAAGCTGTTGTGTATGTCCGCGATCTTGTTGTGGAAGTAGGAGGCGAGGGAGTTGCAGAGGTCTTTTGATGGGGTGATGTCGTTGTTTCCGGCGCTGGGGTTGGAGAGCTCTTTGACGATGTTGAAGAGTTGCTTGCTGTTGTGGGCGTTGTTGTCCAGTCGTTCCTTGAATGCGGTTTTCTTGGTGGTGCGGATCAGTTGGTGGTGTTTTCGAGTGGCAAACTTGAGGGTGGTCATGTTGTCTGGTGTTGGGTCTCTGCGCCAGGCTCTTTCGAGGGTTCGGCAGTTCCTCTTGGAGCTCTTGAGTTCTTGCTGCCGGGTCTGCTGGGCGGGGTCCTCAGTGGGGCTAGGTCGTCTGCGCAGTTGCTGATCCACTTCGTGAGGTTGTTGGCGGCCTGGCTGGGGTTCGCTGAGCTGGCGGGGGGGGTCCCGGCTCAAGGAAGCGGTGAGCTGGTCGGCTGTGATCTTGTTCCATCTTCTGCGTGCAACCTGTTGCTGGTGGTGGTGGATCGTGTTCTTTCTGTAGCTGAAGTGGACGCAGCTGTGGTCTGTCCAGTGGAGTCCGGTGGCGTGGCTGAAGGTGATGTCCTTGCTGGAGGAGAAGACGGGGTCGAGTGTGTGTCCGGCGTAGTGGGTGGGGGTGGTCACCAGTTGCTTGAGACCGAGGGTGGCGAGGTTGTCCAGCAGGGTGGCGGTGTTGCGGTCGTTGTTGTTCTCCAAGTGGAAGTTGAGGTCCCCGAGGAGGATGTAGTCAGCGGAGGGGAGGGCGTGCGGGCTGATGAAGTCGGCGATGTCTTCACTGAATTGTGTGCGTGGTCCCGGGGGTCTGTAGATGAGGGTGCCTCTGAGGGTGGTCCTGGGGTCGGTGTGGATCTGGAAGTGCAGGTGTTCGGCGGTTGTGAGGGTGTCGTCGGAGTTGCTCGTGATGCGGATGGTGTTCCTGTGGATGGTGGCGATGCCTCCTCCGGTCTGGTTGCCGTGGTCCCTCCGGATGATCTTGTACCCGTCTGGGATGGCGATGGCGATGTCGGGCGCTGAGGAGGCGTTCATCCAGGTTTCCGTGAGGAAGGCGACGTCTGGTGATGTTGTGTCGAGGAGGTTCCAGAGCTCGGCGGTGTGTCTGTGGACGGAGCGGGTGTTGAGCAGGATGCACTTCAGGTGGTTGCTGCTGGTTCTCGGCTTGGTGGGTGCGGGTGCGGTGCAGGTCCGGATGCAGGAGAATTTGCAGGAGTGGCAGCTGAAGGGTCCGTGGGTGCGCCTCGGGGTGGCTCGGTAGCATCCGGGGATCCGGCCGATGTTGAGTGCGTTGAGTTCGGTGGCGTCGTAGATTCGGCGGGTGGGCTGGTGTCTGCGGGGGCCAGGGGTCTGGGCGCTGGGCGCCGTCCAGGCGCGGACGGGCGCAGACGGGCTTACCTTTGGCACGCCTTCGGCGCACAATCGGCGCGCCCGCTGCGCGTACGCGCGTTCGCCATTTATGGCGAAGTGGGAGGGAGGGAGGAGCAGCCGGGAGGAGGGAGGGTACAGAAGGAAAAGGAGGCGTGGCCGCACGCACGGCGGCAGGAAGCGCGGAGCGGGGCGGGGGGCACAGGTGGCAGAGAGGGAAACGGCACAGAACAACAATGAGAGAAAACAATATTAAAACAGCCAACAACACTATGGGAACAGTACAGAATGAGGAAAAACAGTCAAAGAAAAATGCAGTCAAAATCAAACACAATCACGCTACTTCAGTGGGTGGCGGGGTCGTCGGGGCGGGCTCAGTGAGGCTGAGGGCAGCAGCGGGGAGGAACGCACACGCTACAGCTGGTGGCCGCGCGGCGCGGAGGTGTCCTGAGAACAGGTCACACTCACCTGCGCCACGCGGTCGCCATTTATGGCCAAGTGGGAGGGAGGGAGGAGCAGCCGGGAGGCGGGAGCGGGGAGGGTACAGAAGGAAAAGGGGGCGTGGCCGCACGCACGGCGGCGGGAAGCGGGGAGCGGGGCGGTGGGCACAGGCGGCAGAGAGGAAAACGGCACAGAACAACAATGAGGGAAAACAATATTAAAACAGCCAACAACACTATGGGAACAGTACAGAATGAGGAAAAACAGTCAAAGAAAAATGCAGTCAAAATCAAACACAATCACGCTACTACAGCGGGGGGCGGGGTCGTCGGGGCGGGCACAGCGAGGCTGAGGGCAGCAGCGGGGAGGAAAGCACACGCTACAGCTGGTGGCCGCGCGGCGCGGGGGTGTCCTGAGAACAGGTCACACTCACCTGCGCCGCGCGGTCGCCATTTATGGCCAAGTGGGAGGGAGGGAGGAGCAGCCGGGAGGCGGGAGCGGGGAGGGTACAGAAGGAAAAGGGGGCGTGGCTGCAGGCACTGCGGCGGGAAGCGGGGAGCGGGGAGGGGGGCACAGGCGGCAGAGAGGGAAACGGCACAGAACAACAATGAGGGAAAACAATATTAAAACAGCCAACAACACTATGGGAACAGTACAGAATGAGGAAAAACAGTCAAAGAAAAATGCAGTCAAAATCAAACACAATCACGCTACTACAGCGGGGGGCGGGTCGTCGGGGTGGGCTCAGTGAGGCTGAGGGCAGCAGCGGGGAGGAACGCACACGCTACAGCTGGTGGCCGCGCGGCGCGGGGGTGTCCTGAGAACAGCTCAGAAACTATATCAATGATTTTACAGTATTATTTCATAATACTCCTTTTACTGTACGCACTTTACTTTATAACAAGTATTGCAATTGTAGCAATTCACTTCTCTTGCATGAGAAAGAGGACTGCTCAATAAATAACAACTTTTATTGAAAACGCCCGTCTCTCTATTTCTCTGCACTCTGGTGAAACTAAGCATGCACGATTGACTGAGTGAAATAGCTGTCTATTGTTTTCACACGACTCTGGAGATATACTCCTTATTCTGGAGGGAGCAAAGTTGTCATGTTTATGCGGTTGTCAGAAACTAATCCCTTCTTGTCTATTCAGGAAAGTTAACACCTTCTTGTTTACTCGAGAAAGTTTCTAGTGACCTCTGAGCTAGCTGGCATTCATAATTAAGTCTAACATATTCAATAGAGACCTAGTCGGCCTCAGTCCTACGTCTAAACTATCGTTTTTGTTATTCCAATGCGCAGAGCCTATTGGGAATATAGGAACTACACTACATGGCGCCCAACGTTTCGTAAGGCGATAATCTAACGCAAGATACTAGAGTAACTCAGTCGTGCTTTTCACACAGACCCCTTTTCCCGTAAAAACTCCAATAGATGTCTGGAGTGGGTAAAAGGTTAATATCCGCCGGAACTTAGTAGGAAGAGATTCCCATGTATTAGTTTTTGGTTTAGTCAACGTTGAAGGATACAGTGTTCCAAAATATTGTGCACCTAATCTTTGTTTCCTTGAAACTTGCTCTGCAACAAAAAACTTTGTGTCAGTAAAATGGGGGAAAGTGAAGATGAAAGGGAGAGAGCTAGAATAGCAGCTCAACTTCTAGCGGATGACACAAGTCTCCACAATGAAGACCCGAATGCTATAATCATTCCGGTAAATGTAAGAAAAACTATAACTATTAAACTTATAGAAAATGGAGTATCATCAAGAGGTGGTACAGTCATATTTGTGGTAGAGGCCCACGAATATCGGCACACAGAGGTATTCTATTCATGGATACATTTTCCTGAAGCAAATCCGATAACACACGATTATTACTATTACAAAATAGAGGAATCTCCAGAGGAATACGCCCCTTTCGAGGATGTTGAAATTCCACTAACATACCAGGAGCACCTGCTCTGGTTTAATGGCGCCCTAAAACATCAAAATCACATTACCAGGCTCGGTCCACTAGCTAGACCAGGAGCCACATGGCCGGTTCTAGCCAGCTACACACCACATCCCGACATTGAAAAAATGTCAGACCGAGAAATTTTAGCTCAGCTAAAACAACTAATTAAAATACATAGACAATTGGTCCAATATGTCATGCGGACTTCAACAGTCCAACCAGCAATAAGAATTCCACAACACACCCCTCACCAGTGGAACACAAATAAAATTACACCACAGAACATACAATCATGTCTTGGTAAAGTACCCGCAAAACGGGAACAAATCCATTCTGGTTAGCTCAGAAAATCCTTCAAATAGAGGCAGTATTTCCTGATACTACACATCATGACAAACACAGCATTCTGACTATCTGTCTTCCAATGAGGATTGCACCACATGTGAAGGACTGTGACACTTGGGGCACAGTCTTTGCTTCGATTTACACAAAAACACATGGTGTTCCGTCTATGGCGGTTATACCAGATATACTAAGACAGATTCAAAACGAATACGGTCCAGAACCTGCTTTAACTCTAGGTATGAAATTACTGAAAGACTGTAAGCAAGTCTCGGCTATACTACTAGCCAACATAAAAGGAGAAGCAGCATCTGTGGCGATCCGCCAGAAATTGAAAGAAACAGATATAGGAGAACAACCTTTTGAACTTGCCAGAATCATAGAAAAATCCTAGGAAGAACTAGGTAGAGATAGTTTGGGTGGGAAACCACTAAAACCCCAACTAACTGAAAATCCTGAAAAAACCTTTATTAAAAATAATCTCAATACTCCAAAAAAGAGGTGGGAGGGTAATAAACAAACCACTCCCAATGAAAAACAGTTTCAGTCCAGAGGAAAGTCTCCTCAACGAAGAGATAGATCTCCAGAACGAGGAGGCAAGTCTCCCCACAGGGAGCCCTCTGAAAAAAGATATAACTTTAGAAATAGGGACAATTTGAGAAAACCTGATAGATATCAAGATATTGATACACGTCCCTCTCGATCTTTTCAGACTTCCTCACAGAAATCGGAAAGAAGAGGACGGTCAGAACACAAAGAAGAGCACGTCAAGTCCAAAGACAAGGAACCTGCTCATCAAAGTAAAAAATTACAATATCCAAAAAAGAAGGTAGCTAGTATTAAAATAAAACATGCCAAGGATTCTGAGGACACAACTGAAAAACGGAGAATGGGCCCAGACAATGCTAGACAGCGCAGCAGAAGTGACCATAGCTCGCAAGATCCTGATGAATCTTCTGGAGACAGTGGACACGAATGAATACATTCAAGTGGAAACTGCAGACACCAGAGTTAGCATACCCCATGAATTATATGAAATAACATTGCGTATAGAGAGGGACTAGACTAGGAAAATAAGGGGTCTCTTTTGGGATAACCTTTCGAAAGGCTATGATATCCTTCTAGCAGAAAAAGACTGGTCACCAGAGTTTGTCAGGGAGTGCCCACATGGCGAAGAAATGATTATGCCTGCCTTCTCAAATCAAATTCCAATTCATAAAAAATACACATTTGCTAGAAAATGGGCAGTAGCTCAAGCCCCTGCATTATATAAAAATCATGTAGGATGGGATGAGGATTCTCCTCACCATAAAATTCAGTTAAAAAATCAACCTACTGCACAGAGGCAGTATCTTGTTAAGCAAGAAGCTAAAAAGCAAGTCAGGGAGATCTTAGATCAACTTGAATACCATGGGGTGATTGAAACATGCACCTCACAAATGAACAATCCTTTGTTTCCTGTCTCCAAGCCAGACGATTCATATCGTCTAGTTTTGGACTACAGACACCTAAACTCCTGCTGCAAAACATTTGCAGTACAAAACTCACACAGTGCAGCACTAATGAATAACATTGTGCACAAAAAATATAAAACAACATTAGATATTTCAAATGGTTTCTTTTGTCAAAACATAGCACCTGAAAGCAGGTATTTGACCGTTTTCTCAACAATGGGGGCACAAAAACAATTTTGCCGTCTCCCACAGGGATTCAAGAATAGCCCAGGATTATTCTCAGCCAGGGTAACAGAGTTACTACAAATATATGATGATGAGGCATTATCTTATGTCGATGACATCTATCTTACAGACGACGACCTGGAGACACACTTGAAAAGAGTGAACACCATAATACTTGGGTTCGTAGCAGAAAGGTACAAATTCAACTTTAAAAAGTCAGGAATTACCCATCTAACTGTCCTATTTTTAGGATATGAATTATCAAGTGAAAGCAAAAGCCTAGCAGACAACTTCTTAGAGAAGTGTGCAGTACTCCAAGCTCCAAAAACGCTGAAGAACTTACAATCAATACTAGGTTTCCTGAATTTCGGAAGAACATACATTCTAAATTATGCAGAGAGGGTTAAACCTCTCTATGAATTAATAAAACCTGATTTCAAACCAATTAATTGGACTCAGAAACACACAGAAATTTTAAGATCATTACAAACAGACATGTTAAGTTAAACAAAACTGCAAACACGCGTAAACGTACGCAACCTTGTAATACGAGTCATCCCAGGAAGATGCGGATTCACGTACCTGACCTCTAATGAGGGAGAAATGGTACCAATAGCTTACAAATCACACTTGTACACACAAGCTGAAATGAAATTCAGTTCAACTGAAAAAATTCTAACTGCGGTTCAAACTGCTGTAGCAAAAGAAAGAGCCCGCGCACAAGGTAAACGAATAATAATCGTTACACGGTACCTGCCCTAGAAGCAGTAACAAGAGCAAGCATTCTGAATGCTAAGGCTTTACATCCGAGATGGATACAATGGGTTAATTCTCTTGCTGCATCGGACGTAGTATACGAATTTGATCCTAACTTGAAAACACAAGAATTTCTCCAATACGAATATGAATGTCCTCTGCCGACCGAAATCCTGCCTCTCGAACATTACGGCTGTATAATATATACAGACGTTCAGCACAACCCGCAGTTGGGGGTAAACAAGCATACAGTGCTGCGTGCGCGATTGTTAAAGGCCGTTGGCTCGAAGGAAAATTCAGACCACTGGTCACTAAAACTCAATCTCTGGGAGATTGTACAGCTCAGCGAGCTGAACTACAGGCTTTTAAGATGGCGCTTGAAAATACCGATCGCGAATTCCCCACACTAATAGTGTGTGATTCATATTATTGCGTCTAGTCTTACAACGAATACTTGCAGAACTGGGTTCAAAACGGTTTCAAAGATGCAAAAGGTGGCACAATCAAGCATGCTTTGGGAACAAGTAGTTCTTTTACAGAAAGAACTACAAAAGACTCACGTGATACATACACTGAGTCATCAACGTGATGGCGTTCACGTTGCAGGGAATTCATTGGCTGATGAGGCCGCGAAGGCTACTGTGCAAACGGCTTCCGTAGCTGCCATCACCCTGTCAAAAACAAAAATAGACAGCGAGATAATGCAGGCTGTCCGTGCTTCAGTAAAAGACAGTGGTACGACACTCCCAAAAGGCTTTCCAGTAAAGTACTCATACATAACTGATGCGAATAATGTTCCTTTTGCTCGAATCCCTGGAGTGGGGGATAGGGCAATTCCAAACATGGAACACAGGTTAGGACTAATTTTAGCGGCACATGAAGGGCTCGCTTCTGCACATGCTGGTGTTTCCGCCACAGTATCATTATTAAAACAGAGATATTGGTGGCCGCGCAGGAGAAAACAAACTAGGAACTATGTTCTAGAATGTGAAATATGCCAAAGAATGAAAGTATCAACAGTGAAAGGACCAGCACAGACGCCCCTTCCAATCTCAGATAAACCGTTAGGGTGTGTTTACCTGGACCACTGTGGTCCCTTACAAAGGGATGGCAACTATAAATATATCATGGTCGCAGTGGATTCCTGCACAAGATTCATTTGGATGTGGCCCCAGCGCTCGGCTGACGCCAGAACTGTTATAAAAGATTTGCGAGCACATACGCAATTGGCATGCTACATTCTGACCAGGGTCCTGCGTTTAGCTCTCGGGCTTACAAAGAGGCCACGACCAGCATGGGCATTGCATTGCGGTACTCTAGTCCATTCCATCCCGAGGGAAATGCGGTAGTGGAAAGAAAAAACTGTGACATAAAACAATCTATAACAGCGAGGGTATTAGGTTCGGGTGACGGGTGGGTCAAACATCTAATAAGTGTCCAACGTAGTCTTAATAATCTGCCAAGAAATTCTCTGGGAGGTATCACTCCATACGAACTTTTGTTTGGTACTAGAATGATCATCCAGGACCTAGATTGTCAGACTTCAGAGGTGAAACAAAATACCTTTGATATCAAAGATAGTTTGGCTGTTTTACAGGACTTAAATGAAACAAGAAGAAGTCTAAGTAACATAAAGCTAAAGCCAACGACCACTGAAGAAAAACTAACTGTCCCAGCAAGACCTGTCTGGATTCCAAAGATTGGGGATCTGGTCAGAGAAAAGATCGCGGTGAAGAAGGAATTTGGGCCTTCTTACAGAAAAGCAGTACCTGTCTTAGCTGTCAGCGGAACAAGATCAGTAGTACTACCGCCCCTTGCTGGTAAAAAGGAGAACAGAGTTGTATCCATCGACCTGGTAAAACCACAATCATGTGAACAATAATAAGTAGTAGGCCCAGTGGACTCCCAAGAAATAGCAGAAGACCAAATCTTGCTACAATCCAAGAGGTTCAAACTGAGAGACTAATCACATTTGATAAACCTGCAGTGAATAAAAAAGGACTATGCAACAAAGCCATGGAACTTGTGCCTCTTGAAACCCAAATTGCAACAGTTCGTCAAGAAAAACCTGTCTACAACGATGTAGCCTCGGACTATGCTAATGAAACAAAGAAAGATCCAAAGAGTAATAAAAATCCGGAAGCGATTCCTACAATTGACAGAACTGCATCTGGCTACTTCATCAATTTCGATGACTTTTCTGATGATCCAAGTGAACATGAAGAAACACCAGCAACAAAAACTTTCAAAGAAAAAATGACTGAACTCTTTCATCAACTCAAAGAAACATATCTGATTTCACCATGGATTGAATTATGGATTGTGTTAGGTGTACTTTTCCTCCTGCTGTGGCTCATCATGATTTTAAGTTTGGGTAGATTTATTGATGGAAAATATAGTACAATGGACACAGCAAGTCAGAACATCAACTTGGTCCTAAAGCCTCACAGATCTTCACACATCGAAAAAAGAGAACTGTCATCAGTGAACATCACAGCCAATCCTATACCTGGGGGTGTAGCATGGGACAAAACTGATTACGAAATCTATGGCCCGATTGAGCTCTTGAAATATCCACATTTGTGACACCAAGTACTTTCTCTGATGATTGGGACTGACAATATTAATAATATGATGTCAGATTTAGAAATGTCAGCAAAATTCACAGAACATGATTATTTGCAGGGTTCATCAAACTATGAAGAAATGTACTGTTTTAACCACTATGATCATCACTATTTGCATAAATTTACTAATCCTAGAAATGTTTTACTTTTAACCAATGGGAACATTGTCCAACACCGCCAAAATGCAGCTCGAAAACATTTTATGAGAAATTTCCATACTTCTCAGGTTTTAATAACAGTGACCCAGAAACGTTTTATTTTAGAATGTTAAATAAGACAGGAATGAAAAACATGTTGACAAATACTAAATTGATTTATTCTGAAAAATGTTATGAAAAAATGTCTACATTTGGTTTTGAATTTTGGAAAAACAACATTGAGACAAAAACCATCTGGGGTACAAAAGACTGGCAGGTACAAGGTCTAGAATCATTATTTAGAGCCTGCATGATCCCAGAACAGATCATATTCCTGAATGACACCATTCAACAGACAACCTGTCTTGGCCTAGCCAAGATAAAAGACTTAAACAAACCGTCTATTCCAAAGCCCATGCCTGATAGTAATAGCACTACAGAGGTGGAGATAGACGTATCCCATATTTTACACCAAAACAGAACAAATCCTGATTGGAAAAAATTGTTGATTTGGCCCACAGACACTAATAACTGTCAAGATAGATTCCTGAACAAAACACAGGGGTTCAAACAGACCAGGCCAGACCCAAGATATTCCCGGAGACAACATCCAGGGATAGTTACAACATATAGTGTAGGAAAACTATGCCTCGAGTGGCTACAGAAATCCACACTGCCTGAAATTAAGCAACACTTAACTTTCCTTAAAGAAGGTGCTGACTTGCGAGTTTTCATACTGGGACCTCGCAAACAGCGTCAAAAACGTTTCATATACGCCGGTATATACGCTGCTTACAACGAAGCTTGGAAAGTGACGCAAATCAAAACTGCAGAAAAAATACGAGAAATTGATCGTATTCATTTGGAAAAATCACTGTCTGTAGTGGACAATGGGTTAACGACTCTGTCCTCCAGAATGTATTCACTGGACAGCATTGTATCATCTGCTATTGATATAATAGATCAGGACTTGCTAATGTTACAACATGGCCAGTCCCAATTGCGTTCTATTGTACAGCTAGGCTGGACGTTGCAAAACCTGCGTTCAGGCTACGTGCCATGGCGTCTAATCAACATAACGTCATTATTTTCTATCTTTAACCTTACTGATAAACAAATCAGTTTGGCACAAAAAGGAGCAGACTATACGATTCTGAGCATTGAAAAACTTGAGAGATTACCATTGACAATGTCAGAGAGACCTGTCATTGAATGGATAATACATGGAACAATTACAATTCCGATAACAACTTTTCAGTTTTAGTATTGCCAAAAGTATATACCAGCAGGCCTGTATGAAAGGTTGGGTAAAGGATACATCAAGTCAACCTGGAATTTACCTTATACACATAAATGTTATAGTGAAGGGAAAAAAGAAGTATTTCTTAGTGGTAACAACTGTAAAAATTCACTAAGCGGTACACTTCTGTGTCAAGGTATTAACTTGCATGGAGCCTGCGAAGGTTCATCAAATAACCTTTCATGTCACCTGCACAGCACCCCTGCAACACAGATAGAGCCTTTTTTCAGACAGCTTTCCAACGGCAGCTATGTTATAATAAGTGACCACAGCTGTTGTGGCTGGTGCCAGGAATAGCCTATCTCGTGAGTGTTACTTCCAGGGTCATTTTCTGTATGCAAGTATTGTATCCAAACAGCAAACCAGACAAGGAGGCAGCAATATGGCCTTCTCTGAATATCTCTTCTATTCAAATTGATACTTTAAGCAGAATGAAGTGAATGAATGAATGAATGAGTACGCTCTTGTATAGCGCATGGCTACCCTGAGGCATCCCAGCGCTGCAAGACCACGGACAGAAGAAGACAATCAGTGGAACAAAAATGTCTTCAATCGCTTCCTGAATACGAGATGATTCATTTCCAGCCTGATGTTATCTGGGAGTTTATTCCAGCCCTTGGCTACATGGAAGGAAAGCTGGCGGCCACCCATACGGGCTCGCTTCTCTCTGGGTACCACCAGCAAATTTCGCTGATTAGATCTCAAGGATCTGGCGGCATGATGCCAGCAAAACAAGGGCTGGAGGATGGTAGGACCAACATTACTTATAGACTAGTGCGCCATACAGAACGTTTTAAACAAGATCCTTTCCTGGATCGGGAGCCAGTGAAGTGACCGAAGTGCCGCCTTCGCCGAACAGCGTCTGGGGAGATTCATAAGCAGCCGAGCTGCACAGTTTTGTACTGATTGAAGAATTTGGATAGAACCAACTGGAACTCCCAGATTAACAGCATTTGCATAATCCAGACGCGATAAATTCAGCAACTGGACCAGCACGCGTCTGGCCTCAAAAGGTAGGAAGGACAGGACTTTCCTGAGGACCCTAAGCAGTCCATAACAGATCGCCGCCACCTTCTTGGCCTGGACCTGAAACCCCAAGGTGGTGTCTAGCCAGACCGCCAGGCTCTTTATTTGGGTCTTTGGAGTGGGAGGGGGGCCCAGACAATGCGGCCACATTGGGTCGAGGTTGATGGGAGCTTTATAGCCCAGGAGCATGATTTCAGTTTTGGCCCCATTTAGCTTTAAAAACGACGTCGTCATCCACTTCAGAACCTTGGTGAGACAGGGGGTCAAGTTGTTACTCCCCTGATCCCCGGCGTCATCCCTTGCCAGGGAGACGACCAACTGCGAATCATCGGCATAGGTGATAAGCTGAATTCCCCAGGGAAGCACGACCTCAGCCAGTGGACTCATGTAGATGTTAAACAAGGTTGGACTGAGAGAGGAGGCCTGGGGAACACCGTGATAAAGTTGCAGTTGGTCGGATGACACCTACTCCTCAAAGACGGAGAAAGATCTCTCTGCCAGAAAGGACTGTAGCCATTTAAGGGCCATTCCTGAGATCCTTGCCCGATGGAGGCGCTGAAGCAAAAGTGGATGATTTACAGTGTCGAAGGCTGCTCTGAGGTCCAAGAGGACCACTGCAGCGCAGCCCCCGGAATCCACTATACTCCTAGTCGCCTCCACCACCGCCACCAGGGCAGTCTCCGTACCCTGTATGGCTCTAAATCCCGTCTGAGAGGAATGGAGGGCGCCTGAGGTCTCAGCAAACGAGGAGAGGATCTGATTGACGTATTTTTCAGCAATCTTACTCAGACCCGGAAGCAGCGAGATAGGTCTATAGTTAGCTAGATCTTCTGGGTCCAAGTTTTTTCTTTTTAGGAGGGCTTTCACTTTTGCCATCTTCCAAATAGGGGGTACCACACCTGACTCCAGGGACAAACTAATCACCTGCATGATAGCAGGGCACACCGTCCTTGAAACCTGTTTAAGAGCTGCAGGAGGTGCAGCATCCAGGGGTGAACCCGATTTGAGGCCATCAAGGAGTCTTTCCACAGTGGCCAGGCCAAGTGGTGGAAAGGCGTCGAGACTTTCGGAGGCATCAAAAGGAACCTCTTCTAGAATCCCAGCCAAGCTTTCCGTAGGGTCAGAAGCCTGTCCGGCTGACTCAAAGCCTGCATAGATGTCAGACACCTTGGCAGCAAAAAAAGCGGCCAAATCATCACATCTTTTCTGGGGGTCAGGGGAGGCCATAGTGGCCAAGAGGGGGGTGACCAGGGCTTGGAATATTTTAGAGATTTCTCTTGGCCTGTTAGCTGCTTCTGCAATTTTGACCTGAAAATACGCCGACTGAGCAATTTTTAGTTGTTTTTTATAAGCCCTTAGCTCTAACCTATATTCATTTTTGGAGGAAGTTGCAAAATCTTTCCTCCACTTCCTCTCCGCTCTTTTACAGCGCTGTTTTTGCTCCTTGAGTTCCCTAGAGTACCAAGGCTGTTTGTTGGGGCCAGTCCTGTGTTGGACCACTTTTTTTGGGAGAGTGGCATCTAATTTTGAGGTAAGCCACTCATTAAAGGCTTTGTTGGCGACAACGGGGTTATCGTGAGGGGCCGGGGGGGACCTCAACAAGGCAGCCCCCCAGTCCTCCACTGAAAGCCTCGACCAAGTTCGGCTGACTTTATTTGATAGACTAGCTATAGGATGATTTTGGTCTCTAGGAGCCCAGACAAAAGGGAGCAGGGCATGATCTGACCATGGGACAAAACTAGGATGGTCATACCTAATGTTGCTAAGGTTGGTGAAAAAATGATCTAATAAGTGCCCTGCTATATGAGTATGGCCAGTCACAATTTGCTCCAGGTGCACTACTCCCAAAGTGTCCAGGAGATACACTGCGAAGCAGCGTCATCCACCTCATCAAGATGTATATTGAGGTCGCCCAGGATTGAAAAATTGGGTGAGCTACTAATGGAAACTGAAATCTTGTCCAGTAGATTGTTGCAAAAGCCACGGTAGTCGCCCGGCGGCCTGTAGACCAAGATGCCTCACATAGTACAGGAGGGAGAGAAGGCAATTGAAAAGCCCAGGCTCTCGCAATCCAGAAGTGGACTTTCAGATGTTCTACATATAACAGCGTTTTTAAAGATTATGGCCACTCCTCCTCCACGACCAATTTGGCGGTCCTGCCTAATGATTGAGTAGCTAGGCGGTAGGGCCCTGACGACATCCAAATCTGATGCCTCAGTAAGCCACATCTCTGTCAAAAACAGGGCATCTAGATCTCGTTCCTCCAAAAGCATGCGAATTTCCACTGCACGTCTCGGGAGGGAGTGACAATTTAGTAATGCAAAACAGTGATGTTTCGCATTAACAACTGCAGGCCTTATCTGTTTGCAGAGTGGGCACGGAATCCCTACCTCCTTTGAAGGGGAACTGACAGGGCAGCTGATGATAGCGCTGCCTCTAATTGCCCTCAGCTTCCTCCCACTATAGCGTAGGGTATCCATAAGGGGAGGTATCACCAATTAGTGCCCCTGGCCTCGACCTGGCCCGTCCTGGCATGGACAGGCACAGACGGGCTTTCCTTGGGCGCTCCTTCGGCGCGATGAGGTGCGTCCGCTGTCGCATTCACTGCGCGAAGAGAAGACCTCCCAATTTATGGGCTTGAGCGCGGGATCGGCGCTTCCTGCCCCAACGACTGCAGCATCAACCTGCCTCCTCCCAATATGGCCGCTCTGCCTAGCCGGCCACCTCCAACCCCTGACCCCAATTCAGCTCCTAAATCGGCTGAAATGAGGGTAAAACAGTTGACAAATGCGGCGCTAGTAAGTGTGGCTAAAATCACGAAGTATATCTAAACAACAGAAGAGTACCTTAATAATACAGGAGACAGAAAAGAGATAAACTCTCATTTGCCACCACCAATAGTTTAGGAAAATAGAAGGAATAAAGTGGGGTTTAGACAAAATCAAGAGAAAGAAGAACCCTCAGGCACCAACAAAAGTCGCTTGCCAGTTGTCTTCATTGGGTTCTTTTGGTGAGTACGTGAAAAACTACGTAGTAAAGGAAAAAGTGCATAGTTAAAAAGAGTATTGGCTACTCCCCAAACCAGAATTTTAATGTGGGGGTAGTCCTAACTCTAATAAAAACAGTAGTGCAGAAAAGAGGACATGTGTATGGTTAAGTTAATTCGAACCAAATGTCCTGATTAAAATCACGAAGTGCAATCAATTTTTATTAAAATAAGTGGCAAGGTAAAATGTTTTTTAAAAATGTGCAAGTAAATCGCTCTAGCTCCCGGCTTCCACCTCAGGAGTGAAATACTGTCCCTAGGTCTATTCTTTTACAGACAACTGTGCCTTTAACCTCGTCCAAAGAGACGTATGATCTGCAAGTTGCAAGGACAGCAGCAGAGATACATACCCTATTATCGACAAATTGCCCTGTGCATTTCGTAGAAATGTTAAGCCAAATTCTAAACATGTCTGATACCAGTGGCATCGCACATGTATTTAAGACAATTTTTTCGGGACTGTTAGCACCCTTTGAAACAGTTCTGGGCATCTTCCCGAATTTTGTGCATTCTGTATTCGGCGGCCTGCCTCTTCTTTTGGGACTCTTAGCAGGAATTTTATTTTTGTTCCTTCTGCTCCGATATGGCAAGTCAAGCCACAGACAAAACTCAGGCTACAATGGAAGAAACGATCCTGGCTATAAGTTACCGAGAACGGATCACTAAAGTCCTCGGCTTTGCCCGGCTAAGAGATCTGAGTACTACCTGGTTTCTTTCATTCAGACCAATCTGGCAAGATTGCATCTTACCTGTGCTTCGATGTCTGCTATGCGGAGAAGAATGTGTGTTGGACGTCTGTCTTACACTACCATCAGCAGTACCTATGGATATCGATACTTTGCTTGGTTCGGTAACGGCTCATGCAACGTGTTGTCCCCAGCGGCTACCTATTCTGATGACAGCATTCGTTGAGACTTCATCATTACGATTAGGTAGCGGTGAAGTACGAGATGAAAGCAGCACCACACAGGTACAACCTTCTGTGAGCATTGCTGATCCAGACATCGATGATGGCAATGATTCTCACATTTGCACTATTTCAGCTTTTTCGAACTTGGTCGAACTTTCACCTACTGTTGTAGACCAATTTTTCGCAAGCCCGTCTGATTTAATGTTCTCTCCTAACAACGAGAATAACTTTTGAAACAACGAGCACACAGCGTTCCCTGAACTCTGAATTCGGCCTTCAGTTTTTGATAAACAACACTTCTGAAAACAATTGGAACTATTTTTTCCCCTGTAAGCGAAATTATTTTTCCATTTCCAAAATATTTACCTTTTTTCTGGCACATGGTACTCTGCTTAAAGTAGAACTATTCTTAAAGAACAGAACTTCTATTTTTAGAGACTCTAGAGACAATATTTTGACTTAGCCTCTAGCACATGTACAGTATTGTATAAATATGTGATGAAATGGTCTCGACCTTCTCTTCTGCATTAAGAGCCATTTCATAAATGTAATTTTCGCAATTCATTCAGCCGATATTTATATATGCATTATCTGAATGATACCACTACTTGAACGACGTACAGTATAAATACTCATTTTCGTGTATATACCATATACCATTTCAAATGCAATTTATGTAATTTGGGGTGGGTTGGAAAACACATGCATCGTTATATGTTTAGTATTGCTTAGCATTTAGTAATGATGTACATTATACGTGGAGTGGGTGTTGTAAACGTATCTAGGACCCTAATTAAATATTCCAGATTCATGCCCTTATGTGGTTATAACAAATAATATCCTTATAAAGGCATAAGAATCATATCCATATTTAGTCATAGCCAATGCAGTCCAAATACGGCAAGGCTACTCCCATAGACTCCTAGAAAGTACAACGCGTTCTTTAAACAAACCAAGCCTCCAGCAGCCCGGGAATTCCCCCTGTTTTTGTTTTGATTTGTGCAGGAACTCCTGGAGTCCAGAAAGAACTGTAAGTTCTTGGTGACGTCTTATGTCCAACCTTACGTCAAACTCAGCACCTTCAGGTATAAATATACCAGCATTTGCCTTAAGCAAACACACGGTGGTTTGGAGCAGAGCGGCTATCTACTTGCCTGACGCCCAGCTGATGCGAGTGCTGAAGGAAGCCGACCCTCCCATTTGACGCACTGAGAGAGGCGCTGTCTTTTCTCCTGCCGAGAAATCCAGCTCCAGTGTTTCCAGTCACCATTGCGGGTTGCTGGGAGATCGAGTCCTGAGAGAGAGATACAAGACCTCCTTCATTCTATAAACAAGGTACGGAGCTGATTAGATCCTTAGAGAATTCTTGATGCAGATTCTTGGCAAAACTATCTTAACTTACTTACTCCTTCCCACGTATTAGGCTTAGGTCAGGTACACCGGGGTAGGCGTATTTTAGAAACACCAGTTGAGCACGTTTAGTCAACTTTTATAATTATATGTATTTTATGTATTTTATCCGTTTTAAGTATCATATGCTCCGAAACCATATCAATGCTTTTACAGTATTATTTCATAATACTCCTTTTACTGTACGCACTTTATTTTATAACAAGTATTGCAATTGTAGCAATTCACTTCTCTTGCATGAGAAAGAGGACTGCTCAATAAATAACAACTTTTATTGAAAACGACCGTCTCTCTATTTCTCTGCACTCTGGTGAAACTAAGCATGCACGATGATTGACTGAGTGAAATAGCTGTCTATTGTTTTCACACGACTCTGGAGATATACTCCTTATTCTGGAGGGAGCAAAGTTGTCATGTTTATGCGGTTGTCAGAAACTGATCCCTTCTTGTCTATTCAGGAAAGTTAACACCTTCTTGTTTACTCGAGAAAGTTTCTAGTGACCTCTGAGCTAGCTGGCATTCATAATTAAGTCTAACATATTCAATAGAGACCTAGTCGACCTCAGTCCTACGTCTAAACTATCGTTTATGTTATTCCAATGCACAGCGCCTATTGGGAATATAGGAACTACACTACAACCCCCCTCCTGAAAGACCTACACTGGCTCCCCGTCAACAAGAGGATCACCTTCAAGCTCCTCACCCACGCACACAAAGCACTCCACAACGCCGGACCAGCCTACCTTAACAGCAGACTCAGCTTCTACACCCCCACCTGCCAGCTCCGCTCCGCCAGCCTCGCCCTCGCCGCTGTCCCCCGCATCCAAAGAACGACCTCCTGCGGCAGATCCTTCTCCTACCTCCCTGCCAAGACCTGGAACACCCTCCCTACCCACATACGGCAGACCCAAGACCTACTCGCCCTTAGAAGACTCCTCAAGACCTGGCTCTTCGAGCAGTAGCAGCACCCCCTCCCCTCCGCGCCTTGAGACCCTCACGGGTAAGTAGTGCGCTCTACAAGTACTTTGATTGATTGATTGACCTCTCTCAACCTCTCTCTACCCCTCTCTCTACCCCCTCTCTCTCTACCTCTCTCTCTCTCTACCTCTCTACCCCTCTACCGCTCTACCTCTCTCTCTACCTCTCTCCACCTCTCTCTCTACCCCTCTCTCTCTACCCACCTCTCTCTATCCACCTCTCTCTATCCACCTCTCTCTACACACCTCTCTCTTCCCACCTCTCTCTCTCTACACACCTCTCTCTCTCTCTCTCTCTCTACACACCTCTCTCTCTCTCTACACACCTCTCTCTCTACACACCTCTCTCTCTACACACACCTCTCTCCCTCTACCTCTAAGTGGCAGCCGGAGCCTGATAGCAAAGCTTGCCCTTAAAAAATAAATAAAAAAAGCGTTGGCATAGCCAATAGGTCGCTCCTTTGGGGCTTTATAAGTGTTTAACCATGCAACAGTTAATGTTGTTGCACCAAGGATATTGTGCTGCATAACTAAATACTTATAAGGTCCCAAAAGCGAGACCTATTGGCTATGCCAATGCTTGTTATAAACAGTACACAATCACAAAAACTATTGCAGGGTTAGCCACGAATGTCAGAAATCGTTCGTACAGTGATGCCTATGTAGTTACCACTTACTGCTTATACTTTATGTGTCTTTTTTAGTCTACTCTGCTTCATTTGATATGATACATTGTACAATACCCTGGCTAAAGCTCTCTGAATTGGGAAATGCTTACTCCCTCCTAAAGCTATCCAAATGCTACACTGGAAAACATGAGTTTTTGTCAAGTTCGGCGATGATTAAAGTCACTAAGAGGATCCCAATCATGCCTTACACAGGAGTGCAATACTTGTCCCTTTATTACCCATTTTATACAACGTCTGGAATTGAATCATCAGGGCTTAAAACATTTCCTTCCAAAAAACAGGCGATCAGCACGTCCCTCTCCAATTGTATACGGATGGTATAGTCATTTTAGATCGTATTCCCGTTGGACTATAAAGATCATTATGTGCTATTCACGCCTATTGACGTACAAATAGCAAATGTGACTAAGATCAAAGTGATAGAATAGTATGAAATCAAATGTTCACGTCAAGGCTGGGAAACGTTCAATTAACATACTCAGTTGAGTTATCTACAAGTCTAAAAAGTGCTAATCTATGGCCGTGTTTTACGGTGACACGGCCAAAATAAAACAAATAATGCAAATGAAGATATGTTTTGGAATAGAAGGAAGCTAGGCGAATAACGGCCTTCAATTAATGGCGTTTATTTTCTGCGACTTTTTGGACAGCTCCCAGGAGTGTATGCGTTTTGGTTTGCATGAGTGTTATTTTTATACTGCTTAGGATGGTTTAAATAATCTACAGTAAAGCATGTTGTTATTAGTAGTGCATGAAATGAAAGTTAATGTATGTAACGCACACTACAAAACTCAGTTGATTGCCCCCTTCTGTCTTGAATTGGTAACACACGCTAAATCACTTCCGGGTCATTAAAGTTATTTAAGCTCTGCGGCTCGTTTCCTGGTTCCACTTATATATCTGGATCACTTATTTCAATTCCTGACCTGGCTTTGTAACACAACTTGCCCCCCTTTTTTGTCGGTGACAGGCTCAGCCAACTAATCGTTATACGGGAGAGCGCCGTGAAATACAGTTCTTTGCGTGCTTGAACGCGACCCAAATAACCGCCCCACTGTAATTTACTTCGACCATCCCAAGTTATTTTCCGCTTCGTAGATGGTACTTTTCTGTACTCCTACCTGTTATCCCATTTTCTTTAACTGGACAAGAGCCAACCTGAATGAATATTAGATAGTTGAATCCCGAGTGGGAGTAATAAAAAGTCGGAACAATAACATCAGTATACAAAGAATGGTTCCTCGAAAATAGGCAAGGCAGTCTAGTGTAAGGTCGTGGTGTCGAAAAATGTATAAAGCTGTTACTTATAAGAATGTAAATGTTAGGACATTTACATTGGTAATTAACACATTGTAAAATGCAGAACATCTACACTAAAAGATGGCCGCCACGCTTTACGATGGTTGCAGCGAAATGTTTCCCAGCAGGCAAAGGTGAAAACGGCAAAGGAGGGGCTGAAGGAAAAATGTACGATGGAATGAGAGTGCTGGACGACGAAAGTGGTAAGAAGAGGTACGGGGGAAGGGGAGGTGCGCCAGAGTTGGGAAAAGTTTAATGCCATGTCAAAGGAGGCAAGCGCATTGCACGTTTGCCGGTGAAGTTGCCTCTGCCCACCAAGAATGGTGGTTTGAAGGCGAACGGGGCTGGTGCAAGGGACAAGGATACTAGTTCACCGCCCCATTATTAAAGCTACAAAATAAAAGGGACATAATAGGGGAAAGCATAAAGGAGGGAAGCAGTAGGGTGGTCGGGGGTGTTCACCTTCTAAACATACACACAAGGAAACGCACAGCGACCGGAGTTTTAGAGAAGAAGGAAAAAAGTAAAATCCAATCCCAAAAATATAAGCAGCAGTGATATAGATGCAAAAATGTATTTTGTTTATCACAACTATTGCCTTAACATATATGGAAATGTGTGATAGACATGAACAGCGATCAACTTGGAGTGATTACTTTTTTTATTACTTGTATGTTTTCGATTTAAATGTTTGTGTGCAACCGTGATCCCCTTGACGCAGAAACATTTCTGTCTTCCAAACTTGCTGACTTGCATCACAACTATCAGAATGTTCTTCATATAACTACAGCACTTCAGCTCTCTTGCAAATTTTTATTCTACATTATAATGAGTGGCTTTTATGGGATTTTCCCTAAGTTTCACAGTAGGTGACGGCTTGCGTTCTTTTGCATCAGTGTCGCTTTGATTCCTTCCTGCACTCGGTGTAATTGACACTGACGTCGAGCTCCCATACTCGTGAAAACCAAAGTCTGTGGAAATGTGTCCTCCTTTCTTAGCCCAGAAATAGCTTTTTCTTTGACTCTTTCTCTCCCTTCCTTTCTAAATTCTTTCTTTTCCCCTTTCTGTTTCTTCCTTCCCTTTCTCTCTTCCCTTCCTCTTTACCCCCCCCCCCCTCTTTCCTCTCCTCCCTCCTCTTTTACCCTTCTTATACCAGTGGGATGAAAAAGTGGATGGGATCTCTAAAAAGAGGTGGGTGCCAATGTCGTTAAGGGTGTCTCTCTTTAGACTACATTTCTGTGGTTTCAATAGCGTGTCATTCACCCAACTGGTATTTTTGGTACCCCTCTGAGCTTTTTGTTACTGCACCATATGTATAGCACAATAAGTGACATACATATAAAACCTGCCAGGACTATTGTCTTTGTCAGTGGCTGTAGCGGTCTACGATAAATTAGAAACAATGATTTTCTTGTAAATAATATTGAAAATGTTTCAATTCTGAAATTGAAACTGAATGAAACATTACCTAGGCCTGTTGAAGGTGTTGTGATCTTCAGAGTCTCAATCACTCACATGTTTTTGTTTAAACTGTATTTGTTGATTTTTTTTTCAAGCATTGGCACTGCAACATTTCCAAATGTACTTTGTCAGCCTAGATGTTGGTGGTGTTACACATTGATGGAGCATACCATCGATTCAATTATACATCTCTGCTTGTCCGTTCAGAGCTTTATAATCATAGCATGTAAACAATGTCATAACCTTGATATCTATTGCACCTTCGTGCTTCTAGATAGTTCTCATTTGCTGTTCGTCCTTCTTTCCTTCCACCTCCCTTAGACTCTAGTACAACGCCTAATACTACGAGTGTTGCTAATAAGCTGACATAGAAGATGTGCTGATGGAGCTGAGTAATTCACCCATGGGCCCATATACCCTTCCTGCCTTGGTCACATAGCGGTCTAAACCCTCAGCTGCTCCCCAGTTTCTTTATTCAGGAAGCTGTCAATACTTCCAACCAGAGTTCAGCAATGGTCTTTTTGCGGAATCCCCTTTGCTCTTTTGCAGAGCTGCCCCTTCCACAACAGCCCAGTTTTCCATGTCCTCAGTCGACTTCCAATGTAATGCTATATCCCTCCAGGCTACAGAATGGGCCAAGATTGTATTTCTCACATTCTTTTGCTTTTTCTGGCCGGTGCAGACATAAGCCATGAGACATATTTCCACTTGGAGTACATTTTGTCTGTTGAGTGTGCACTCTACCGCCTCTACCACTTAGAACCCAAATCTCTCTATCAATGGTCAGGTTCACACGAGAGGCACACATTCGCCATCTAACTGCACAGCGGGACATCGTATCAGCTTGTTTCATTATATTTAATCTGAGGGGGAGGTATGCTATGAGTAAATAATTAAACTGCGTATACTTGTATCTGGTGTTCCGATAGACTTTGTGTACTTGTTCTAAAGTTTGTTACCAGTTTTTTTTACCTGGAATTCCCTTTTGAGCTGTCCCTCCCATCTGTCGCGGAGCATTGTCAGTTCAGGGAGAGCCACAAACACAGCCATTTTGTAAAGCAAATATATTAATCTACTTCCCTCTCGAAAAGTGAGCAGTGTCTGTAATAAATCATCCGTCTGTGGTTCAGAAGGGGGAGATCCCCCACATCTGAGATATCGTTCTCCTTAGCATAGGTCAGAATTGCGTTTGGGGTAAGCCATCCTCCTCCATCATAGTCTCCATATTGCGGAGTCCCTGCCCACTCCCTCATTCTTTGTTTGGTGAAGAAACCCCTTTGGAGATAGGAAGGCTTTTCAATGGAAGTGAAGGTGCATAAAGCTTTATCAAGCTTATCCTGCCAAGTTTTTAAGGTCTTGGCTAGGCAGCGCTCATGCGTTGCTCTAGGAGATGACCTTTAGAAATTGGTCAGCTCTTTTTCGAATACTCGAGCTTGTGCTGGCATCCACCTTGCGGGAGCGAGCAGCGGTACGTACGCTAATTGAAAACAGATGGCCCGTGTGCCGCTGCTCGCACCCGCAATGTGGATGCAAGCACAAGTGCTTGAAAAGAGCTGTTAGCGACCTTGTGACGAGGGCTCTCAACTCCTCCCCTAGCTCTTGGATCGCTGCAAGGCACAGAGGGCTTGATCGTATGACGAGGGCTGTCCACTCCTCCTCTCCCACGCGGATTGCTGCAATGCCCTTAGGGCTTGATTGCGTGATGACGGCTCTCGACTCCTCCCCTAGCTCCGGGATCGCTTCAAGTTTCTTAGAGCTTGTTATTTAATTGTTTGTCTTCCTCGGCCCGGCGCACACGCCCCCTGTGCTGTGTGCGGAGCTCAGCGTTTCAAGAAAACCAGCGCTGGCGTTCATGCAGGGCAGCGGATTATGGGCTCATTGCCTTGATGTGGAGTTGCACACATTGTGTAAGACAGGACACAGTTTAACTCCTGATGCTGTAATCTGGGGCTGCGATTGAAGCAATTTCGGGTGCCTTGAATTTCCGGTGCACCTGGCTGGTGTGCAGCTTTAAATAATTCCTGAGACATTTCCATTTTAGTCTGACCTGTTGCCAAGTGGTGTGAAAGATTTATACAAGGCCTGCCTGTGAGCCAGGGTGCTGTAGTTGGAAAGGAGGGGTGCATTTACCATGCTGCTTCCTGCAAGTATCCGGCCCAGTTTGATTCTCGGATGGACCTCAGCATCAAGAGGCCGTACCAGAAACATACTGTGTGCTAAATTAGGAAATATACTGAATTCGAAAATATACCAGCATCCATTAAGAATATGCTTTTTTGTGTGTTTCTTTCAGAATATTCCTATAGTGCACGTCAGACCTTAGTGACTGATCACCAAAGATCTCAAACAGCTTAGCAGCCAAAACAAGAATTCGTGGAAGTAGCTCTAAGTGTATTAAGGGGTTTGCCTTAGCAAAGACTGTGGTTGTTTGAATGTATTCTGTGATGCCAGTGTTTACAAACTCTATTTGAGTCTTTTTATGAATGGGATTTCGAGGGGGGGAATAATAATATTCCGACTTGTATAGAATTGACTCTTCTTTGTAAGTGCACTTGATGGGCGTGTGGAGTTTGCAAGTTTATGCCTACGTGCACTTTTAGACTTCCTGCTTGGTTGTCCTGTGTTGGTTTGTGCTATATTTTTAGGATGTCCACATTAGATTCATTTGTGTATTAGTGAGTTTAAATAGTTGAGCACCCTAGAGCAATGTCTCTCTTCCCAGAAGAAGGGGATATCCAAGCTATGAGCACGATATGGTAACAGTTAATAGAAAGGATATTGCCGTGAAGTCTTCTTGCATTCGCCCGTAGCCTGTCACCTTTAGTGAAAGTGCCTTTTTAGCTGCGGAACTAAATCGCAAAAGGACTTCTTGCTTAATGTTGGGTGAGTGCGGGTACCTTACTGAAAGAATAAAGGATGTATGGAGAAACCAACATATGCTCCCATACTCGTTTGTCAGCCGAGACACTGGCCTGGTCTGTCTTGGGAAAACCCCTTAAGGATAGTGGCTCGCACTAGCCATGCTGGTGCAAGGAGGGGGTCACCCAAGGGTAAGTGATGGCTTTTCATCCTTTTAAAATAGGCTTATCTATTCATCCTCTATTCTTTCTACTTAACTATCTTTCAGCAAGGAGCACTTTTGTTACTTAGTTACTGTTTGAAGGATGTTGTTCATCTTTACTTTATTTCCCTCCACGCTACTGTTGTGTGGCCAAGGATGGCTTTGAGTTTGGGAGGCCGTGAGGAGTGCTTTGTCTCACTTAGTTTTAGAGGACAGTGGTGTCTGAACAACACAACGGAATGTGTTACATTGAATGCATGTGCTTGACCTACAGTAGAAGAAAGTAGATCATGTAACCATTTTGATTTCATAATCAAACTCTAGGGCTTTCCAAGCGTGATGCCTCTGGAATTGCATTCTTTCCATTTTTTTTAGATGTAATATGTTATTGGACCTTTCTACATGTGGAATTCTATAGAGCTGGCATTTGAAGATGAGTGGAGAGATGGAAATTATTTGCGCCGACCAGCATCTGGACACTTACTGGATTGTTCACTGTTGTTTACAGCTCAACAAGCACTTTTCTCCACAAAAATCGTGTTAAGCCGGCAGCTATGTTACTAAGACCCTTGGAAAGTCGAAGTCAGTGCTTACCTATAAAGTAATTAATGGAAGACCCCTTCTCGATCGCAAGTGTGTGTGCCACATTCTGCATATAAATACTTTTTTGGGTGACAAGCTTTGCAAACAGGTTTTCAATATTGTTTTAGTTCGTGGACACATAGCCACATCAATTTAACTTGAATCCTCTTCATGTCAGTGGGTGTTAAAATCATGTTTATGAGTGTCCTGTCTTTGTTTATTTATTTTTTAGGCTAAGCCTAGCGGTACATTACAAAGCATGTTTCTGTCAATGACACACAGGGATCACGTCCTTAAACATCATAGGGCGTAAAATTGTGTGGCCGGATTATTAACAGGATGATGTGCTGCATGGCTAAACACTTATAAGATCCAGAAGGCGAGACCTATTGGCTATGCCAATGCTTGTTTTAAAAGCTGCTTTCCAGCAATGAGACGGTATAGTGAACGATATGGGATGACCTACATGTTTCAGCTTCACTCCAAGAAGCATTGCAGTGATATCCACCATCTTTGGGGGGGGGGGGAGTCCCCTGCATCCCCCAGTTCTTTCCTGTTTAGGCCCACAGGCACTTGTGTCCGCCAGTGCAGTTGGGTAGACAAGAATATGTCTTGAAGTCTTGGGCTCCCAAGCCCTCCAACGCTGTTGGGCGCTGCAATACTTCGAGGGAAACCTGATGCCGACCTCCATATAATATCAGCTGTTGGAGCAAAGTGTTTAGTTCCCTAAGCCATAACCTGGGAACCCAAATTGGTAAGTTTGCAAAGTAATAGAGAACTCTCGGTAACATCACAATTTTCGATAAAGTAACCTGTTCCATGATTGGTAGTTTCAGTGATAGTCAAAATTGGACATTCCCATTCAGAGCCTTCAGCACAGCTCCCAAATTCCATTCCCTGATGTCTGTTGCATCATGGTAGATGTTAACTCTCAGCTACCGAAGTACTCAATACTCATTACTGTGCCAGAGTTTCCTGCATCACCCTAAACAGTCACATGAAGTTATGGGATGTGTTGTGCTGAGGCATGAAGTCTCCTTGATCCAGATGAATTAATGTTGTCTAATGTGGTTGTATGCAGTTGGCCAGTATTTTACTCAGGGTTATAGTCTAAATTAAGCATGGACAAGGGTCAATAGGCAGTTTCAGGCAGTGCTTCTCCCTGGGGCTTAGGGATGGACATTAGAAATGCCCTGGTAGTGTATGGCAGCTAAGGGGGGCCACATGGTCCACTTATGTTTGGTAAAGCCCGCTGACTAGCCATCTGTCCCAGGCGCCTTGCTGCATGCTAGCTCTTTACTTGTCTCTTTAACCCCTCCCATGCTGGTGACGAACCCCAGCCGTCACGCCCCACGGTGGGCGTGTGCTGATGACGGCTGGGGTTCGTCACGGCCCCGCCCTGTTCGTGTGTTTACAGCACACAGGGGAAATCGCGGCCGCAGCGAAGGGGTTAATTTCCGGTACTGTGATCTGTCCATCCAGTCACTCAAGTTATGTTTACTTAATGTTAGACCCTCTTTTTCTCAACACATCTCATCCATCGCATCTCCTCTGTTTCCTTTTCCTCTTTTCACTCTCTCATGAATGCATTACCTCGCATCTCCTTCACTTTCAGTCCCCAAGCACACAACACACTCACCTGAAGCACTATTTTTTTTTAATTTTCGTCCCTACAACTGTGTACCTCCTTTACACACATTTGTACGGAATTTCAACTGCAACATGGGACCATTGCTCTGAGCTCTTTGCAGAGAGGCCAAGGATGTATGAGGATATATTCTGAACACCTTTTGACCCACTAACAACACTGTGAGAAACTCACTGGCTTCAGCTTCAATTCCCGAGCTCTCAAACGTGGCCCATTATAAGCACCTGTAGGCAGCTTAGTTCAAAGTATGCACTGTATAACAGCAGTATGCTACACGACAGAAAATACGGAAATATAACATCATGGAAATATTTTACTTAATCTTGCATTCCCTGAAGGGTTAAACATGTGAAATATAAACAGGAAGTAAATCGGTGATATGGATTACCTTAACATTTATTTCTTTAATTTTTCAGAAATCGATCACAGTTTTTGCTAGTAAATATAGGGCCCAAAAGGGACCAATTTCATTGTCTGTATTTGAATACTAACTGATCTGAGATTTGGAGGGACCTGGGCCGCCTAAAGCCCTGCCAGTGTCACTTGCTTCAGGCTGCTTTAAATCAGTCCACAAAAAATCATGAACTGAAAGTCACTCAAACTACCACTCATGCTAAAGTTCTAAACATCTGTGCACCTAAAACCGAAGAGATACTTCCAGATGGTCATTATGGCTCTCTCCTCAGCCTTTGACACACAGCCATAACTGATCACCAGACTGTAGTTTTGCCTGTGAGTCGGTTTCTCAAAGACAAATGAGAAAGGTGAGTGGCTTTTGTTATTCCTTTCTCTATCTCGAAACAGGGATGTTAGTGGTAATAACAGGCTTCTTGCACATCCGACCTAAAATCTACGGCAAGTACTGATACCACAGGAATAATATGTGCTACAATGGACCAACACTATGCCACCTCAATAGTGTACACAAATATGTGAAAATCCATACATTAACAAATTATTAAGAAATCCAGGCACTACTCAAGTATTGTATTTTTGGTCTGCCAGTAAAAACAGATCCGACTTTTAATTTTCAAATCCAAAATCTGTTGACACGAAGATCAGTATCAGATGAAAGACACCCGACATGTGTTTCGTCGAAAGGACAACTTTTTCAAGGCTGTTAATTTAAAAGGCAATCATTACATATTTGTATAAACACCTCAAACTATTTTCTTTACATTATCATAAAAAGTATACAATGCTTATAGCCCAAAAGAATACATGGGGAGACATTCCTCCATGCTTGTAAAAGCTCTTTCCACGTGTGGATACAAGAACATCATATCATAGTTACACAGCAAGGAAACATGCAAAATAGTTGTATGCGTTTCCTGTAGCTGGGAAACATGAGGATTCTCTACCCTCCAAACTGACCTCTTTTAAAAAAAAATATTTTTTTATAACTATGCAGGATGTGGATCGGTTCAAAAACCGAGCAATCAAGTGACGGGCTGGCTCCTTTGGAGGAGGCCTGGGGCTACGAGAGCAAGCTCACAGTTCAATCAGGAACGGTAAAGATGGAATTCTTTGAACCAAAGGCCAGATGTATGACCATTGGCATTTGCGACTCGCAAATTGCAAGTCTCAATTGCCAATGTACAACAGTGTCTGAGAGACAGTTTGCGATTCCCAATGGGGTCGCAAATTGCATGCCTCATGCATATTAATGAGGATGTCGCAATTTGCGACCCCATTGGGAATGGCTGGCACTCCCAGGGATGGTGTCCTGCTGGGGTCAGCAGACCTCCATGTCTGGGACTCCTTTTAAAGAAAGAAGTTTTTTAGGTCCAGCCTGAGCCAGGCGCATGTGCTGCTCTGCGAGGCTTCTTGTGGCTTCTCCGGCTTTCTCTGTGTGGGTCTGACTCCTCCCACACATTGTATTGGCCTTTGCTTGTGTATTTCAATAATGAAAGCACACAAATGGCCAAAGGCGGGTGCATGTCCCACCTCTTCTCCAAAGGTTCACTCCACCTGCGTTTTTCTCCCGGGAGCGAGCAGCGGCGTACAGGGTGGCAGCTGCATTCCTGGTGGGTCAGGTTACACGAAACTCGCCGTGCTTTTGCTTATTCCAGTTTCCTCCTTGCGTCCACTACTTTGTGAGACTCCCCCTTTGTGGTGGCTTATCTGCATTGCCAAGGATCTCATTGAATGCTTAAGAAGCAAGCTTTACGTGGTTTATTTAACATTTCATTTACTCCTTTGGGTTTTATTGTTATTTTCATCTGTTGCCATTTTATGACTGTAGAAGGAATTTTGGTCTATCGTTGGAATTATCTGTTTGTTTTACTTTTCCTGGTATTTATTGTTCAGGTGCGGCCTCCACTCGTCTGTTTGAGCGAGCCGTCTCAGCTTTCATTTCCTCCTTTATGCTTCTTTTGACTTCAGTAACAGGATGCATTCTTGTGATCACGGCATAGATTCCTTTGCAGCGACTTAGTCAGGGGATTTCACCCCAAAATCAAGACGGAAGGAGCCGTTTTTGCTGTTCACGTTTTCACCAAGGGTCTCGCGCACGCCCTCAGAATGTTACGTCATACGCATCTGTAACCAGGCAGGCATTTATTTATCCAATATGTGCAGGAAGCACAACCGGGCTTCGCAGTTCATTTTAACATTGTTTGCTGGTTCACTTTTTAACTAGCCCCCTTGTTTGTTTTTTCCCTCCCTCATCATCTGTTCCTGTTTGTCACGCTTTGCTTCCGTACCCTAATCTTCTATCTCTTTACAACAATGGAGGTAACTTTATTTTAGCAGTTTTTCTCAAAATTGTTTTGCACCTTTTCGGTCTAATCTAACAGTCAACAGTTTTCCCATTTTTACGCCTTCATTTTGCTTTGACCTAGATTACGCCAGCCCTCTACACCCATTGGGTTCAAGTGCTGTTCACATTTTGCTTCTCCTCACCATAGCATGGGGCAGTGGGTCAGTGTACAGCTCACTCCAGCCTCACTGAGTGACAGCATTTTGGTCTTTCGCATGACCTCTTCCACATCTGATGAGTAGTTGCCTAATTTCTGCTTTCACGCTTTTTGCATGGTTGATTTTATACTTGCTGTTTTTAGAGTATTTTTTGTGTGAACATGCAGAACACTTGCAGAATAAGCACATTTAAAAATGGAAAGCTTGTTAGTGCCGAACTTAAAGGCTTTGCCAATGCTTTTTTTTATTTCGGTTTTCTGGTCTTATATTGGTGCCTGACTCAATTCAATTCAAAGATAGCTTTATTCGATTTAAGAATAAATCATAAAAGCACAAATATAGCACATTCTTAAAATCATTTGCAGACAATTACATATGAGCTTTAAATAAGTATATCAGATCCACATCATTAAAAAACAGGATTCCAGTTCCACATTAACTTTCTGGATTTAGTGACATACTTAACATGTAAGCTTTAGATAAGCACATCAAATCTGCATGATTAGGTACCAGAATTACAGTTCCACATTGATTTCCTAAAATTAATGACATTTAAAAAAAAAAAGAATAGACTGCATAAACATTTCATTATCCAGAGTTTGTAGTGCCAAAAATGCTATACGACATTGTCTTCGTCCCAATATTTCCAAAATGGGCTTTGTAAACCTTTTTCTAGGGATTGAATACAATTGACAAAATAAAAGAATATGCAGCGTGGATTGACATGATACATCATCACATGGGCAGGCATCCAATTTGCGAGACCAGTCATTTGTGACTGGTAAGGTAGTGAGTCTGTGAAAAAACCCCAGACGAAAACGAGTCAAAAGCATTCTATCGTAGCTTCCTAACACCTGAACTAAGTAAAGCTGGAAGCCGTCACATGTTAACATCAACTGATTGTCCATGACTGTTGGTTTAACTCTCTGCTTAAAATATCTAATTGATTGTAAGTGAGCAAGACAATCTGCTTTCAGTGTCATTCTCAGAATAGATACCATGCTATCAGGCCTTTCAAAGTATTCAGGATGTCCAATGTCGCTCATTACTTGTTTGATGTATCTAAACCAAGGAATAGATGAAACCTTATCTAACTTTAGGCAATCATTGATGATGTCCCGGTCAAAACTGGTCTCATTGGTCCCCCCTCCCTCCCCCCCTCCCAGCTTCCATTAAGACTATCGGCATTTAGATAATATTATTGACTAAGTCTCCGTCAACCAACTGACGCATAGTCCCAACATGCAGTGAGTGTGTAGGTCCTCCACCAGAGTCCCCGGTCACTGTGTCAATCAAGGTGTCTCTCTAACCATTATGGTCTGGATGTCTGTGGAGGGTTGATCTTTGTCCTCTGGCTCCAATAGCACCTGGGTCATGACATCCCGAGAAAGCATAGCATCAGCTACCTTTGCTTCTCTCCGAGTTCTCCGTATGTATGCCTCCTCTGCTGCCGCCCACTCTAATCCATCTCTCTCCCATGCCACCCTTGTGGAGGGCTTCATCACCAGCCAACTCATAGCTATATGTCTTTTAGCCGCTATGACGCCCAACATTGTAAATCATTTGCTCAGCTTCCATCTAGGGTTGTGAGGTAGGAGCCCCTATAAACATTGGTTAATTGTATACAATACTTCCCACCCAGATGCATGGCGGAGTTGTGGCAACACTTGATATTTGCAGCCACCTTCACACTCCAAGGACCTCTGTGGTCCCTACTGGGGTATATGGCATGTAGTCTCTTGGGTGTGAGTTAAGCCTTGTGGATTATGTTGAATTGTATCTGTTTAAATCCGGCACAGGCTGCCTGTCTGGATGCTTATGTGGTGAGCAGGATGACATCTGTAGAGGAAAGGGAGATCAACAGTGGCTCTCTAGGACCAACCAGATGTGATTGTGGCATCTCTGGTGGGTCTGCCACAGCAGCCAGTGGCTTGGTGATCTTACTTAGTTTCCCCTGTTTGGAGGCAGGTCAGAATTTACCTTTGGCCATGGAGGCACAGCTTTCCAAACTTTTCATATTGGTGACAAACTTTTTAGAAATGAAACATTTTGCGACATGGTAATGCAAGCAAGCGCAGCGAGCGCACCCGAACCAACTACGAAGGGTTGGGGGGGAGGGCGTTTCTCCCCACAAGAACATTTTGAAAAAAGAGTGGGTAAATGGTGCATTTTCAAGCAAATTTGAGAAAGCAGGAAGGTTAATAAAGCAATTGAGAATCTGTTCTGACAAAGACAGTGACTGGCAAAACTGTCTATCCATTGCTTGTTCTTCCTTCTGGAACTACATGATCCGCATTAATGGAAAAGTATCTTCTGAAATTTGTAGTAGCCTGGTCAGCCCCAGGTCTGTTAGTGTTTGTTAGGCATAAATGTGCAAGATTTATAGATGAGTTTCTGTGAAGCACTATGAATCTCAAAAATGTTCAATCGGTTGAAGATAAGAAGGATGACTAATCCCAGCAATGACTGTGCATCTGTTTAAAAAAACATAATATTCTATGGATCTTTACTTTTATCTTTTCACTCTTCTGTAACTATACTTTTCAATCACAGTTCAAGTTGGCAAATGATAACGACAGATACAATGAAGGAACATAATGCAGAGTCGTCACAGGCTTTGAACTTGGAACACAAGCATTTTAATAACTGAGGTAGAAGTACATTAAGCAACATAATATTAGCCCTGGGTCTATGACGCCACTTCTTTTATTAACAGATGGGATCTCAGAACTAGAGCCCTGCAAGTTTTTTGGAACACAAACCTTTTACCACTCAGTTCTGATACTAATTGGGTGATTAGCATTCATGCATTCAAGAATCCGAGTTAAGACTTTCAGAACACAAGCAAGCTAGAATTAACAAAGGCATGCATAATAGGAACACCTACACAAGCCAATTATTAGGGCTTAGAATTCTAGAACACTGGAATATTATATCTCACCTCAAATTCCGGTATAGCAGTTATTCAGTTCTGCTAAACTTTGAGGTTTCTTCAAATATCATTATAGGTCTTTTTGCCTCTGAATAATTACTGTATTTTCAAGTTGATAATGTAACATACTCTCACTGTTTGTGTACCCAGCTCTACAAGCCCACACACTGTGAACACAGAGGTACACTTCTGGCGCCACAAACAGTAGTAAGCATCTGACACTTAAGCATACTGATCATTGCCCCACACATCGCAAGATGTCAGTCCATGCTCAACAAATCTGCATTTTGCCCTATCAAAATAACACAACCACATCAAACCGAGACACAGCTACTGACATTGTACACCACAATTGTGATCCCTTAGTTAAGCATGTCATTTTAACACTTCTGAACAGACTTTACCTTATATAGCCCACCTACAGCAGGTCGGTCAGGCAGGCCTGGACCTCCTGGTGGTGGGAGCGCCCGGGTGTCTCCGTGCTCCACGGCACTAACAGACAGCATAGCCCGGCTCCCCCCAGCAGTCTCCGGGCAGTGCTTTCCCGACGTTATTCCTCGTCTCCGGGCTGCCTCCACTATTAAAAGTGCGCCATACCGGGCACCTGGGATGGGGAGCAGAGGCGGCTCCGTGGACTCACTGCGCATTCAACGTTCAACGCGTGCGGCATAGGGAATCGAGGCCGTGACCACACGCTCGCCTAACGCCTCTCCTTCCTCCACATCACTGACATGCGCAGACCGTGCTGCTAATAAAATGAATTCACGAAATGCAAACATCTAAGAGCATTCTCCCTAGTCTGCCCGCAGACTTCATCGTCGTGCGACACTCCCACACATGGCAGGCGACACAGGTCCGTGTCACGACACAGAGTTTGGAAAGCTCTGCATGGAGGGAATCTGTTCAATGAGCATTCTTTAGTAAATAGCAACTATCAAGTGCACAGGAAGGTCACTCGGCAAGGTGAAACAGTTACTCACTATGTACTTTTGCTTAGCAGTAAGCACCATCTGTGTGTACTATAATTAATAAAATTTCTGACTTGGCAGTCTCACTGTGGTGAGTGGCATTTTCAGTCAGTAGTAAATATGCTGTCTTCCGTGAGTCCTGCTGTACATGTTTCAGGACCCTGATAAGGGCCTTCTGTCATTTGCTGTCCTCTTATGTGTGACTCTTGACATACCCTGTGGAGGAGTACCTGCTGCAGTGTTCTCACACAGATAGTGGCAGTGTACCTTGGTCATAGGGCGCTTTTGGGGGTCGCGCAGTTCCACATGTAGGGCCCGGTCTCTTATTTACATGCCTTCGAGCTGTCAGCAATTCCTTCTAGTACCATATCAATCTGCAGTGTTCATTATCCAATATTCATCATATCCTGTTTCACAGTGGGTCAAGATTTGTGGCTGTGTTGTTGGCCCCTGGGTGCCGCAATGAGGGCCCCTAAGTAGGAAAGAGATGAATTTGACTAAATGATACCTGCAGCACCACACCGGTGTCCAACCGGCTGAATCTCTTTGCCACCACTTCCCTTGCAGCCAATCAGGGCTCTAATTACTGGATGGGGTGAGGCACGGGACTATGGATTTTGTCAGGCTCCCGCTATATTCAAGATTGCTTTGCCCCACCTGTAGATTGTCATATGGGCAGTGTGCCTTGGCACCCACTGCGGAGTCTTCTAAATTTCTGGACACCCACTGACTCCCCCCAACAGCAGCTACGGGATGGGCACTGTCGCTGCCTCCCGGGATGGAATTCTGACTGAATCTCGGTTTTCCAAAGGAGCAGTCGCCACCACTTCAAGGCCGCTGTCTGGCCTCTGCATGGGTGTTTCCAGTACTTCATTCCTGCTTCCAGATCCGTTCTCTGTTCCATCTGAGGTCTCATTCCCAGGCCAGCTTCATGGGCCTAAGTCTAGCACAGGATCTGCACGACATGTCCAATAGCTCTGTTGGAAATAATACCATCGGAGTACCTTGCCAGGCATTCATCATGCTAAATCACTGTAAACAAGAGAGCATGAGCCACTATATTCTTTAGTCTCTCAATGTGCCTTGCCCTGACCTTAATGTTTCTGAACATGAACATCTCTCATTTGCCTTCCCAACTGTCCTTTTAAAATGAGTGCAGTGGCGTAACATTAGCCCCTTCGACTCTGCGGTGCAGGGGTTGAGGGAGGGCAAGAGCTCCAGGGGGCCCCCTCAGCAAAAGTGGTAGGTCGTGGGCTGGTGAAGTGGGCCCTCTCAATGTACTTTGTAGGGGCCCCCCAAGTTTCGTTTTGCCACTGACTGAGCAGGTACTAATTTAGCACCTAATAGCCGTTATATGAGAACATTGTCTTATATGTTGATCGAGTGGGCTCCCATACAGACAATATAACCACGATTGAGGAACTTTTCCAGCCCAGTGATATTTCCAGTTCTTTTTCCTGCTTAATATACTGAATCACTCGTGCACACATCACTCCTAATCGAGAATGTTTCTTAAATCATCCCTAACAGATGGGTCTGTTTTCATCTGCTAGTGGTGACGTTTCAAGCTTGGGACTTGTATAGCAGTGCACCATTAAATGCTTCCCTTGTGTGAGCAAAGTGCCCTAATTCCTTCATACCAAAATTTAGGAAAATGGTTGTTAAAGTGTGACACATATACTTGCAAGTAAGAATTTCATCCCTGCCAGGATTTGGTGAGCAGAAACGTTCTGGTAACATAACATCTTCTTCCTCTGGTAATTTGATCATTTTGCTAACCATGCACATGCATTGGTTTTAAAATCCAGCATGTTGTCCACAGGCAGCAGCAAGGTCCTCCCCATGAAGTTCAACTTAGTTCCCGGACAGGAGGAACAAGTGTAGAGGCCATCCTTGGTTATCTTGGTGATTCAAGGTATGTGTCCTGACAAGAAAGGTCCAGAAAGAAGCAGCACTGTGGACCTCCCACTAGTAGCGCAGGGCTTGATTTCTTATCCCATTAACAAAGCCCAGGTGCTGTTAGCCCGTTGTCCATGGAGTCAGCCTACGATGGACTACTATTAACCATATAGCAGATATAGGTACCATTCTTCTGTCAATCATTGACCAGACCTTCATCCTTTGATATCTCAGGTAAGGGCTTGACCCTTGTAATGCCCATTTCGTTAGGTCTGGGCGAGGCTTTAGGGGTATCACGCTCTGTTCTTTGAACATCCACTCCTTGCATGACTCTTCTCACCCCTGGCACTGTTATCTTTTTGCTTTCTACCTGTTACTGGCAATGCTTGGGACCCGTATTTTACCAGCTGTGGACCGATATGCTGCTGGATACTGTTTAGGCCTCCACTCACACTCCTCGTGGGTCAGTGTTAGGAAGGAGCTTTCCATTCAAAGATTGATTGGGTAGAAACCTTGCAGTTGATGTGTGGTATCAGTCTGTGATATTTTGAGCCTTTGGTAGTTGGCTCTCTAGGTTGAGTGTGCGATGTCATATGTTTCCTTTGGTGGTCCACTTTTCCAGTTTCTGGTCATCCAATATGTTTAATTTTTTAAACACTTTCAAAGCACCTTTCCGCCATTTGTATGGTTCAGTTGCCGGGGTGTCTATAATTGTTCTGGGATTCCTACTGGCAAGAGTCAGTTGTCTGCATCAGGACACAATGCTATATCACTAGAGTTTTATTTGGGCTTACCCGTATGTCAATCTGGGCCGCAGTTTGTTTGGAATTTGTTCTCCAGTGACAAGCATAGTCAGTTAAATGACACGGTCTCAGAGCAAGGATGACTCCACCAGGATCCCAAAATTTTCATATTTGGCATGAAATTAGGGTACATGAAGGGAGAGTAAGAAAAATTAGGGTATTACACCTAAACATGTACCTCTTTAATTTGAACATTTGAAAATCCTGGGCAAACGCGGATCATACAATGTATTCTAAATTAATTCCCACACTAATCTTAGAACCATATACTGTTGAGCAGATTAAGAAGAGCTCTCCTCAAGGAAAATTGTTAGCAGAGAGAAAGAGAGCGAGCAGGAATATTTGTTTGGCACGTCTGTAATCACAGTGAGGTACAAATTCCAGAGATTTGTGCTATACCCAATCCTTGAGATAGGACATATATAGCAATGTGCAATGTTATTTGCAGATGATGTCATTACTGTCATGCAGCCCTAATTCACGTTGTTTTGGTCCAGTTTTGGATAAGGAGCATGAAACACTGTACTTTTAAAAGTAGTAGTGCTGGGTTCATCCACTTGCTAGATGTGACATACAGTTTATACCAAGATTTGCCAGATTATTATCAGGCGCTAAAACGTCTCACCTGTGTTAAGGTGGAGTAAACACATTGCGATGAACTACGCTTGTTTGGGAAATGTCACTGTCTTGGGCTAGCGTTTTTTTTAAAGCATTGTCAGCGGCACATAGATTGTTTTTCTGCATTTTTTCATTTTTGTTTTGATAAACACAATTTTATTGGTTTGACAAAAGATAACAGCCATTCATTACGACACCAAGAAAATACTGGAGCATAGTCAACTGTTCGATTGTACCATATTACAGAGACGGAAGGATACAATGCTAAATACATGTGGACATTCCCTGTGAGTCTATACCATTCCCCCATGCCATTTCCCCCAAACGCTTCGATAGTTTTTAGGACAACCTCATGCTCATACATGTTTTTTTCTTGTGTGGGACACCAGTCGTCCCGGTCCGCCAGCGTCCAACGCTAGGGGGATGAGGGCACTTCCAAGAAGCCGCTATGTCCCTCTTAGCCACTACCATTGCCGTAGTAAAAACAATTTTTCGTTTCTGGACCCATCCAGCCTATCAGTAATGCAGAGAATTGTGTGTCGTGGAACTTCCCACCCCAGTATGTCTGTGAGTTCCTCCTCAATGTCGCCCCAGAACCGTGTCAGATGGGGGCATGGCCATACCATATGGAAGAAGTCAGCTGGTTCATGGCCGCACCTTGTGCAAGCGGGGGTCGAGCAAAACGTGCCCGATGAAGGCGCACCAGGGTCAGGTAGGGTGCATGTAAATAGTATAGTTGAACCATAAGCAGCCTGTCAGAGGCGGTAACCGTCCTGGGGGGCCATAAGAGCTTCGCTTCAGTCTTCCTACTCCAGTGTGCCCACCCATTCCTCCCATTGATTGCGGAGTCGATCTAGTGACGTTGGGGTGTTATTGACCAATGTCCGATAAATGCGGGAGAGGCCACCCTTCTCCAGGTCTCCCAGCATAATCTGTGCCTCAGGCGGGCTGTGGTCAGGGAGCTGCGTGCCTACTGTGAGGTGTGCATGGAGAGCGTGGCGCAGTTGTAGATATCTGTAAAATTGACACTGATGCAGGGAGTGTCTGGCTTGGAGGTCCTTGAAGGAAAGCATGTGGTTGCATGCCCACACATCTCCCAACTGTGAGATCCGTATAAGGTCCCAGGTTCGGAATCCCTGTAGCCCACTAACCTCTCTGAGCCAAGTTTTTGTGTCCACCTAGTGTGTCGCAGTGCAGCCCGCCAGGCCTACAGCGCGGGACGGAATAGGATCCCCATACAGCATAGGTTGGACTCTGGTCAGACCCAACTCACTTAGCTCAAGCCTATAGGCCGGGTCGGACCAGCCCCATTGAACCAGTCGTGTATGGATAGCAGGCATGTGGCTAAATTATACAGATATAAAGGGTCATCCCTGGGCCCCCATCAAATGAAGGAACCCTCCAGATGTTTATAGCCATGTAAGCCCTCCCTTTTCCCCAGAGAAACTAGAGGCCATACTATCCAGTTCTCAAAACCAGGCCCTCGGGAAGCAGAGGGGGGTGTTTTGAAGAACATAAAGGAACCTGGAGAGAATCAATATTTTAAATAGGGCGACTCGCCCGATAGGGTTCAGGGGCAACGTCTGCCATTTCTGGAGACCTGCCTTAGCCTTCTTCACTAGAGGAGTAACATTGAGGGCCCCGTTGAGCTCAGGGAGCAGTCTCACCTATATCCCCAGATATTTAAACGATTGGCGACGGAGCGGTATGTTGGACTGCCATTCATAGCATTCTCTAGTCAGGTGGAGAGGGACCAGGACCGACATATCTGGGTTCAGCCGGAGGCCAGAAGCTTGTTCAAAAGATTGTAGAATTTGGAGGCATTGAGGGCCGGATCGGGCGGGGTCCGCTAGGTAAATGAGGACATCGTCCGCGTAAAAAGCGATCTTGTCACCCTCCGCATTGGGCCAGTCCCAACCCTGCACATTTCCGTCCGACCGTATCTGACCGCCAGGGGTTTGCATTTTTTCATTTTTATTATGTCGCAGCCTACAAGACAGCACAGCTGTCTGGTATGCGAAAGACATCCTGGGGAGTTCCTGAAAGTAGACCTGGGAATAAATTCTACTCATTGCTTGCCATTGACTTTGTGGTATGGAACTCGCATTTTCTTGCTTTCCATTTGATGGCATAGGCTCTCCAGGTTCACTTTGTCCCTACTGATGCCAAAACCTTATTTACCAGTATCCTTCCAAGAGCTCCCTTTCTGTAAACCAGACCTAATCTCATCGCATTTGCTGTGCATTCAAAGACAGAGGTCAAATGTCAAGCTGTGTCTTCGAGAGAGCCTAGTGTCTACTTTGCTTTTGGCTGACTTCAAGTGAGAGCGTTTATAGGAAAGAGGAATGCAGATTGCTCTCCCCATGGAGTAGGGGTGTCATGGTTATTTAAGCCCCTTAGCTGCTGAGCCGCCACCTGTGCTTAGCCCTTTTTTGGCTATTTGGGATAGTTCTCGCTTAGGGTTCCCTAACTTTTTTTTTTTCTCACTGTGGTACCCACACTAAATTTGTCTCCCGACCCCCCAAACATCCTTGGGAGTCAAAAGGTACCCACGGTTTGTGGATTCCCCTGAAGGGGACTGAGAAATTAACCAAAATAGAGCAGCATTTTGGGCTTTTTTTTGCGGTTCTAAAATTGCAATCTTCATAGCTTTCAGGAATAGGAGACTAGAATTAGAAAACCAATTTTTTGGGCATTATACTGAAAGAAGCCCATTTTCCTATTTTTTGTGTGCTTTGAACCTCCTCCTAGTTTGTGGTGGAAACGGGTGTGAAACCCATTGTGGATGCTGGAAAGCTATACATTTCTCACCGATCTGCCCTTCGTTTCTGGCTCGAGGAACTGCTCCCCTGCTCACGTATCTCACCGCATTCCCTGTGGCTGAGGTCGGCTGGTGGGAGCGTTACTGCATTCGGCGGTAATCCACCTCGCTCTCAGCGCGACCCGCCCAGGTTGTAGTGCAAAGGTTGTGCCCTGGAAAAGCCTACCGGGGGACTGCGAGGCCCAGAAACCACCGCTCCTTGCAGCAGGCGCCTCTTCCCCCGGCGGCCACGCCCATTGATCTGACCAGCGCCTACAAAACCTTTCGCGACACCCGCTGCGCGGGTGCCGCTCACCGATCTGCCCTTCGTTTCTGGCTCGAGGAACTGCTCCCCTGCTCACGTATCTCACCGCATTCCCTGTGGCTGAGGTCGGCTGGTGGGAGCGTTACTGCATTCGGCGGTAATCCACCTCGCTCTCAGCGCGACCCGCCCAGGTTGTAGTGCAAAGGTTGTGCCCTGGAAAAGCCTACCGGGGGACTGCGAGGCCCAGAAACCACCGCTCCTTGCAGCAGGCGCCTCTTCCCCCGGCGGCCACGCCCATTGATCTGACCAGCGCCTACAAAACCTTTCGCGACACCCGCTGCGCGGGTGCCGCTCACCGATCTGCCCTTCGTTTCTGGCTCGAGGAACTGCTCCCCTGCTCACGTATCTCACCGCATTGCCTGTGGCTGAGGTCGGCTGGTGGGAGCGTTACTGCATTCGGCGGTAATCCACCTCGCTCTCAGCGCGACCCGCCCAGGTTGTAGTGCAAAGGTTGTGCCCTGGAAAAGCCTACCGGGGGACTGCGAGGCCCAGAAACCACCGCTCCTTGCAGCAGGCGCCTCTTCCCCCGGCGGCCACGCCCATTGATCTGACCAGCGCCTACAAAACCTTTCGCGACACCCGCTGCGCGGGTGCCGCTCACCGATCTGCCCTTCGTTTCTGGCTCGAGGAACTGCTCCCCTGCTCACGTATCTCACCGCATTCCCTGTGGCTGAGGTCGGCTGGTGGGAGCGTTACTGCATTCGGCGGTAATCCACCTCGCTCTCAGCGCGACCCGCCCAGGTTGTAGTGCAAAGGTTGTGCCCTGGAAAAGCCTACCGGGGGACTGCGAGGCCCAGAAACCACCGCTCCTTGCAGCAGGCGCCTCTTCCCCCGGCGGCCACGCCCCTATTTCATCCTTTATAATTAGCCAGCCTCCAAGCGCCGCGGGTCGCAGCCCGGGGCGAAGACCGGGGCGAAGACCGGGCAAAGACCGGGCAAAGACTGGGCCGTTTTAGGCCGTTTTAGGCCGTTTTAGGCCGTTTTAGGCCGTTTTAGGCCGTTTTAGGCCGTTAGAGGCTGGTAGAGACTGGACTGGGCCACCCCTCTGACATCTGTACCCGGACTTCCCCCATTATTCCACAAGCGAATCCAACAAGGACAATAATGGTTCTTACGAGGGGAACTAAAATCAAAACCAAAGCCCCCAGCTCCGTGGGTAAATTGCTTGGCCCTATGGACGACTTCCTAGCGAAGGCCAACACACTCATCGATGAAAGCATCTTAATGATAGAAGAAAGGGTCTCCTTAGATCTGGCATTCGCCAAAAGATCCTCATTAGGTATCTTGGCGGAAGCCAGATCCCCAGCACTGGGAGCCCCAAATGCTGTGATACTGCCAACACGTGAGAGACGCAGTTTGCCAAATACTGTTGATCTGTCAGTATCCCAGTTTGCGGACTCTCAGATCAGCTCTGACTTAGAAAAACCCCCAGAATTGCTTCCGACAACACCTTCACAAATTACCTCCACAGATAAAAGAATAGAAAGGGGCAGGAGGGAGGGAGCAATTAGTAAGAAAAGGGCGCCCACAAATCCCTTTACACCGGAAAGTTTGGTGTTACCATCTAGCACCCTGCAAAACCATGGTGATAGGTCAGTACAAATAGAGATTCTAGCGTCAGCCCATCAGACAGAGAAGGAACCAGCCCCCCCGAAAGCCTCGGACCGTCACTCCAGTGAACAAGCCCAAGTGGACTTGAACGTTACGGAGGCTCAGGAACTAACCCTCACCAGCATAGCGGATATAGTTAAACAGGCAATACAACCCCTAGAACATCGATTATTAACTATAGAGTCACAAATCTCCAAACTCCTAAAAAACCAACAGCTAATTCTTCCATCATGCTTACAAAAAACAGGAGAAAATAATATTAAAAAACCAACCTCTACTAATATAGCTAGTGCTAATCCATCTTTGCCCAACCTACAACAAAAGACTCTCCGGATAACTACACCAAATGCCCCCATTAACAAAAACACGTTAAATCCAACCAAAATAGCAAACACTGCAATAGCCTTGCCTACCACCAATAACTCACTGCAGACAATTACTCCAACCTCTCCACGAGTGGCATCCACAATTGCCGCCACCCCGGCAGCACCAAGTAGCTCCGCCAATAAAACTTCAGGCGAGAATGCAAACAAACCAACAACAAAAACTTCCTTACCTCCACCCCCACCACCAAAAACCCCTTCGGACAGGCCCAAGAGAAATGCCGCCAGGAATCCTGGTCCCCCAAGACCACCAGCAGATTTCCCTCCTGAGGCCTCGCCCTATGTGGTGGTTATGGCTGGAGTACCTGAACTAACAGACCTTACTTCAGAACCGAGCTGGTCCTTAATAAATAAGGCCCAGCACTGGCTCCAGACCAACCGCCCGATTCCATCTTCCTGGCGCGGAAGAATTAGATCTGCTGTCAGGGTGCCGTGGGTGGGCAGCACGAGAAAAACCATTCCCGGGGATTGCATCACAATTACATTTGAGGACCCACGAATAGCACACTGTCTCCGCATGGGAAGATATCACTCCAAATGGAGGAATTAAGATCAAGCCTCTTTCCTTCTTTTATCCTTTTAGGCAGGCGGGTGGCTTTATACAGGAGCAGGAGCCTCCCTGGTCTGCCCCATTCCCCAGGCAGGACGACTTATCAATTCCCAGTTACCACGGCCCCCCTAACTTATATGAGCCAGATTATCCCTGGCACATAGTAAGACAACGCCATCAGGGTGGACGATGGGATGACAGAAGGCCCTATACTCAACGGCCCCCTCACAGAGACGAATCTCGGTGGGACCCATGGTACAACATCCCGTTACACAATAGGTACAGTGGCCTAGAAATGGTCGACTGACCATCAACAGAAACTTCCTTAAGCGAGCTTCATGTATCTCCCTCTCCACAACCTCTCATAACCTCTCCAGTTCCCAGAAATAAGGAACTTACAATCCCAATAAAAGAATCTAATGATGACTCCTCAATAATCGCAGTACTTTCTTGGAACACCGCAGGCCTCCGAAATAAAATCGAGGATGGTTCCGCGCAGGAGTTCCTAAATTCATACCAAGTAATTTGTCTCCAGGAGACATGGTCCGTAGAAGAATTACACCTACAAGGTTACAAAACCTATTCTGTTCCAGCACTAACTAGCCCAATGGGCAGACCAAAAGGTGGGCTATCAACTTATATCTCAAATACTCTACCTCTTAATAAAGTGGCCACACTTTCCCAGGATCCTAACCATCAAATCCTTTCACTAACCCTTGCAAATAAAGAAATAATCATTCTGACTAATATTTATAATAACCTATCGGAAGAAAACTTCATAATTCTTCTTACCACCCTATGTGACAAATTAAAACAGATTCATCACCGGAGATCCGCAAATAAGGTAACCCATCTAATCTGGGGCGGGGACTTCAATCTCCACCCCTGCACAGCCTCCAACTTACTGTGCTGCGGGATAGTGGACGAATTTAACGCCCCAGTAGCGCATTTTGCCCACAATAAACTAGGAAATCTTATTAACACAGTCCTATCGGACTTGGATCTCCACATCGTAAACCACCAGCAGGCAGATCCAAATAAATTTACTCCGACATACGTGGGAAGAGGGCATCAAACCACAGTAGACTTCATATTCCTTTCTCCAAGTCTTATGAATAAAGTTAAAGATTTTAGGGTCATTGTCACTCCCCTCAGTGATCATTCCGCTTTAACAATAAAAATAACTATGCCATCCAACTCCTCTCATAAGTTGGAGATGGCGACCACTCTCACACAAAACAAGATCCAGGTTGGTAAACACAATGGCTTCACAATCAAGTGGGCAAAAATTAATCCATCTGAAATACTGAAAAAATTAATAACTCGGACCTACCCTAATATTGTGAAGTGCCTGGATCTAGCATCAAGTCATAAGGAAGTCCTGACAAACTTTATATTAATTTTGCACTCTATAAAGGACCTACTTACCTCAAAACCTAACCGAAACCGTTCGACAAAACCGAAATGGTTTAACCATGATTGCACTGCTGCTTTAACAAAACTAAAATCCGCACTTCAAAAGAAACCGCGGGACGCAGCCCAGATCCAACTTTTAAGGTGCCAATACATAGGGGAAAGAAAGCTGAGAACTGCCCAACTCAAGCAAAAACTATGGGAAGATCTTCATAAAGGTGCAGTCTTAAAAAACAGTGAGCTTTTCTGGCGTACAGTCAGAACCCCTTATCTTACTCCTAAAGGCACCCCAAAAATAGAAGTTGCAATTGATGAACACACATGGGTCTCCCATTTCGAAGAGATCTTTAAAAACACATCATTAACAGAATCTTTGTCTCCAAAGCCTCATTATCCCATTTTGGTTCCTTTTGATATCCCAGATCTCATGGATGCACTCCAGAGTAGTAAATCAGGCAAGGCACCAGGACCGGACGGGGTCCCAGTGGACTTCTTTAAAAACAACCTAGACCTCTGGGCCCCCATCCTAACTAGAGTCTGCACAGCGGCAGTGAATGAGGGAATCCTAACATCCTGGACTAAATCAATAATGGTCCCCATTTTTAAAAAGGGGGACCGTCAAGATGCAAAATGCTACCGGCCCATATCACTGCTGGACTCGCTCGGTAAAGTAGTGGGGAGAGTGATCCTAGAGCGTCTCCAGCAGTGGAGCGAGAACCGGGGCATAATCTCCGATATTCAATTTGGCTTCCGCGAGGGCTTTGGCACTTTAGAGCAAGCCCTAAATCTCACCTTAATAATGGGTAAATACACCCAGGCTACCCCCACTAAGATATATATGGTCTTTGTCGACCTATCCGCAGCCTTTGATTGCGTTTCGCACGCAAAGCTGTGGAAGGTCTAAGCTCAACTGGGAATAGATTTACCCCTTTTAGACCTTCTATACCGGAGCAACAGCCAGAGTGCGTTTTGGTGTAAACGTAGAGCTGACGTCGCCGTTTGGGATAGGGCGTGGGGTCAGGCAGGGATGTGTCCTGGCCCCCTTCCTCTTCTCACTCTACACTAACGGTTTGGAGGAGGAGATGTTGAGGGGGGCCCAGGACCTCCCGCGCATAAACCGCCGCCTGATCCCAGCCCTGCTCTACGCGGACGACGCTGTAATCCTCGCAAGAACTCCCCGAGAACTCCAGAAAGCACTAACCAGGTACACTTCATTCATGGGCAATCTTGACTTAAAGGTGAATGTAAAAAAAACTTTTGTAATGATAGTTGGCAGAGGCCAAAAAAGAATAAATCCCATACTCCTCAATAATCAAAAGCTTGAAGCTACCCCTCAGTACCCTTATCTAGGGGTCATGATAGATGATCAACTTAGCTGGAAGCCAGCAGTGAACACAAGGGCACATCTATTCAGGAGGGCAATTGCCGCCCTAACAACTTTTTCCCAGAGACTAGGCAAAAGACCACCAGTAGAGCTCCTCAAGATTTACAACGCCAAATGTCAGGCAATCGCAACATATGGCGCGGGAGTTTGGGGCTATACTGAAATTAGTCCCATCCAGAAAGCTGAAAACGCCTTTTTAAGATTTTTGCTAGCCACCCCCAAAGGCACCTCCTACCTATGCAATGCATCTAGAATTAGCCATACCTTATATAGAGGACCTAATTAAAATAGAACCGCTGATGCTGTGGCGCCGCATTTGGAACTCAGACAAAAATGCCCTCACACAAGCCATTATTTCAGATTCAATGAACTTGGACAACTCCACAAAAATAAAATGGCTTTTTTATGTTAGAAATTTTTTTAACGATCTAGGCGCTGAGAACTACTATTTGGACCCGGTGTCAATAACAGACATCTCGAAAAAAGATCTTAAACAGAAAGCATTAAGACACCTGGAATCTCTAAGACTTGCATCCATTCCCTCAAAAACGGCAGTTATCCACGCAAACATGATACAAGTAGCCTTTGACATTCACCCGTATTTGGCACTTCAAATAACAACCTACGAGAGAATGCTAATCACAAGATTCAGGCTAAATACCTTTTTTAGAATGGTTACTTTTCCATCACAAAACTGTTGGAATCCTACACTCCCCCCGTGTCCATGTGACGGTCTGTCAACGCAGTCTAACTTGCATGTGATCCTGCTTTGTAAATACCATCAAGCCCACAGAAAGATCTGGCTTTTACCGATATTAAGAACGTGGGGGCTGAGACAATGCAGACCCGCTCTCTTAAGATTGCAAATGCTGGAAACGGAAAATGTCTGTTATTTTGTTAGTAGTTTTCTAAAATGTATTATGAAACATAGAAAGAATCTCTAAAATCCCCGTTAGTCTTAATTTGAGCGGCTCTCTGTACATTCTTGTATATTTTTGATTAATTTTTTTACTGTGAAATGAATTTTATATGAAATTTTATGTAATATATGTATTTTTGCATTGTACGATATTTTCTGCTCTTTTATGGTTTTTCCACTGCGAATAAGCCGAATAAAGAATTTATTATTATTATTATACATTTCTGAAACCTAGGCAAAAGTCTGAATTCAGCAAGTGGTCATTTGTGTAGATCCTTCAAGGTTTTCCTATAAAAAGTAACAGTTGTAATTAAAAAAATATGAAATAGTTACAAAAACAGCCATTTCTTAATATTGTGGCAGATTTTCTAAAGCATTATACCACTGCGTCTGCTGGACCCTTCTGGTTGCGGGAATATATAGGGCTTGTAAGTTATCCAAGAACCCGAGGTATCCAGAGCCAGCAACAGAGCTGTACCGAACAATGGTTTTTCATTGTACACTGACTATAAAGCAATTTTTATGGTAAATTATAAAGAATGAAAAAAGGGTATGAAGGAAAACTTTGTATTTCTGAAATGTACACCAGATACTGAATTTACATTTGAAAAGCACAAACCTAGAGCCATTCAATTGGTTATAACGAATGTACTACTATTATCTATTCCCACATGTCTTCCAATAAAAATGGTATCTCACTTGTATAGCTGGGCCTTGCGCCTGCGACACAAAACACCCCAAAATGTGACTTAGGAGACATTGTTTCGCCCAGCAGAAGCTATGTATTTTAACAATGTGGCCACTTTGGATTTTGGGCCCCAGCACAGACGGCACCTAGGGAAACCTACCAAACCAGCACATCTTTGAAAACTAGACACCCAGTGGAGTCCAGGGTGGGTTTACTTTCGTAGCTCTCAGCAGGTCTTTTTTTCACCCAGGATTCTGTGCAAAGCGCAAATTTGGCTTAAAAAACATTTTTCTTGCATTTCTGTGAGCAAAAATCTTGGAATCTGCAGGCAGTCGCAAATTTCCTACCACCCAGTGTACTCACAAGAAAACGGTGGGTAGGCCAAGTGGCATAGTATTTTCATCGTGACAATTAGGGGAACACTGGGTGGTAGGGATTATGTGGATCCATGCACATTCCTGTAGTTTATGTCACAGAAATGCACGTAAAATTTGTGTTTTTATTCAATGTACATCTTTGGAGGGTATTCTGGGTAAGAAAATGTTGGGTGATCCATGCAAGCCACACCTTCCTGGGCTCCCCCGGGTGTATATAATCAATATATATAATCCATAATCAACGCCTCCCTCCAACAGGGCTCTATTCCTGACTCACTCAAAGCTGGCCAATTTGTTCCTATACTAAAAAAACCTACCTTGGACCCTGCTTCCGCTGAGAATTACAGACTCATATCCAACATCCCACTCCTTGCGAAAGTTCTAGAAAAATGTGTACAACAGCAGCTGAGCCTACACCTTAATAACTTCCACCTGCTAGATGACTTCCAATCTGGTTTCAGACCTGGACACAGCACAGAAACCACCCGTATCCACATCGTGGATGACGCCCTCCAAGCCCTCGACCAAGGCAAAACCTGTCTCCTAATCCTCTTAGACCTATCTTCTGCCTTTGATACGGTTAACCACGAAATCCTCCTTGAACGACTCAAACTCAGGATGGGGTTAGGTGGCACAGATTTTGAATGGTTTAAATCCTTCCTCAAAAACCGCTCTCAGAGAGTCCTCATCAACGGCAATTTTTCCGCCCCCTCTACGGTCCCGGTTGGAGTTCCCCACGGATCAACCCTCTCCCTTACTCTCTTCAATCTTTACCTCGAACCACTAACCGAGGTGTTACGTTCCGCCAATATCTCCTACCTTATGTACGCAGACCATACACAGATCTATATCAAAATCTCCTCTGAGGACATTCGCTCCCTGAATGAGGCACTAAAGCGGACAGGCCATTGGCTCACCGCCAACCAGATGAAACTCAATGCAAACAAAACTGAATTTCTCCTAATCGCCCCATGCAAAACCAACCCGGAGATCCAGGAATGGATCAAGAGCATCACAACACTAAATTGCCCTCCCACCATTGTAGACTCTGCGAAATCCCTTGGAATAACCCGCAACAGCAACCTGAACATGCGCAACCATATAAACTCGATGGCCAAGACGGCCAGATTCCACCTGAGCTACCTAAGAAACCTAAAACCCTTCCTTGAGGTTTCCGACCTCAAAACGGCAACCCAGGCTCTAGTCCTTTCCAGACTAGAATATGGATGCTCCACTCTCGCAGGGCTACCCAAGAACTCCCTGGCCCCACTGAAAGCCTGCCTCAACACCACCGCCAGACTCCTAACTTGCTCAAAGAAATTTGACCACATTTCTCCCCACCTCAAAACTCTGAACTGGCTTCCCCTAGAGGCCAGAATCAAATTCAAACTGGCCTGCATCACTCACAAAGCTCTCTACTCCAATTGCCCTGCTTTTCTCGCCCATAAACTTGTGATATCAGGAGGAGTCAGAAACTCCCGATCCGCCAAAGACCTATTGCTGCAACTAGCCCGCTTCTGCAAGAAAAAAACCTACAATCTGGCCTTCTCTGGGGCCGCTCCAAGAATCTGGAACTCCCTCCCACCCGCAATTAGAAGACTTCCATCCCTGGCACATTTTAAAAAGGAAACCAAAATCTTCTTAATGGGCAAATACCTCGTCTGATGACTATATCGCAATCACCGGAGCGACTTCTTACCACCCTCCACCTTGACATCATTCACTGCTCTGCAAAGGACTCCTATGACTGCACCCCTGGATATCCCTCCTAAGAGTTGAGACTGCCGGCCTTATGTCCTAAGTGTCTTACTATTGCTATCTTTTTATCCTGATTGTAACCTGAAATTTAAACTGCTTACTTTTTTTGCACAGTGTATAATGTATCCCCATCTTACCTTAAACTGTGCCCTTTTCTTGTATAATGTATCCCCCAACTTACCCTACTGTTTCCCCTCCCTTCCCTTCTAACGCTTTGTATGCCCATCTCAACCTGTAAAGCGCTCTGATACCCTCACGGGTCTGGTTTGCGCATTATAAAACCTTAAAATAAATAAATAAATAATAAATAGAAAGGTCTGGGTTTAATAGGTTTCCCTAGATGGTCATCGAGCCCGGGATCCAAACACAGGTGTCCCCCTTGCAAAACCAGGTCGTTTTGTGATAGATAATTTTAACGCCTCCTCAATATGTTTTGGGCCCTTCCTTGTCACGGGCACTTGGCCCACCCACACAAATGAGGTAGCATTTTTATCGGGAGATCTGAGGAAATGCTGAGTGGTAGGAAATTTGTGCCAGCCCGGTCATCCCACAACTCTCCCACACAGAAATGTGAGGAAAAAATATGTTTTTGTTTATGAATCAAATTTACAAGGAACTCTGGGTAAGTAAACATTGTGGGTTCCACACAAAACTTACCACATACTTTTCCCTTGGTGACCTGCTTCCAAAAAGATGTGTGGGCCGAAGGTGTTCACTACAGAGAGAGTATTCACTGACGGTAAAAAGCAGGAAAAAACACCTAAAGATTATTGCACATGCATCCACTAGTCAATGACTGCTTTACTGGTTGGATTTGGCACAAGGGTAATTAAATGGTTCATAAAAAAACTTTATTCACCAATGACTTCACGAAACAAAATCAACAAAAGTCATTGTTAATTATTTCAACATCATATCATAGAACCACTGACTGGGCTGTAAAGCCACAGCAAGGCATCAACTGCTTTACACTCCATTCACACGCCTTTCATGCGTTACACACAGAAAACCATTCACACTGCCAGCTGCAGTCCCCACTCAATACAACACTTATATTTACAAGCAGCTCCATTCTCGGGGCCATCACTCTCATAAGGCAATAGGACTAACAAACCAGTCACACCTCAAGCAAGACAATACACATACTGGTTACAAGCCAACACACCGCCAGTCTACGCACACCACCAGCTAAGCACCAGTCCATGCACACTGCAAGCCAAGCGCTAGTCCACGCACGCCGCCAGCCAAGCGCTAGTCCACGCACGCCGCCAGCCAAGCGCTAGTCCACGCACGCCGCCAGCCAAGCGCTAGTCCACGCACGCCGCCAGCCAAGCTTTAGTCCACGCACGCTGCCAGCCAAGTGCTAGTCCACGCCGCCAGCCAAGCGCTAGTCCCTGCATGCCGCCTTCCAAGCGCCAGTCCACACACGCCACCAGCCAAGCGCCAGTCCACACACGCTGCCAGCCAGGTGCCAGTCCACGCACAGTCATCTCCTAAAGAAAACTCAAACCAATTTGGAGAAGATGAAAAACTAAATGTGACTACCAACACAACAGGTCTCACTAAATACATCAAACGACTGCCAAGAAGCACTAGTGTTTGGGGCGGGGATCACCTTCTTGGTGAACGAGCTGACCCCCTGTTGGGCCCTTATTGTTTTTTGGGGAATGTTTTTTTCCTTTGGTGCGCCCCTGAAAAGGGTGTGTGTGTGTGTGTGTGTGTGTGGATGTGTGTGTGTGTGGATGTGTGTATGACTGTGTGTATGGATGTGTGTATGTATATCTATCTGGATATCCTATGGAAAAGCAGACCTAATTATACCTACCTAGAGGGGACTGCCACACACATACACCAAGTGACGGTCGCCTCTAGTTGGTTATAGTTAGATCTGCTGTTCAATAAAAAACACAAACACATCCTCAGGGCCCCTGTTGGTGGCCACCTTTGTGTCTTAAGCTTCAGAACTGTGGGCTGTGAAAGGCAAATGTCTTGAGAGATACAAGTGGCTGCCATTATTCTGAAATCCAGACCATTCAGGCAGGAAAGTACACACATTAGTTGAGGAACTTCACTAGAGCAGAGGAACATTGTGTTTTAGAAGCCATCACTTACTTTCTAAGGAATCTAACATGCTGTGATGAATACTTACTGGTAATAGCATTACTCTGAGTCCTTCTCTCACAGTGATGACTCACTCAGTGAAGCCCCTTTGTCTCCAATCACAATCCTTTCTCACAGATAAAAATCCCTCTCACCCTCCATACTTCCTGTTCCGTACCAAAGCACCACAAGTAATTACAGTATTACCCCTTCGTCCCTCTCGCCGTGATGATTCGCTCAATGAGATGTACCAAAGCCAAAATGTGGCCAGGACAATCTCACAGAAAATGCAAAGTGAGGCCAAGCCACAGGCAAAACCAAGGACACGACGGAAGCCAGCACCGTGGAACCCAATAACCCGCACCCACCAGACGCAAAACCACCCCCAACAAGGAGACACGAGGCAGCCCCAAAAGGCAATCCAACAGAGTGCCAGCAAGAAGCAGAAGAAAACAAAAGAAAAGGAGACACCACAAGAACAAGCTTAGGCACCACCAAGAACAAACCAGGCCACAAACACCAGCAGTCGGGAAATAGAAAAGACAAAGAACCAAGAGCAGTCCGCCTGCAACCAAAATAGCACCAGCAGGGTGACAAGACAGGCCTCACAGACCCCAAAGGCGGGAACTAAAGAGGCCTCAAACCAAGATGCAAAGCCCACGAACACAGCACTAGAGAAGACGGAGACCCGAAAAACCTCCCCACAAACCAGGCCCGGAAAGACCACCAGATCCCTGCAAGGGGACTGGAATCCAGAAAGGCCCCGACGGAGGAACTCCGCTCCGGAGGCAGAGAAACAACAATCGGCACCCCACTCGAACGTGCATAGCACACCAGGATGACACAGAAAACCCAGCACTGTCAGCACAAGGGACATGGCATTGGAGAAGAAGCCCCCGTGGACAAACAGCCGACAAGAACAGGCAAATGGAATGCACCACAGAAGAACAGCCAGCAGAGAAGCCAACCCACAGGCACCAAACCGGAGACTGGGATACAGGCCGTACGGCAGGAATAGGAAATAGCAAAGCATGACTCAACAGCGAAAACACAGAAGTGCTGAAGACCAGGACACATGGGCAGTAGCAGAAACTCTAGCAGGCAAGGCCCAGTGAGACAGTTGGTTGCCAGAGAAGACCGGAGGACAGATGACCGCAGTCAACCAACCACCAGGCGAACCACGAGACCCAAAGGCAAACAACCCCCAGGAGAGAACGATGTCCAGCCAAGAATATGAGCCAAAAGAAAACAACCCTAGAGAAGGAGGCAACAGCAAAACCCCAACTTCCCAAGCAGAGGACAGCTGAAGAAAGTGGGGACCCTGGAGGCTATTGAACAGCGTGGCGCCCCCAAAGGCAACTGAGGACGGGCAGCCAGAGTCTTCTAGCTGGCCACAACCAGAGAAAACGACAGGAGAAGGGGATGTTACAGACACCCGAACAAGAACAGCAGGTACCAATCCAGGAACCCATCATGATGCGACAAATGTACGTGGACATCCGACACACATGCCCCACCGGCACAGCCTGAGGCAAAAAATGCTGACCCAAGAAGCAAGCCGTCAAAGCCCCACATGAGGAAGACCGGGCACAAAACCAGACTCCAAGAATAAGACCGACAGGCCACCACCCACAGGCGAACCACCGGTTCTGAAGGCAAAAAGCCCCAGCAAGAACGAGCAGCAGTCCACGGGTGGGTCAATGAAGGAACAACCAAGTATGAAAGTGGCAACAGAGGCACCCCTCTGATCAGCGAACAGGGGAAGCCGAAGACATAGACCATCACCCTACCAAAGTGGGAGAAACCCCACAATGGAGAAGCCACCAGAGACGTGCAACAGCCCAAACAAACACCGATGCACTGAACAGGGACCCTGCCTCGAGTGCAGTAGCCCACAGAGACACCCACCACCACAACCCCTGTGAAGCTAAAAACCGCGGAAGCGCATAAACGCAGGTGAAGGGCAGACATGAGACACTGCCCAGCATCCACCACAGGAGCGCCACAACCTGTGGACGCCAAAAGCTGCTACCAACATCCTGTTGCACCTCGACCAGGAAAAGAGATGCATCACCGTACCAGTCCATTGGAAACGGTGACGGCGCACAGGCACCTCAATGCAGAGGCGCAAACTGCACAAACAGGTAGCCGTTGCATCAGGAATGACTGCCCAGGAACATGCACATGCAGCACGTCGACCAGCCAGGGCGATTAACGGCAGGAAATGAAAAGGACCGAGCAGCACAGCGGAACACCGGAGCCCACACCTCTAGAGGACGGGGAGCACGGCACCAAAAACGGGATGGGAGGACAGCAGGCCACCAGGACCCCCAAGCAACGCCAGCGGGGACACCAGAGGATGGAGCCGCCAGCAACACCTGAAAAGTAGGCATGTCAACAAACTGCAGAGGTGCAGCAGACTAAACACAGGTCTTTCACGTCACAAAGCGGATCTGAACCCCAGTAGGCCTGAAACACATCAGGCAGGCAGGAAGAGACCCAGCAGAAGAGAGGACAGGACCGGAGGCCTGCATCCATGAGAAAGGACACACGGAACCAACAGAGCCCGAAGTCCCCAACCGGCAACAACCCAGACCACAGACTGAGAGCGCAAGCCCAAAAGCACAGGCATCATGAACCAGACCATCCAAAAGACCAAACATGGAAAAGGTCGGCAGTAGGCCAATGACGCACAGGCAGGACACCCAGCCCAATGCAGCAGAGGGCACTACAGCACACCAGAGGCACAAGGAGATGCACGACCAATCCAGAAGCCAAATAACAAAGAGGTAGAGGACGCCGTAGACATGCACAAGCTCCAAGCCAAAGCTGCACACCGGACACAAAGGAGTGCCCGAGACCCAAGGAGAAGCAGGAGCGAAATGCAACCGCAAAGCCGGCACCAACCAGCGCACAGCAGCCAGACACATACCCAGCCAGCCGGAAGGAGGCACCGCACTCCCACACCCATAAAAGGAAAAACCAGGAGGAAAGCCCAAGCCCGCGGCACAGCAAGCAGGCAGCCGGACAAGGAACCGGGCACGTAGCCCACTACAAAGACACCCACACACTCTGAGGCCCCAAAGGTAACAAGCCAGGAGCAGAGCCCGCCAGACAACCAGGCCCATGGTAAGCAGCCTCCCAGCCAACAAGCCCATAGACGCGGCGGCAGAGCAAAGGCCAAGAAGGGAAAAAAAACAGACAGCAGAGGAAGAGGCATGAGAAGGAAAATCGACACATAATCCTGCCCCACAGCAACATGCGGGCATGCAAGAAAACAGAGCTTGCAGCCCCCCAGACTGACCCCCACAAATGGAGGCCAAAAGCGGCCTCAGCCAAAAGGCAAGCAACGCGTTCACCACCTGCCAACGCATGCAACATTCGGGAAGGCAGCCACGTGTTAAGTGGTGTGCCGAAAATTTAAGTATACCCCGGCCGGATAGAAAGCACCACAGATCTCCGACCGGGCAATCCATGGCACATAGCCACGCCCACCCTAGCCGTGGGGAAGCAAAACAGGACTCTGGCTGGGTGGCCCAACTCCGAAAGTCCAACAGCAACCCCAGCTGGATCAAAGCCCTGCAGACCTCTCGGATGGGCAACCCAGCAGGACACCGCCTACGTGGAACCCGCTGAACCGGGAGCAGGAACAGACACAACTTGGAAGCCGGGGAGAAACGGAATACCCAGGCCTCAGCACACCCACAGAACACTCACAAGGAGAGAAGTGGAGCACTAAATTCGTAAGGGGAGTAACTCCCAACCCGCTACATCCAGAATAGCACTTCATGATTCTCGAATTTGCAACACGAAAAGATTAACCTCTGCAGGCCCCGTCGATGTGGAACGACAGTACCCTATCTCCCCATCATCATGAAAACAACACCATGTTTACCCATCACAGTATCCTGCATCGAAGGTAGTACAGGACGCCCTGTCTGGCCACTACTGCAGACACAGAGCGGAGTGGAACCTGAAAGCCCCCCGCGGTGGGTGATAATCAGGGGGAGTAAAATTAACTGTACATCACAGTCCGCAGAGCCGCACATTAACGATGTAAACTCAGACTGATTAGTAAGAGTGGAGAGTCACCTTACAGCTTGTGACGTTTACAAGTAATGGCAAAAAGAAACGGGAGTTCAAAGTAAAAACTTCAAGCAAAATACACCATGTTAATGAGGAGTACTCCCAAGGAAAAAGCATTTCAACTATCCCTGCTTCACAGACAGTTGAATCCATTAAACAGGAAGAGCCGAACCAGACTGCAACGCCACGGCTAGCAGAAGCAGGCACAGCCACAAGCAAGCAGGCCAGGGAGACACCGTCTCCCCAGCAACCACCCCACACCCCCAGCCAGCCGGAGGCAAACACCGCAGACCTCCGGTCCGGCCCAAAAATTTAACGTACGGGCGGGGGGAGAAGGCACAGACAACTGGAGGGTGTGCAGGGGGGGAGAAGGCACGGACAATGGGAGGAGGGGGAGAAGGCACTGACAACGGGACAGGGGGGAAGAAGGCACCAAAGCATGTTGTGCCTGCGGTCGGAGAACCTCATTAACGAAAAGAGTGCTCAGTCTAAATAACACGTACTGTATAACAACCGAAGTAAAGGGGCCAGTCGCCATGGGAGGTGACAAATGAAGAGGAGGCGGTACTAAGGAAGGACTAACACGGCTGTTGACGAATCAAAAGCCAGTATTTAGGACAGACAATGACACAAGCCAATGGCAAATATTGGCGGAGAGTGGGCGGGGCTTCTATTCCCTATTCCTCTACAGCAGAGTTCTTCAACCTGTGGGGCGCGACCCCCAGGGGGGCCATGGAGTCCTGAGAAGAGGGTCGCGCATTTTCAGGCATAACTGCTTCCTGGAATACAAAACATGTGCTCTTCCTTTTGAACTAAGACGACCACGATCGTTAAAATGCTTCAGCTGAAGTAAATTGAGCCTCATGTGCTGTAAAACCGAGAGGGCCAGCAGACAGGTAAAACAATTCTTCAAACAAGCCTTCATGCCAGGGTGCCTGCTTGCCTGAATGAAATGCAAATGTGCGCTGAGAGTTAATCTGAAAATGTAAGGATGATTGGGAGCGGTTCTGGCTTTAATTGCTCGAATCACTCCAAGCATTGTGATGGCAAATATGTTGATTTCTTTTTGTTACTTGGTGGTTAACAACTAGGATGTGAAGTGTGGGCTTTTAATCATAACTGTATTTATAAAGCGCTTAGTACCGCTGAGGAGTGGAGGGACAGCTATGGAAAAAAAATGCATTACTTACGTTCAAATATTACTCAAATCTACATTTTGGAAGCTACATTTTATCCTAAAACTATTTGCACAGTTTGCAGCAGTCTATCTTAAAATGTTTATAATGCAAGAATAAAATAATACCTTACACAGTCACAGTGCTTTCTGTCACAGGCTGTGACCTCATAGCACTAAAAATACACAACTCCCTATTCTCCAATGCCCCAACCAAATATAATTATGTGGCTCTCTGGTTATACACAGACCTCTGCAGTGCATTAAGTAAAAGAGGTTTCATAATGTACTATATGGTGCATTTCCCACTGAGTAACAACTTTTTACATTTATTTTTCATTTAAGCTACCCATTATTTTATATGTACCTGATGGTGAAAGATCTAAAAAACGAACAAAATATTTTGGGGCTGATTTATGAGATGCTTGTGCCCGCCGGACCGTCACTTTTTTTTAAAGCTTTGGCGTCTCAAGCTTCTCAATCATATCTATGAGGCGAGGCAAAGTCGCCCTGTGTGGCTTTACATGGCCTCATAGATATGAAGTAAGGTAAGGCAGCGCAAGTCGCTGGGCTCCCTTACTCTAAGTCAAGTTGGCGTTTCATAGGCATTGCAGTGGGTGTTCCCATGCACACCCAAGGATTTTGACGCTGCCCCATATTTGAAAACCATGTAAACCTGGGCAGCGCCAAAACCTTATGCCTCCCCACAGCAGGCGTAACGAGGAAAAATGTTTCATTTCTCCTCTTTCTTTTCTCTTTCTATGTGTGCGCACACATAGAAAGAGATAACCCCCTCTCAGGATTGTTTTTGCGCAGGAAGGTGCGTCTTCCTGCACAAAAACAATCCTGCCTATGTTAGCGCTTGGCAGCAATTTTTGCGGCAACTCAGAGGGAAAGGACAGGAATGCACCATATTTCATAAATAAGGTGCATTCCTGCTCTTTCAGATTGGCGTAGGGCAGCTCAGCAAGAAGACTTGCGGCACTGCCCTACACGAATGTTTCATAAATGAGGCGCATTGTTTTTAGCTAAACCTTTGACCACGCCCACTGACCTTCGGTTTTCTAAACATTGTTACATTTATTTCCCCAATGTAATAATGATTTGGTGTGGGAATGACAACATTTATGGTTGTCGATAGTTGATAATGATGATGAGGACCAAGTTCTAGAATTTTTTGTTAGGAGGGGGTCCTTACACCTAAAATCTTTTGACAGGAGGGTCTCGGCATCAAAAAGTTTGAAGACCTATGCTCTACAGTAAGTCTCGCAGAGCAGCGCGTGTGCGCTGGCTCTAGGTTCAACCTAAAAAGAAACAGAAGTATGTGGCGCGATTTTTGTCTATGGTAAAGGAGTGTGATTGGAGGCGCAGGGGCCTCATTGAGCGAGTCATCACGGCGAGAGAGATGAAGGTGTAATGTTGTTCTTAAAACTTTATCAGATAGCAATGCAGTTGTTACTTATTTGCACACCCCATGAATGTGTGTTAGACTTGTTAATACCTAGTTGGTAATATTTAACTAACTTTCGCTTGAACACTTTTTGTGCAGTTTTTTTAATAGTGCAAACCTGACTGTTTGTTATGTGATTAATAGTGCAAACCTAACTATGTTATGTGATTGTGATTTGCACAGAATAGGAGTTCGAACCTGGTAACCCATGTTCCAAACTCAACAGTCCTGCCATTGGGCCACATCTCCTGCTATATGTTCAGAAATGTATAAAACTTCAATATGAATTCACAGTACAAATGTACATGATGATCACAATGTTTCAGAAAAAGATAGACCTCTAACACTATGAAATCAAGGCAGGCTATTAAACAAAAAATGTTCTACAGTTGATACCATGCTTATGCAGAATTGCAGTTTTTTATTTTGTATATGTCCATAATAATGTATTTACTTTCTCAATGTCCAATAACAACTTTATACAATTATACACTAAAGTTTGCACAAAATTGGTCAGCATTTTTCAAAACCTCTTTCACATAAAGTATTGCAAACAACCATTGGCAAAGCCAGCAGCTTGCTCTGTACCTGCATATTAAAAGCAAGACCTATTGGCTTTGCTGGTGCTTGTTTTAAAACTCCTCTTTCTGTGTATGTCACAGAAGTAGGCAACGGCTGACTAATGTCATGCATGTGAGCTCTAGAGATCATATTCTAGGGCAGGGTTAGCTCTTGACTGTCGCCCGGCTTGCAGAGGCATGTTGGAAACCGCTTCTTACCTCAGTTTTCGCCGGTTCATGTCACAGCTCGAGTGTGGTAGGTGCTTCACGATTCGTAGACTATGAATGCTTTGCCTACAGTCCTTCAAACATGGTACGCAGGATCGTAGGGTTGAAATGCCCTAAAGCTCAGGTTGTCATTATTGGGGAATGCGGTCTGTGCTGTCATTTCGGCGGTATCGACTATTGTCTTTAAAAAGCATTTCTCCTGCTCCTGCTTATCAGTAAGTTGAAAGTGCCAGGGAACCGTGCTGTAGGCATTTGCAAATGTCTTTATTTGCTTAAAGCAGGATTCTAGTAGGCTATAATTACTAATTTTAGCATTTATGTTTTTGGGTGTGCAAGAGCCGCGACTTCTCTGCGCATGGGTTGTGTTTAGAAACTTTACGACGAGGGAGTTATATTTCATGCTCTGGTCGTCATTGTGTAGGTTAGTACCGAGCCTTTGTTCGCTCCGCCGTGTAGTAGACGCAACCTGAAAGTGTGCAGGTGAGACTGGTGATGACGTGTGTGTGTGTTTCCGCTGTTATTATTTTAATTGATTTGTCTTGGTGTAATTGTTTTCCACGGTATGCGAATGTTTGGAAACATGCTTTAGGTCGATTTTCCTTTTTGTGGTTGTTATGCCTTTTTACACATTGTTGTGGTGCTTTTGAACTCCTTGGGATTAACGTATAGGAGTAGTATTACAAGAAGCGGACCACATAGAAGGACGTAGCTGAATACCCCGCATATCACTGCTTTGCCATTATTCATTATATATTACTTCCGTAGATTCAACAGGGGCGGCTATCTACAGTCCTGTAAGTGCGATGAAAAAGGTGGGATCTCTTAAATGGGTGTGGCCAAAGAACCGTGAGTCCTTTCTAACAGGCGTGACTTAATACAAGAGCTAGAAATATTGACCAACGCGTAATGGTATTTGGGAACCTCGACCTCTTTCTGTAACTCTGATGGTGCATCCAAAAACATCACACATCAAACATATGACCGTAAATCAAGACCGACCTTTTGACGTTACAGCACTTTTGGCCGTTTGTTGTTGTTTTTTAATTCATCATTACCTACATGAGTAACAAGTCCAATTGTTTCCCCCTTAACATCACGTTCCTCTCTAATCTCCCTCTCTGCATGTTCCGTTTTTCTCCACGCATCGTTCTCGTCTGCCTGTCTCACCCACATCATCTATTTCCTATTCATCGCGTTTTATTTACTCTCCTTCATGTAGTTCCTTTCATCTCCCCAGTTCACGGCCCTCCTCTCTCTCTCACACACACACACACACGCGCTGTATTTTCTTTTCCTTTGATGCTGTCCATATTTCTACAGCTTTATCCTCCTTTCACATTGAATCACAATTACAGGTTGCACGTATATGACCGTTGTTCCCTGCAGAGAGACTTTAGATGAGCCATTATTCAAAAAACCTTTGACAGATACTTGCGCTGCTTTAAGCCTTCACTCCAGAACTCTCATTCGTGCCTAGTCACAAACACCCATCTATACCTAGAGGCAACTCTAAACTCTTGTTTCTCGTAAAAACAAAGATACAGACACATATTTGGGAAAATGAAATCCTGACAGGAAATAGGTACATACCAATCATCAGGAAGTAAAACGTATTAAATGTAATAGAGGGTGCATCACTGACTTGGAATCTCCTTAAGATTTTTGCATCTCTGTCCAAAAAGAATGAAAAATGTCCTAGCTATCGTAACAGAAAGTTTCAATTCTATTAAGGACTCGGAGGCGAGGATTATGCCTCCTCTCTTAGCTTTTATTTAACAGCAGCCATCAGTAAACCACAATATAAAACTACGTTTCCCATTTACACTTGGGACAAATGTAGTAGCAAAAACAATGTACAAAAGTAAACAGTTCTATAACAACCAATCAGGGGCCCATCAGCCCGCCACATAACCTGTACAAAGAGGAAAAACGGAGGGCAAACGAGACGCGGGAACACTGCGCAACAATACAAGGGCAATACAACCTGTAAAAGAAAACTTTTTAGACCAAAGGAAAAGAAAGCAACGCGAGAGAGCCGTGTCCATAAAGCAGCATAATTTTTAGCAAATGAAGGAAAGCACAACACAAGGTAAGCGCCACAGCCTGCTAGAACCCCAAAATCATCATAGAAGATAGTATGAGGTACTTATCTCGGCTGCGCAGCAGCGAAGAAAGAGAGTGAAGGGCCAGTGAATGAGGACTATGTTGGGGCTGATGGACCCCCCTCATTGGTTGTTATGGAACTGTTCCCTATTGGACATTGTTTCTGCTACTGGATTTTTCCCAAGTGTTAATGGGAAACGTAGTTTATGTTGTGTTTTAATGATGGCTGCTGTTGAATAACAGCGAAGAGAGAAGGCATAATCCTCGCCTCCAGTCCTGACATAGTATTCAGTATTTTCGCTTGTAATTAAAAAGAAAATGTTTATGAAAACTTTTATTATACTTTTTTCCATAAACATAGACTGATACAATCAGGTAAAACTTGGTAATGAGCCACTATAGCAAGTATCACAATGCATCCTTTCTATTACATGTTGACTATCATATCCGTAATTTATTTTGATTATTTTGTATTCCGCTATCTTAATGCTTAGATATTTATACTATATCTATCAAATACGAGCACCATATTTGTCGGTGGGGGGTTATTGAAATGCATGTGTGTTTCCCAGGTGGGGAGCGGGTAATCTAGCTGATGCATTTGTCTTACTATCCTGATAAGAGGTGGCGGTGTTTACCCTATTTAGAACCAGGTAATGTCTCAAGGGATCCCAAAAATCATGTGATCTGGCAATTAGATGAGTTGACATGGAGTGGGCATATATTTGATCATTACAGTGTCTACCAAGCAGTCTTTGTGTTGTGGTATACCACCGCCCATCCATTTCATTGTGACTCTTCTTTTAGCTAGGATTGCGCCATTGCTACAGATCTTATGTTTTTCTTAGATATGTCTGATGTATACCCCCGAAGGATAGATACAGGTGTTATAGGTATATTCATAAGTCATGAATGAAGGTCCAGTAAAATTTTCCAATATTGTTTAACTGTATTGCCGTTTCAGACTAGGTGCAAACATTCTGCACCAGCTTTCCGACAGCCGGAAATTATCTACTTGTAAAGTTAAGGAGATGATTATGGAGCATGCTGGGGACCCGTTTCAGTGTCTGAGCACTGGCAGGAGCCCTCCTACTTAAATCCCTCTCATTGATAACTTTTATGTTGAAGGAAACTCTGCTAGCTTTGAACACAATTTGCTGCTTTGCCTAAATTTAAATGTTCATTTGGTTCTGGTCTAGTCTTTCTTCTGTTTCAAGTATTGTGATAGAATGTTTGCACTAATATTACGCGTGTTGTTCCTATTTTTTAAGTGTGCGTGTGTAAGCATGCACTCCTTCAGTCTTTTTATTGGGGCCACTGAATTATGTGATTATGCGGCTCCTGCGTTTCTCGCATAATTACAGATCTGCCATATAATCCATCTGCTGCATAATCTGCAGATTTTAACAAACAAAATTGTTTTAAAGTTATTAAAGTTATTAAAAATGCAGCAACACTTGTTGATGCGCAGTGGAAGATACTTTGCAAAGGTTGACTTGTTGCATTTCTGTGGCCTTTTGGTGTGTTTGGGTGTTAAACTGGTACTAATTAAGTACAACCTGTGCCCAGACAGTGTTACCAAGAGTTAAAATGACAAAATAATGGAGTAATACCATCAGAAAATGTGTTATAGTGCGCAGCATAATTTGCCTTTTCTTGCTGCACAATTTAGTTACCCTGCTGCATAATTAGTCCCTCCATTGCTGCATAATTCCATTGGCCCTGCCTTTTATTTATCATCATTATGTCTTCCTAAAGTCCTAGTGAGTAGAATAGGCTAGTAAGCGGTAGAAGGAAGAAGAAAAATACCAAGATAATGCATTTAAAAAGCTGGTTCATCTGCTATAAATCTTTGGGAAGGGATTCCATAGAGCACATGCAACGAACGGAAGCAATATTTTTTGAGTTGTGTGATGGAACCAAAAGAATTTCTTAGCTGACCTCCAATGTGCTTGCCTGGCGATACAAAAGCATTGCTTTGTATTTCATGGTGCAGTGCAGAGGATTTATTGGTTAGCATTAGAGCTGGTAATCCGTTCATCTCTCCTAGATGTTGGGAAATACGTGCCTTCTTAGACATATAGAGAACTTCACTTGCTTCAAAATTCAGCACCGCCTGCAGATTGTTTACATTTACTTTTGAAGTTCCTGCAACTAGATTGCATCCATAGTATACTTTTGCTCCAGTTACAGCTCTGGATGTGCATGATCTGCTTTCCTGTGGTAACGGAAATCATGATTTACATGGAGACATGAGAATATATTTGGAAAACTCAATCACCTGGTTTATCTGTACTTTAATCAGTGATGATTCCCAGGGTCTTAACCTTACTTTTGACTTGCATTTCAGACTCGTAGTGTTTGGAAGGAGCTCTGACCAGAATTCTTAGTTGCTAACAAGTAGAGTGTCTACAAATAGGAACCAAGTGTTAGCTGCATTAAGCACCAACCTTCTCTCCTCCACTTTTGATTGGTAAAGAAGAATCAACAACTTTAAGAAGATCTACATCAGGATCACCAGGGAGATGTAGCACAATCTTTGTGTCCTCTGCGTAATTTTGAAAATCAATACCCAGATTAATGAATGGGTCATGCAGTGGCTGGACATGCATATCAAATGGGAAAGGGGAAAAGGCAAGAATTCTGAGGTAAAATATATTGAGTTGAGATGGTCTTAATAGTTTTCTGTCCTATCAAAAATGATAAAATCTTCACAAAGAGGTCCCTGACATCCCACCATCTTAGCCAGTTTTATTTTGTAGTGTGTAGTGATCAAGGTTGTCAAAAGCTGTGGACGGGTCCCAAAACAAAACAAGTGCATGGTTCCCTGAATATAGCATGCCCAGAAATGAGGAATGACGGATTAACAGGGCTAGTTCTGTTACTGCATGTGGACAGAAGTAAGGCTTTTTGTCTCCAGGGATATTATTCTAATAGATAAACACTTCCAGCTGTATTGTGGCTGTTTTCCCCCACAAATGTTAGAAGCAGTGATGGAATGTTGTAAATTGGTTCGTAGTTTTTCAGTTACAATATATCAAGCCCAGGTTTTTATTTAGAATATCCCTTTTAAAGGGAGTCAACAACTCAAAAACCCTTGACTAATTTTGCATGGCAGAGGTCACCCATACAAGATGTACGTTTATGGTCCTCATGATTGAGATATTTCCCTAATGGAAACCGTTTCAGAGTATAAACCTTTGACAGTGCAGTTTGAAAAGGGCCATATGCAAATTAGATTCTGGTGGTACATCAGTTGTTTTGATTGACCACCTAATCACATCTACTTTATCTTGAAAGTGATCCTGCATGGTGTTAAACCAATTGGGGAAATGACGAGCAACCATTTGAGAAGTAAGGCTGGCTATTTCTTTAAGGTTTTAAAGAGTGCCGTCATAGAGCTAGATGGTACCCTTATATGTTTACTAAATCACCCCATTTTGACTTAAAGAATTACATTGTACAGTTTCCTAGTTTTTGCTAACTGGCTGTGAATTATTAGAACTTTTGTGCTTGGCCTGGTGCAAATTCTTCAACCAGTGGCTGAGTGGATCTGTTTAGCACATTTTCCTGCTGTCAGTGTGTAGTGTGACATGGTACACCTTGCCTGCCTGTGTTGAACATCGCTGGGAGCAGCTCCCTACATGTCCAGGATTTTGTGTGAGCTGCACGGGGCGAGCTGCTGTCACGCATTGCCACTGGTTACTCCATCACCCACAACCCCCTGCAGGACCATCAGCTGTCTCCAAATAACGTTACTTAAGGGCCTCACTGTCCCACTGCGCAGGACGAGCCCTGGCCAAGGGCGGGTCCGTCCTGCGCCCATCAGTGCCAGGAGGAGATGGGGATGGGGATTGTTTTTGTGCCGCAATGATTTGACTACCAGCGGTAAGACATTTTGTTTCCTGCTCATTGCAAACTCCCTGGACTAACTTTGCCTTTATTACCGTGTTTGTTTGGGCTTAGGGAACGGCCTTAAATTGGTGCTCGCAGCACGTTTCCTTTCCAAGCGTAGAATTTTGTTTCTTCCTATCTTTTGTCCATATCTGCGTAGCCCTACATTTTTTTGCAATATCTTTGTGAACCCTGTATGACATCAACTGTCAGCATAGCGACTACCTCGGCCAAAAATGGGTAAGTGCAAAGCAACGGAAACTCACCAGGGGAAAAAGGGTCCAAAATCATAAATGTGCTGAGCCCCCTGCACTGATGACCCAACAGACAACTTAATCTTTAGGGATATAGACAAACTTCTAGAAGAAGTTGAAAATCTTCTGGGATGAGGTGACCCCCACGTAACACTCAGCTGAGGCAAACCCCGAAGAAACTACTGTCTATCTTTTTAAAAGAAGCGGAAGGCTAGTGCAACTCAGGTTCCACAGGCTCATTCAATTCAATTCAAGAAAAACTTTATTTAGTTATCACAACCATAAAGCATTATACTAAAGATACATTTTTTGTTTTAAAATCAATTTCCATAATTTAAAACTAAGTTCATTAAAAAACACTTTAAAATTAAAGTTTTTTACAGTTCATCCATATTGCCAACTCATTTATAGCCTAGTTCATTTTGTTCTATCTTCTTTACATAAGAGGTTGTTAATCAAAGTAAGAAATGTAACCCTTCGGCAAATAAGAATAGTTGATGCGCCCCCCAACCAACTAGTCACAGTTTCTCTACAGGTGCGGATGTTAAGATCCATTAAGATTGGTTTTAAAAGTCTCATTCTTGCTTCCTTAAAAGAGGGACAAACGCACATCAGGTGACATAAAGATTTGGTGTGGTATCCACATAAACAGTAGTGTTCATTTGGGAATTTTCCTTTCCATGATTGTCGCAGATCCTTTATTTCATATTCTCCAAACCGATACTTCATAAAGCTGTTTTTTAAAAACAAGCGAAAATGAGCCTCCAAATAAGCTTGCGGTTTTAGTTTGAGATAACTGTCCAGGAATGTTTGGGTTTTACCAAGGCTCTTGTATCTTCAACAAGGGACAGATTTTTTGCAGCACAATTACACGTTTTATTAAAAGCTGCCCTTTCCATCTTAGCCCTAGCCCTGCCTCTGCTCAGACTTCAACAATGGCCGAAGTGCGTGAAAGTGACCCAGTTACCATTTTGCCGAAATCTGTAGTTAATGACAATGTATCTGTGCCTGTGCCACTTTATCCTCTGAAAACGTGTGTAATAGATTGTTGCCCCTTGCAAGCTCAATCTCGACCCTGGGCTCCTTAGAGGGCCTTTCAAAATTAGATGGGACTCTCCCTCCACCTTCCTCGCACACATCCCCCTTGTATGCGGCTATAATGGCAGATAATGTAAGGTGGGAGTTGGGCCTTGCAGATGTAGATTGCATGTTGCAAAACCTTCAGCAGAGGTGGTTGACCTGAGATCTAAGATCACCCTACTAATGACAGAAATTGGGGAGCACGGAGCTCTTGCCAAGCCACCCTGTTCTACAGTCCTCGCCCAAGGGGCTGCTAGTCGTGATCATACCTCACTGATTGACTCAAACAAATTGTAAGAAAAATCACAGCATCATGAAACAGTGTGTATCTAGTTCCATTCCCCCCCTTAAAAACCCATCTCCCACTGGCTTCTTGCGCCTGAGCCGACGTATGTATGTGGGTGGATTGTCCTCTTCTCATAAAAGCCAGGACAGTAGGGCCCCCTATGGTTCTGATCTAAAGGGGGGTTGAGTGGTGCCTAATCATAAACCAACAATGCCGCAGTCACTAGACAACCCACCTCTGTTCTATAAGTTAGAGATCCCCTTGTTGCCAAAACAAGCTTTGAAGATGAAGTCACTAATAAATAAATGTACACACCCTATACTGTCAGTCTATAACTGTCTTTCTGGTATTCCATCACATATGTTGCATGCAAAATGCTTTCCTGACCCCTCTGACCCTGCAGGATGCTTTGATTAGGTCAGCCTAGAGTTGAAGGGAAAGTCACTAGTGGAAGGTTTAATCAACCGAGGTATGCACAGAGATTTATCATCTATCTCATTGATTAGATTTAAACCAACTCTTCCATCCCCCTGTGACTTACCAGCTAAACGGGATGAGATATCTCTGTCCACGATCTACTAGCTAAACGAGAGGTGACACCTTGTAACCAGGCAGGAGACCCGAACACCTCCATGGTAGATTGACTAGATACAAAACAACAATAGGAGAGGCAGGGAGATTAAGGAACACTCTCTTAGTCCCCGGTTAAATGCAAATAAACAAGAGAAGAGAGGTTAAATAGGTCTCAAGAAGCCACAGAAACGGAGCGAAGCAACTGGGGGATCACACACCCACTTTGGGTGGAAAAGAAAGCCCTCACACACCGACCTGGTCAGTGTCATGCTTCATCATAGGGCCCCACCAAAGAGGCCGAATGCCTCTTTGGTGTGCTACGACGCCAGAAGACTGCGGAGCTGGTTGTGTGAAAAGGGCGTGCTGTGAGGTTTAAAATTAAAGGTGCCTAAAGGGTATCTACAAAAATGTTTAATGGTTGATCCCTAAGACACGAATAAAAGGGTTATGTGTCTGAATTTACTGCCAAAGGTAATGGATTGGTTAATTCAGAATATACATTAGCAGTCAACATGTATCAGCCTTATCAGTGGTTTAAATTTACCTAGGCATTCATCAGGACAGAATTAAACCCCGGCGGTATGGACTCTCTAATCGTCCACCCTGACCTGGGGGCGTGAAAGTGAAAAAAATCAAAAAAGTGATAAAGTGCATAAAAAAGGTGGTGGAAGAGCAGGTTGCTCATTCCAAAAATACTCCTAATTGCGGAGTGTTTCTGCACCTGTAAAGCAAATAACACAGACAAACACAGAAGACATACACACAATTAGTTGTGAATATAGGTCATTGCGTTTGTCCAGGGTGCTCCATAGTTGTGGCATAAATTGTGTTCCCAAATAAACACTAGAATTAACACCATCCATATAGCCCTATAGGGATGATACCACTAACTCTGGGAAGTGAAGTGGAAAAAGGTGTTTAAAACACACAAATTAGCTAGAAAGGGGTTAAAAACACGACACAAGTACTCCATAGGAGGGATCAATGGACCAAAGGTCTGTGACCCCACTGAAAGGTTCATAAATTCAAATCATATCTCACTTTAGAATATGGCGTTAACTGCACCATGGGTCTCGGGAGGGGGGTTGGAGCGTACCTGGCACATCCTGAAATTAGAAAGCAGAGGCTTGAAATACACAGGATCGGGTTTTACTTAGCTCGATCTTGTCGAAATAGGCAGATCGTGGTGGTGGTGTGACTCACGCCCTCAACGCTCTCAGCCCGCTTATGCACCTCGCATAGCCTCAAAACCGGACCCCGACGATGGAGAGCGGGGCCGGTAAATGGGTTTAAAAAGCGTTTCTTCGTTCTTCCGCACCCTTCCGAGTGGGCGTGTCCCGTGCAAAAGCGAGGCTTGGAGCGCGCCGGCCCTGGTTGGAGGGGCGCGGCGTGTATCCAAACCGAGGTATGAATGTCATAACCAATAGGGAGGCCCAGCGGATTGAATGTAGGTAGAAAGCTTTATGCGATCATAACACTGTTCAAACACAATGCAAGAAACGATGCGTGGGTATAAGCAGCCATAGGGGCGAAGCTGCGAGTCATCAAATGCTAAGAATTGCATAAGTCTAAACACTGGGTGGCACGGAGTCCAAAAGTGCAGACCTTGTGAAAATAAAAGCTATTGGTGAAAATAACCCCGAGTGTCAAAAACGCTCAGAATTGCCAAGAGAATGAGTATGAACAAGGGGTGTGCAGATAATAAAGCTGCGTGGGAGATAGGAGTTTTCGCAACCATTGATGTCAAAGTGCATTATACCATAAATACATTGTGGGGCAAGGCTGCCTAGACTGTTCAAAGCTGGTGGGGGTTTTCAAGACAATGGTCATAGATATGCACACATTATGACAAAGGGCGCGAGTATGCAGACATTGTGACAATAAGGCTACACAATGGTGGGGATGTCATTCGTTTAGAGAGTGACCATTTGGATGGAAAAAGAGTACTGTGTTTAGTTTGCAGATATAGCTGTACAAGAGCATAAATAGAGACTATATGGTAGTTGAGACTATCTTGTTAACCCAGAACCGTATTCCACGGGATGTCATCATTCAGCCCAACGGTGTTGGTGCCTAAACGGTACACCCAGCGCTGCTCCTTTTCAAAAAACCTGCTTGTTACATTAGTGGTACCAGCGATTGCCTCAATAATTGTCCATTTCATGTCATTGGTGGTATGATTGGAATCCAGAAAGTGACGACTCAACTTTGTTGTTGCTTTTCTGCACCTGATATTACTACGGTGTTCACAGATACGCTGTTTCACTTTGCGTGTCGTCATGCCAACATAACGTAAGGCACAGGGACATGTGATTAAATACACCACATTCATTGAATTGCAGTTAGTGTGTGCAATCTGTGTCCAGGTTTTTCCTTGTTCCAACGAGAGTGTTTTTGAAGCCTCCGTTAGGTGGCATACGCTGCAGTCTGAACAGGGGTAGTGCCCTATGACTTGAGGCAAACCCCATACCGCTGTGACTGTAGGGATTTTGGGGGGTGTCTTTTCTTTTGGACGGGTGTGGACTAAGGCATCCTTCAGACTACGACCCTTCTTGAAAGAGAAGAGAGGCTTTTCCCAATCCTCTTTGGAGGATGTTATGATACTCCAATGTTTGTTTATTGTCTTCTTCATGAGGTTAGATAGGCTGTTATATGTGGTTACACATGAGTGGTACTGCTTCTTGGTTATTGATTTTTTTCTTCCAGCAGGGCCTCTCTCGGCTGGTTTCTTGCTCTCTTGAAACCCTTGCTAAGGGTTGATACTGGGTACCCCCTATCTCTCAGTTTCTCAGTTAGTCCAGAGGACTGTTCTTTGAAGTCTGTCAGTGTACTGCAATTTCTTCTCAGTCTTAAGTGCTGCCCATAAGGAAGATTCTCCTTCAGAGGGCGGGGATGAAAGCTGCTGAACTCTAGTAGATTATTTTTAGCTGTTGGCCTGTGATGAGTTTTTGTAGTTAGACACGTGCCGGAAACAGAAATTACTACATCGAGAAAGACAATGTCAGTTTTGCTGGTGGTGTTAGTAAACCTAAGGTTATGGTCAAGGGTGTTGATCCACAACAGGAATGACTCAAGGTCACTATCACTGCCTGTCCATAGGAGCAAAATATCGTCAATGTAGCGCTTCCATAAAAGCATGGAAGGCGAGAATTCTGCGGTTGGCGGCAAGATGTATTTGGCTACAAAATCTGCTACATAGAGTCCGGCCACACTAGGGGCAAAGGTGCTGCCCATAGATGTACCTGAGCATTGGAGGAACAGCTTGTTCTTGAAGGAGAAACAATTCTCTTTGAGTGCTATAGTAGCACACTCGATGATAAATTCCTTGGGTGTCTGATAACTCCACTCAATTGAGTTGAGTGACTCACCCAGGACTTTGATGGTGTCGTCCTGGGGGATGCTAGTATAGAGACTTTCAACATCCAGTGTCACCAGAGTGACTGAGTTTTCTTCGAAGGTGATACCTGACGGGAGCCGTAATAGGCTCTTGGTGTCTTTAAGATAGGTCGGGTTGACTGCACCAAAGGCTTTAAGAATTGGTCACAGAATCGTGAAAGAAGCTCCAAGAGGGAGCCTATCCCTGACACTATGGGACGCCCAGGTGGTGGCAACCGATTTTTGTGCATCTTTGGCAGTGTGTAAAAATATGGTATGACATCACTGTTGCTGTTCAGAAAATCTGCTTCATTTTTGGACAGGTGTCCTCTTTCTTCCGCCTGTCTTACTAGGGTAGTGATCTTTTTGGTTAGGTCAGCAGTTGTATCTTTAGTCAGTGGAGTGTAGTTCCTATTGTCTCCTAATAGATACTCACAGGTTTTATCATAGTCTATGGTATTTTGTATGACAATCCCTCCACCTTTATCCGCCGGCTTGATGGTTATTGCGGTGTCGCTCTGCAATTGTTGGAGTGCTTGGTATTCAGCAGTGGTGAAATTGCCAAACGTTTTTTGGTTCTGGCAGGACTCCAGGTCTTTAAATACTGCCTGTTCAAAGGCGGTAATAGCCGCTGGTACAGTATGTGGAGGCGGGGTGAAAGTCGAGTTGGGTCTCAACCCGGTATCACCTTTCCGAACACAGTACTCTTTTTCCATCCAAATGGTCACTCTCTAAACGAATGACATCCCCACCATCCCCACCATTGTGTAGCCTTATTGTCACAATGTCTGCATACTCGCGCCCTTTGTCATAATGTGTGCATATCTATGACCATTGTCTTGAAAACCCCCACCAGCTTTGAACAGTCTAGGCAGCTTGCCCCACAATGTATTTATGGTATAATGCACTTTGACATCAATGATTGTGAAAACTCCTATCTCCCACGCAGCTTTATTATCTGCACACCCCTTGTTCATACTCATTCTCTTGGCAATTCTGAGCGTTTTTGACACTCGGGGTTATTTTCACCAATAGCTTTTATTTTCACAAGGTCTGCACTTTTGGACTCCGTGCCACCCAGTGTTTAGACTTATGCAATTCTTAGCATTTGATGACTCGCAGCTTCGCCCCTATGGCTGCTTATACCCACGCATCGTTTCTTTGATTGTGTTTGAACAGTGTTATGATCGCATAAAGCTTTCTACCTACATTCAATCCGCTGGGCCTCACTATTGGTTATGACATTCATACCTCGGTTTGGATACACGCCGCGCCCCTCCAACCAGGCCCGGCGCGCTTCAAGCCTCGCTTTTGCACGGGACACGCCCACCCGGAAGAGCGCGGAAGAACGAAGAAACGCTGAAACGCTTTTTAAACCCATTTACCGGCCCACTCCGTCGTCGGGGTCCGGTTTTGAGGCTATGCGAGGTGCATAAGCGGGCTGAGAGCGTTGAGGGCGTGAGTCACACCACCACCACGATCTGCCTATTTCGACAAGATCGAGCTAAGTAAAACCCGATCCTGTGTATTTCAAGCCTCTGCTTTCTAATTTCAGGATGTGCCAGGTACGCTCCAACCCCCCTCCCGAGACCCATGGTGCAGTTAGCGCCATATTCTAAACTGAGATATGATTTGAATTTATGAACCTTTCAGTGGGGTCACAGACCTTTGGTCCATTGATCCCTCCTATGGAGTACTTGTGTCGTGTTTTTAACCCCTTTCTAGCTAATTTGTGTGTTTTAAACACCTTTTTCCACTTCACTTCCCAGAGTTGGTGGTATCATCCCTATAGGGCTATATGGATGGTGTTAATTCTAGTGTTTATTTGGGAACACAATTTATGCCACAACTATGGAGCACCCTGGACAAACGCAATGACCTATATTCACAACTAATTGTGTGTATGTCTTCTGTGTTTGTGTTATTTGCTTTACAGGTGCAGAAACACTCCGCAATTAGGAGTATTTTTGGAATGAGCAACCTGCTCTTCCACCACCTTTTTTATGCACTTTATCACTTTTTTGATTTTATTCACTTTCACGCCCCCAGGTCAGGGTGGACGATTAGAGAGTCCATACCGCCGGGGTTTAATTCTGTCCTGATGAATGCCTAGGTAAATTTAAACCACTGATAAGGCTGAAACATGTTGACTGACTAATGTATATTCTGAATTAACCAATCCATTACCTGTGGCAGTAAATTCAGACACATAACCCTTTTATTCGTGTCCTAGGGATCAACCATTAAACATTTTTGTAGATACCCTTTAGGCACCTTTAATTTTAAACCTCACAGCACGCCCTTTTCACACAACCAGCTCCGCAGTCTTCTGGCGTCGTAGCACACCAAAGAGGCATTGGGCCTCTTTGGTGGGGCCCTATGATGAAGCATGACACTGACCAGGTCGGTGTGTGAGGGCTTTCTTTTCCACCCAAAGTGGGTGTGTGATTCCCCCAGTTGCTTCGCTCCGTCTCTGTGGCTTCTCGAGATTGACTAGATTGACTAGATAGCCAAGAGCAGACATCTATAAATAGTGATAGGGCACGTTTTCTCCCATTCCTATAGGGAATCCCTATCACTGATACTGTATCTCTGGTTTCAAATGTTGAGGCCCTTTCTAGATCTGCCCCCTTATTAATATCCTGTCATGGAATAAACTAATCCTTTATGGGTTCCGGAGAAGTCTGCTACTCGCCAGAAAAGTGCTTCAACACCCCATCAGGGGTAACAGGCGCTATATGAATGCAAACCTTTCTTTCCCTTCTATCCCTCCGCTATCCTTCTCACTCCAAATTACTGTCCACTAATCCTTTATGGGTTTCCAGAGTAGCGTGCTACTCGCCCAAAAAAATGCTTCAACACCCCATCAGGGGTTAGAAGCACTATATAAATACAAATCTTCTTTCCTCTTCTATCCTTCTGCTATCCTTCGGAATCCAAATAATTGACTAACATATCCATCACTTAAAATTTACTTGCATGTTTCACTATAATAATTCAACACTCATCCTCTATGGGTCCCGGAGTAGCGTGCTACTCGCCGAAAAAGCGCTTCAACGCCTTGTATGGGGTAGTAAGCGCTATACAAATGCAATTACAATACAATACAATAAGCCATAGCCTGAAATTTGAAATCTGTCTTTGAAGACAAAGCTAATATGCCAAGATAAAAACAAGTGTAAAGGGCTCTTTACTGCTCATTCACTTTCTGAATTGCAGCATGGTCACAGGCATACGACTGACAGAATAGTAAGGCCAGAGAAAAGTGGAATCAGTAATGCAGAAAGAAAAATCTATGAGATACAGAGAGCTGGTAGAGACAAGATGGCGCCTCTGTGAAAGACCACAGCAGTCACTTTCCCGTTCTCCCGCTGATCGAGGCTCTTGTTGGGGAGCGGAGCATTTAGGCGGTGTTGCGCCCTCTGAAAGAAAGCTTGCTGTTGTCTGCTGATTACTTACCTGGAATTTGGAACCGGCATCGCTGGCTCCGCTGTCCGAGTAGTTACCGGAGTATGGGCAGTCCCTCGGAGCTGCTGTCGGATTCCAGGCTGTGCGAGTTGGCCCGCCGGCCCTGGCAGCACACGGCCTCGAAGTGCATCAAAACTTCCTCCCAAGTCATTCCGCTCCGTTGAAGAACGGAGAGGCGAAGTGGGGCAGGCTGGGCTGGCTGTGGTTGCCGCTGGCCCATGCCCCCCCAACGTACTAAGGAGGCAAAGACGGCCCCCTTGGAGGAAACTAGATTGCTCTTAGGGGAAAGAAGGGCTCAGAGGCCGCCTTCTTTAAGAATGCCGCAAATGAGGATAAAGAGGTGCCGGGACAAAAAACAGTCTCACCTCAGCAGCAACTGATCACAGAGTTACCCCCCACCCCCACCCCCACCCTCGACAACGGCGGCACTTGGAGTATTGCAGTTGACCTTCACCAATGAGGTACGAGGAGGGGGGGGGATCATCGGTCTTCAAACCAAGGCGAAGACATGATCTCCAATGACTCTGCCAACCCTGTGGGGAGTGATCCTGGTTCAGCGCAAGTGAGACACAAATTACCTGAGGAGACACTTCCGGAGGCCCTAACATGATGATTCACAGGTAGGACAGGAGTGGGGATCATAGATCACAGTAAGGTCACGCCAGAGGTATGGGTCCCCCCCACCCTGTAATGGGGTAAATCTCTAAACAAAGGCTCTAATAAAGATGGTCGTAGGTCTCAGGACTCTATAGGATTCTCTGGATTTAGGGGGTAAATTATTCTCCTCGACTGATGGTTCTGATAGGAGTGCAGCAGAATCCGAGGGTGCAAGTGTGTCGCTGTCCTCTAGTTCTGGTCCCAGCAGCCAGTATGATGGTCCTGATACAGTGGTTTGTAGGAAGAAAAGGTGAAGCAAACAGGGTGCCCCTCAGGTTCAGGATAAGGATGGTTCGAAGAAACAAGCAAATGTTGCTCTAAAATGGGATTATACAGCCACGAAAAACCATTTGAAGAGTCCAATACGGAGGTTAAAAAGGGACAAAGTAATCAAGAACCTAAGGAACCAACCCTGAAATTGATATACAACTTGATTAAACAGCATCAAGAAGAGATGTGGTTGGATGGCAAAAAAACCCGCCTGGCGACAAAAAAGCTTCAAGGGGCTGTCAGAAAGGTGGCGAAAGCCTGTACTCAGATTGGTGAGAGATTAACTGCAGTAAATGAACGAACAGCAGGCCTAAAGAGAACGAGGTGGCTAGAGGCCAAAGACAGACAGAGGCTGAATGAGCACAAATATAGGACATACAGTGGAAACTCAAAGATTTTGAAAACCGCCTAAGACGCAATAACCTGAGGATTTTAAGCATAGAGGACGGCATAGAAGGGGGTAACATAAGAGCCTATGTCTTAAAGCTGTTAAAAGGGGCTTTTCCAAAGGTCCAACACTGGAACTGGGGCATGGAAATTCAGCTGGTTCATTGTCACCCTCTTATGCTTAAAAACCCCATGCATGCCCACCCTCGAGATATGCAGCAGTCAAGAGCCATTACAGTGTACTTTGTTCCATCAAGCTCGCTCCGATTCCAAGCAGACCTACGAGGAGCAATCATTTTTCACTCTGCCTGCTTTCTGCCATGTAAAGGTGGAAATACAATGGCACCTAAGGCAATTGATTCAGCCATGTCAAGCACAAGGTGCAGAGGCATACTTGTTAAATTCAGCTTGCCTCAAAATAATCCATAATAACAAAATGAGAGTTTTCACATTAGAAATAAAGGAATATTTGGAAGAGATATGGAAATAGAGATTGATCAAGAATAATGAACTGAATCTGTCATTTGTGATAACAGGATACATTGGGGGTGGTAAAGCAGTACTCAGTCCGATGCTCCCTGACGCATGGATTGGCTAGCATAAGTATGGGCACTGAACAGTGGGGGTGAACAAAGTCTCCATCGCCCAGACCTCACTTGTCTGTTTGTCTCACTGTATGGGTGGAGGGGTGGAAGGTAAAAGGGGAGGGGGAGGGCTTCGGGGGAGTGAGGGTTGGGTTGGGAGTAGAGGGAGAAAATGGGGCACAATAAGAACCAGGAGATTTCATGACAGAGTAGTTGTTAAATGCAGGAGGAAGAGGAGCGGAGCATTCAATAAAGGGGAAGGTATAACTGGAAGGCAGAAATAGGCCTACCATGATTAATTTACGAATAGCGTCAGTAAATATTTGTGGCTTAAATGATCCTGGTAAACGACGCAAGGTGGCAGAGGATTTAAAAATGTTACGTTACGATATTGTTTGCCTCCAGGAAACACATTGTGAGTACAGATAAAAGAATACTAGAGCAGCTGAGGTAGAACCGCATAGCCCCCACCACAAAAGGTACTAGAACAAGAGGGGCGGCCATTTTAACTCGGGAGAAGGTGATTATATGTAAAAGGCAGCTGACTGAAAAATACGGATGCTGGGCTATTACAGAGCTATATAATACTACATTTTCCTTCACTTTGTGCTCATTATACGGGCCAACGGGGGACAATCCCGAGTTTTTTGACTTCATGAATTAGTAGGCGGGTAAACCTCGATTATAATGTGCGGGTACTTGAATATTAATGGGATCGGTGTGTCATAGGGTGATAGCTCAGGATTGTAATCAGCTCGCAAGCCCAGGGTGTACAGAGCTCTCACTCATTTGTTTGAGGGTAATGGGCTTTTAGACGCATGCATTTAAAGGTGGCAGATTCCGACTAGGGAATCACCTTTTTCTCAGCCCCATATAAAACAATTGCCCAATTGGATTACTTTTTTGTTTCTCAAGGTATAATGAGGAATTGCTGTATTGAAAAATATACCTGCGTAATGTCAGACCATAACCCCCTTGTACTAGTAATAATATATATGGGGGAGAAAGTATACAACAAAATTGGACCTTTGAAAGGGGGTAGCTGGCTGGTGAGGGCTATATTACCTACATGAAGAAATAGATAGAGGACTTCTTGGGAAAGAATAGAGGCAGTGCCCGAATTGCTATGGTTTGGGACGCCTTTAAGGCAGGCATTCGCGGGGAGACATTGAGTTTTAGTTTGTACCATATTAAAAATCAACTTCAGCAGCCAAGCGATCTGTACCAAAAACTAAGGGCAATAGAAGAGGAATTAGTTGGAACAACAGAGGCAGGGAAGAGTATAACGGGGAGGCTCGCCCTAGCCAATAGGGAACGTAACCATAACAAAGGTGACTGAGAAATACATCATACAGCGTGCAGAATGCTAAGAGTTCGGCTAGGGCACACACTAGCAGTGCGTACTAGGAAGAAAAATGTGCATAGTGAGATAACAGCAATACAAACTGAGAGAGGGAACTTGGTAACCACAGCTTCGGGAATCCGAAAGGAAGTTCATGGGTTCTACAGGAAATTATATGACTCAGAGGAAGTGGAGGAGAATGCAATAAGAGAGTATCTAGTCTCCAACAGTGAAGAGAAATTCTCCACGGAGGACTGAGAAGCCATGGAAGCCCCTTTTACATCGGAGGAAATAATTAGGGAGCTTAGTGAACTCTCAGTAGGTAAGGCGGCAGGACCGGACCGATTCCTGCTTGAGCTTTATACGTTCTTTTGGTCATGCCTTGGGGCAGATTTTATCAGTACCCTCGGCCAGGTTCAGATGGCGGAGTCTTGGGCACAGGACAACATTGTCATATTTTTTAAGAAAACGATGCCGGACACAGATTCAGGGTCATACCGCCCAATTACTCATGAATATGGACGCAAAAATATATTCTAAGGTTTTAGCAAACTGGTTGAGCCCGGTTATCGGGCAAGTCAACTTGCCTAGGCAGTACAGATTCATTACCTGGCAGGGGGACTACGAACCATGCAAGAAGGGTCATTACACTTTTTGATGCCGCCTCGGGCACATGAGACCCTATGGCACTCATACTATTAGATGCAGAAAAAGCATTTTATAGGGTCTCCGGGGACTTCCTGTGGGCCTCTCTTGAAAGGCTAGGGGTTGGAATGGGCTTTATTAAGGCATTGTGTGTGCTGTATGCATCGTCCACAGCTATACTTCTAATAATGGGAGGGCAAACAGAGGAAATCAAGAGGGACCAGGCAGGGCTGTGCGTGCTCTCCATTACTGTTTGCCTGTTCCATCGTTGCTCTAATACGCAGAATTGATGCTAATCCAGGTATAAATTCCATATGCTGTCAAAGGTTTGAAATTAAGATTTTAGGGTATGCAGACGACCTAGCGGTCGTTACACCGCTCCCGGGGGTGGCACTGCTAAAAATCACAAAAGAAAATCTGGCTTTCAGGAAAATTTCAGGGTATTTACCCAATTATCATAAAACCCAAATCTTAATCAATGAACACCTTGGACTAGCTGACCCCAGGGTTGTTCAATCGGCAACCTATCTAGGGATAAATATATCATCCAACACAGAACAAATTGTAGAAATGAATTTAGCTCCCGTTATATAGAAAGGGTTGTAGGACTTACACAGGTTGAATAACCTTAGTTTGTCACTAATCAGCTGCCGCAATGTTGTTAAAATGATCTTTCTTCCCAAAGTCCTTTCCTTGTTTAGATCAATACCTCTGGTATTTAAGATATAATGGGATAACAAGTTAGAGGGGATGGTCAATAGATTTAATTGGAGATATGGAAAGTCAAGGCGGTCCTTGAAATTTATGACTCTCCCTAGGGAGGCAGCAGGATGGGCTGTTCCTGATTTTAGATTATACCATCTCGCATCGGCCCTACAATATGTGTGTGGACTAATTGGGGAAATCCCTTGGATACCTGGAACTGGGGTAGGGTGCCGGATATTTATGAGTTATTGGTAAGGAAAGATGCTAAAAACCTCTTTTTGAGATTTACCGAGCCTAGCTATTACAAAAAGGTAAGGTTTAAAACTCTTGTTGGGTATGACGGATTTTTCACGATGGCACAATGAAACGGTGGAGGGACTTAGGGATGGAGAGGCTCGGGGACATGTTCAGTATAATCGGAGTCTAGTCATTCACCGATATTCAAGACAGCTATGGGGTCGACAGGAAAGATTTCTTTAAATACCTACAGAAACGTAGTTTCCTTGTAAAGAAAACTGGGGGTCCAAAAGGGATAAGAAGTCATTATGGATAGGATGAGGGATGTAGAATGTTGTACTATTAGTCGAATCTACAGCGAGTTGATCACCATGCGGCCAGATGATATCAAGAGGCAGGTGGATAAATAGGATTAAAGGCTTGGGTTAAAGGGATCGGGGCTTCCTTGATTGTCTAAACAAGGCACAGACTATATTGTGCTCATCAAAGCTACAGGAAGAGCATTTGAAGACAATTTTAGATCTTTATTATACATCAGGAAAAATAGCAAAATGGGGCGGGTTAGTGGAAAGCCATCTTGGCAGTTGCCATCGCTGCCAAGCCCCTAGGGCAGACGTGGTTCACATGTTCTCAACTTGCCAACAGCTTAATAACTTGAAGAAAGATATAGAGACATTTCTAGAGCTTTCTCTGAAAGTGAAAGTAGTCAACGCCTGAATTAATGCTGCTGGGGGTTAGTAGCTCAGGATCAGACGGAGCCCAACCATATTTTAGGTTTTGGCCATGGCAGTGACTAGAATCTGCATTTCTACAGCCTGGTTGGATCCCATGCCCCCCTCCTTTTCTCAATGGCTTGCCTGACTCCTTTACATTTTTAATTTGGAGAAAGGAATTTATGAACGAAGAGGCACAAAGGCCCAAAACTGGGGAAAACTATCTGGGCATCAATTTATCAGTGGAAGGCTGAGGTCGGGGGATTCTGAGGCAGTATGGAATGGTTTTATTGTACATGAAATCAATGGTGTTTTATCAACATGCAAAAGCTTTTAAATGTTCTATTCCTATGAAATCTCTTTTCGAAACTATTTATGTATGAAGTAATTTATGTGCCCCTCTCTATAATTTTTCAATCAAAATATTTGAGAAAAAAGAGAAACAGAGAGCTGCTTGACACAAGAATGCGGACAGAAACTTCCAGTGGCCTGTCATGAGTGGTGGGTTTAATATTATGGATATTAGATCACCCTTGTTGCCAAAAGTGTAGCAACACACATAGGATGTAGGAAACCTTTTCTTATCAATACAGTACACGTATTCCAACCCACCGAGCTGCAGCAACTGCTCCATGAACTAGCATACAAGGGAAACAGCTGACAACACAAGCCCTCTCAAGTAGTGCCTCACAAAAAAAGTTCCCGGAAAGCAAGCACTCGTGGAAGAAAACAAGGAGCCAGTCAGCGAGGTGGTAAAGAGGGCTAGTCCCATGGAAGAGATGAAGACATGGACAGCCTAAAATAAATAAAGCCAGCGAACAGAACGCAAGCAAATGCAGGTTACAAAACACAAAGCAAATGGTAAGGAATGGGAGGAATGCATTCCTAGGTAAGCTTTCAACATGTCGCATAAAAGGTCTGACACCTCCACGGAGTCCAGATACCCTCTATGTTAAGTGCTTTTGTTAACCAGGGCTACCCAGATGTTCTGGGTACAAATATGCCTTGATGAAAGCTTGACATCTGCCCCAAAACATTAATTTGGGATCCCATATTTCCTAAATACTTGGATAATTTACTGTCTATGAAAACTTGGGTGGGAAAGGGCTCTGGCAATGATCTACTCCTTGCCAGCATGGACTCTCATTATATTATCAAATATTCAGATTGTATCATGCAGAGAGGCAAGGTGTGGGTCTTGCAGTAGTGTTTTATAAAAAAATATCAGCCTCACACCCATTATGCTCCTATTAAGACATCTTCTGAATACCCTATTTTTCAGTTTTATTTCACCTATTGAGTCCATGATGATGATACTTTATTGATAACCTAAGGCTGGTCCAAAGTTTGACTACACGTTTATCGACATGCACCTACTACTGTTTCATCCCAATTCTAAAATGGTCACTACCTGAGATTGTTATTTATGATATGGCAAGCGGTTGAATAATGTGTTGACCAGCTTACATTTACACTGGAAGAGTTTGGTATTCAACGGGCCTTAGGGCTACATACAACGAAGACTATATCTTAAGAGAGGTTGTTTAACTTGAGATTGGCTGTTACAATGGAGTTAATTGATCAGACCATTTCCTTCTTTTGTTTCTTGTAGGAACAGGTAGAAGGAAAAGAAGCAAGCCAAATTGAATCTCTTATCATAATTATAAAGCCTTATTCTTGGAATAACTAAATCAAATTAGGTCAATGAAAACCTGTAATCGGCCTCACCGTGGTAATAGCTGGTATGATGGTACATTATCCATCATCTTATTTTATTCGGTATTTTTTTAGCCATAAAAGTACAAAACACATATATAGGTACAGAAAAATAACATTCACAAAAAGACTCTAGCAGCGAGTCTCAACACGGGTTATAATTTCTGACCTGTAAAAGAATGTATAAATTCACGGAATAAAAATTCTCGTGCTTAGTCTCAAAAATAGGTTAACTAGGACCCATATCTGCAGATAAATGAGAACTTTGAGTATCATAAAACAGGGTCTCCATAAGTCAAGAAGGAACAACAGTTTATAAAAGTAAAAACTGTATATGTAAAATTGAGAAAAGCCATGATTACTCATTACTGATAGTTAATTGGGAATCGAGACTCTAGGTATTTACGTTTTTACCTTTGGAAAGGTTCATGCCATCACTCTGCATCTAATGCACCAGTTCTAATACAAATATTTGGACACTGTCCAGAAAATAGTCTGCTTACACTTTGCAGAAGCCATAGTGCATCCTGGTGCAGTCTGCAGCCAAGCTGTTTACATACTGGAATAATCCAGGTTTTTCTGGGCCAAGCATAATAGGGGGCAAAGGACAATATGTGCCAGGGATTGCTTGGCCTTCCGACATGTTGGACATATGGTGCTCGGACAGCAGCGGGGATTCCATTTTGCTTGAGTTGACAGCAATGTCATACGGAACCTAGGATATATTTTCCTAACTGCTGGCGGGTTTATATAGACCAGAAAGGACCCAAAGGCTATATCAATCTTAAAGTCTAAGAAATTGCCAACAAGAGTCCCCTCAGGGACATTACTTATTTTGGCAATGTGCATTCACTGCCAAAATGGCTTCTTGAGAGTGGCCCTGGAAAGCTGATTCGCAGTAGGAGGGGAGAACCAGAATTCACCTTGAGCAAGTTGGTATAAGAAATGTTTAACATTAGACAGCCACTTGATTTTACCAGACATGTCATAAGAGGCTTCATCCTGAAAGGAACTGTAGTAGTTCTTCAGGTCTGTCAAATACTTAAGCCATCGCCAGAACAGGAATGGTCTAAGTTGAACTTTATGAGTCATGGGCTCTACACCTAGGTCTCGTCTAAGGAATCAGTGGGGTGTTTTGGGGGAGATTGGGTAGGGTGCTTAAAAGCGTATTCTCAGCCACCCCCAGCGGGGCCAGGTTTGCGCCTGACTCGCCCTATAAAGTTTTAAAATGGCAGCAGAGTGTTGGGTGAGATTCAAACTACTCCTCTCCACCTGGGGCAACCAAGACATCGAACTAGTTAGCTTGATACCCAAGTAGATTATCTCAGTGACCCTATCCAGCGGTCTGCTTTCCAGATTTATTGAACACCTAAAAGACTTACACTGACTGATTACCAAATACTTTGTTTTGTAATGGTTGATCACCAATCCTCGCTGCAGAAAGTCCACTATAAAAGTTGGAGGCCACTCAGAGTCTTTGAAATCATAAGAGTATCATAAACGAATAATAAAATGAGGAATCTTGTGATCGGTCAGACGAGGGCATCGTTTTGGATGTCTCTAAATGAAGTACGTCATTTAAGTATAAAGAGGATAGGACCCTTGGCGGACTCTTTTTTAAATAGGTATTTGTTCAAGCTCCCCGTCCCCATTTAACATGAGCATATGTATCTTCGTGTGGGTGTACTAGAACATCCAGGAGGTCGTATGGAAGCCCTTTGTTCTTGAGGGCCTCCCAAAGCTTTCCTCGCAGGACTAGGTCGAATATAGAATTTAGGCCTACAAAAGACCAGATAAAGGTGCGCTTTTTGGAGGAGAACTGCCTTCCCATAAATTAATAGAAATCTGAAAACCTGGTCAATTGTACGCACCCCTTTTCTAAACCCCGCCTGCGAGGGGGAGAGGGCCTGGAGGTCCTCAATCCAACCTTCCAAGTTCCCTAGGATTTGCCTCCTGAAGACCTTTTGGGCAACATCGATAAGGCTAATCGGCCTGTGGCTAAGAGGAGAGTCTCGTAGGACCGGATTATGAATGGGGACAATTCCAGCTACAGGGAATACTAGCACAAGGGAAGATGCAACTGGATAACATATTAAAATAAGAAGCCCACCCATTAATGTCTGCAAGAAAGAAATCGACTGGGTCACCGTCAGGCAATGCCACTTTACCCATTGCAATGGCTTTTATTGTAGAAACGGTCTCAATCCGCTCCAAGTTAAGGAGCCCAGATGGAGATAAATTGCCCACCCTTGGTTCAAACTTTCTATCAGCATCCAACCCCTATTTATAAAGGTCCAAAAAGTGGGAATGCCATAACTCAGGAGAGATGGAGTCCACCAAAAGCTTAGCTGGTCGTTGATCACCATTGGCAACTAATGTCCAAAACTTTCTGTTGTCATTACGAGCCGCAGCTTCATATGAGTTTTCCCATGTTTGTTTCTCCAAGTCATGATGTGTGCTTATTTGGATCAGCTAGTAGTACTCTTTCCTTTTTACCCATATTAAATTAGGGTCACCACAGGCAAATGCTTGACAAAGCTAGTCTTTCTTGTCACTACAAGCCTTGGTACACCAAGTGCACTCTGGCGAGGGTTGGGCAGGACCATAAAGGTGCAAAAAGCACTCGCCAAGCATCTTAAAGAGGTCCCCATTGAGTTTTCCAATGTATAACCGCCAGGATTAATTCCTGGTCTGAGCCGAGATTTAATTTTCTAATTGGGATTCGGCATGGCCTAGGGCTTAGTCATGTGGTCTTTGATGCCTATGTGGGAAACGTCGTTTACAACGCGGTGTTTACACCGCACGACCTTTTCCCCGCAGCTATTACAACGCAAGTCGTTACTACGACTTGCGCTGGATGGCGCTGTGGGATAAGGAATGTTTTAATTTTATAGTCCAACACCTTCCCTACTGTTACGGGGACTGGTGTTGGAATATAAAATTAAAAAATTCCTAAATCCGCGCCCTCCAACGCAAGTCGTTGTAACGACTTGCGTTGTAAAACCTGCGATGTCAAGTACCGCGATCTAAAAGATCGCGTTGTACTGACATACATCCTGCCTATGTTAGCTGCTACTTTGTCCCATTTAATTCTGCACTTGTCATTTGAAGGCACCATGTTTGTGCTTAGAGACACTGAACCTTCACCATGAAGTTAAACAGATCTTTTAGAGAACAATGAAAGGCACTGTGATCGCTGTCCTACCTAGTACCTTCAGATCGACTAGATTACCCCAGAGGTGCAAGAAGATTAAAAAAATAATCAATTCTACTTGTAAGACCAGGGCGGTATGGAGGTCCAAAACTGTGCGGCCATTACAGGTCCTCAAACCACATGATAGGGTAAATGACATAAGCTGATAAGCAGCACCTGTCCAGCATTTGACTGGATTAATATTAGCTGTAGTAATTCCCCACGTATCATCTTCCTCGCTAATAGAGGACCCACACCCCAAATCCATCGGATCGCATGTAGTATTAAAGTCACCAGCAATGATGAGTGAGTTGTGTAGGTCAAGAGCGGCCCAATGGGGCCGGGGATCGCGTAGTACCAAGGTCTCTCTCCCTCCCTCCCAGTTACACGATTTTAGACGCTCTGTATATATAGTAGGTACAAGCATCTGCCCTGGCAATAGATGTTTTTAAGAAGATGTGTGAGATACAAGGCTGCGCAGATATTTTAACATCAAAGGACAGTTTGATCCAGATAAGGAGACCACCAGACGGGAGGCTCCCTACAGAGGTGGCTGGTATGTTATGAAGCCTGATCTGTGCAATGGATCACATGACCATATTTCCAGCAAGAGGAAAAGATCAAATTCATCAATGAAATTCCCCCATTTCGGATCACCTAGTTTGGACTTAAACACTGGATTAGTGTTGAAAATTAGTATAGTGAAATATGAAGTAACTTGAGTGGTGGATATGTTAGTCAGTTATTTGGATTGAAAAAGGTTGGGGAGGGGTAAAAAAGGAAAAAAGGTTTGCATTTATATAGCGCTTGTAGCCCTGATGAGGTGTTGAAAAACGCTTTGTTGGCGAGTAGCACGCTACTCTAGAACCCATAAAGGATTAGTGGTGAATTAGTATAGTGGAATATGGAATTAGAGAAGTGAACATGCTTGTCTGTTATTTTGATTGAAAAGGATAGTGGAGGGCTAGAAGAGTGAAGGATTTCTTTTTTTAGGTCATAGCAGTAGGAGGAGGCTTTTGGATGAGTAAAAAGCGTTTTTGGAGGCGAAGAGTCAGACGGAAGAGTTTAGAAAGGTTTGTATTGGGGATCTGTATAGTAAAAGAGGTATCAGATGATGCAAGGAGGGGTAGAGTAGAAGAGAGTCCAGAAAGGGTTATTTTGGGGAACATAATAGTGGTATGGGGTTTGGGATAAATGAGAGAGTGGGTGATGGATGTATAGGGTGAGAGATAGGGTTGTGAATTGGAAAGATTAGTAGAAAGAAGTTTGAGATGAGTCAGAAAGTTGGGTTAGAAGATATATTGAGATAAGTATAGTCTGAGAAATAGGGTAGTGCATTGGAAATGCTAAATTAGAAGAAAGTAATAAATATATAGATCCATAAGTATATTAAAAGTATATAGATGTATAAAGGAGGTAAGTATATGCAGATTAAACATATTGATAGAGGTAGCACATGAGAAATAGGGTAGTGCATTGGATATGCTTTTTCAGGAGAAAAGTAACAGACACACAGATCCAAGTACATGGAGGTACATAGATGCACAATGGAAGCAAGTACATGTAGACCAAAGATGATTTTTTTTGTTTTTTGTTTTTATAAAACAATAAATAAGAGAGAGGGGTCCTACTCTGCCAAAGGGACAGGACACCAACTATAGACACTTCTGTAAAACGTAAGGATCCCTTTGGACTCTTTATAAAGCATACAACAATATCTTGCTCACATCCACTCATAAGCCTCTTGACAGCATCAAATAGAAGCCAAAAACATAATATAAAAATATTTTTATATTATATTTTTGGCTTCTATTTGGTGCTGTCAGGAGGCTTTTGAGTGAATTTGAGCAAGATATTGCTCTTGCATGCTTTATAAAGAGTCCAAAGGGATCCTTACTTTTTACAGAAGTGTCTTTGTTTTTATAACAACATTGATTTATTTCTTTTGTTTGTTTTTATAACAACATAATTATTGTACATGTTTAAACAAAGCAATACACAAAGATAGGCACATATCTATAATGAAAATAAATGCTTATATACAGAGGGACAAATATATAGGGTGGGTATTAATGAATGGGAAAATGGGCAGCATTCCTGGCCCCAGCAAGTCTTGAACCATCTCAAATTAGCACTCATCCTTGTCCTCGACACCCAGGCTGAGACGCCCTAAGCCTTGGCCGTTCATAGCCCTACTAGTCAGGTGACCCCTTTATCCAATGGGAACCCTAGCCCTAACACTATCCAATCACAGCACTAGCCCTAAAATCTAGAACCAATAGGAGACGAGGACCTTACAGCCGCTCTTAGCCCTTGTCCAATCACCCAATCAGTTTCAAAAACCTTGATCTCTATGTCCAATAGAGGCCCTAGCCCTACCAGTAGTCTCAACCCTAGTCCAAGCAACCACTGGCACAGGAAACCGTAGTCCCTACTTCCAATAGGAAACCTGACCCTACTCTTAGTCCCACACCTAGTCCAGCAACCAATCACACACCATAAACCCTAATCGTTATTTCCAATTAAAGGCCTAACCCCAGCCCTAGTCCCAACAACCAATACCACAGGAAGGCCTAGTCCCTAATTCCAATAGAAATCCTAGCCCTAGTCCCAACCCTAAATTGATTAAATCACAGACCCAGAAACCAATCGGAACCCTCAAATACCCAACCAATGAGGACACTTACCCTAATCCAATAGAAAGATCAGATACAACCACCAGTCAGTGTACACATGTACCAAACAATATCAGAGTATATAAGGTCCCAGCTACCTCAGACAAGGTTTGCTGGCCAGGGAGTTGGAAGCTGCTGCTCTATTCAGAAAGCAGCTAGGAGGCAGACCGGCTCAATCCCCAGTTTTAACTTCTGCAGGTAAGTCCCCAACAAACTTTTCCTGTAACAACACTATTTGTGTAAAACTTTACTCCCTCTCCTGGCCAAAAAACGAAGTGCACAGTCCCTATTAAACATAATTTAAATAGTTTACAGGAGATTACTGCTGCCTCAGGAGGGAAAGGGGGGGCTGGTTTCACAGACTTGTTAACACAAAATGGTCGCTGGGGGTGCACTGCTTAACATACAGGTGTTAGCACAGAGCAAAGGAGACATTTGGAGGGAAAAACTGATAGTGACTGGGAATGAGAGGAAAAAACTACAGAGTTTGGACTGCAAATCCCACAATTCAACTGGTTAAATGGAAGCAGTCACAGGCAGGAAAAACCACAAGTTTAAACACAAGAACATGGGATACATTATGCAAACACTGGTGGGTTAAAACTACAATTTTAAACTGTAACAACCACAGGCAAAGGCAGTTCAAGAAATTTAAAAAGAAAAAAATAAGATAATGCAATCACAGGTAGGGAAAATCGTTTTTTAAACTTTTTTAGGAAAGAGACAGCACTAGTCTGCCTCCTTACCACTTCCTGGACTCTGCTCACTGCAATCTGAGGCACAGGTAGGCTGTAACTCACAAGATGGAGGAGAATTATTTGGGGTGTACCCAGCAAAACCTTAACGGGCCTGGGCAGTTGTGAGAGGAGGGCTCAGATTTGCTTGGAGCTGGGGAAAAACCAATAGCAATCCTAGGTCTGCTGGCCTGGGGGTGGGGGTGGGGCTGGGACTGGGACTTGGGAGCTACTCTATTCACAGATCTCCTAGGAGACAGACAAATTCCTGTTTATTTTTTTGAAAGAAAGTTTGGTGTTTACTTTTGTTTCTCTGACAGCAAAACAAGAGGGTTTTCTAAAGTGAACTAAGTGACAATCTTCCTGTATGAAAGAAGTGTGAAAGGAAAACCTACAGGGGGTCCTTTTGTTCTAGCACACCGCAAAATTTAAATACTTGTAAATGAACAATACAAATATATCCGAATATATTAGCACTTACACGAAAGCACAAATAAAGCACATTTTTTGTAAATCTGAATTGTGGTGGAAACAAAGATTTTAGTAGGAACAAAACAAATCCATGCATTTGGTGATGCTCAAATGAAATATTTGCAGAAGCCCAATTGTCGTTTGTGCGCCATTTTACCAGTAAAACCGTATGTCTGTGCAAGTTTAGTGGTAATTCCAAAATTCCAAAATGTACCAGGAGCTACATATAAACCCATACCACTCTCCTACTGAATTGATTTGCTAGACTTGTTGTTTGTGTGACACGTGGATTTTTCCCAATCCCTATGTCTTCACTGATGTAACATTAATGGCAGCATCCCCATTCCAAAAACTGTTCCAATACCATTCTTGCATGAATCCTTGGTGGTACACTTGTCAACAATCCTGTTTCTATGCAAGTTTTGAAGTAAGCGGCGTACTGTAATTTAAATAACATTTAGTCAAATATCTGGCACGCGCTTCTCAGCTTTTACTTCAGTAGGAAGTATTAACATACAAGTGCTGAAAGACTAGTTTTGATCAAGGAAGCCTGTACAGAGATTAATATATTAAAATCTGTAATCCACATATCAGCAAAGCAATATAGCAGATGTTAATAGGACCAGCTGAAAACAGTGCAGAGACACATTCAAAGGACTTTGCACCAGAATCTAAAAATACACTGTGATATAATCATAAGCAATAAAGGACGTTTGCATGAGCATTACAAAGAACAATCATTAGAACCACCCTGTATACTCCATTTATCAGCAACATTTGTAGGGCAAGTTTCGACAATGAAAGAGGGTTAAGGAGGTTTTAAAGCACTTGCCACCTTAACTGAGCCCGTTTCCAAGAATTTCTACGTTTTAAAGACCGAGACTAAAGGAGTAAGGAGATTGTGACGGTTAAGATATTATTTCATTCCAATTCAGTAATCAAGTTACTTCCTTTGCATAATTGGCTCACTAAAGGTAGCGATAGCAAACAGAGAAGGCCTACCATACTTTTTTGGTCCCTGGGAAAATGTTTGCAAGTTCTCATTGTGTGCAGTAACACTAAAGAAAATTGGCAAAGCCAATATATCCCGTAAGCGAGACCTATTGACTTTACCAGCGCTTGTTTGTAAATGGCATGAGTGGCTAGTTATTAATGCTTTATTGGTATTGCACAGCAGCGGTATGGGAGCCATATCTGGAGGGACATAAGAGGTTAAGGTTGCTGCTTTAATGGTATTGTACTGTCCAAAGAACTCAAAAATTTTCAAATATTAATTTATAATGTGCCTTAACCTATTAGGGCGAGAAAGCAAAAGACACACAATTGATGAACGGAATGCTGATCAAATCAAAACATTCACCCCCAGTCAAGAGATCTGGGTTAAATCCATCATTCTTTTGCTCACATGCCACCCCAGTGTAGACCTGACCATATGCAAATCAGCCTTTTACCCTGTGCCTCATGGGAACAGTCCAGCCCGAACTGCCAAGCCAGGTCCTCCCTGGACCGGAAGCAAGCATCCTAGGACCGGTTTCGGGCTTTCAGCCCTCAGCAGCCATGATAGCTTGATTCCAGTGGCACAGTGAGCCCGGGACCCATGTCTAGGCATACCCGGCGCACTTAGGGGGAGAAAGCAAAAGACACACAATTGATGGACGTAATGCTGAACAAATCAAAATATTCACCCCCAGTCAAGAGATCTGGGTTAAATCCATCATTCTTCTGCATACCATGCCACCCCAGTTTAGACCTGACCATATGCAAATCAGCCTTGACCCTGTGCCTCATGGGAACAGTCCAGCCCGAACTGCCAAGCCAGGTCCTCCCAGGACCGGAAACAAGCACCCTAGGACCGGTTTCAGGCTTACCTTAAATGACGTGAGCAAAAAAAGATGAATTTAGGCCCAGATCTCTGTACTGGGGTGAATGTATGACAATGTTCTACATTCTGTCCATCAATTATTGTTTTTGTATTTGTCACCCCGAGTGGGACGGGTATGCCCAGATGTGGGTCACGTGCTCTCCATGCCACTGGAGTCAAGCTATCCTGGCTGATGAGGGCTGAAAGCCCGAAACAGGTCCTATGATGCTTGTTTCCAGTTCAAGGAGGACCTGGCTTGGCAGTTCGGGCTGGACTGTTCCCATGAGGCACAGGGTCAAGACTGATTTGCATATGGCTGGGTCCAAACTGGAATGGCATGGTGAGCAAAAAATACAATGGATTTAGGCCCAGATCTCTGTATTGGGATGAATGTATGACATTGTTCTGCATTCTGTCCATCAATTTTTGTTGTTTTAACCGATTAGGCATCTCCATGGAACAATTGTTCACCACGCCTAATGACACAAAAATGTAGATAGTCAAAACTTGGCTCTGTAAATTATTGGTAAACCTTTTAATTTTAAATGACTGCACATTGAGTCCCTTTTCTCTAGGCCCTGCACTTCTGTCGTTCTATGCAACCTTGCCCACATAGGCCCAAACATGTGCACGTATAGGCGCTGCACTGCCTCTTTGTTGCACCCGTCTCATCTGGGTGGTGCAATACGCATCCTGATGTATGGGTATGAGGACCAGGAGACTAGTGCTGGGCATTGCAGGAGTGACCTAGGGCTCTCTCTAAGCAGACACATCCCAGAAATGATGGGGAGCACACATGAACCAACTCAAGGTGCAGGGCCTGTGGACTCCAACAGATGCGATCAAGCACATCAACTACCTGCAACTAAAGACCGTGTTCCTCACCCTAAAAGCCTTCCAGAAACAACTTTATGGGCAAAGAATGTTGATACAAATTTGCCTACGCTTTTCCCCCCGATACCACTGATCCACAGGGTAATCCGCAAATGCAGAACCAGCAACATGACGCTGATTCTGGTGACACCACAGTGGGCCAGGCAGTCATGGTTCTCACAAATAGTGGAGATGGCGCAGGAACCACCTCACAAGTTCGGGAAAAGAAAGGACTTACTCTCCATGCAAAACGGAGAGGTATTCCACCCAGAGCCAGGGATCCTCTGCCTAGCAGCATAGCTCCTGAAGACATAGAGTTGCACACCTGAAACTGCCGGAGAGCACACTGCGGGTGCTACGAGAGGCAAGGAGACCTACCACGCGGAGGTGCTATGTGGCAAAATGGAAAAGATTCACACAATGGTGTATCAAGAAAAAACTTCACGAGAAGATGACAAAGGAATCAACGGTGCTAAAATATTTAACACACCTGCTAAAATCAAACCTAAGTTCTACCTCTCTGAGCGTACACCTAGCAGCGATAGTACCCTACACAAGAGGATAGACAGGAAAGAGCTTCTTTACATCACAAGTAGTAAAAAGATTTCTGGAAGGGGCTAAAAGGATAGCACCACCCAAAAGGATGCCGCCACCGGCATGGAACCTTAATTTAGTCCTAACAGAGCTTATGAAGGCGCCTTTTGAACCCATCCATAAGGCCTCACTACAAATGCTCACGATGAAGACAGCCTTTCTAGTGGCAGTCACCTCGCTACGCAGGCTAAGCGAACTGCAAGCACTAACGCTACAAGAACCTTACATCCAAATACACAGGGTGGTGATGAGAACGGACCCACACTTTATGAAAAAGGCGGTGTCAAAGTTTCACATGAACTAGACAATACAATACAAATACCAAGCTTCTTTCAGAAACCATCCACAAGCGCAGAGAGGGCGCTGCACACTCTGGACGCTAGAAGAGCAGTAATGCATTACATGAAAGAACTAAAGAGCACAGGAAAACAAAGCAGTTGTTTGTGTTCTTCGCATGCAGTTTCCGGGGTAGACCAGTAACAAAGGGCACCATAGCACGACAGATCGCACAAATTATACAATTCTGCCTCAAGCAGGCAGGTCAAGAACTAACAGAGGGGGCACACGCCCACTCTACCAGGAAAAAGGGAGCAACAATAGCCTTCCTGGCTAACACACCCATTCAAGACATATGCCTGGCGGCAACATGGGCTTCAGTGCACACGTTCACTAAGCACCTCTGCGTGGATATACAAATGAACAAGGAAGCACAAGTAGGACAGAAAGTGCTTCAACATGTATTCAACAACCAACGCTCATCTTCCACCCAGCCGCCACAAACATAACAAACCGCTACAAAGTCTATGCACAGCATAGTGAATCCAGAAAGCTTCACGCTACAAAACGAATAGTTTCTTACCTGTCGGTGTAGTTTTGCAGCTTGAAGATCATTCTCGATTCACTAGCAAACCCACCCACCTCCGCCAGAAAGAGGAGGCAGGAGAAGAAGGTGGAAATACAAGGACAATATACAAACAGATACCTTAAGAGACAAAGTGGAAATTCATTTACTTTCAAGGAAGAACTTTAAAACATCGCAAAAGGATTCACGAACATAACACAAAAACAAGAAAAAAAAATCCGAAGATGGCGCCCAAAGGTGGGAACTTCCGCTGGAAGCGTGCCGATGTCACAGGAAGGACACCAAAAGGTGGGACGTCGACGCCCACCTGGGCTACGGAAAAAAAAAAGAGAAAAGACTACGATTCCGGACCCAACCACTAGACCGCGGAATAATGCACAGCATAGTGAATCCAGAAAGATCTTCAAGCTGCAAAACTACACCGACAGGTAAGAAACTATTTGTTACTCCAGCCAGTGTCCATGTGAAAAATGATGAAATTGTTGTCTCCATAAATTTTTCTCTAAAAGTTTTTTTTTTCTTATTCACTCTGCACATGAGCACTTTTTTTTAACCCTTTTACAGTAACTGATGATTGATATATTGTTGATATTTATATGTATTACCTATTTGCTATTCACAAAATAAGAGAATGTATAGGTGATTTTTCTCTAAAAATAAGCGTTTGTGTCTTTCTCTCTCTGGTGTATAAAGAAGAATATATTTTCTCTCTTGTATTACAATTACTTTGTTTAAACTACTCAGTGACCGACTCAATAGATTTGGGGGTCATTGTCTTTTTGGTCTATCCAAGAAGGGCCATCAAGAGCATCCTTTATCTTTATCACTTTATACCCAGGTCCTTTGGCGTTTTGTGGGTTACCCCATTAGTTTGTAATGGTTAGATAGCCTCTGGGAGAAAGAGCACTACCGATGATAAGTAACTTGTTCTTTTATACCAAGAAAGGGATGGTTCTTTTTCAAATGTTTCTCAAACCTCCTTTGCTCTTACTGTTTATGTTTTTGAGAAAGAACACACTGCTGTGCTCTACCTTTTCTTTGTGTTTGAGGGAAACTTGCAGCACCACTACTACTATATGTTCTTTCTGGAATGGAAGTTACCTGTTGGACTATTGCACCTGTGTTGTGTGTTAGACGAGCTTCATAGCACCTGTGAAACTGGAAGATTTTGAGTATGTTACCTGTTTGTTTCTAAAGCTCCTGCATGAAAGGAAACCTTTCTGTGCATTACCTCCTCTACCCTATGCCCCTAAAGCGAAAGGGGCACTTTTCAACTTGTTTGTCGAAGAGGTTTGAAGTTCTAACTAGTGATTTTTAGCAAGATCGGTCTAAAAACATTAGGAAATCTCACAGGACTTTCATTCCTGTGGAGGGAAATCCCTTGGCAGGCTGACTTTTCATTTTAGTGTAGTGTCTTGCATCGCTAATAGATACTTAGTGTGGGTGACCCTCATTTCAAAGAGTAACATGCTCTCATATTCATTTGCTTTTCCAACTCCATTGCCTATTAATTTAAACTGCTGGTAAAGGTTCTTGATTTAACAGGAGGGACAATCCCTTTATCGATGCCGAATTTGTGTCTGTTTGAGATTGCAATGTTGTACGTCTTCCCATCTCTCGCTTGAGAGTGCAGATCATTATTTCTAAAACACAGATTTTTGGGCTGGTAGATGTGAGTGAGTGAGGGAAAAAGCGGACTGTGTTTTTGTTTGACTCAATGCAATATTGACAGGATCAGCGTTGTCAATATCTGATCTAGTATTGCGTCACCGCAGCCTTGCTTGAGAGTTTCTTGGAGGCTCTTGTCTTGGATCATTGTAGTTCCACTGTTCTCAGGATTCTTGGACTGCGGGTACTCCGTTACCATGGCTTTTGGGGAAAAGGCGTACAGGACCTTTTCAGCCTTTATTTGGCAAATCTATATTATAAATTTGACTTTCTCACTTCAAGTCCAAATGACCATGACTTGCCTCATATCATTCCACATTATTTTGTACCTAGGAATGTAATTGTAATTGCATTTATGTAGCGCTTACTACCCCTAAAAAGCCGTTGAGGAGCTTTTCAGCGAGTAGCACACTACTCCAGAACCCAAAAAGGATTAGTGGTAAATTAGTACAGGGAATTATGAAATCTATTTGAGCAGTGGACATACTAGTCTGTTATTTGGATTGAAAAGGATAGTTTAGGGCTAGAAGAGGGAAGGGTTTGCATTTATATAGTGCTAGGTGAGCACTATATAAATGCGTGAGGTTTTTGAAGCGCTTTTCGGCGGGTAGCACGCTACTCCGGAACCCAAACAGGATTAATGGAGAAATAGTATAGGAAAATATTAAATGAATTTGAGCATTGGACATGTTGGTCTGGTATTTTGATTGAAAAGGATAGTGTCGGAAAAGAAAAACGAAGGGTCTATAAAGTTTTTTTCGGCCTCTGGTTACTGTCACCTTTACGTAGTCTCACTCTAGGTCGGATTGCTTTGTGAACTTCGTATTGCATGTAAACATTCAGACAACAATCCACTTGCATTTTGCTGACCCCAAAAGATACTCCGAATGGTACACCTAGTCCATTCACATTGCAACATCATCCTTACTGTTTGGCCCACCCGAACTCTGATCCTAATGCAGGCGAAGAATCTGGATAGGGAGAAATGCTCTTAATAAAGTGAAAATCTCCATTCACTGATGTATTTTTTTCTTTAGATGACTAGTGCGTTAGCCAGCGGAGCGGTTTCCTTTTATAGCGGGTCCTTTACCCACAGTGCTGACATTGGTGGCCAGCCAGAGGTCCGCTACTCTAGTGCAGAAGGATGTTCTCAAGTAGGCGACTAAGATATGCCACTAATTCCAATTCATTGGATCTCTCCACATGAAGGTGTAGTAAAATCTTCCTAGAATCAATCCCTAGATTAATGCAGACAAGGGTTTAAGCATGTAGAGTTGTAAATGCAGAATACAATTCGATATTTCAAAATGAAATTCCTCCCAAAACGGATAAGACAAATAGTTGTGATAACCTTGCATGTTAGTTTTGTTTCGCCTTAGGGTTGGTGTGACTCATGTGGATACATCAAGCAAAGTCTCCTGGTTCCAACACCCCCGTTTTGTTTTCGGGGTGGAGATGGAAGTTATGGCTTTTTGCTGTTCTGTCTACCTTTCCTTTTCCCCTATTCAGTTTTATTTTCTAGCTTATCTACTCCTCCATCTTACTCATTTCAGTAGAGAACTCTAGCAGTGTAAAACAGTATATGATAGTCTTCTGATAAAGGTTTGCAGCCACTCGGCACAGTATTGTATTCCTATACATTAATGTACTTTTTGTTGAATTTGTGTTAGCCTCTTGCTCATACTTGGATGGCTTTCGTGTATATGTTGGTACCCTATGCCTTACTCAATGGCTTTCCTCCCTATTCTTGTGTTTATCCCACCCTGAAGTATTTCTTCTTCACCATAATTTCCAATTGGATGAATTATATGCTTCAATTGCTGTTGAGAGGGAAAAAATGTCGCATACTTTTGACACTCCATGGGAGCGCATTGTTTTCCTTGCTCTCTGCCTAGTCTCTGCCTTAACCCTGCTCTCTCTTTCTGCTCACTCCTCCACACAATTCCTCAACTCTGGCTTTGATGCTTTCCACACTTGTCTTGCTTAGTTTTAAAATTAAATATTGCAAGCCCTCGTCTGCTGCACAGTGCTACTCTTCTACCCCATTCCATCTATTACGCGTGAATGGTAAAGGAAGTTTATAAAGCATGACAAAAATATTTAAGATGGCCGCTGGTGCGCCAGCAAGCGTGCCCACGCGTTTATCCTGGAATGCTTTTTCTTTAAGGAAAAATCTCCAAGATGGCTGTCAATAAATATGCATGTGTGCTGAGGCACCAATGACCACCTTATAATTGTTTTTATTATAGAACATTCCATGATGCCACTTGTGTGCTGTATAATTTAAAAAAATATTTTTTGCAATGCCAAAATAAAGAAGCAGTGGCAAAATAGTAACTCTGAGCTTGCTTATTATACATGCCAATTCTTGTTTGATTTGTCGTTCCAGTAGGTTCTAGAGATAGTTTTCTAGTGCAATAAAATATCACCCGTGGATCTAATGATGGGCAAAATAGTCAACATACAATTTATTTAGAATATTCTTTTTCTGAACTTCAATGCGGACCAAAGTAATCCCTTTTCTTTATTATAGTGTCAAAGAAAAAATAAATTATTTCTTTCTGTAACTCAGGATAAAATAAACCGATAAATCAAATATTTGATTTTATTCTAATATTGAGAAACTGTTCTGGCCATCTGCCTGTTGCAGACTCCTACTTGTCCAGAATGCTGCTGGTATGATCTCTGGATCGTGAGGCTTGGATTCTGTCTCATATTCTTGCTACGTTGGCTGCTCATTAAAATTAGCTTCTTGTTTAAAGCTTTAGGTATTGTTCATCGGGTTATATTTATTCATAGCTCTGCTTCCTTCTTTGTGACTTCAAAGTTCCATATTCACACTCCGCAACGTGTTCTGCTGGCCAGTTTCTGCTCGACATTTTCAATTTTAGGGCTGCCTGCTTTTGGAACCTGGATTTCTCCGTGCCAGCATTGAGAAAATGCAATAAGCTTCGCATTGATTTTTCATGCTCTGTTCTCTCACAATATTTAGGAAAAGACTGAAAACCTTACATAATAAAACTGCATTCAAATTTTCCGAAAAGTCAAATGTATTTTGCATGTTTTTATGTAACGTTCACTCTTTGTCCTCTGATTACCTATATCGGTGTATGTGTGCTTAAGAAACGAACTATACCCCAACATAAAGTTTGCACTGCTGCATTCCATACTCAATCCTAAATGTGGTGTTAGCTCGCACTACGGCTGCTTGTATTGTAAATGTTGTCTAAGCTGGCGAAGAGATGGCTTTCATATAATGTTCTATATTACTATGATGATCGCATTCCTTTGCTGCCTGCGTTCTGGGTTTTGACAACGCTTGAGAAAACAAACGTTGTGTCTGTGCTTGTTTCAGTTGCATTTTTTGGGCTAGTGGATAGATAAGAGGATAGTGGATACCCTGTAATAAGAAGAAGGCCCGAGGCAGTGAGTGTTGCAGAGTGCATTCCATATGTACAGCCAACAGAATTCTTATAGACTGGTCTCAAATAACGTCTGCACAACGAAGGAAGACCTGCATGGGAACCAATAAACTTTTTCAGCAGCACAGAAATTGCTTTCTGACAGTATATGCTCCTTTCCAACCGTGGGAACATCGAGAGCTAGAAACAATGTGCAGACGAGTAAGCAGCGCTCAGCACATCTTTAGTTCCCTCCCCCCCACCCCCCGAGTTTGCATACGGTTGTCCCTGCTTAGTCTTGGTGCTAAATTTAAGAAGAAAGTGTGACCCTGCAATCACTGGGTAAAAATTTCCCAGCCGCGCCCTTTCATCCCCCTGACTGACATATATTGTTCTTCCGTCTCTTCCTATCCATGCTAGCTGAAGTAAACTCACTTCTAGAACCTCTGATCCTCAAAAAATTTAATGTGCCCTCTTAAAGTCTCAATGGTCATTGCCGCTCCGCCATTTAATGAAGTGTATGTTCTGTGAAAATGTGCAATGAAGCATAGCCTGTATTTTCATACTACAGAATAAAAAATATTGTGGCTCGATTATAATAACATGAGAAAATAGTGTTGCACTATAACATGCGCAGTAATGTAGCCCCCTGAAAAACGACAACCGTATTACCCAAAGTCCAGCTCTTTATTGGGGGAGCTCACCCCCAGAATCAAATCGTAGTCAGACCGTGTAGTTATATAGTCTTGTATTAGCTCATCCATGTTACAACTTCAGAAATTATTTTTTTTCCTTTGAGTGAGGTATGAATAGGTAACTCAGCAGGCGGCTGACCTTCGTAGCATAGATCCCGGTGGGAGGTGGTGCCTATAGTCACACTTGCGTCATGGTCTACCGCCTGCTGGGTTACCTACTCATACGTAGCATAGATCCCGGTGGGAGACGGTGCCATAGTCACACTTGGGTCCAGGTCAGCTGCCTGCTGAGTTACCTACTCATACCCCGAGTGAGGTATGAGTAGGCAACTCAGCAGGTGGCTGACCTTGACGCAAGTGTGACTATAGGCACCGCCTCCCACCGGGGTATAGGCTATTACAAATATTTGTGCTTTAAAACTTACCACATCCACTGGGGAAACTCCTTAAGTTACGCACCTTAAAAATCTATGCACACCTTAGCGTGTGTCCATAGTTAATGTATGTTCAGGGTTTGCCCTGAGCCGCAGGTCCTGAAGAAAGCCAATCAATTGGACACTCATTGGCTGAAACATGTAGACCACTTCACTTGGAACACAATTTTTTCACATCCTTGAAGAGACGTGTGAGATCATACTCTCTTGTTCACTTACAAATATCTAGTTTTTAACCCTACCTTAGGGACCACATAATAAAGAATTTGGTACCATGGAGGTAGTTTTAACTTCTCAATCTCACGGCATTCACTACTCACTTAAACCGAAACCCATTAAAAAGAAACGCTCCGCTGTAATCAGGCGTCGAAGCACACCTAAGAGGCACTCTGTTTCCTGGGTGGGAACCCAATGCTGGAGCATGCCGCCAACTAGGTTGGTGGGTGAGGGTTCTTCTACAAATCTAATGGGTTCCCTGCAAGGGAGACTGTTTTTCTGATGCCCCTGATGACTGGATTATTTGAAGTTTAGTTTTGAGGTCGTTCTCTTTGTTTGTTGGTTTGGATTCAAACATCATCCCTTTGAAGGCTGGGAAAGTGGTCTTAAAATGAATGAGGATTAAAAAATCGCCTTTAAAAATATTTCTACTTTTGTATTCAAGCCTCTTGAGCTGGGTGTGCCAGTATGGAGTCAGATTGTGTCTGCTGGATGTGCCGCGCCTTGTGGATTCCCTAATGTGCGGCACTTTGTTGTTCCCCCAGATGGATTGATCTGGGTGTGTATTCGCGAACCCCATGGGGTCTAAGTTTGTTGTTCGTTGTGTTGAAGGTGACCTTAAGTGCCCATTTAGTGGCTAGTTGAGGCAGTTGTAGGTGATATTTCCTCGGATTTCATTTGTGATGTTCTCTCTCCTTTGTTTCTTCTGATAAAATGAATTAGGTGTATGATCAGTGGGGTTTCTGAGGCCAGTGTTGTGGTTGTATTTCTAACTAAACCTAACGCTGGCTGTAGTGTGTGTTTAAGCTGAGCTGTTTAGTACCAAACATCTTGGAATTCGGTGAAGTAATCATGGAGCTGTGGAACTCTTAGAGACACGCTACATGCACTCAGTATGACTTCACTGTGCAAATATAATGTCTAAGAATGGACTTGGACACTGTAGGGGCATATCTGCTCATGCAGTTATGCCCTGACATGAGGTATAGTGCAACCTGCCTTAGAGCTGTAAGGCCTGCTGTATGGGTGACTTACCTATGCCTCCTGCAGTGCTGTTAGGCCTGGCACACAGGGATGTGTGCCAGGTCGACTCTTCACTTTTATCTGCACTAAAACACACAGGCTGAAGTGGCAGTAGGCCTGTGTTGGCAAGAGGACTCTTATGGGTGACACAATATATGTTGTGGTCATTAGAGACCCTCTCTGGTCACACGGCCCTTGGTACCACTGGTTCCGTTTACAAGGGACTTATATGTGAGCCAGAGATGTGCCAATTGTGGAAACAAAGGTACAGTTTTGGGAAAGAACACAGGCCCAGGGAACGTGCTTAGCAGGAACCCTGTGCACCCTCTGTCGAAGGTGCATCAGATTCAGACATAAAGTGGGGGGTAACCATGCCAAAAGGGGTACTTTCCTACAATTGCCATTCACATTCATGTACACACACTACCAGAGTTAATGTGTCTCGAGTTTGCCATACAATTAACCCTGATTTGTATGTATCCTCAGGAAATCCATGCCACGTAGTCAATCCTCTGTTTTAAGCATACCATATTCTCAATTATATACAGGCTTTTGAAGTCTTTTGGGGAGAACATGTTACTTTTCTTCCCAGAAGAAAATCATTAAATGCCCTGTCTACAGAATATTTGTTGAGGATTCATGCTCAGGATATACAATACCTTAGCCAGTACATTTATTTATATAACATTGATTTCCCCCCTTTTACCCATATTCACTGTAGACCACCTGCTCTCCTCTGAATCTGCATTACATTTTCCAATTTCCATGGCATATTAAATCTCGGATAAATTAACAGACTTTTGACTTGCTCTGCATTCTAATTATAATTTTAAATTTCAACAATTAACACAATGACATGGGACTGTTCTGTTTTCATTGATAAGATAACAATTGTAGGAATGTAAGATTCACGACGATTAGTTACTACTAGTGACATCCCAGCGCATACAATTACTGTGCGCTTTTGCTCAGTGACTACTAGTCCCTGAGTGACGTTATCACTTCCTAGAATGTCATCTAAGACCCTATTAGTGGTTATTCTATTGTAACATTCTCAGGCGATGCTCTTGTACTAATCTTCTGGTAGTGTAGGTCTGCTATTGAAAATTCAATCCATAAATATGAATGGATCTCCTATAGACATATTTCCTTTGCTTACAAACTGGTGGGCCTACATTGCATTATCAAGTGCCCTCTCTGCCAAATTGCCCCTCTTTGAAATCTCGCACTGAGAGGCTAGTCATTGCAGTCTTGTATTATCTTGTGGTTTCTTCCCTCTCAGGAGTTCCTACTTGTTAATCAGGACTTTGACATTTTTTCTTAGTCTCAGTCCCAATTTTTCTAAATATCCCCACATCAGCTCCGGCTTTAGAAATTTCAAATGCAAGCTCTGACTAAAGTTCCATTCTGCAGGTGTTTCTTTCAGCCACAACATTAGAATGTAGAAATCCAAGTGTGCAACACTCCCTGCCTGGCTTATCCTCTTATATTACCTCTGCTGACATTGTCACTATTCTACGTGTATGTGCACCAGATGCTTACTGATGTTGCCTACTTGTCTTTTGAATGTATGCTTTTTTGTCTTTTTTAAACACAGAGATTTATTCAAAAAGCCCTTCAGATGATAATGTATTAACATGAGGGTCTAATTCGAATTAAAACCACATTGACAAATGCACAGCAATCGTAACTTCTCCCTGCAACCCTTATTAAACCATTTCTAGCCAGCAATAAGCCACTTTTACATAAGTTTATTCCCTCTAGTTCATGGATATTCTAGAATTCTAGTAGTGTGGATTCGGACAGGCCTCTGAGGACTGTCATGTTTATTCACTCCAGTAGCCCAGTACTCTGGATCATGTGTTGAACACCAGGAGCTCATGGATTCCTTAGGGCCACCCCATCCACACCTCCATGCCATGTATTGTATTCATTTTCTGTAGAACTTTCTTTCACTGTTGTAGTGGCGCCTTTTGTACGTTCTTGGTCTCCCCTGGAGCGGTGCTTGGTGATTGAATATCCTGCTTTGCATTGGTGATGTAATTGGGTGACCCTCTCTTGCTGGGTGACTCATTCCCATGCATGACTCAATCTATGGTCTTGAAATGTATCCCTCGGTAATGCTCCAGATGCAGTATGGCTTCCAGATTATCCGTAGATCAGTTGCTCATGGATTTGGCTAGTGTTCGTTTTTGGGTGCAAAAAGTGAACTCTCTATAACTTCTAAGTGTACCCTGCAATGCCCAACACGCTTGTAGGTGTTTTCAGTCTACTGTCCTCCGCGCCGGAGGCGAGAAACCTCCTACTTATGTGAATGTTGCTGTCCATTCCCCATGACACCTTGCACTCTCTTTATCTATGTTGCTGTTGTCCCTCCTTGCTGACTGCAATAACATTGGCTGCTTCTTTGACAGCATTTTCTTATGCGTAGTGTTTTACCTTTTGTCTTTCGTCTGAGCTTCTGCATCAAACAACTTTTCATTTTACTTTGTTCACGCTATAGTATGCTTTTCTTTCTCCCCCATTTCTGGAGCTTTGCTGTTATACTTCCCACGCTACCCCATGTTTTTTGACAGAGACTTTAAGCCGAGACCATTATGTGGTCAGAGACTTCTTGAAATATGTTAGGTGCATTTTATTCCATCGTCTCTTGAGTTGATCTAACTTAAGATAAGGTTTGTGTGCTGTTGACATTTTAGTGGTGTGCATCTAATTTGGAAGGATGTGTTAAAATGAAAGTCGTTTTTCCTTGGCTGTTACATTGTGTGCTATTGTCTTTGTGCCCCAACATTCTGTTGAGATGTCACATATATACTTGTACTGTTGGGCGATTGCATGTTTGCGATTGCTTGGTTAGTCAGTGCAACGTATAGAAAAATAGTGCCAGATATTACTAACCACTGGCCACGACTGTGCTGCAGTCTTTTTACAGACTACCTTGTTTACCAGAACTGCAGTTTATTTTTGGAGAGGTCGGGTTTATAGTCAAAATGATGCCATTTGCCTCATGTTTTTAAATCTGAAAAAAATGGCCAATTTCAAACATATAAAGCTGTTCAATTGTTAATATTTCATCTTAGAAACGGCTAATGCTATGTAGAAGGCAGCCTTTCATATCACGCATGGCGACAACTAATGCTCAAAAGTAGCAATATAAGGAGGGAATGATGCGTTAATGTAGTACAATCAATATAAGTAGATTGGTCTCATTGGACAAGCATGAATTCTGAATGGTCTCCCATGCAATAAATGTGTTACAGTGGCAGGCGGCCCTGTGAATGTGACTGGATGCTGAAGATTCTACTCAAGCACGTTTAACCAGTTATGTGGATCAAGCATTTCTTTCCCTTGTGATACCAACCTGTTCGGGGTTTCTGTGCATGCCCATTATCATGTCCAATTGTCACCTTTTTTAGGTCTCACCTAGGTAGCCGTTGTGCTGTCTCTTCGGAGACATGCAGTATTTAGTGTATGGGCATTAAGCTCCTCCTATGTTCCACTCCTCTTTCCAATTGGCTCCTCTTCCTGTCCTTTGTAAATGATGGGTTTATATTTGTCAGTAGGCTTAGTAGTCCCTCCTTAGTACCTCCGTTTCTCATGTTACCTCCCATAAGGACAGACCCTCTTACATGTGTCCTTACTCTGTTGCTTTCATTAGCGTGGTTCGAGAGAACTATTTACTTAATTAATGTACAAAGCTATTGGGTCTGCCAGCTTAAGCAATGGCGGACGCTTATTGTTTTGGTTGACTTTTCTTTTTCCGTCTAACAGACTTGGCATTTGCGTTTCTTGCTCATCAGACGCATTTTAATGGTTCCTGTGCGTTAACTTCCCCTCCTGTGTTTTTGTTTAATTTGTGGTTGGCTTGTTTTCTTTGAATTGCTCAGATTCCGTATGATACAGATTTGCCACTCTTTAAATTTATTTGTTAGGAGTTTTAATTTTATTTATTGGAATTGGCATGTTATTTGTAGAGCCGACGCAGATACTCTAATCCGGTTTCCCAGGCACAAGGTCGGTAGCTCTATAAGCTATGCCACATCGGTAGCGTGAAAAGCAACCTTTTTTTGTACTTATCGAGAACTCGGCAGCTCACAAGACGTTTTTGTATTCAAAGCTCTCAATTGAAAATGGTGACTGTAGTGTTGCTCATTGTCTCATGAGACTACGGGATCTGCTGACACTTTCCTTCAGTTTATTTCTGTTTTGGTAAACATTCCAAATAGGAGGGGCTGCCTATATTCGGCTTAGGGTGACCAACTGTCCGTAAATTTCACAGACCGTCAGTCATTTTGGAGTGATGTCCGTTGTCCGTAATCATTCCTTTTACGGGATGCCTTTTGTCCGTAATTTTGGAGACTAGTTACAGCGAGCTGTGCTGGTCCCCTGCGAGAAGCCCCAAGAGATTAAAAGTTCTCAAGGGCCCGCTCGCACTTCTCTGTTGAATGCCAGAGGCTGCTGCAGCCCCTCACTGAGCTCGCACAGACTGAGATAGACCATTGTCATTCTGACTGAGGTTGATTATCCTCTTTCGAATGACAGTGCGTATATCATGTGAGAGTGAGTGCCTTGGAGGCCAGTGACCCACTTGGAGACAATAGATCGTAGCTGGTGATTACAGAGGAGCTTTCCCCAAAGAGTACTGTGGGAAACTTGCGGCCTTGTGTAATTTGTCAATGTTGTTCGCTGAGAGTGATAGGGCTGGAGCGGTGACAGGGCAGTAGAAGTGAAGGGGGCCAGAGCGGTGAAGGGGGCCAGAGCGGTGCGGTGAAGGGGGCCAGAGCGGTGAAGGGGGCCAGAGCGGTGAAGGGGGCCAGAGCGGTGAAGGGGGCCAGAGCGGTGAAGGGGGCCGGAGCGGTGAAGGGGGCCGGAGCGGTGAAGGGGGCCGGAGCGGTGATGGGACAGGAGAAGTGATGTGGCAGGTGCTGTGGTCAGGCATGAGCAGGAGCGGTGACAGGGCAGGTGCTGTGATCAGGCAGGAGCGGTGACGGGGCAGGTGCTGTGATCAGGCATGAGCAGGAGCGGTGACGGGGCAGGTGCTGTGATCAGGCAGGAGCGGTGACTGGGCAGGTGCTGTGATCAGGCAGGAGCAGTGACCAGGCAGGGGAAATGACAGGGAAGGAGCGGTAACTGGGCATGGGAAATGACAGGGAAGGAGCGGTGACTGGGCAGGAGCAGTGCCTGGGCAGGAGCAGTGACGGTACAGGGGAAATGACAGGGAAGGAGCAGTGACTGGGCAGGAGCAGAGACCGGGCAGGAGAAAGTTACCGGGCGGGAGAAAGTGACTGGGCGGGAGAAGTACTTGTATTGCATTGGATATGCTTTTTCAGGAGAAAAGTAACAGACACACAGATCCAAGTACATGGAGGTACATTGATGCACAATGGAAGCAAGTACATGTAGACCAAAGATGATTGTTTTTTTGTTTTTGTTTTTATAACATAATTATTGTACATGTTTATCAAATCAATACACAAAGCTAGGCACATATCTATAGTTAAAATAAATGCTTATATACAGAGGGACAAATACATAGGGTGGGTATTAATGAATGGGAAAATGGGCAGCATTCCTGGCCCTGGTCCCGCCCAGTCCTGAACAGGCTCAAACTGGCACTCACCCTTGTCCTCTCCACCCTTAACAGGCTCAAACAGTCACTCACCCTTGTCCTCTCCACCCTTAACAGGCTCAAGCAGGCACTCACCCTTGTCCTCTCCACCCTTAACAGGCTCAAACAGGCACTCACCCTTGTCCTCTCCAACCTTAGCTTCGACGCCCGGGCTGAGACACCCTAAGCGGTATACAACCTTTACAACGCAACTTTTACAACGACCTACCATTACCACGCATTTTTTACAACGCAGGATCCATTACAACGCATACCATTACCACGCATGTATTTACAACGCAGGTACCTTTACAACGCATACCATTACAACGTAAGTATTGGTAAGTATATTATTTTATTAAAAATATTATAAGTTTGCGTTTTTGGGTAAAGGGGTATTTTTAGGGTTCAGGGTCAGTTTTGGGTTTTTGGGTAAAGGGGTATTTTTAGGGTTCAGGGTCAGTTTTGGGTTTTTGGGTAAAGGGGTATTTTTAGGGTTCAGGGTCAGTTTTGGGTTTTTGGGCAAAGGGGTATTTTTAGGGTTTAGGGTCAGTTTTCAGTTTTTGGGTAAAGGGTATTTTTAGGGTTCAGGGTCAGTTTTCAGTTTTTGGGTAAAGGGGTATTTTTAGGGTTCAGGGTCAGTTTTCAGTTTTTGAGTAAAGGGGTATTTTTAGGGTTCAGGGTCAGTTTTCAGTTTTTGGGTAAAGGGGTATTTTTAGGGTTCAGGGTCAGTTTTCAGTTTTTGGGTAAAGGGGTATTTTTAGGGTTCAGGGTCAGTTTTCAGTTTTTGGGTAAAGGGGTATTTTTAGGGTTCAGGGTCAGTTTTCAGTTTTTGGGTAAAGGGGTATTTTTAGGGTTCAGGGTCAGTTTTCAGTTTTTGGGTAAAGGGGTATTTTTAGGGTTCAGGGTCAGTTTTGGGTTTTTGGGTAAAGGTGTATTTTTAGGGTTCAGGGTCAGTTTTGGGTTTTTGGGTAAAGGGGTATTTTTAGGGTTTAGGGTCAGTTTTGAGTTTTTGGGTAAAGGGGTATTTGTAGGGTTCAGGGTCAGTTTGGGGTTTTTGGGTAAAGGGGTATTTTTAGGGTTCCGGGTCAGTTTTGGGTTTTTGGGTAAAAGGGTACAAGGTAAAAATTAAATATAATTAAATTTAAATTACATTAAATTAAATTGATTAAATTAAATTAAATTAAATTAAATTAAATTATATTATATTAATTTTAATTAAATTAAATATTAAAAAATATTATATACTTACCAATACTTACGTTGTAATTGTATGCGTTGTAAAGGTATATGCGTTGTAAATACATGCGTGGTAATGGTATGCGTTGTAATGGATCCTGCGTTGTAAAAAATGCGTGGTAATGGTAGGCGTGGTAAAAGTATGCGTTGTAACGTCATACATCCCCCTAAGCCTTGGCCGTTTATAACCCTCATAGTCAGGTGACCCCTTCAGCCAATGGGAACCCTAGCCCTAACACTATCCAATCACAACACTATCCCTATTAGTTTCAAAAACCCTGATCTCTATGTCCAATAGAAGCCCTAGCCCTACCAGTAGTCTCAACCCTAGTCCAACCAACCAATAGCACATGAAGCGCTAGTCCCTACTTCCAATCGAAAGCCTAATCCTACTCTTTGTCCCACACCTAGTCCAGCAACCAATCACACTAGAAGCCCTAATCGCTACTTCCAATTAAAGGCCTAGCCCAACTCGAGTCCCAACAACCAATAGCACAGGAAGCCCTAGTCCATACTTCCAATAGAAATCCTAACCCTAGCCCTAACCCTACATTGATGGAATCACAGACCCAGAAACCAATCAGAACCCTCAAATACCCAACCAATGAGGACACTAACCCTAATCCAATAGAAACATCAGATACAACCACCAATCAGTGTACACATGTACCAAACAATATCAGACTATATAAGATCCCCGCTACCTCAGACAATGTTTGCTGGCCAGTTAGTTGGAAGCTGCTCCTCTATTCAGAAATCTCATAGGAGACAGACGGGCTCCATCCACAACTAGGACTTCTGCAGGTAAGGCCCTAACAAACTTGTCCTCTAACACTATTTGTATAAAACGTTACCCCCTCTCCTAGCCAAAAAAAAGAAGTGCACAGTCCCTATTATACACAGTTTAAACAGCTTATAGCAGATTACTGCTGTCTCAGGGGGGAAGGGGGGTGCTGGTTTCACTGACTTGTTAACACAAAATGGTCGCTGGGGTGCACTGCTTAACATACAGGTCTTCGCACAGAGCAAAGGAGACATTTGGAGGGAAATACTGATGGTCACGGGGAATGAGAGGGAAAAACTACAAAGTTTGGACTGCAAATCTCACAATTCAACAGGTTAAATGGAAGCAGTCACGGGCAGGAAAAACCACAAGTTTAAACACAAAAACAGAGGATAAATTATGCAATCACAGGCAGGTTAAAATTACAATTTTAAACTGTAACAACCACAGGCAAAGACAGTTAAAGAAATGTAAAAAAAAAATAGGATGATGCAACCACAGGTATGGAAAATCGTTTTTTAGACTTTTTTAGGAAAGAGACAGCACTAGTCTGCCTCTTTACCACTTCCTGGACTCTGCTCACTGCAATCTGAGGCACAGGAAGGCTACAACTCACAAGATGGAGGATAATGATTTGGGGCGCACCCAGCAAATCCTTAAGGGCCTGGGCAGGTGTAAGAGGAGGGCTCCGATTTCCTTGGAGCTGGGGAAAACCAATAGCAGGCCTAGGTCTGCTGGCCGGGGGTGGGGGTGGGGCAGGGACTGGGACTGGGACTGGGACTGGGACTGGGACTGGGACTGGGACTGGGACTGGGGAGCTGCTCTATTCAGAGATCTCCTAGGAGACAGACAGGCGCAATCCACACTTTGGTAAGGCATACCTTTTGTCCCCAATTTTTGTCCTGAATTTTCACCCCCTGGTCTGAATTTTTACACTTGCTGTCCTGAAATTCCACCCATGCCAGTTGGCCACCTTACTTCGGCTGCTTACAGCGAGCTTTGCCTGTCCCTTGTTATAACCAATGATCGCCGAAAAAGTGCGGACGCCGGTAAACTTTGGGTAGCCTGAGTTGGGTAGCCTACATTTACTTATTGTTGTTTGCATTGGATTAACTGAACTGAAATATTATGTTTGTTTTGTGCCAAGTCTAAATACATTTGTGTGATGTAAGCTCAGCTCCCCCAGTGGGAACGCCTTTGGAAGCCACGCCCACTTCCAGAGGAACCACATAGTGTTTGTTTTAACACCTTCCGTGCGGGGCTGTTTCCCCGCGCTGTGCTGGGGGGCGGGGGGGGGCGGGGGGACGAGTACACCGCCCCAGTGCTCATGACGAGGTCAGCTCGTCATGAGCCACGGCGCTCTGGTGCTCATGACCAGCTGAGCTCGTCATGGCCTCACCCGTTCCCATGGAACGCTCAGCACAGCAGGGGAATCAACCCAGCCTGCGAGCTTTCCACGGAACGGGCGCGGTCATTGCGAGCTCAGCTCGTCATGAGCACCGGAGCACCGGAGCGCCGTGGCTCATGACGAGCTGACCTCGTCATGAGCACCCAAGGGGTAATAAGCACAGGTTGTTTGTGTCACCATACAGGGACCTCTAGTGGAGGATATTAGCCTGACGTGGTGCTGGCAGCCTCCTCTGTGGCCTCTATGTATCAGCAGCGGCAGGAGTAGAACCAAAACCAGACAACGGGGAGTGTTGCATTCCCACAGGGCATATTACAGGCAGTTATGAAGGGGAACGCCTGAAGTATTTCAACATTTTAGGGTCTTCAGACTACCATGATGCAATGTTGTCAGTGCCGGAAACAAAACGAGCCGCGCACAGCACTTCAGGTATTGGTAAATGTAAAAATCAGTTACTGCCTGACAGAATAGGTTCGAATGAACAAAAATGTCCCTCGAAAATTATGTGAGAAAAAAGTACAAAAAGTGATGCACGGGAGTCTTGAATTAATCTCGGCTACTGGTAATTACTGTGCACAGTATCCCAGTAAATTTTTCCTGCCTTTGCCCCTACGGACAGAGGACCAAGCATTCCATTTATTATTGTGTTTCTTTTTCTAATGTAAAATTATATTCATGGAAAATGGCATCTATATGAACTACTGTACCAAGACACTGATGGGCTGAGAGAAAATAAAAAGACCGTGCCATTTTCTGTTCAGGAAAACACAATGCCATCAGCATTGATGTTGTTGCCCTCTGACGCAGCTATGACATTGCAGGGTACGTCCGATTTATATTTTAGCATTGGTCAAATAATAAACAATGAACTATGTCAGTCAATTGCTTAAGTATTCAAGTGTGCTGCTGATATCTATGTGCCAGCATGCCAAGGTGCTGCTCAAAAGTATATCCGCCTCCTTGAGTGATCACTGGAGTGCAAACAAATTAGCAGGGTTTGATGTGCCAGACATCTGTTTACTGGGTCAGGGCCAGTAGCCTAGCCATTGTGTCATGGGCCCTAGTGCAAGGAAAGAAATGGACCCCTGGCTGCAATTTAAATGTTAAAAGACAGTAATAATCTGGGTTCAATCGGCCCCTGTTGCACCAATGGACGTTACACCCCCCTGGCCATGGCACTGCTCATTGTGCCAGAACTGGTGCAGGTTTCCTTTTCGCTCTCTGGATATCAATCATACCAGGTCTTGCCTCAGACAGCAGAGCCTTTAATCATCTTGCCGATTCTGACACGATACAAGTGTACACATAGCCCCAGGTGTAACCCACATGTTGGTGTGCCAGTTTCAAAACTGCCTGGTATGCGAAATAAATATTACCTTGTGAGGCTGACATTGTGTACAGAAGAACAGGGCGGGCGGATACCCAGGGCACCAAGACCGAGAGAGCTGTACAGAGCCTCAAATCAAGTTCGAGAGAGCCCTGCATTAGTTCCTCATGACTTCCTGGCTTATCATACACACCACCATTCTGTTAATCCTTACAACACTTACTTCTCCTCCCCCACTCACCCTCACGATCTTTACGCTCAGAAAGGCACGATTGTCACAAAGTAGGAATAGTGGCGCTATTTTCCGGGCCCCTCATTTACATTTCTATGCCTGGCTATGCACAGCGTTACTGTATCTCTGAGTTTTTGTAACCAAACAAAACAAGCATTTGCAGTACAATAGGTCTCGCATTACTGAAAGTTTGAGCTATTAGTGTTGCAAATTATATTTGACATAAAAAATATTTAACAAACATTATTCGCATCGCCGATAGCTCAAACGTTCAGCAATACGAGACCTATTACATTACAAATGCTTGTTATTAAAATGTTGTGTGTTTTAGGGTATGGACACCAATATGAAAATATATCTTGCACTCTGCGGACCACTTTTAATCATTATTGGCATGATCACACGAGTTGTTATAGCACAGTGTCTGCGAACAAGGTGGAGTTTCTGGTATTGTACAGCAGTATATTATTTGTTTGGGGATAGAGGTAAGCACACATTATGTCTGAAAGCAAATGTGGTGTCTCTTAGAGTTGTACCGCCCTGAATAATGTGCTCAGGCACAGATGTTGGAGCATGTTGTGCCTAAGAACTTGCTGTTAAATGTAAGTGTGCATGACACGTGAATGTGTGTAAAAACAGGATCTTTTTAGCAAATTAGATGTTTGCAGTTCATTATGAGTAAGAGAAGGAGGTGTAGTCCCAATCTGTAACACCTCCCTGGCCTGCCCTGAATCTCTAGTTTTACAAATCTTTATGGGAGTGATAGATTTACCTGAAGCCGGAAACACTACCTGCCACCTATTTCAACTTATTTTGAAATTGACTGCTCGAAACCTAAACTTCACAAGGTTGCAGTTTTGGCCCGTTCCTTCTCTGTAAGATATGCCTGCCTGCACAAGTGGGGTAACTTTTTGTATTGAAAGAAAGACAGAAACGGATGACAGTTCAATGTTTAGTGACTATAGTGAATTCTGTTTTTTACTTCAAACGTGTAGGCATTGTAGGGGGGCTTTAGTTTTAGTTTAATGTTTGTAGGGCACTTCGGTAAAATAAATGTAATCCACACACTTCACAGCACACTGGCTTCCATTGGATATTGGGTCATTCCTTCTTTTTTAGCACTAGGCACAGCCACATGTGAGGTACCATTTTAGGTCTCACTTAAACAGTGCATGCGCTGTGCTTGTAGATGTATTGTTTACAATTCAAGGGGCTTGCAACCCGGCTACAGAGTGCCATTAGGTGTTTTCATTGTCACACTCATTTGCTTTCTCTCAACTGTTTAGCTCAGGATGCTTCCCTTCCTTTCTTTTGTTAGTCCCTCCCTGGAACATTTACCAAGAACATGTGTTCTTCGTCTTTTTGCAAACGCACTATTTATTTTTTATTTCATAAGCGGTTTGGTATTATTCCTGGACGTGCAATGTGCTTTCCACCTTTTAACATAGGCATACAGCTTCTTATTTATGTTGCTTATACTCATATTTGCTGTCTCTATTGACACTTCAATTTCATACACCCACACTGTTCTACGCTATGCCACTCCACTCAATGCCACTCCACAGCACTCTACTCCACTCTGTTTGAAGCCACTCCACTGTAAACCTCTATACTCTCTTCTATGCCCCTCCATGCCACTCCACTAGGTCCTACGCTCTACTCTTTGGCGCTCTACTCTTTGGCGCTCTACTCTTTGGCGCTCTACTCTTTGGCGCTCTACTCTGTGGCGCTCTACTCTGTGGCGCTCTACTCTGTGGCGCTCTACTCTGTGGCGCTCTACTCTGTGGCGCTCTACTCTGTGGCGCTCTACTCTGTGGCGCTCTACTCTGTGGCGCTCTACTCTGTGGCGCTCTACTCTGTGCCGCTCTACTCTACTGTCTTTCTGCTCCACTCTACTCTATGCCACTCCATTCCTCACAGTGCTGCTTTATGCCATCCTACGCCACCCTATTCTACGCCACTCTTCTCTATGCCACCCCACGCCATTCTACTCCACCCCACTCTATGCCACTGTACTCTACCGATCTACTCTACTCCAGTCTGTGCCACTCCACAGTGTCACTCTGCTCCACTCTACCCCGTTCCACTGTACACTACGTTACGCCATTCCACTGTATGCCACGCTGTAATCCACTGTACTCTATGCACTCTGTGCGGCTATACTATACACCACTCTATTTATTGGCAATCTACGTTACACCATTCTACTTTGTCGCTGTACTATATGGCACACTGCGCCACTAGTGTACACCAGTCAATTCTATGCCATGCCACTCTCCTCAACTCTGTTGTACGCCTCTCTATTCCATTCTCCTCTACACCACTCTATTCCATTCTCCTCTACGCCACTATCCTCTTTGCCACTCTACATCATGCCACTAACCTTTAGCCATGCTGAACAGCAGCCCTGCTGCTGTACAACAATAGCTCTCCCATAGGTGAGACCAATTGACATTTCAAATGCTTGTTTAACAGGGGAGGAGAGGTTTGAGGCAGTGCAGATTGATGAGACATTTGCTGTCATTTAGTTTATACATTAGTTTAGAGTTACTACTATAAGTAACTCTAATTTTAAAAGCAATCTTCAACTGCCTTCTAGTCTTATGTCATTATGAGAAGGGCCAATTAAAAGTCAGAGACACAGATATTTCAGCTGTAAACTTCAGATTTCGTGGCCTTACTGATTTTAGACATTTAACAATTTTTTCCCTGAGTCTTTGAAAAATTTCTGTTGCTTCATATGTTTGTAGCAGGCCTAAAGTATGCAGTAACATAATAAAGGAATGACTAAGGACTTGAAACTGTACTGGTATCAATTAACATAGACTAGCAACACTGCAGGCAGTGACTGCGGTACTCATAGATTATAGTAGCTATTGAGCTGGTTTGCACGTTGGGATGAGCAGTGGCATGGTTTTTTATATTACCACATCCCCTGCCATTCCATCGCCTGTGATATTACATCTGGGGTGGAGGGCTGTGCTTTAAATGGGCAGGTACTGTCTGGTACTCAGTACCTGCACTTCTTTAAATTAAAAGGGAGAGTACCAGCTCTTCTCAGTGGCAAGCGGGTCCTTTGGAGAAGAGCGTATCTGCACTTTTCTATTAACATTTAAAGCTGTGGTTGAGGGAGGTGTATAGAATTCCTGACCCATCCATCTTTTTTAACATTTAATTTACTCATAACCTATTCTAATAAAATAACCCTTACCCTTTTTATAAAACCTACCTTTTGACGTCGTGTAGAAGGTGTGTTAGTGGGGATGCACCATGGATACTTGCATAGTGGGTCTTTGCAGTGAGTTTGTGCTTCCCAAGTCACGTAGTCACACAGCGACTCTGATACTCTTTAATTGTTTGCAGGAAGTATGTGCACACTGCAATGTGTAAAATATATAAAAGGAGTCCCAAGAAAGAGTGCGTGAGTGTTACTACTCTGTTATCAGGAAGGAAGAAGGTTGTGGAGAGAGGTGTGTCTGGTATAAGTGTGAGGTAGATGACGATCTTGACACCAAAACTCACAAATGGTATTTGGAGAGGACAGAGAAACTGCTCAATGTGGTTGCATAGTTGCAGGTTTACACATTTCTCTAGTAGCTTTTAGTAGCTTTGCTAGTTATCAGTATGTTGGCAATTGGCCGGAAATTGTTGAGGTCGGACAGGTCAGCGTTTGTGTATTGTTTTTTAGAATTGGTATGACCTGTTGTGGTGATGTTACTGGAAGAACATAGAAAGCAGTGACATCAATAAAATGTCTGATGTGGGTCTTGGAGAGGTTGACTCTGGCCATTCACGATAGCAGCAGTTTAGACCACATCATCACCAATGACCTAGCTGCCGTCATTGCTCAGCCTAAATTTCCCTGCAGTACATAGTTAGGGTCCTTGTGTGGAAGTGGGCTTATTATCTTTTTCAAATCTTCCACTTAGATACGAAAGAAACCCAGAAGTCTGAGGCTATTGAATATACAAAACACTATTTATTTTGCTCGAGCATGTGCACCACTTCACAGCACCAAGATGGCCATCAAAGAGTGAACCATGTACAAAGGCTTCACAAGTTACTCATATATTTACCCCAGACTGAGTGCATGTATTACGAGACCAGAGGTTAATCATAGGAGCCTGGGGTTTACAAAGCAGACACTGACAACACATTGCTCATTATGCAGATAAAACATTTGCAGCCGCAAGGCAGGTCACAGATCACGAGGAACATTTCTCGGTAATTAATTCTTGTCACACAAACATGAACAACAGTCAGCAAGAATAAATGGGTGAAATGTCCCAGCTTGTTCCAACAAAGCAAAATGTCGGTTTAAAGGACAAAATGACAGAACTGATGTAAATTTTAAAATGCAATTTTCCACAAACGACCCTTGGGACATAAGTTCAACATTTTGTTCCAGAATTTGCGATATAATAAACAAACTTTATACATTCCATTGGGCAGCATGTGGTGTTTGATCACTAAGGACCTTCATAAGATAATATTCTCTCATCTATCTGCGTTAATTTATCTTTCTCCTATTTCTGCACCATTGCTGCATTAGTCTGATGTATGGATGTTGGGGTGGGGCAGCAAGCAAAAGCTAACATGCTGCAGCATATGGATTAGCACTGTAAACATAGACAACAAGCCAATATGCTACCACCTATTACAGCCGCTATAATTATTAATTTCTAGCCCCATTGGGTAAATATTCCCCAAACCCATCCTGAACTGGTCCATTTATCCTGATTAATTTCAGATTACACTTTATGCAACTTCTGTAATGCTAACTTTACATTAGGTGCATTACCGGGTATATAAGCACAGCAGGAGGTACCTATCATGCGACACATTCCTCCTTTTTCAGCTAACATATCTAAAGCCATGTGATGCTGCAAAGTCATAAGTCTGTTGGCTTGCATTTCCACTGCTATATTAGGTAACGCTCCTACAGTTTCATTTATTACAGCTTCCACCACCCTAGTCTGTCTTAACTCCCAGCTATTTATGCTAGATCCCTGAAATGGTATTAAACCCTTCAATGCATCCACAAACTGTTGCCTAGAAGTATCAGTTTGGTCGTACTCCCTTTAGTCAAATGGTGGTCAGAAGGTGCAAGAAAACTGGTGGCAATATGAAAGCTACATAAATCGTCTGGACCACCCGATGGGCAACCATACATAAGCATCTTGGCCACAAACGAAATAAGTATTTGATGAGGCAGTGAACAATGGGCTGAAGGACGTATTCAATTTTACTACTTTTTCACAGGTACTATTTCCAGATGTCACCATCCCTTGAGCACAACGGGAAGCGGGAATGGTAACATTCTAATGGCCAGACCATTGTCTTTGGTGCCATTCCTCTTTCTAAAAACCTTTGTCTTTGAGGAGGTTTTGAAATGCCTAAACTCATACGCTTACTTCTCTGTTCCTTCAGACCTGCTGCTCTGCCAGCAAACTGTGGTCTTTGTTAGATTACGGGGGTTTACCAGATTGTGGAAAGGCCTCACAAGGTAAAATCCGGTTTTGTCAATATCAGTGCCAATTAGTGTCCCCCAATATTTCCAGCATTGTTTGAAGCAGTCTGAGAAAATGGCAAGGGAACTAAAGGCATACTATGTTGTACAGCTGTTGGTAATAATCAGCAGATCGTTCTGTTAGTTCCCTGGTGAGTTTCATGCAAAGTCTGAACAAAAGTGTTTTCGTGGAAGGTTATTCTATGGGATAAATGTGATGAGTATAAGGTAAAATGGAAGTGCTTTGGCACAGGCGTAGTTTTGGGTATTATAGAATGTACAGTGTAATTTCCTTTAAAATACCATGTTAAAGCAAAATCATAATTGAAATAACTAATACAACAAAAATAATTAATAGTCTTCTCTTTCCCCTCACAGCATTATTTACCGGTAGTAAAACGTGTATTTCTTCCCTCTCAGCAGGGGTCGTAGGGTGGCCAAAGGGATGGAGCTCCATTCTTGCAGTTGATAGTCTGCAATGTCCTTATTTTACTAACCTTACTGCACAAGTTAGTCCATTAAAGGTGGCACTCTTGAGTGCCTGGCAGTTTGTGCTTGTTCCGTCCTAAGCACTTTCCTATCTAATCCTTCAAATTCCTTGGTCGTAAGGTATACCGTTGCGCAGTTGGTTGTGGGTCAAATCTTTTTGCAGTGGGCACTCAACAGTTATGACTCAAGCTGTCTCCTTCCGAAGGTTACTCAGGCCAAAACGGTGGGGCTCTTTTGACGTTGGACAAATGAATCCAGTTCTTATGACTATCGCACCACACTGCAATTTGTGTAACCAACAATATTTGTACCGGCCCTTTCCATCTGGGCTGGAGACTTTTTCTTCACAAAATTCTTGGTGAGCACTCAGTCCCCTGGCCTTATATTGTGTACTTCTCCTTCCAAAGGCAGGACCCAAATGTCTCTGACCTGTTGATAAATAGCAGAGAGGCATTGGTCAGTTCCTTACAGTATTCCAACAATGCAGAGTAAGACCAGTTACGAAACTTAGATGGAAATGCAATCCCATGTACGTTGGCTGGTCTACCCATTACCATCTCTAAGGGAGATAACCTATTCTTTATTTTCACTGTATTTCTCATTGTGCTAAAGGTAAAGCAGCCACCCAACTCAATTTACTAGATGCACATATTTTTGTCAATTTACTCCTCAAAGTGGCATTATATCTTTCCAGTAAGCCTGCTGCTTTTGCATGATATATTGAATGAAACGTTTGTCTAATGCCTAAACCTTGGCACACTAATTCCATTATTTCATTTGAGAAAGGTGCCCTGTTCTCACTCCAAAGGCTTCTGGGCAATCAGAATCTCGGAAAATATCCCTTCAACAATACTTTTGTGGTTTTCATAGCTGCACCAACCTCCCTAAATTGTGGGCCACTCTGAAAGCATACTGGATATCAGTATATATATTAACTCAATCCCTCTGGCAATTCGCATGCGCTGGTCAGTGCTATTGATTCGGCAGCCTAATACCTTTGAAAGTGTGACGAACGTTTTTCTTATTTTGGGGCCCGTTGTCCATCTATGTGTGTCCCATGTTCTTATTAGAACATTGTAATGTTGGAAGCTCCATTGAAAACAATGGAGTAGCTCCGGGCTTAAAGTGGCTGGTATAAGCCCGGAGCTTCAGCCTTCCAATGCTACTTTCTCACGCACATCTAATTAAGCTCTAGAAATTATTTGATGATCCATTTCGCATGACAACCTCTTAGTCTGGTATTTCCCTCTTTCGAGGAATATTTTTGGGGGCACAGGGTAGGCGAGAACCCCCCTTTGGGGAGGGAATGTTGAGGACGGTCCTCATGTTGCACTGGAAGGAGTATAGTTTGGGGTACTAGATCCAGACTGTGATGCAAAGGGTGTATGGGCAGTAGACAAATTCTGCACTAGGGGTGTCGAATTGGTCGGTACGGGTAGTGGTACCTGAGGTGGTTGTTGTGCAGGTACTGCTCCTGGGAGCATATTAAGCATGGGTGGTGGATGCTGCGCAGTATTATACGGGGGCTGTTGGTCAAGCAGTTTGTCCAATTATGGGTCTCCCTCCTTATTTTCACATTTCTTTTTGGGATACAAAACATTTATCTGTTCCATACCTTCTTGTATTTTTTTACCATCATATTCTGATGCCTTAGCCTACAAATTTTAAAAACCACAGACATTGAAGGGGAAACCTTTTTGTGCATGACACATTCTTGCAAATACTGTAATTTCCCAAGATCACAAGTTCAATTTATGGGAAATTGCAACTCTTTATTTGCCTTGGTATATTTATTCCGTAAGTAGTTGTATACGTTCATAATTACTCCTTTTTTTTTTTTTACCATCAAATCCAGCCTGGGCTGTCTTCAGCAGGATTCGGTACAGCTTCATCTAAACTCTTCCCTGAGCCTACACAACAACAACATTTTTTAATGCATTTTTTCATCTTGGTACTAATCATTCCCCATTTATATTATCTATATTCCTCTAAATTAGCAATCATTCAAAAGAAAAATGCACAAATACAATCTCACCAATATATAGTCTGCCTTTATCGTCTGACTCAAGCTGGGAAAATGCCTTTTCCCCCAAAAAAACTCAGCTCGGGGTCCTTTCCCAGGGAAATCCTGTTGTCGTGAGGCCTGAGTGGGACTTCAGATGGCAGCTGCAGAGAAACTTTGTCTCCTTGATGCACAGCGCCCCTCAATCAGTTGGTCCCAGGTCGCTTCTCCACGACAAATCTCAAAGCTGGTGGATGTCCATCAGAGTGGTCCCATCTTGAGTGCCAGTTGTGGAAGTGTGCTCATTATCGTTTCCAAATCTTCCACTTAAATTTGAAAGAAATCCAGCTGTCAGAGGCAACTGAAGATACAAAATGCTATTTATTTTGCTCGAGCAGGTGCACCACTTCAGAGACTAAGATGGCCATGAAAGAATGAACCACTACAAAGGCTTCTCAAGTTACTTAGACATTTACACTATACTGAGTGAGTGTAGACCAAGTCCAAAGGTTAATTATAGGCGCACCTTGGGTTTGCAAAGCAGACGCTGACAAACACATTACTCATTATGCGGATAAGAACATTTGGAGCCACGAGGCAACTCACAGATCCTGAGAAACATTTCTAAGTAGATAATTTAGAGTCACACGAACATGGCAAACATCACCTAGAATACATGGGTGAAAGGTTACAGCTTGTTCCGATTAAGCAAAACGTTGGTTTAAAGGACAAAATGACCGAACAGATGTTAATTTTAAAATACAATTTTCCACACTTGTTTATTATTCTAACCCCTAGATATCTAAACGCCAGTGGTGCTAACTTCCGTGCCTGCAATGCCATCAGATCTATTCTCTCTGCTCCCTTTGAGTTGGTAGGAAGAGGCACGACTTGGCCATGCTTATTCAGAGACCTGATTGTTCCCCCGAAGCCGTGTAGTTTATTTACAGTAGTGGCAGGCTCTCCCTGCATTCTGTCACATAGAGTAGAATGTAGTCTACATATAAAGAGATGGCGTGGGTAAAGCCATATATCGACCAGCCATCCTGTTTTCCCAACCTGGTCATATGACACACCAGAGGTTTCATTGTCCACGCAGAGTGCAGGTGAGAAAAAGGACTTCTCTTGCAGGGGATACTCATCAATAGTCCTACGCACTGAATAATCCTGTCCCATGTGCGGAGACCCCGGAGCATTTATAAAATTATATGCATATAAATATATATATTCATGCATGTTTTACCAAATCTAAGGACTAGTCTGGTGTTAAACATATATATATATTTATATAATGCATAAATACATATGTATACATACACATATAAACGTGCAGGCTAAAACACCAAATCATGCTTAAATATGCCAATATTGCATTGTATTACATTTAAAATAAAACATACATTACAACATTTCCATGACATAGAGAAATGTACTCTTAACTTGTTTGAACATAGCCTTTATTTTTAAGGGCATAGGCAAGGAAATATCAGGCAGATTAGCCCAGAAGGCTGCATATAGAACACTCATCAAAAACTGGCGCTGCGCCTTAAAGACCTCCAGGCTCCCATCGTGCCCTACAGGTGACAGTTAGGTCAGTTCTTTTTTCTGGCGCCTTCTGTGAGTATCCTGGAGCATTGAGCTTGTCAGTTAGTGGATTTCTCTCACTAATTGTTTTTGTGAAGCTGAATTCTTTTACTTCATTTGACATTTTATAGTACTAGCAGTACTATTCCACCTTTTTCTGACTTTACTGGGTTTTTTTTTGTCAGAAATTCAATTAATGTGTCACCATATCACCTTGGTGACATCCCTGTGTTTTGGGCACACCTTTGATACTTGAACAAGCAAGCTTCTACAACAAAGATGATTATCGTAGTTTATTTGAGTGTCATCATTAGTTTCATGATGTAGAAAATCTTTTTTCATGCATTAATTTTCATCGTTTTTCCATGTTACATATTTCGAAACTGCTCCAATGCATTTCGGGTAGTGTACCCTTCGTCCGGGAGCTCTGTGGGTAATAAAAGATATAGCACTAAGTATTGGGGTCGTGTTTTAGGATATCGTTAGCGTAGCATGCAGGTGGGGGTCAGTGAGGTGTGTTTATCAGGGTGACCGGCATCTATAAGAGTGCAACGAAAAGTGTGGTGGAAGTGACATGATGTTGAAACAATAATGTGTTTGTTGGTATTTTAAGTCCCTAAGTACGAGTGGCAGTTAAAAAGGCGTCAAAAAAAACAAAAATATATACCAGTGATGTATATAAAAAAAATATAATAACGAATTTGTTTTATTTTATTTTTTATATTTTTTTATATATATATATTTTTATATATATATATATTTTTATATATATTTATTTTATATATTATATATTTTTTTATATACATAACTGGTATATATTTTTGTTGTTTGTTGTTAGCTCAGGATACATTTGCTCGTGAATACTCAGTTCCCACCCCACTACCATAAAGAGCACACACGTTCACCCACACTTCACTGGTATTCACCCAACATGGCCGCCATATTATAGTCCTATCTTTCTATCTATTACACCTTCTCCTCCTTCCATATATCCCCTTCCGGGTTAACACCAGAATCACGGACGCCGGAGAGATGTCTAACAGCCACGGAGCACACTAACAATCTAGTAAGTCAGCAATAGTATGCCGCTGCCTATTTAACTTATGTATAAACGCGCATCTAACTTATGTTTAAACGCGCATTGCCAAACGAATGCGGGCAAAGTGGACCTTAACGCATTCTCTTACAACTCCTTATGTTTAGATAACCCGAACGTCGGATGACACGTGAGTGTTCAAGACGCCTTTCTAACTCCCACTCGTACTTAGGCACTTAAAATACCACCGAACACATTATTGTTTCAACATCATTTCACTTCCACCACACTTTTCGTTGCACTCTTTTAGATGCCGGTCACCCTGATAAACATACCTCACTGACCCCCACCTGCATGCTACGCTAACAATATCCTAAAACATGACCCCAATACTTAGTGCTATATCTTTTATTACCCACAGAGCTCCCGGACGAAGGGTACACTACCCGAAATGCATTGGAGCAGTTTTGAAATATGTAATATGTAACATGGAAAAACGATGAAAATGAATGCATGAAAAAAAGATTTTCTACATCATGAAACTAATGATGACACTCAAATAAACTACGATAATCATCTTTGTTGTAGAAGCTTGCTTGTTCAAGTATCAAAGGTGTGCCCAAAACACAGGGATGTCACCAAGGTGATATGGTGACACATTAATTGAATTTATTGCATAGACGTGTGCCAGGACGGACACGCCACCTGTTTAGTGCACCCAACCTCCGAATACAGATTTCTTCCAATTCACAAACAGACTTTGCCAAGCCAGCTGTGCGTCCCCCACCTATTTTTTCTAGTTTTTGTCAGAAATGCCAGCCTTGTTTAATAAGTGACCTTCTTGTGGGAAGAAAATGGCAAAATCCGACCCACACTCTGTCTGGATTGTGTGCTTGCCATCCTCACACAGACCTGACAAGTGTTACTACTGCCAGCAGTTCTCCAGAATGACCCTTTGTGGAAGGGAGAAGATCAAACTGCATGCCATGCAGGAGAGAGTAAAGGCATCTGCAAGTGGCCTGGAAAGACATCCTCCTAAAGAGCCCTCCTCTCAAGTAAGGTTTGAGCATAAGAAAAACGGGGAAAAAAGGAAACATCGGTCAGATTCATCATTGACAGGGAAAAGATTGCAGTCGAAGGTACCCTTATGCTCGCCGTTGGCTTCTAAGTCGTTGACAGGAAGACCTTTATCAGAGTCGACGCCGAAAGAACAATTGCCATCAAAGCGCACAACGCCAGGATTGGCAAGTAAGTCTAAGCCTAGACAGGCGTCAGTGATTCACCGGCCAATGTTGACTTTCTCTTCGACGGTCTAGGTCCACTTCACATACGATGGTGGAGAGCGCAGACGCTCGACGTTGAAGACGCACCAACATGGGCGGTCGCCGTCGAGGTCTCCAGTGCCGACGTCTAGGACACCTCAGAGGTCGAAAACGCCACTGACATTGAAGACTCCGACGTCGAAGACTCCACCGACTGCAAGCCTTGATCAGACGCTCGGCTGCACCGTCACTGAAGGCAGGGCGAGTTCGATCAACGTAGAGGACATCGCTGCGAGAAGAGCAACATTGAGACCTCTGTCCTCCCATACGTCTCCACCAGCTAAGAGGCAGATAATGACTTGATCACCTGTACCGGCGCCAAGAGATCCTTCGACTTTGAGGGAGATTCAAGAGGTGGAACCTCAGGATTCAACGTCTAAAAGGTTGACGTCCAAGAGTGTTCATCCTCCCCAGGCTTGAGAATTGTTTAAATTACTATGGAGCGCTCTCCGGTTCGAGAGCAGCATTCACCTTCGATCAACCTATCCCTGAGATGGATGAGGAGTGTGAAGGAGTAGAGAGTGCCAAGACGTAGTCCATGGTATGATTACTCTCAAATATAATCTCCATCTCGTACTTCTGAGGTGCACCCACCGACACCAACCACAAGGTCGCCTTGGATACAACAATCTCCAACTGCAAGGAGATGTCGATCGCAAGATTGCCTCTTAAGCGCTCCCAATCTAGATCTCGACTGTCTCATTCACCAAGACCTCAAGACTATAGACGCAGGTCTCCATCAGGGTCTACCAACTCCTCCAGATCTTCCTTGTCGTCCACTCCTCCCACCAGAGTAGAACCAGTGGATGATATCATGACGTTCAATGAGGTCCTTTGTGGGGGGGGCTGCAAAACTCAACATTGAGATGCCTTCCACGACTCCCTCGGCTTCTGTCATATTCGAAACCCTCCATCACAGGTCTCCCACTAGACCTCTGCTCCCTTTGGTTCCTCGACTTCTAGAACCAGCACTTCACACCTTTCTCACTCTTGCGTCAATTGGAGCAGTGCCACCATGCATAATCAAGAAATGCAGAGCTCCAGAATAGGATCCACTGTTTTGAGGTGCGACCCACCACCGGACTTGGTCATGGTATCCGCAGCAAGGAAAGCGCTCGTAGGGGCTTCCTCCTCTGCAGTCTCTAGTGATAAAGACAGCAAATCCATGGTCTCTAGGGAAGAGGATGTGTAACACCTCAGCCTCTTACATTAAAGTTGCTAGCGCTATCCCTCTCTTGGGACGATATGACCGTTCATTATGGGACTCTCTCTCAAGGTTTGCTGACAAATTGCCAAAAGAAGATCAAAAGGATTTTCAAGAGATCCTGCATGAAGGAGGGCTCGTAGCAAACCAGATCATAAGCGCAGCAGCCGATGCATCAGATCTGACAACTCATGGCTATTCATATGGCATCTGCGCTAGGCGATCTTCCTGGCTGAGACTCAGGGGCCTAAAACTGAAGGCCCAACACAGAATTCTCAACCTTTCTTTCAATGGAACTTCTCTTTTTGGCTCTCATGCAGATGATATGTCCAGAATGAAGTCAGAACTTGACACCTTGAAGGCAGCAGGGCTGGAGAAAAGGAAGGACTTCAGATGTCTATATCGTCCTTATTGCCGTGAATAGCAACAGAGGGTTCAAACCCCTCACTGGTCATCGCTGCAACATCTTGCTAGATTGCATTATCACCAGCTCTGACCTGGAGAAGGATGAGGGGCCTCCAGGCAAACAACCCCTTCGGCAAAACAGCAGCAGAAACAGTGATTGCTTGTTTCCCCTAACACTCTTGTAACATTGCTTGTTACGGGAAACGAGCACTCACTGTTACCCAATTGGGGGGGTGGGGGGGGGGGAGTATAATGTTTCACTTGGGCGAGTGGCTCAAAAAAACAAAGGACTATTGGATTCTCAATATTCTGAGGAATGGGTACTCAAACCGATTCAAATCCCCACCAGCTGCCATACCCCCTCGTAGATCTTCAGTACATCAGCTCAAGCTGATTCGAGCAGAGGTCTCCATCTTGTTACAATAACACACCATCAAAAAAGTTTCCTGGCTACAACCTTGACAGGGGATTTATTCCTGTTACTTCTTGGTCCCAAAGATATGTCTACCCAAGGACTACAGGCCGATACTCGAGCTCAGACTCTTAAATAAATTCGTTCTCAAAGGAAGATTCAGGATGTTGGTACTACACCAAATTGTTCAACAAATCCATCAAGGAGACTGGTGCTCCATAGACCTTCAGGACGCTTATTTTCATATCCCAATGTCTCGTAAGCACCGGAAATTTTTACGATTCAAGATAGTCCGAGCACTTCCAGTACAAAGTCCTTGCTTTCGGACTCAAATCAGCCCCCGCACCTTTTCAAAATGCATGGTGGTTGTAGCAGCTTTCCTGCGAAAGCAAAAGATTTTAGTCTTTCCTTATCTAGACGACTGGCTGTTCAAGAGTGCCTTTCTCAGTTGGGTCTGTGCGTCAATTACAAGAAGTCTATTCTCAATCCAACTCAGAGAATCCACTACTTGGTCGCGACCCTAGACTCCGCAAACACAAGAGTGTTTCCTTCAAAGAAGAGACTATCCTCAATTCTTCCTCATGCAGTAAAGGTCTCACTATGATAGTGGATGCAGAGTCCTCTTTTGTTGAAAGGAGTCCTGTTCCACCAGGAGGTCCCCAAACTTGTCACAGATCCAAGGCTGGGGAGCTCACATGGGACTTTTGCAGATTCAAGGGATGTGGTCGTAAAAGAAGAAAACGTACCACATCAACATGTTGGGACTCAGACCTGTACATCTAGCGCTCAAAGCGTTCTTTCCCTCCATAAGGACCCGTTCCCTGTTGGTTCAGACGGACAATAGCACAACTATGTTCTACCTGAACAAACAGGGAGGGACCAGGTCCAGACCACTATCTCTGGAGACTCAAGCCATTTGGAAATGGCTACTGGCGGGGAACCTGTCCATATCAGCTATTCACCTCCCAGGTACCCTCAATGTGCACGCGGATGATCTAAGCTGCAGCTTCGTCGAAGTGCACGACTGGGTGCTAAAAGACGAGGTAACACATGACATTTTTCGGAGATGATGTTACCCAGAAATCGATCTATGTGCAATGCGGCAAACTCAAAATGCCGCACCATCGCATCCAGGTACCCTCAACAAGGCTCCAGAGGGAATGCACTTTTGATTGATTGGTCAGAGAAATTACTCTACACTTTTCCACCAGCCCCTCTCATACCACTGGTGATCAACAAACTCCGGGACCAAGATGATTCTGATTGCGCCAGAGTGGCATCGCCATTGGTGGTATCTGGACCTTCTACATCTTTCTAAGATGTCACACAGGAGATTACCATGCCATCTGGATCTGTTAACCCAGTTTGGAGGGAAGGTCTGTCATCCCAACCGTCCATCACTGAGATTGACAGCATGGCTTCTGAGTTCCTCCAATATGGTCATCTAGGCCTCTCGCAGGACTGCATGCAGATTTTGAATAAGCGAGAAGGCCATCTCCGAGGAAATCATACGCTTTCAAATAGAAGCGTTACTATCTGTGGTGTACAGCCAACGGACATAATCCCATTCTTGGCAAAGGACAGGTGATTCTATCATTCCTTTTGTACTTGGCTAAAGCAAAGATTCAGGCCCTATGTTCTACAGAGCCTTAACTCGTTTTCCATGCTTTATAAGTGTTCAGCCATGCAACAGTTGATGTTGCACCAATGATATTGTGCTGCATAATTAAATACTTATAAGGTGCCAAAGGCGAGACATATTGGCTATGCCTATGCTTGTTTGTAAAGCCCCTTTGTTGAAAGGTCACCTCAAAACACTACAAATTGATATTAGAAATAGCAGGTCTGATCTGCATAGGCATGGCCCGACATAGTCCTGCTCCAAGAAACACATCTAATAAGGAATCATTATAAGATCCTTAATAGATTTGGTTATACGCTGAGGGCGCATGCCGGCTTTACCACAGGCTCGAGAGGTGCTGGGATACTAATTAAAAATTCCCTTCCACTGGTGATCAGACAACATTGGGTGGATCGCCTAGGGCGCTATGCAGCTATCACTGGACAATGGGAGGGCCTGACCCTTAATATTTTTTCACTCTATGTTCCCCCACGATTACATGGTACTGCCCTTCCCGATATTGGGAAATTGCTCCTAGACATGCCGGCGGGCATCCTGCTTCTGGGGGGAGACATGAATGAGGTTATGGCAGAGGACATGGATAGGTCATCGGGTTCGGCATCCAGAGGGAGGGTGGGTCATCTCAGAGATTTTGTGCAGGCGATGGGCCTGGTTGGACCTCTGAAGGGCACACAACCCCCACACTCACTATACACACATATCTGCGGCGCATGGGTCGGGTTCTAGGCTAGATTACCTATTCACACAGGTTTGGGGTATGAACTCCTTTCACGGTGGGAGCCATAAGGCCAGAGGCATCTCGGACCACTCCCCAGTGGAGGTACAGCTACTGGGCCCTGGGAGGGATTGGAGTGCTCCCCCTAGACTCAACACTTTCATGTTCAAAGATCAAGAGTCTATGGGGTAATACAGATGACGTCGGCCCGACCGAACGTCCCTGCGGCCCTACTGTCGCTTGACGCTCATATGGCATTCGATAGTATAGAATGGCACTATATCAACGCGGTCTTGGCCAGGATGGGGCTTGGGGACAAATTCCGAGCGTGGGTACGATTGTTATACACCGAACCACTGGCGAGGGTCAGAGTGAATGGATCCTTGTCTAAGGAGTTTCAGTTAGAGCGAGGCAGGGCTGCCCGCTCTCCCCGACCCTCTTCGCCTTGACCCTGGAGCCTTTGGCGACCTGGGTGCGGGCGGACCCACTGGTGTGGGGAATAGACCTGGGGGGCGGTTGGGAAGAGCGTATTTCATTATACGCTGACGATGTCCTGCTGTACGTCCAACGTCCTGAGGCTTCAATCCGGAGACTGTTGGAGATTCTCCATAGGTTTGGCGCCTTCTCAGGCTACCAGATCAACTGGGGTAAATCCCTGGGTCATGTACTGGCAGGCCCTACGCCGTGCATGACGGGTGAGTGCGGCGGGCTTGTATGGAAAGAGGTGTTTCGGTATCTGGGGATCTGGATATCGAAGACAGAGGCGGAATATATGCGCCTGAATGTGACGGCTCAATTGGAGCATCTGCCTGGCGATGGTGTACACTGGAAGACCCTCCCGCTGTCCCTAATGGGCCGCACGGTCTTATTCAAGATGATGGCCCTCCCTCGTCTGCTCTATGCGTTGCAGAGCGCGCCGTTCATGGTGCCAGAGCAGTTCTTTCGAGCAATTGAATCGGAATAGCGTTCTCTGTTGTGGAGCGGGGGCTGTCCTAGGTTAGCTCTCAAGAAGTTACAGAAAGGGGTGTATGAGGGGCGGCTCGCGGTCCCAGACGTCCGCCTGTATTACTGGGCATCCCAGCTAGTAAATATTAATGGTTGGGTGTTCGCATCTGTGGAGGAACCGGCGTACAGGGTGGACCGCATGGTCTTTGGAGACGCGACCTACCTGGCTGTCCTCTACCATAGAGGAAGATGCCGTAGGACTCTCCCGCCTCAGACGAATGCAGTGGTGGAGGTGTGGAAGAGAGCGACGAAATTGCTGGGATGGGGAGCGAAATTAACTGCCCAGACCCCCGAATGGTCCAGGAACTTTCTCCCGGCAGTGGCCAAACTGAAAGGCCTTCGCTCATGGAACCTTATCGGCATTGATAGACTAGGGGACATTTGGAAGAGAGGAGACATGATGGCATTTGCATCCCTACAGACGGAATTTCAGATGGGAACTGGGGAGTTCCTGCATTACCAGCAGCTTAGACATGCCATCCTGGGGCATTTGCGGTCGGGGGACCACCTTCCGGAATATGCCCCGCATGAGGACCGGTTGTTGATGGATCCAATGATAGATAAAGCAATCTCCCTCACTTATAAAAAACTGATCAATAATCTGACTGACCCCCTGGGCCCTCTGAGGGAGAAGTGGGAGACAGACGTAGGGCTACTGGAAGAAGACGACTGGAGAGAAGCATTGCAAGGCCCAAGGGAGGTGGCGATTCGGGTTCGGTTCAGGCTGGTCCAGCTTCGTATATTACATCGCTCTTACACCCCACGCACGACACAACACCGGATAGGCTACGCAGATTCAAAGTTTTGCCTCCGGTATAGTTACCAGTACATCTGGTAACTATACATTGCCTTCCATGTCACCTCGCTTTTAGGTTACAACTAGGATTGGCGGGTCATCGTGCTCGCATCCGTGAAGAGTGGTAGGTAGGAACCCCACCACGTGTAGATGGTTTTGCACTTAGGTCCTGATGCAATGCAATGGATCAGTATTGGGCGTGATGCATGAAACATGTCGACCACATTGTAAGAGTTGAGCTTTGCTCCACTGCACCATTAAGCCAGAGAGCAGCCACTCCACTTCTCTTTTAATAAGGTGGATAACCACCCTAATAAAAAGTTTACTCGGGTTATCCATCCTCATTTAACACCACTCACCACCCCACATCTACACTGTCTACTAGGGCCCTCACACCACCATACAGCAAGGAACAAAAGATCTCCGCCAAGGAGCCCCTTTATGGGTGTCCGTCGGGTATTGCAGCACCGACCTGACGAGGAGCAAGTCCATATGATGAAGCATGACACCTAGCTTGCTGGGTGTGTGAGGACTCTAGTTCCGAAAAGGAGATTCCCTTCCTCCTGCCTCTTGAACACTTTGTCCACATATTCTTTGGGGAACAGCATACTCTTTATGTAACGTATTGATGAGTAATCCCTGGAAGAGAAGGATAATTTACTTACCTGTAATCCTAGTTCTCTTCCAGGGGTATACTCATCAAAGTCATAAGCAACCCGCCCTCCACCCCAGACGAATACCATGTTTATAGCAGCACTCTATTTCATGATGATCACTATACAATATAATATGCTGTTAAAAAGATCTGAACTTACAGTCACCTGTGGGGCATGATGGGAGCCCTGGAGGTCCTTGAGGTCTTAAAGGCACTGCGCCAGTTTTTGATTGTTTTTTATGCAGCCTTCTGGGCTAATCTGCCTGATATTACCTAGCCTTATCCCTTAAAAATAAAGGCTATGTTCAAACAAGTTAAGAGTACATGTGTATGTATATATATATATTGATGTATGTTTACACAGGACTATTCCTTAGATTTGGGTAAACATGCATTAACATGTATATATATGCATATAATTTTATAAATGCTCCGTTGTCCCCTCACATTGGCGGGACTATTCAGTGCTTATGACTTTGATAAGATCCCCTGACCTTTAAGTAAAAATTAACAAGCATTGGCATAGCCAATAGGTCTCGCTTGTGGGACCTTATAAGTATTTATTTTTGCAGCACAATATCCTTGGTGCAAGAAGGATATTGTGCTGCAAAACTAAATACTTATAAGGTCCCACAAGCGAGACCTATTGGCTATGCCAATGCTTGTTTTAAATTGGGTAAGCACAGTGATTGCAACAGTCCTAGTGTTCAAAGGGAAGATGTTTACGCATGGAAACATGAAGGCAGGAAAGTTAGAGAAAGAGGGGTGAGGGGTGGCGAGGTCTGGCAGGGAACAGATGGCCTGGCCGTGAAGCAGGGGGCGGGGCAGTGCTGGGGAAGCATGTGGGACGGTGATTGATGCCTTTGATGTGGGGAGGGAGGAGAGCCTTTTGCGAGCAGATGTCTGGGAGGTGTGGGATGAGTGCCTGATGCGCGTTCACGTGGTTCACGTGAACTGCATGAAAACGCCATGAAAACGCCAGCAAAAAGCTGGTGGTTTCATGATGTTTTCGCTACTTGAATTCTCGCTCCGCTCGATGCGCATGCGCGCATCGATAGGTCGCGAGACCTAAAAACTGATCTTTTTGTGTAGTGATAATCAGTTAACCCCTCTTGACTCCTCGGAGTAGCTGGGCACTTTATAAAAATAAATAACATAACATAAGTATACCCCTGGAAGGGAACTAGGATTACAGGTAACGTATCCATCCCTGTCCCATCCTCTCTGAATAGGCCAAGAATTTAAAATCACCCTGACTAATTTAATATGGACCGTGTGCGATGAATTTAGCAATTTTATCCATTTCGTGATAGTCTCTCTAAAGCCCATAAAATGCATTAGCAGCCACAGATAATCCCATTCCAAGGAGTCATTAGCCTTCTCTAGGTGTATGGAGGTACCTGGTGCTCTCAGCCAGTCAGGATGGACACTGCGGATAACATGGAACAGCGTATGTAAATTGGGGTTTTCCCAGACAGGAGCAAGAATCTACTTACCGTTTTACAGTTGGGGTTTAGTAATGAGAGCTGGCTATATGATCCCATTTCAAGGGGGCCACGGTCCTCTTTGTGGAGCACTACTGTAACTGCTTTCTTAATGGTAGGAGAAAGTATACCCCTCGTTAGCACTGCAAGATAGGGGTCCTGAAAAATATTATGAAACTCCAGGGGAAACCCATCACTCGCTGGCGTTTTGCCCGTAGGCAACTACAGTGGGGCCAATTTTATTTAATCTAATGAATTTTATATTTCCAGGTCCTCCACCTGTTGTGGTACCAGCCTGGGCAGGCCGGCTTCCTCAGTTCAGCACTCCGTCTCATTGTGTTGTTTAGTGTGTTTAGGATATTGATGCTGGTAGTAGACTGTAAACGAGGCAATTATGTCTGCTTGGCATAGTGCAATCTGTCAGTTGGTACAATGGATCACTGTCTTGTCATGGGAATGCTGCACGAAACATTATCTCCAACCTGTGTTCTGTTTTATCCTCTTCTGATTGTCTTTGTGCCAATTATTCCTTGTAATCAAAGAGAGCCAGCCACTCCCAAAAGTCCCTCTGTTTTGCTGTCAGTCTTTCGAGACTCTCCGGTTGACCCATCACGGGGTGTTCCAGTAATATTAATTTATAATCGGGATTATTAGGCTTTTATTTAGAGTATTTCTTAATCCAACCATGTTAATAATTTTTATCCCCCTCCTTAAAATCTTTTTAGGTGTCCCAGATCACCAGCGGGTCATTAATTGAGCCTGAGTTTGTGGTGAAAGGCTGACTAATTTCTTCACTTAAGGTGTGGCTGAATACTGTGTTGTATAGCATAATTGGCTGAAGCGCTGCATGGGGATCCACACCGGAGCGTTTCTGAACTGCAAAGTGGCCTTTAGTGGATGGTGGTCAAATATCGATTTTGCCAAATACTCCGATCTGAGCAATTTAGTCTTTACCCCCAACATATAAGAGAAAAATTACGTCCGTTTGATTTCGAAATGAAAAGTTATGAAAGCCTTAATGTGAGAATCAAGAGTTGTCCCAGTTGTCAAAAAGGGCTTAGCTCTGACTGGGGGACCTTGAAGACTTAAGAGTTTAATAGAGGATTGAATACATGAACATCTGGTACGAAGTGTGTGTATGTGTAACTGGAAACCCAGTTGCAAACTTTTTGTTAATGGTAGGACAAGCACCCCTTTTGAGGAGCAAGGATTTAATGTTTCTCAGATTAGAATTTCTGGATTATTAATTTTGAGCCTAAATCGGTACAGTTTTAACTATCAACTGATTGTATTGAGGATTGTCCTTCGATTGACTGTGTTTTTGTAGTCTCGATCTACATGGAGTCTGATCTGCGTAAGGTGGGTGTGAATTTTGAAACCGGTGGTTTGATGTATATGGTGAACAGCTTCTGGTTTATAGATCCTTGTGGACATTGCTTGTTTATATTATTTTGTTTTTTTGTTGTAAAGAGGAGCAGGTTGGTATGGATAGTTATTGGAAATAATGATTGAGCATATGCTCAAGCAATAGGTTAGCTACGCCTTTAAGTTGATTTGCTGAAGGCATTAGAGTACGACATCATAGTCAACTCTGTCAAATGCTGCAGTGAGTTAAGCAATCATTAACATTTTGACATACTTACGATCTCTTGATTTGCCTATAGTAACAGAGGAAAACAGAGCTGGTTTGGTTCCTTATTAGGGATCCTGTCTCTTGTTCTAGACTCTTATTTTCAATTGAGTTGTTCAGTATTTTAAAACAATTCATTTGATAAATTCCTTGGAACCTCTACCATTCGCCGCTAAACAATGCACTATCATTTTCATTGAGCTTGCATTCCATGTCCTCTGGATGTAGCTGGTTCCAATATTACTACGTGGAAGTATATTTTTGTTATTTTTCAAACCTTTAAATCGTACATCAACTCTTAAACCAATTTTCTTTAAATCTATTGTTTAATTTCCTCAATTCTTCATTATTGCATTTGCAGTTTGTTTGCCTAACCCCTCCTATTTGGTCTGACATTGTGCGTTGGGACATTTTCATGAAATAAGAAATAAAGCAATTTGTTCTTGAGAATCCAGAAATGTACATTTTGAGGAAAAATCAAGAATCATTACTTGTTGAAGACCTTGCTAGGCATTCCCAACACTCACAGACCACGCAAGAAATCTAGGATTCATCCTAGATGACATGCTCAACATGACTGCTCAAGTCAATGCTGTGTGCACCTCCTTCTTACACATTCTACTCATGGTACGAAAGATCTTCAAATAATTGCCTCTGAACACTAGCCAGGCCATAACACAAGCACTCCTCACCAGCAGACTGGACTCCGCCAACAGTCTCTACGCCAGAATTTCCACACAACTCCTACAAAGACTAAGACCATCCACCGCCGCAAGACTCTTAATCGACCACCCACGTCACACTGCACCTCAGGAAGCTCCATTAGCTCCCCATTCAAATGCGCAGCCAATTCAGTCTTCTCATGCACACATACATAATCTTACACAGCACACGACCAGAATACCTGAACAGCCACATAAACTTTCACCAACCCTCTAGACACCTACGCTCTCCCTCACACTCGTTTGCACACATTCCCGCATCCACAAAAGCAAAATTGGAGGTTGCTCATTCTGCTAAATCGCACCCAAGACACGGAATAACCTCCCTCATCAGAGCTTCCTCCTCATTTTTTGAGTTCTGCAAGAAGCTGAAGTTCTGGCGCTTTGTATAAGCACCTTGGGGACCCCACACCTATACTCCTGCGCAAGCGCCTTGATGCCCTCTCAGGTGATTAGTCCGCTATACAAATTAATTTAGCATAACATTACATACCTCAACTTCTAACCTATTTAGAAACTATTCCGCTTTTTACATGTATCTGGGTGCCAACAGTCAGGCGGGCAACTAGAGCCAAATTTCGGGCGGGGACTGACCAATATTTCGGGGGCGGGGCTAATTCTAAGAGTGGGTGTAAGAAGGGCTGAAAACATAAGAAAAGTCTAATTTACATGTAAATTGTCGTTTATTGACCTGTTAACTACTCGGGTGCGGCTGCAAACAGACGGTGGCCAGCCCGCAAAGCTGTGTCAGCCCGGGCTAACACACACACGACGGGGGGGCTGAAGCCCGGTGAGCCCAATGGGTGTTGCGCGCCTGCCAACAGTGTGCTTTTGGATGGGCATTCCATTGCGTATGTTCAGCCCAACCACTAGTGATGGGAACCCACTGTGTTCCCTATAATGTTCTGATTGAAGTGTGAAAAGGACTTAGTCGAAATTCTCCATGGTGATAGTTTGAGGAAGGATAGAAGCCAAACCAGCATCCCACACCGCGTTCCCATTGCTCTGGTGTGAGATAACCCAAGGAAGTTGTATCTTTTGGTGTCCACTAACAGGGAGATGTTCTTTTTTTCCAATGTATCAGGAACACCTCTCAGCGCTTGTTCTGTAGGTGTTTTATTGCTAAAACAAACAGTGGCAAAGCCAATAGGTCTAGCATTGGCTACAAACTTTTAGCTTTGTCAATGCTTGTTTTTTGTGTGGTGTTTTTGTAATCGGTAGGTGCATGTTTTTTCATAAACATTTTCCTCCTAAATGAGGATTTCGATTGACAAATGCTGAAATGAAGCACCTACATCGAATGGTGCTTAAGTATGGAAATAGCTTTACCAGACGGCATTAGAGCCTAACGTTTTGATTGAACTGCTGCCTCCAGAACCTCAAGCAGCGGATGGCCTAGTCTGCCCCCCTCTTTACCCACCCCTGACTGCAGAGAGGGGCCACCTGTTGGAATAGCGATCGCCCCATGACTTAAGAGCTCTAGTTCAGCAGCACTTAGCAGTTTTGTGATGTCTGGGCTCCCCGTGGCTTCTGTGATGTGTTGCCCCGATAATAGCTAATAATGTTGCAGCTACGAACCTTGCATTGCTCTCGTATTGTGACTACCCGCCCCCCATCCTGCCTCTCAGGTTGAGGTTTCACTGAGGGAAGCGGTACAAGTATCCGAGTCATCCGCTGAGGCTGCACCGAGCCCTGCGTGGTTCTCGTGCTGTGGTGACACTGGAATGTTTCACGGAGCCCATATTGCAGATTTTGTCATCCAGGTTAGAGTTGGAATTCTGCATTCTATTAACAGCTTCTGTGCGAATCGGAGAACACATCGTAGGGTGCCAACCTTTGGAATTCCGGGTACGGGGGGTGAGGTAGTTACAGATTGATTTTTCCACGTTCCAAGGGTGGCGATTATCCCAGTGGTGCTTGTAGGCTTGAGACAAGACACGTCTGTCTGCAGGAGCAGCGTGGTTGAAACACATAATAGAGTGGTTGTTTTGAGAAGACAAGGGCAGTACAGTGTGCACTAGGAGTCGAGTAGTGTCGCAGATTCGCAGCACAGACAGTGCCAGGACTGGAGAAAGGCCTCGTGTGAGTGCCTCATTGGAATAGTCCCGGTTGGTGGCCTCCGTTAATTTGTGAGCTAGAGCCTGGGCTCATATTTTAGCCCAAGGCAGTAAAAGCTAGATACGTGCGATTCTGGGTGCAGATGCCCTTGGGAGCAAACGCTATAAACTTTCATCATGGCATCGTTGGCACGGTTGCTAAATTTCACAATAGACAGGTTGCGCTGAGTGTAAATGGCCTCTGAGAGAGTGATGATAGTCTCAGTGGCAAAATCTAAGAAGGCGTTCCGACGTCTCTGTGTTCATTAATCTAAGAAGTCTTGCCTGACATATGGACAGCCCATACAGGCGAGGCAGTACATGAAGATTCTAGGAGTTGAATTTTGAAATAACTAGTGAGTAAATCACGCCTAGATTCGGAAAAAAAATGTTAGTTTGGAAATAGTTCAGAAAAGTCAACTATATTGACTTGGACAGTATGTCTTCAGGTTACAGTAATTCAAAACCATAAGTGCCTTTTCTTTAATCAAATGAGAATCTCATTTGCTGTGATGTGCATTAATCTAAAACGGTTTCTATAGTATAGTTTTGTAGTTTAGTATAGTTTCCAAGTACACTTGCCTGCTAGGGAGCATCTTTTGTATTAAAATTATATGTAATGGTTAATCCTTTTCCAAGCATTTGCCTGTCATGTTATTTCTTTCAGCTGCGTATTTGTTCCCTTATTCATTTTGTGGCCTTCGTTTGATATAAAAAAAAATGTAAAACACAATATATAACCATCGTAGTAGCTTTCTATGGCTCGACCTGTTCACTTTGCAGTGCTTGTTCTTAAGTCCTAGATCCCTATGAAGTAGGGTAGAACCAGATTTTCAGGACGTTCTTTTACTTGCATAGTGGAGGCTTGCAAATCTTGAATAGTAGTGGTCGAGGGTAGAGCCCGTTCGTTTACTCCCAAGCAGACTCCTGTATCTTTTCACAGCCTCTTAAGTTATCTTTTTTGCCCCTGCAGGGTGATGTTCGAACTCTGCAATGCCTTACACGGATCGTCATGGACGGATCTGTGGATTTCTGGATATCGAGGAGCATGAGAGCAGTGGAAAATTTCTGCGGCGATATTTCATCCTGGATACACGGGTAGAAAGTCTTGTCTGGTATATGGATAACCCACAGGTGAGGCAGTACATGAAGATTCTCGGAGTTATTTTTGAGGGAACTAGTGAGTAAAACACACCTAATTTAAAACAAAAAATGTTAGTTTGAAAAAGGTTAAAAATGTTAACTACATTGATTGACTTGGATAGTTTGTCAAATCATTTGGTATGAAACTTTTTATTTTCAACCCTATCATTGAGTGTAATCTTTTCTCCTATCCTAACCCTAAACTTCTTGTCCCTAACTGTAGTTCTCTCCAACCCTAACCCATAGTTTAACACTAATTTGATGCCTAATCCTAATTTTTCCTTAAATTAAACATAGCTCTACCTCTGACGTAAGCCACACTGTAATTATAAACCCATCTACTTTTGTTTTCATACTTTTCTGTTCTCGCTGTTAATATTCTCACTAATTGCCTGTTCAAGTCATTGCCTTTGAACTACATATAATTCAATCTATTGATCAAACTTATTGCTAAACACAGTAAACAGCTATAGCAAGTGTATTGGTGCTAGTCTTATGGTATGCATCCCTTTGCTGGCATTAAAACAGCCCTTGTGGATTTTGGTGGGTGTCCCTCCCGGTGTTGGGCAGCATCTGATGGCAGGAAGGCCTTGAGTTAGTCCTTTAGCAGCAGCAGCCTTGTAGGTGAGGGCTCTTTGGAGCTTGGAAACTCAAACGTAGCACCAACTGACATGTGACCTGCTGTTGGAGGTAGGTCTCCTGATAGCAGATTGGCCTTAAATGGCTCATGACCCGAGGTAATCTAGCTGCAGAGGCAAGCCTGTCGAGGTAGAAGGCCAAATGACATCTGCAGCCCTTTTGTGATAGCTGGTACAGTTTTGGTCAGAGGAACTTCTTTTTCAAAGGCAAGCCAGCTGAAAGTGGCTGCTATATTATGGCAGAGGGAAACACCCCGAGGTAGTTCTCTGGCACTGGTTCCCCCAGAAAGGTTTTGAAGTAACTATTTGTTGCCCTGAAGATAGGCTTCAGATGTACTGGGTTGATTGCCTTTGGGACTGTGATGATGGAGGTTTTGAGAGGAGGATGCAAGGATACCCGAGCACAATGGCTCATTTTGGATAAGGACTGGTCACAATTAAGTACTCAACATATTTTTCCTCTGTCTTGGTTATCCCACTTGCATGCTGTGTGTGATAGGTGTGAATACTGCTTCTTCGTGTGTTATGTCCAATGTGCTGGCTCATTTACAAGCAAGGACTCAACAAGAAATTTCCAAACTTATTAAAATCACAGCCCAATTTTTAGAATGGCAAACTATTGCGACCCATCTAGCTTTAATGGATAAGGGAGGCCTATTTTCTTACCGTAAAAGAAGCAATTGTTTGTGATCCCCGCATCCTTGACTATACCATTTGATATCATACTGTTGCCAAGATAATGATCTGCCTATAAAAGTGGCAGATTGTGAACTAGCCTGGAGCTTGAACACTTTTCAGAGTGGGGTACTGGCCTTTGGCGTTGGTTCACTAAAATCACAAGGTTTCTGAAAAATCTTGTTGACACCAGTGAATTAGAAAATTTGAGAAACCCTTACTGCAGCAGAGCACTGTATTCATTGCTCTGAAAAATGTACTTTACATTGTATGATAACCGGCATCTTATCTCGTAGGATACTGGTTCTTAACCACCTGACCACAACAGTTGTTTTTACTGGCTCAGGTAGCACGCGGGAGTATCGATGGATCATCAAGCACTATAAAGACGTGTCGCGAACGTCGGATACACGGAGGGTAATCCGTGTTACTTCAGCGGGTATGCTGAGGTGGCTCACAGTAGTAACGCTGGGTGAGCAGGCACTGTGGCGGAGTGCCACGAGCGTAGACTGCACGGAGGATGGCCCGTGTCTCTTAAAGAGGGTACACTGTAGTGTTGCACGGCCTGAGTGCTTGAGGTGTCTCCTGGGATACCTGCTGAAGTAACACTGATTACCCTCTGTGTAGCCGACGTTCATGGCACGTCTTTATAGTGCTTGATAGTCCTTCGATACTGCTGCGTGCGACCTCAGCATACACGCTGTAGATCCACACGTCCTGCTAGGAACTCACGGCTACTTTTTCACAAAATTTTGACTGGATTTGCTACAATCTGATATAACTGTACGGGTTATATCCTTCACACTCTTTCACGTGAAGGATAACGTTAGCAGCCAGGTTGGAATTATCACCGGCAGCTCGTATAAACTAAGACTAACATTGCTACATTCAGATATCGTAAATTTGTTCGGATATCAGTCAGTCTCACTTAAAAGACGCCATTACCAGCCGGGTTGGAATTATCACCGGCAGAGTGTTTATACAAAGACTACAGACCTACAGCCCTGAGGAAGTCGCGGGATTACTCCCATTGGCGACGAAACACGTGTCGTGTCGGCTGGTTTTCTTTTTTTCGTTTTGAATAATAAAATCAAGAATCAATTTACTGGAGATGAACATTGACATTACTTTGAGAAATCCATTTTGTCATTTGACTAATACCTTGTTCACGTGTGCCCAGGACTTGTTTCTATAGTAAATTGTGTAGGGCCTTTCCCTGCACACACTTAGGGGTTTAGGAATATCCCCTTACCTGGTAACACCGTACATCAACCACATGTGCAATAACTAGAAGTAGACGTTTACATAGCAGAGCGCCTATATTCCTGAGTCACTAACAAGCCCTCAGACATAGCAAAGCATATTTCTTTTGGCAGAACATCTTCCAGGAGTACACAATCACATTTCGGGTCTGCAAAGTCATCAGACACAGCAGATACACAAATGGAAACTTCATCCTCAAGGTCTTCAACCATTTTTCAAACGGTGGGGCCACCCAGACATAGATCTGTTTGCCACACAAACGCAAAATGCCCAACCTTCACCGCCAGGTTTCCACATCCGTTGACCAAGGGCAATGAGATATAGATGAACTGGTCAGGCAGATTTGCGTACGCTTTTCCTCCACTCCCACTCATTCCGCTAGTAGTACGCAAGCTCAAACAACAGTCTCTCAAAATGATCCTAGTTTCTCCAACATGGGTCTGGCAACCATGGTTCACAACACTTCTGGAACTCTCAATAGTTCCACACCAAAAGCTACTGCTCTCCCCAAACCTGCTTACGCAGAACCATGGAGAGATACAGCATCCAGATCCAAACCAACTGAATCTAGCAATCTGCCTCCTAAAGTTCTAGAGTTCGATTACATCAACCTCCCACCAGACTGTATGAACATTATTAAAGAAGCCAGACGCCCTACTACTAGAGCGTGCTATGCAGCCAAATGGAAAAGATGTAACAAAATTGACCCACTGGATGCTTCAATTCAGAACATTATTGGTTACTTGCTGCATCTACAAAGATGTTATCTAGCATACACATCTATAAGATTATATCTTGCTGCCCTTGTCGATTACCTGCAAAACAGACAACATTTGCCATTGTTCAGGGTACCTGCTATCAAAGCGTTCGTGGAAGGCCTTAAAAGAATAATTCCTCCCACAAAACTACCGTCTTCATTGTGGAATTTGAACATTCTTACTAGGCTCATGGGACCTCCATTTGAACCTCTACACAAATGCGAACTGCAATTCCTTACATGGAAAGTAGCTTTACTTGTTGCAATCACCTCTCTCAGGAGAGTAAATGAGATCCAGGCTTTTTTTTTTAATAAAATCTTTATTTTTTGATTTCAAGAATATAAAACAGATACAAAGAAACAAGATCATGAGTGACACCCCAGGAATGGAGATTATATGTGGGCACAGCAATGCAGTGGGTAAGCACCAGGCAGGTCCAAAGGTCATGTCCAGAAGGCGATCAAGGAGGGTAGCCGGAGCGATAGCAGGCAGAAGCACGCCTCGACCGCTGGATCTTTTTCGTGCGTACCAAGGGTGTCATAACCCAGGATCAACCAACAAAGAACCCCCCCCCCACCCATCCCACCCCCGTGGTGATGACAGCCATTCATACATACACACAAACCATCTGCACAGTTAGAGTTGAAACACGTGGAGCGCACGCACTGAAGAAGGGCAGACCGCTGATGGCAACCCCCGTGAAAGAAATTTAACAAGTGGGCCCCAGCGGAAGATGAAATTTTTAAAGTTGCCCAGGAAGATGTCCGCAACCCGCTCCACACTCAGTAACCTCCACAATCGAGCGTGCCATAGAGAAATCGCACGGGCATCAGGTTTCTTCCAAGCTGCCGCTAAGGTGAGTTTAGCCGCTCCTAGACAGAGCCAGAGTATTTGCTTGTCGGCTCTCGTCTGGTGTTCGAGACCGGGGTCACGAAGCCCGAGGAGGACATGTTCTAGAGAAGCAGAGACTGGATAGCCTAGTATGTCTTTGAGGTGGAACAAAATCTCTTCCCAGTAGGGGCGAATGACCGGGCAATCCCACCAAATGTGGCGGAAATCCCCCAAGAAACCACAGCCCCTCCAGCAGCGGTCAGACGAGGTCGGGAAGATACGGTGTAGCTTGGATGGGTAGAGGTACCAATCCATCATGGTTTTGAGATGGGCCTTTCCGAAGAGCCACCGAGCGGTTGTGGGCCGTGATGTCTCGCCAAAGGCCCGCCCATTCCGCATCAGGGATGTCTCTGCCGAGCAGCTCCTCCCAGTGTCCCATATACCGCGGGCGGGGCGACACTGCCGTAGTGAGCAGTAATTTATAGAGAAAGGAGATGGCTCCCTTTATGGTGGCAGTTCGTAGGAGAAAGGCCTCGAAGACAGACGGCGATCTCGTGGCCGCATCCCCCACTCCGGGGGAGGCAGCCCAGTGGAGGAGCTGTAGATGGTGATACCGTTCAGATGGAGGGACCCCATAGTCTCTCATGCAGTTAGCGAAGGTAAGCGGGACGGTTCCGTGAAAAAGGTGAGTGAGTGCTCTACAGCCGCCCTCTCGCCACAGGCGGAAGGGGCCGTCCTGCAACGCCGGGGGAAAGGCCGGGTTGAAATGAATGGGGGTGAAGGGCGACGGGAACGTCGTCCAGCGGTCGTCGCCCGAGACCGTGTCCCATACTTTCAGCACCGTGCTGGTGGGGGTACTGACGTAGGCATTCCTGGGCCTATCACCCTTGGGTTTCCAAGCTAGGTCCCAAACTGACCGGCCCGCGATACTCATGTCCATATGCAGCCAGTGTTTTTCTGAGAGTTGCTGGGACCATTCCACCAGGACTCGCAGTTGTGCTGCCTTATAGTAGAGGTGCATATCAGGAAGACCTACTCCCCCCTCCGATCTCGAGCGGCGCAGTGTAAAAAAGTAGAAACGGGCTCGCCCGCCTTGCCAAATGAAGCGAAGCATCAAAGTTTTAAGGCGCCTAAAGAAATCCAAATCTAGGGGGATGGGAAGGGCTTGAAAAAGATAAAGAAACTTGGGGAGGAGCACCATCTTGATGGCATGTATCCTGCCGAGCCACGAGATGTATTTGGGCTTCCAGCGGGCTAAATCAGCTCGCATGGACGTCGGCATCGGAGGGAAATTGGCTGTGAACAGGCCACCCACCTTAGGAGTCAAGTGTACCCCTAAATACAAGATGGAGCCGGTCGCCCAGGATAGGGGGGGTCAGAAGCCGTACCTGATCCGCTTCAGTCGGAGACAGTGTAAGGTTAAGGATGTAGGACTTCCCAAAGTTAACCCTAAAGCCGGCAACCGTTTCAAAGTCGGACAGAACCTTCTGGATATTTGGAAGCGAGCTGGCTGGATCTCCAACCGACAGGAGAACGTCGTCCGCAAAGAGCGAGATCTTGTGTTGTTCCCCTGTAAAGGGGAGGCCCTGGATCCCCTCATGCTCCCTCACCACCAACGCTAGCGGTTCAATGCTCAGCGCGAAGAGCAGAGGGGAAAGGGGACAGCCCTGCCTGGTCCCGCGAGAGTGGGAGAAAAAGGGGGACAAGTGGCCGTTAACCGACACCCTGGAGCGGGGTGTACCGTAGTTCGCTCGAATCATCGTGATAAATTTTTCCGAGAAACCAAAGGCCGCCAGGGTGCGGAACAAAAATCCCCAGTCCACACGATCAAAAGCCTTCTCCGCATCCAGGACCACTAGGACTGCTGGGATGCGGAATCGGTTGGCCTTTTCAATCAGATGGATCACCCTCCTTAGATTGTCATGGGTCTGTCTGCCCGTGATAAAACCTGACTGGTCGGGGTGTATGAGGATCGGCATGAGATCCTGGAGGCGTCGCGCAATGATAGCGGAGTACAATTTCGCATCAATATTCAAGAGGGAAATCGGCCGGTAAGAGGAGCAACTGGAGGGATCCTTCCCGGGCTTAGGAATGACAGAGATCACTGCCTCGGCCATCGTGCCCGATATGCCTCCCGTCTCAGCCATCGCATTAAAAAGCCCAACCAGATAGTCACAGAGGTCGGCAGAGAAGGTCTGGTAAAAGAGGGCGGTGTACCCATCCGGCCCAGGCGCCTTGTGAGGTTTCAAGGCCTTGATGGCGTCCAGAACTTCCTCCCGGGTGAAGGGGGCCGTCAAAAGGTTGTTTCGGGCCGCAGTGACCTGGGGTAGAGACAGGTTTGCGAGATAACGCTGTTGCACCTCCGAGTCGAGGACATCACTGCTATAAAGGTCCGCGTAGAAACGGCCAAACAGGGCCGCCTTTTCCTCGTCCCGATGAAGCGGGTCACCCGCTTCACCGCGCATGCCTCCAATATATTCCCTCTCGCGCTTGTCCCGAAGCTGACGGGCCAGATGCCGCCCTACCTTGTCTCCCTGCGCGTATGCGGTATGGCGCAGCCGCAGGAGCATAAATTCCGCCCTATTGTTATAGTGGGCCCTCAGTTTCCCCCGAACCGCCGTAAGAGGGCGAAGAGTAAGGCGGGAGGGGTTCAATCTATGCGCGGCTTCCAGGGAGGCAAGCTCCACCTCAAGCTTCTCCCGCTCCTCTCGGCGCTGTTTGTTAAGATTGGCGTTTAAGGAGAGGCACGTGCCTCTCAAGGAGGCCTTGCAGGCATCCCAAGTATTGAAAATGGAGGTATCGGAGATGGGGTTCAGGGCCATGAAGTCCCGGATGGCCGTCCGCAGAGCTTTACACGAAGCATCATCCCGAAGCAGAGCAGCTGGGAAATACCATTTGCGCAGCCCGTCACCTTTCGCCGTCCAGCGTAACTCAAGCACCAATAAGCTGTGGTCTGAGACCGAGAGTGGGAATATGCTCGAGTCGCGGACATCCCCCCGCAGGGCCTGGCTGAGGAAAATGTGATCAAGTCGGGAGTAGGAGTGATGGACTGTGGAGAAAAAAGTGTAGTCTCGGGAGTGGGGGTGCAGCGCGCGCCAGCAATCAATCAAACCCAGGTCACCAATCATACTCTGTGTGGCAGAAGAAAATAAGCCGGCATCGGCCCTAAGAGTACCCGAACTATCCAGAGTTCTATCCCACACCAAATTAAAGTCCCCTAAGAAGATCAGATGACCTTCAACAAAGTTCTCAACTCTACGGAGCAGGCCCTGGAGGAAACTATTTTGCCCTGAGTTAGGAGCATACACCACCACAAACGTACAGAGCCTTTCGTGCAATAACCCCTTGACCATCAGCCACCAGCCTTCTCTGTCACTCTGCATTCCCAGCGGCTGAAAATGGAGGGCCGCTCGAAACAGAAGGGCCACTCCCTTATGTTTGGTGGGGGCCGAGGACCTATAAATAAGAGGGAAGTGCCTATGTTTAAGGCGAAGCTCATCCTTACGCGCCAAGTGGGTTTCCTGTAGGCCCACCACGTCTAACTGATGGTCAATCAGATACTGCCAAATTTTCGGGCGCTTCTGCGGAGAATTCAGGCCCTTCACGTTCCAAGTAGCAATATTAAGTGGCATTGAACCAAAGTAGTCCCCCCCGCCGTGCAATCATCTCATTCACTCGACCACTCACAACAGTCAGCCCATCAGCCCAATTCTCCCAGCTCCTCCACAACTCGGCAACATACATAACAGCCCAATCATTCCTGTCATCACCACCCCCTCGAACAGCCCGCCCAACCACCCCAACCCCCCACCCCGGTTCCCCCACTTCAACACCCCCGGAGGAATCCACCCCACTCCCACTCCAACCGCCCCCCACCCCACCTCCTCTCCCATAGTCCCCCCCCCCCCCACCCCAACACACCAAAACACCCATAGCACAAACAGTAAATGTCCCAAGGAAGTAGAACAGTCCGAAGGACTTCTTAGGGGACGGGGACCCTCCATAGGGCCTCCCAGGACCAAGGACCGGGGTGTCTTCTCAAAAAGTACTAACATACCCTCGGTACCTGAGTTCAAGGGCCCCTCCGACACCAGAAGGCCAGCAAGAAAGTTCAGGCCGCCCCGGAGCTCTGCTGGGAGGACATCTCCGTTACCGAGGCCACGGACGCCACCGCAGCCCCTCTCTCCTGCAGGCTAGTCGAGTGATCCGAACGTCTGCGGTTCGCCTCCGAGCCCACTCTGTGCCAAGAGGAAGATCGGCGCCGTCGTTGCGAAGGCGGGCTACTAGTCCCGGGTGCCGGGGACTCGTCTGCTATTCCCAGAAGCTCCTTTGCCTCCTGGAGAGAGCGAATCTGTGCCAGTCTGTTTTGCCATCGGAAGACAATGCGGAAGGGATGGCCCCAAGAGTAGGAGATGTTATGTTCCCGCAGGTATGCGGTCACCGGTCGGAAGTCGCGTCTCTTTTGGAGCGTCGTGGCCGCCAGGTCCTGATACAGCTGAGGTCGATGCTCCCGGAATTGCAGGGAAGGAAGGTCCCGCGCCTTCCTCAATATTCGTTCCTTCAGCTGGAAATCATGGACGCACACTAAGATGTCCGGGGGCGGACCGCCCCCACGTCTAGGCAATCCCACCCTGTGCACTCTATCCATTCTGATCTCTTGCAGGTCCTCCTCGTCCAGAATCTGCAAGAAGAGTGCCTGCACATATCCTCGAAGGTCGCCCGCCTCGCCATCCCATGGGACCGCTCGTATCCGGATGTTGTTCCTTCTTGAACGGTTCTCCAAGTCCTCCGCGTGGGCTTGCAGGTCCAGGTTCTGCTCCATAAGGCGCAGCACATCCTGCTGCAGAAGGTGAACATCATTCGCCATGCTCAAGTCGTGGTCCTCTAATGTAGCCACACGTTCTCCGATACTATCGACATCTCTGCGCACTTCGCGTAGATCTGACGCTAGCTGAGAGCGAAGCTCCGATATATCTTCCTTGATAGAGGCGAAGAGCTCCGTCATGAAGGCCTTGGTGGCAAGAGTCTCATCGTCCTTCTGCCCTTGCGAGGCACTAGGGCCAGGAGATGCCGGTGGCTGGGATCCCTTAAGCTGGCTCTCCTTCCCGGGTTTCCCTTTGCGCTGTGAGACAGACATCGTCGCTATGCCCTTGCCCACGGCAAGGCAGGCAGGCAGCACTATGCACCCACGGGGACCCCGTGAAGATGGCCGCCCCCGGGTGCAAGGGAGGGCGACGCTCCCCCGACCTCCAATGGCGACAAAACCCCCGCAGCAGAAGCGGAGGATCCAGGCGGGGCGTGCCGTCCCCCGTTCGTGGGCCCAAGACGTAGATCGCCCAAAGCTGGAGGGACAGGGCGCCCCCCTATCAGGTACTGCTCAGCAGGTCAGCCCGCTCGGTGGATACCAGACGCTAAGGCAGGACGGCACGGAACGGGTAGAACCCACTGATCTCTCCAGAGTCTTCAACACAAGGTCTGGGACAGGCTGTCCAGTGACACCACAAGTAGCTATTGTCTCTACAGCTGCTCTGGGGCCTCTCCCCCTAGTCGCTGCTACTCCACCTCCGGGCAGGGCACATGCGGGAAGCAGGGGGGGGGGGACAGGCGGCTCCTCGATGGTAAAGCGCTCTCACTTCACTGGGGGGAACCCCCAGGCACTTACGATTCAAGCCGCCGTTCTGCTGCACCTCCGCGCGGCCCCTCGTCCGTCCTCGGCCATCCAGACGCGGCCGGCCTCTCAGCGGGTGCACTCAATCCCACGTGGTCTGCTCCGTGGTTCGTGGGGACAGCTCTAGGCACCTCCAATTCACCGCAGTTGTGCTGGGGGCCCAGGAGCCCGGCCACACCCGGCTAATTCACGTTGCCTCCAGGGCACCGCACCCCGCTCTGATGATCGTGCCCCCGGAGTCAAACGTGTCCTTACTGCGGCCTGAGTGCTGAGCCGGGCCGCAGCGCACCGGCAACTGCAGCGTCTCCAACGCGGGCTCAAGCTGCGCGGCTCCGCATCCACGCCTAGGCCTCAAGCCCCGGACTTGCCTGCACTGCAGTCCGGGGGCGGCTCTCCACACGCCACCGCTCTTGCTCCGCCCCAGGTCCGGAGGCCGCCGTTCCCTCGATCCGGCAGAGGGGGGGGGTCGCCTCTCCACCGCAGGGGACCCCGAGGTCCGCTTCGCCCCCGAAAGTTGCCGCAGCGCACAGACGCTCTCCCCGTGGGCGGCGCTCCCCGGGGCCGCTCGAAGTCGCAGAGCGGCCGCCTGCGAATCCGCCGCAAGCTCTGCTCCGTCGCTAGGCTTCGTCGCGTCCGCTCCGGCCAGGGACCAGCCACTGCTCTCAGGGGGACTCCAGGGCACTCAGGAGGTCAAGAAAGAGCCCGGGGCAGAAGCTGGACAACGCTAAGCAGGGCCCGGCGCCGGAGGGATGAAAAATACGTCTTACTCCGCCGCCATCTTGGCCACGCCCCCGAGATCCAGGCTTTAACCATACAAGAGCCATTCTTACAGATACATCGTAACAAGTTGGTTCTGAGAACAAATCCAAAATTCTTTCCCAAAGTAATCTCTGCTTTTCATCTTAATCAATCTGTAGAGTTACCCGTTCTTTTCCCATTCCCAGATTCCGTAGCAGAGAGCTCTTCACACACTTGATGTTAAAAGAGCTATACTTTATTACATCAACAGAACTAAATCTTTTAGAAAGACAAACCAACTGTTTGTAGCTTTCTCTCCACCTCATAAAGGAAACCCCATATCCAAAGCTGGAATTGCCAGGTGGATAGTTAAATGCATTCAAATATTCCACCAAAAGGCAAAATGCACATTACCAATTCCCCCTAGAGCGCGCTCAACACGCAAACTAGGGGCTTCCATGGCATTCTTAGGGAACATTCCCTTAGATGTCATTTGTAAAGCAGCAACATGGGCTATGCCACACACCTTCATCAAACACTATTGTGTAGACGTTCAGGCTAAACAGGCTTCGGTAGACCAGGCTGTTTTTAAAACACTTTTTCAAACCCCTGCAACAGATTCAGGTGACCATCGCTATGGGAGAGCACTGCTGTACAGTTTATGCAAAAGTATGAATTCTGCAGTTCATAAGCCTCGAACGGAATATTCTACTTACGAGTATGCATCTGTTATAGGTATGTAGAGCTGCAGAATAACATACGCCCACCCGCCTCCCCGGTACCTGTATCTGTTCCAGTGTTATCTTACTTAGATACACTCACATGGACATTTTTTCTGTTTCTACCAAACTCCATCATTTCCCATCATGGCGAAAAACAATCTGAGGATGGAGTCAATGCCCATGCGCACTAACGTCCAAGGGAGGAGTCACCTAACTCGTGACTACAAAGACTTCTTCCAAGACAACAAAAAACTGCAATCATCCAAGCCCAACACAAGATGGTGATCTATGCTAAAGTATGATATTCTGCAGCTCTGCATGCCAAGAACAGATGCATACTGGCAAGTAGCATTTTCCTTACATATTTATTATTTGTTAAAGATAACACATTTTAGTGCCAGGTCTTTGACATTTGTGGTTCATGAATCATGTAGACTCTTTACACCACCACCGAGCATCAGGCCATAGCAGAAAACCATCTCAACACCATAAAACACCACTTCAAGACTTACAAACTCAGTGAATGCCAGACCAGTGAATGTCAGAGGACTACCTTAAATGTAACTCCTCCAAACCACAAATAATGTCTTATATCAACATTAACACATAATACCTATCTGCATTGGAAGTTCGGACTCCCACAACCTTATTGACTGAAATAAGAAGGTATTCACTTATTGGACACAGTGTTAACAGTACAATGTATCTTCCCTTAAACCCTTTTAAGTGCCCACATCCCTTTCTAGTCCTAGTGATACAGTGTCATAATTATGCAAGGGGACTTCCTAGGTATAAATTGTCAAACTACAATGAATCCTGAACACTGCAACCAGACACTGGTTGCCAGCTTCCTCAATATCCCTCCGCTTTACACCCTGCCAGTCTGTAGAACAGGGCTAGTCTTATCAAAAGCTATCAAGATTGGACGCACCTTTAATATAAATAAAAAAGAATTCATCAGTAGGAGTCCTTTTTCCATAAAGACATGCACGTTCTGGATCATGCTGCAAAATGAATAATAGATCATCCAGAGCAATCTAGAATTCAAAAATGGAGTAAAGTCCTGGCTGCTCCAAAAATCAGGACTCAAGTGACTCTCTGGGTACCAATCGCTCTGGTTTGCATATGGAAATGTATAAAGCTATCCCTCACACTACCTTAGCATGCCACTCTGTGCTGCTACATTTTGTGGTGCATTCTTTGAGCCACATGCAAGACACAGAGACAACACTTAGAAATGACACTTCAAGCAATGACTCTACCACCTGCATCTTTGACAATAGGCTGATGTTTAACAGCCTAGTCAACCAAGTAACCACCTACGCCTTCTACACACTAAAAATAATAAAAAAAATCTTCCCTTTATCCCTTCCAATCTCCCAAAAACAATTCTTTTCCAAATTAGACTATTGCAATGCGCTGGACATCAATATGCAACAAAAACTTCTGACCAAACTACAGACTTAACAAAATACTGCAGCGCGTCTCATGTTTGGACTCCCAAGCTACAAATCAGCATCCTGTGCTTTTAAACAGCTGGCCTGGTTACCTGTTAGAAAAGCAATAGCCTTCAAGGCTTTGTGCATTTCCTTCAAGGCATTATACAATATAGACCCTGAATACCTTAGTCAAAAATTCTCTTGTTAAGTTCCAAACAGGTCATTACGCTCCTCAACATCAAAAACGTAACTGTCAGAAAGTTTACAAAAACTCTTTGAGAAAAAAAAAGGTTTGTAGTTGGAACAGCCAAACTGTGTAATACCCTTCTACAGGATTTGAAAAATGTGTCCATTCTACTGCACTTTAAAAGGCCCTCAAAACATGGCTTTTTACCCAAAACACCTAGCCTGTATTTCACCTATGTATTCCAAGCTATACCGTTTCTCGCCCTCCTTTGTTCAAGGCAGCGCAGACAAACCTATGTGTATACGAATACTCTATAAAAAATAAATACCTTAACCCTGCCTCTACCTCATACCTGTTCCCGGCCATACATCTCTCTGCATTTACTTCTAACGGCTTTCGCGCTCATTGCTCCTTGTATGCACAGTTATTTGCTTTGCGCTTGTTTTCCTGAACGCTTTTTATTACTGTGACACCGCAAGAGCGTTCTCGCTCCTACGCGGTGTGTGCTGGTGTTCTTACTCGGCGCCGGGGACCTCTCGCCGCTAGGAGGCGAGAGAGGAGGCGCGGAGTGCAACGGAAAGCTTGCATTACTCGCAATCTTGGTAATTCAAGCATTGCACATGCATTCCTGAAGCAATCCGGTCTGAGGGAGAAGCCCGGCTGGGTCCGTAAGCGGCCGGGATGCTATTAATAGCTTAAAGCTGCCGACTGCTTGGTTTTGAACTTGACGCTCGGTTCCCTGTGATTAGTTAACGTGGGGGCCGGAGTCTGTACTTTATATTTACTTTAAACCTTCTGGGTTTGTATTAGACCTGAAGGCCTTATGTGGTACACTACCCAGACCGGCTCCCTTGCTATAGGGACGATTTCGCCCAATATATATTTCCTTTCACCAGCATTCTTGTGTCCCTCGGGCTAGAACCCCATTGAATTCGCAGAAAATCTGCATAAACATTTTAGGCTGACACCCAGCCCCCCAAAGATTCGGGGCCCTGTTGTGAGGCCAGGTGAGCTGATAACTAGACACCTTTAAATTAGGTCCCAGACCTCCAATAAGTAGATTATGAAATATCACGAGGATTGTCAAGTGGAGGGCCCTCTGGCTGACCTTCCCAAGGGTGATGCCTTCTATGAGGCTGTCGACACCTCCATCTATCGAGCAGTGGAGGAAGCCATGACTCCTGTAGAAGAAAGGCTCTCCCGTCAGATCGCTCAGGCCTTTGACAGGCTTATACCTCGAGTCCCTACCACGCCAGCTGCCACAGAGGGTCCAGGAACCCAGGGCTCACCGCCATCTAAGCGATCCCGAGATTCTGGGGTGGATCTGGACGCTTTGCCAGATTGAAAGAAGCTTTTCTGGATAGTCAACCCACCCTCCCAGCAGGGAATTCCCTCCCTCCTGGGCCAGTTGACCTAACACTAATCCTAAGGTGGCAGGAGGCGCAGAAGAGGAACTGTGTCTTTCCAGAACCTGGCTTCCAGCCTGTTCTTCTCAGGCCCCTCAAAGCACGTCAGACATGCTCGACCCCGACAATATCGTCCACCCACGCTCCTCAGAGGGAGCTCCGGCCAATAAGGTGGCTAGCTATGTGGCGGGGTGCATCCGTAGACCGCTTGAGAAAGAGACCCGCAATTGCCTCCAGGCGGAGTGCCCTTGCCCGTCCCTGGATGAGAAAGTGGCCCTTACCCCAGATATTAAGGGATCGACAGGTCATGGAGGGCATGTCAGGATAAGCTCCTGGATGCCCTGGGCCCTATTTGGACATGGACGAAGAGGCCTAAGAATCCAGCTCAATGATTTCCCCAGAAACCCTCTCAGGATGCCTAGAGGGCCCATCTTATTTTTTGAGGCAATGCAAATTCTGCCCTTTCAACTCAACGCCACTGTTTCCTGCTAACTAAGGTTGACCCGAAATTGGGGGATCTGGTGGACTCGGAGGCAGACGATGTTGCCCAGGGAGGTCTCTTTGGCGAGCCTTTTGTTAAAGAGCTCGGTACATTTGTTAATACTTTCATATCATTAGGTAAGGCTCAGGCCACAATAAAAATAGTGTTCCCTCACGTTTTTCACAGGGCTGGCAGAGGCAGGAGTAGCTCGGCCGGTCGTCATCCCCACCAAGGTGCGCAAAGGGGACAAGGCTCCAGGCAGTACCAGGATCAGTCCAGTTTCGGGAATTTCTACCCAACGAGAGGCAGTCATGGCAAGGTAGATGCTTCAGAGGAGTAGCAACCACCTCAAGTCCCAGTGAGTGTTCTCCCTTCTTCCCAACTAAAAATAGGGCCTGGATTTCAATCACGCGCGCCTTGTGGGTACTGCAGCCGGTGCAAGGGTTCCGCATAGAGTATATAAAAGAACCAGTTCAGCTTTCCAGGCCCATTCAATTTTCGCTTCAAGAGGCCGTCCTTGTGGACGAAGAAGTTGCATCCCTCCTCCACAAGGGTGCCATCTCCCTTTCCTCTCCTCACCCAAGGGGCTTCTTAAGCAACATATTTTTGGTCAACAAGACCGACGGGGGCCGGAGGCCAGTCATAAATCTAAGCAAATTCAACGAGTGGTTGGTTTACCGCCATTTCAAGATGGAGGGCATCCATCTTCTCCGGGATGTCTTGCGGCCTCTAGATTGGATGGTTCAGTTAGATCTCAAGGGTGCTTACCTGATAATCCCAATCTTTCCTCCACACAGGCACTTCCTCCAGTTTTTCTGGCGCCATCAAACTTACGAGTTCTCCGCTCTTCCATTTGGCCTTTCCTCAGCTCCCTGGTGTTTCACCAAGGTCCTCAAGCCATTGGCGTAGTTCCTGACAGCTCGACGCATTCGGATGATCGTGTTCCTGGACGATCTCGTACTAATAGACTCTTGCCCTCGTCAGCTATCAGCCCATCTTCAGATGGCGGTGGACTTGCTTTAGAGTTTAGGCTTTGTGGTGAACGAGAAGAAATCTCTGTTAGTGCCTGCTCAGTCCATTACCTTCCTAGGATTCGTAATAGACTCCGCTTCATCCACCCCGAGCCTTCCCTCCAGGAAAGTGACCAAGATTCGGCTCAAACTGAGACGTTTACTTTCCAAACAGGTGTCTCTCAGACAGCTAGCTCGGGTGGTGGGCCTTTTTTGGGCGTCAATCCAAGCCATCTTCCCGAGCCCGCTCCATTACCGGACTCTTCAGCGCCTAAAGGCTTATTTCCTACGCAAGGGTAACCCTTACTCTTGCAAGGTCTCCCTGTCCAACGACGCCCGGGAGGAGACCCAGTGGTGACTGGACCACATGGAGGCCTGGAACGGCAGCGCGATTTTCGGCTCTGCACCAGATCTGATTATGGAACCCGACGCCAGCAGAATAGGCTGGGGCGCCAGGTGCGGAGACCTCTCTACGGGAGGATTGTGGTCTCACGACGAACAGAAGTTGCATATCAATTGTTTGGAACTTCTGGCAGGATCCTTTGCTGTCCGCTGTTGGACAGTCATATGTCCTTCTCAAGATGGAGAACATCTCGACAGTCTGGTATATAAACCACCTAGGAGGGCCAAGATCCAAAGCCGTCTCTGACCTAGCTGTAAGTTTCTGGCAGTACTGCCTGGACAGCCAAGTTTCAGTCACAGTGGAGTACTTACCAGGGCGCGACAATCAGGTGGCGGATTTTCACTCACGAAATTTCAGAGATTCCAGTCTCCGGTTGCTCGACCAGGGCATTTTTGCAATGTTGAACGACCGCTGCGGTCCCTTCTAAGTGGACCTGTTCGCCTCGAGATTGGACCACCAGCTGGCCCGCTTTTTCAGCTGGAGCCCGGATCCCTTGGCGGTAGCCACAGATGCCTTCCTCCAGGACTGGAGCTTGAAGACTGGATACGCTTCCCTCCCTTCGCGATGATCACGAGACAGTGGCCCATATCCGCAGACAGTCCGCGGAACCCATTCTGATAACCCCCCTCTGGAGATCGCAAATCTGGTTTCCAGTTCTTCTAGAACTTTTGTGGGATTTTCCAATCCTACTCTCCCACTTTCCGACCCGCCTCTTGAGTCCAGACAAAGTTCCACATCCTCTGGTGTTGCCAAACTCGCTGTGACTCGGGGCGTGGCGGATTTCAGGGGACAATGGGAAGTCCAAGGCATTTTGCAGGAAGCACAAACCTTCATCCCCAAGACTTGGGCAGATAGCACTGTCAAGAGGTACAGATCCGCTTGGGGCAGATAGTTCTATTGGTGCTTGCGACAAGGTTTTGATCCCCTGGTCGCAGACCTTGTAACTGGCCGCTAATGTCATGGCATACGGGTCAATAAACACTTTTCGTTCTGCCATTTCGTCTGGGCATGTGCCAATTAATGACATGGCTATTGGTGAACACCCAATGGTTTGCAGATTGCTACGTGGCATTCAACTCTTTTTACCCCCTGAGCCTTGTTACTCAGCACTTTGGAATGTGAACCAAGTCCTCAACCTATTCCTGTGTTGGTAACTGAATAGTTCTCTCCAGAAAGGAGATTTCCGCAAAATGAGCCATGCTCCTCTGCTTCATATCCTGCAGGCGTGTTTCAGACGTCAGGGCTTCGGTCATTACTAGTAGGATGTTTACTCCTGATGGATTGACTTTAATCCTTCTCAGACGAACAAAGGGCCTGATTCACAGAACTAACTTTAGACAAAGTCCTAAACTTACTACCATGTTGGTATTCACAGAAGGCACTTACTCATTTCGGTATTCACAGAAGTTAGGAGTCCTAACTTTAGGACTCCTAAATGCCTTCTGTGAATACCAAAAGTCTTAAAGTTAGGATTTTTCTCAGTTTAGGAGTCCTAAAGTTAGGAGTCCTATCTTCACTACTCCTAAACTGATAAAAATCCTAACTTTAAGACTTTCAGTATTCACAGAAGTCATTTAGGAGTCCTTAAGTTAGGAGTCCTAACTTTACTACTCCTAAACCGAGAAAAATCCTAACTTTAAGACTTTCGGTATTCACAGAAGGCATTTAGGAGTCCTAAACTTAGGACTCCTAACTTCTGTGAATACCGAAATGAGTAAGTGCCTTCTGTGAATACCAAAACCAGGAAGTGCCTTCTGTGAATACCAAAATGGTTGTAGGTTTAGGATTTTGTCTTCAGTTAGTTCTGTGAATTGGGCCCAAAAAGTCATACCAGAGTGATTTCTTACCCCAAATTTCCGGATTCTCCAATATTGTGTGTTGTCAGATGCCTTAAGGCATATGAAGAGATGACAGACGAGTTCCGTCCTCCTGGAGAAAGCCAATTGCTCATTGCACTTAGGAAGCCCTTTAAGGCGGTGTTGTCGTAGACTATTGGTAGATGGGTGATGCAGGAGGCAGGCATCAACCTTCGGCAATTCGTAGCTCATTTAGCTGGAGGAGCAATGGCCTCTAAAACATTAGGCTTGGGTGCCCGCTTAGAAGATAACTTCAATGCAGCAGACTGGCCTTCGGACTCCACGTTTAAGAGATTCCATTTCAAGCCGGTGCTGAACATGGCTCACCTCATTGGGAGCAAGCTTTGAACTAGCATAATCCTCTCCTTCAGTCGGGACTTAGAATGAAAAACTTCCTAGCTAACGTAATGGAAAGTTTCAATTCTATTAAGGACTCGGAGGCGAGGATTATCCTACCCTAGGGTCCAAGAGACAACCCTCACCGTACTGCAGTAAGTAATCTTGTTTACATATGTGGGGTTGCATTGGTTACTTTGGCCTGTTGTGCTATAACTGCTTTGCTGCTTTTTTGCAGGCTGTGCAAGTTGAGGCGCAAGTGTTAATATATCTGTCTTAACAGGATCTGATGCTAACAAACAGGATGCATGAAGGTGATCCCATGGCTGACTTTGCGCGACGAAAGAGGGCGAAGGGACTCTGACAGAGGACTATGTTGGACTTTAAGGGCCCCTGATTGGACAGTGTTACTTGGACTTGATTGTCTGTTGCTATGCGTTTTTCTTTACTACCTTTCCCTAGGGGTTCATGGGAAATCTAGTAACTTTTTAAAGAGCTGCTATTAAATAAAAGTGAAGAAAGAGGCATAATCCTCTCCTCCGAGTTCTTAATATAATTGAAACTTTCTGTTACGTTAGCTAGGACATTTTTCATTCAGTATTGGACCACGATCAACTCGCTATCCAGCTGTTAAGCATGCACACCATCAAGGGACTATTGAAAAAGGGGCTTTGAGAGTCCTACTCCAGTTCATTTAGGTCTGTCTTTTACAGCTCAACCTGAAGTGGGCATATCAATTTAGTTTGATTTCTTTAAAGCCCCGGCATACTCCCTACTCTACTGGCTATAAAACTCCCTTGTAATATAAACCTGTGGCTAAAACTGTATAGAACAGGTTTTAATGTAATAGAGAATCAAACCGAGTTCTTGCACACTGGATAGAAAGTTTTTTGCAACTGACTGTGTAAGCTAAAGCTCAGACGTGACTCCTAGGAAGGAAGACCGCATGAGAGATGTAAATATGTCCTGGTATTCTGCAATGAATCCACCAGTGCTTGTTGTACGAGAAGGGATGTCTTCAAATGTCATGCGGGTTTGATTGTTAATGAGGCTTTGCAATTGTAATTTAATTATTTTCCTCTTTTACCCTTCTGCTGTGTTTAGAACCTTCCTGAAGGATCACCTCCAGTCGGGTCCCTTAAACTCACTTACATTTCCAAGGTAAGCACTCCTCGATCTTCTAGAGGACATTAGAGTAAGGCAACTTGATAATATTAATGAAGGCAATTGATTAATAACGATTCATGATGACACCCTTTTTTTGCACTAACACAATTCGGATTGCATTATTTCCCAAAAGAGTGATGCTCATTTTATGAATTTGTTTAATGACAAGTTGCAAACTAGGCCCCCACCAGAATTTAAATGTTTGAAATGCAATCGAGATTGAAGTGATGATAGATTACTTTGAACCCAGTATCTAGCTGTTGCCTACAAAGCAGGCTTCAGATTTTTTTTTTTTTAACCCTGTTTATTTTTTGGAGTTTTATGTAGCTCAAACATGGCTCAAGGGCATTTAAGAGCTTTACATGAAATCCAGGCTTCAGTGCAGGTTCTTTTTAACATGAGATTAAGGGCCTGATTAAAGATTCGCTGAAAGGATACTCCTTAACAAACGTAATTGCTTTATTACAAGTGCCAAGGATGTAATGCACTTCTATTAATGCGAACAGAATATCTGTAACGTTTGTGACCATGTAACTCGTCCGCCAAACTCCAAATCATGACGTAAGTGGCTTCCCTAGCATTACAGGTTGTTGAGCTGGGACTCAAACCTGGTTCCCTGTTTCCAAGTCGACCACTCTGACCATTAGGGCACATCTGAGCTCTCCAATATTTCTATTCTGGCCACTAATGGAACTTATAAACAACTTGTGTGTGTATAGTAGCTCTTCCTGAGCAAAGGAAGCTGTCACATACTGGTAAAGAATCTTGCAACTTTAGGGAGTATCTCAGCATATATTGTCTTTTTGTATTGATCTTAATTCTTTTCCCTTTTTCATTGCGCATGCAACCACCTAATTATTTGTATGTCTTCCCTCTACATGGGCCATCTAATTTCTAATGCTTTCACACTTGATTCCCTGATGGCTAAACATCTTTAGTCCTTGGCCACTTCTTGAACCTTGCCTCCGGACAGTCTTTTCCTTATTGACTGGAGTGTTTTTCTTATTTTACAATACCAATTTTTCTCACATTTTTCCCCACAGTGTCTACCTTTTTACTGATAGACAAAGGTGTTCTCATGTTTAGCATCCTTTAAAGTGATGGTCTTTTAAAAGTTATTGTCTGCATCTGTTGTAGATACTGTATCATCGAGCCATAAAGTAAAATTACATGAGCATTGCTACTGTATTAAGCCCAAACGTTTTTGTTGAGAAAGGTAGATCACCACGATCCTCAGCAACTAGTAGTTCCTTTGATTGAGCTATCACTGCAGAGGTATTCTAGAAAAAAATGACAATATTCAAGAATATGAGCCCAGATCTGACTCTTCCCTAGTTGTACAAATTTGAGATGATTGGAGAATTGGCACACCTTGTGGAATATTTCTGTCATACATTTCTGTAAAGCTAGTCTAGTGTTTTTGTGTGGCTTACCCCAAAGCCAGCTGATGGTAACTCCTTTAACAATCAGTTAAAGAAAAAAACTTGTTATTATAACTTTGTTGACTGATCAGCTTTTTCCTACAAGCTAGATATTCTTTGTTCTGATCAAATTATTGCCACAGATCATTCTTTCCCAAACTTGCTGACCGCGTCTATTGCAAGATGCAGGTGTACAATCCATACTGTTTTCACCCGTATTTCTCCGTATAGCAGTAGATGATGAAGTAATTTTTAAAATAAACACAAAAATTTATTTTCTAAACAAGAAAAAAGTAGATTGGAATTCTTTGAATATTTTTTTAAAAAAAGACTAGTAATGTAGAAAATGAGCAAATGAACAGTTTGTTTCACAGGCATCCCTTTTCTTTTTCTGCCTGAACCCCAAAGAAGAAGTACTGGCAAATCAAAAAGGTATCACTGTTATATTGCGAGTGTCGAGCTTTTGGCTTTGCCATTGTTTGTCTATAACGTAGTGTTAAAAAAACAAAGTAAAAGAAAAGCATTAAAAAAATACTGAAGGAAAAGCAAACCCATATCTTAATGTATTTAAAAACTGTACACAGAGTTCAACATTTTCAGTCTTTATAAATGGCATGGTTTATTTTTCAAATATTTTTTAAATATTGTTCACTCAGGAAACTGAACAGAATTAAAAAAGAATAAGAAAGTGTCCAATGTAAAATGAAACGTTTGCCAAGGCCTAATTTATCTACCATAGGTTTTGTCATTTTGGTCCTCATTGGTTCAGGGAGCAGGTTTATGGGCCTCAAGGAGAAGTGTCATGCCTTGTGCCTTCAGACACCAGCTTAGTGAGTACCTCACATGGTCCATTTTCCTCAGCACCATAAAAGCCTTTATGTACCAAAGCTTGTGCTTTCATGCAATATGTGGCATGCAGACGATACAAGAAAAGCAAACCTCAAAGTATACTCTGCAGCAATACACCCACATCAATACCTATGTTACTGTGCTTTTACAGATAAACTGTGTGGGGTGGGGATCAATATAGAACAAAGCTGAGTACTTTGTGGTCAAGGGAGGGGAAACACACAAGGGAGAGAACTTAAAAACATGTGCCTTCATGGAGTGCTGCATGAAAAAAGCAGTTCCTTAAATGTGAGCAATGGAAGAATACAAGTCAGTCAGAGGCATGGTAAAGAGGCTATGCTCCAGGGTAGAGACAAACACAAGATAAGGAAAGCAATCTATCTAATAAGAAACTAACACATGTCAGTGGGTAGGCTGTAAGCCCACTAATAGTTCACAATAGGTCTTTCGTAGCCAAGCAGCTTGAGTCCTAAAAATGAAGAAACATCGATAGCATTTTACAGCAAAAGAAAAAAGCATTTGCAATGCAATAGGTCTTGCATTTGTTAAAGTTAGAACTGTTGGCGTTGAAAATAACAATGTTTTTTACTTTTTTTTTTATTTGGAGTGGAGTTCATATATTTGCATAGCACTATTGCCAATGGTATAAAAAAGAAGCAAAAGTAAAAAACATTGTCATTTTCTACGCCAACAGCTCTAACTAATGCGAGACCTATTGCATTGGAAATGCAATCGGTCTTGCATTTGTTGGAGGTATTGGCATTCTAATTGCCAATGTTTTTTACCAAGCCATGTTGCAGGGTGCAGTACCATATGTGGTCAAAGAGGTCCCTTTTGACCACATATGGTACTGCACCCTTAAGAAGATATGGCAAATTCAACTTATCCATAGTGCATTGCATGCAAGACAGTAACACGAGTACATTCAAATATATATGTCCTTGTATACAATTAGTAGTTTGAAATGTGACAAAAGAATTATTATATCAATTCCGGATTAGGTTGTATTCTGGGTGGAGCTGATGAATGGAACGACCAAGCGCGTGTTCTTCCTGAAGCCCTTTGAGAAAATAGTGCTCCGAGGCTGTAATGAAAACCTAGGGAGTAACAACACATGTAACGGTGGGTGTCGTCAGGGGAGTTTATAAAAAGAGACTAGGGTTTACTAAGGAGGGACTACTCAGCCTATTGACCAATGAAAAGCCAACAATTACAAAGGACAGAAGCCAATTAAAAAGATGGGTCGGAGCTTTGTGCCCGTATCCTGAATACAGCGTGTCTCGAAGAGACAGCAGAAGCGCTGCCTATGCGAGGCCTAAAAAGGTAATGAAAAAGGGCAGTGAAACATCAGCTTACCTTGCCTTTGTGTTTAGAAGGTGGGGTGTCGGTTAGCATTAAGAGCTGAGTGAAGTTTCTGACCACAACATAGAGCAGTTTCCATTCTGAAAAAAGTGTGGTACAAAATGGATGTTCTGAAAAGATTTCGTCCGTTAGGATCACACTTCTGAACTGAAAGCATACATTCTTCTCTTATATCACAAAAGTATTAGAGGGTCAGAATCTAAAAGGTGATTACCAAGAACAGGGGTGGTTACCAAAAAGCCAATCAGTGAGAACTATAGCAACCAGGTCAGGTTTGTGTCCGATCTCTGGCACCCATCAGTCACCACTCGGAACCGCCCTTCATCATTTGGGGCTCCGAGGACAAACACCATACCTATTATTTGCTCCGACAGAGAAGGACTGGCCCTCCTGTGGGGCAAGGATGGTTGATGTGAGTTAGAAAGATATATACTCACAACGTGGCTGCTGGGGTAAAAGAGTGCAGTGCTAGGGATAAGTAATACCAAGAGTGATAAGGAAAGTGAGTAAAATTGGTTTGAGGAGCAAAAAATATTTTATTAAAGTACAGCTCCTGACACCAAGGTTAAAAAATAGCCAAGACAGGGGAATTAATAAACTGTCTAGCGGTGGAACGTGGTCGACATGTTTCAGCAATTGTTGGCCCTTCGGCCTTGCTTTCTTCAGGACCTAAATTTTAACGCTACTGCAAACAAAAAACCCCCTAAAGTGAGATAATGTGTTCTATACAAGAAAAGAAGAATACTGGAACGATTTCATTGTTAATTTTAAATGTCACCTGAGCCTTCTAGGTGTACTCGTTCCGATACTTCTTACCAATTCAGTAATTGACTGAAAAAGAAAGACATGGCATAAATACAGCAACCACCACCTGTCCACCACAGTAAACTACCTTATACACCATCGTACATTCTTAACGTAGGTGAGATCTGTATCCAAGACATTCAATCATTACACACTGTATTGTACTAGTATCATCCATTTAGATAGAATGTGAAAAAGTTGTGTACAAATTTCACGGACTACTTCTTACCTGATTCGTAAGAAGTAAAGACCTCACCCCACCTGGCTGCGGCTCAGGACAAAGGTGAAGCACCGCTCTGAAAAAGGTGAATAAATCCAAAAGCTGAATCACTCACCAAAGTGTCAACAAAAGATTCAATAGGACGTCGCCGAGACCCAATGTCATAGTATTAGGCTGGGGCACACAAGAGTATGGTAATGTGCTAGTGTGACCCTGCTGAACGGTATACTCGTTGTCATGCCCATTCACAGCCCGTTCAGTCAAGTGTCCATAAAAATGTCCACTCATAAACATGGGATAATTCCTCAGTTTACCGCCAGCTCTCAACAGACTAAGTATTATTAGGTTAATTAATCCTACTGCCAAATGTGTTTACCACGGCAGTGATGCCACATAAATGCATACATGCAGTCGCAATAACTCCTTCGTTGTTTGTAAGAATGCCAAGAGTTTAGCGGTGCAAGCTAATATGCAATGGACCCATTATGCCAGAGAACTCGCTCAGTGTCAGTCGGCAGCCCGAAGTGCTAAACCCTGTCATCAAGCGCCGATTCAGTCGGCAAAACAGAATATTGTGCCCCTTAGTAAAGCGAAAGCCAGTGGCATAACGAAGGAAAATACTCTCGCGTTCACCTTACCTAACCGTCGGTATTCCAACGCGGCATCTGTGCCGTCTGGGGAGGTGCCGGCAGAGTGTTTACACGCTCTATTTGATTCCTGGCAGTGGATTGGCCGAATCCGCCCACGTGATGTGGGGAAGGGATGCGTCATGCGTCGGTTGTAACAGACGCGCTGTGGTTGGTTGGACGCTCCATGGAGCAAAACTCTAGCGTGCAGGGATAGGGTCGACGCTGTGGGCAACCGACCAATCTATGGCACTCCCCGCGTTGTTATGGGAATACTAGGTAAATAAAGGTAAATAAACACCGAGCTGTGGTGTTGGCCTGAGGCCAAGATAGTAGGAGTCCCCCTGAGATCAGAACATCACCAGAGCAGTAGCAAAGTGCCCTGTGATCTAGGATTACCTCTGATCTCAGGGGGACTCCTACTATCTTTGCAAGTCACAGAGGGACGATGGCTGGCTCCCGTTAAATACTATACAGACTTCCAGCCAGGTAAACACTGCAGTTCGGTGGTTGTTTATCTTCAACGTTCTGGTCAGCGCTGTACTTACTTGCCATCCGGTAGAGTTTTGCAGCGCTTGACCGCATTTCTGAGTGGCAGTAGGCATGTTCTTTTACGAACATCGCATTGACCTGCCTCAGGCCAACATCACAGCTCGGTGTTTATTTACCTTTATTTACCTAGTATTCCCATAACAACGCGGGGACTGCCATAGATTGGTCGGTTGCCCACAGCGTCGACCCTATCCCTGCATGCTAGAGTTTTGCTCCATGGAGCGTCCAACCAACCACAGCGCGTCTGTTACCACCGACGCATGACGCATCCCTTCCCCACATCACGTGGGCGGATTTGGCCAATCCACTGCCAGGAATCAAATAGAGCGTGTAAACACTCTGCCGGCACCTCCCCAGACGGCACAGATGCCGCGTTGGAGTACCGACGGTTAGGTAAGGTGAACGCGAGAGTATTTTCCTTCGTTATGCCACTGGCTTTCGCTTTACTATGGGCACAATATTCTGTTTTGCCGACTGAATCGGCGCTTGATGACAGGGTTTAGCACTTCGGGCTGCCGACTGACACTGAGCGAGTTCTCTGGCATAATGGGTCCATTGCATATTAGCTTGCACCGCTAAACTCTTGGCATTCTTACAAACAACGAAGGAGTTATTGCGACTGCATGTATGCATTTATGTGGCATCACTGCCGTGGTAAACACATTTGGCAGTAGGATTAATTAACCTAATAATACTTAGTCTGTTGAGAGCTGGCGGTAAACTGAGGAATTATCCCATGTTTATGAGTGGACATTTTTATGGACACTTGACTGAACGGGCTGTGAATGGGCATGACAACGAGTATACCGTTCAGCAGGGTCACACTAGCACATTACCATACTCTTGTGTGCCCCAGCCTAATACTATGACATTGGGTCTCGGCGACGTCCTATTGAATCTTTTGTTGACACTTTGGTGAGTGATTCAGCTTTTGGATTTATTCACCTTTTTCAGAGCGGTGCTTCACCTTTGTCCTGAGCCGCAGCCAGGTGGGGTGAGGTCTTTACTTCTTACGAATCAGGTAAGAAGTAGTCCGTGAAATTTGTACACAACTTTTTCACATTCTATCTAAATGGATGATACTAGTACAATACAGTGTGTAATGATTGAATGTCTTGGATATAGATCTCACCTACGTTAAGAATGTACGATGGTGTATAAGGTAGTTTACTGTGGTGGACAGGTGGTGGTTGCTGTATTTATGCCATGTCTTTCTTTTTCAGTCAATTACTGAATTGGTAAGAAGTATCGGAACGAGTACACCTAGAAGGCTCAGGTGACATTTAAAATTAACAATGAAATCGTTCCAGTATTCTTCTTTTCTTGTATAGAAAACATTATCTCACTTTAGGGTTTTTTTTGTTTGCAGTAGCGTTAAAATTTAGGTCCTGAAGAAAGCAAGGCCGAAGGGCCAACAATTGCTGAAACATGTCGACCACGTTCCACCGCTAGACAGTTTATTAATTCCCCTGTCTTGGCTATTTTTTAACCTTGGTGTCAGGAGCTGTACTTTAATAAAATATTTTTTGCTCCTCAAACCAATTTTACTCACTTTCCTTATCACTCTTGGTATTACTTATCCCTAGCACTGCACTCTTTTTTACCCCAGCAGCCACGTTGTGAGTATATATCTTTCTAACTCACATCAACCATCCTTGCCCCACAGGAGGGCCAGTCCTTCTCTGTCGGAGCAAATAATAGGTATGGTGTTTGTCCTCGGAGCCCCAAATGATGAAGGGCGGTTCCGAGTGGTGACTGATGGGTGCCAGAGATCGGACACAAACCTGACCTGGTTGCTATAGTTCTCACTGATTGGCTTTTTGGTAACCACCCCTGTTCTTGGTAATCACCTTTTAGATTCTGACCCTCTAATACTTTTGTGATATATGTAATTGGGGCGTGTATTTAGAGCTGGTCAATAAATTGCCCTTGGGTCCCCCTTAATTATATTTGTTGTTGATGTACATTCTTCTCTTGACATATGTTTATTACTTTGGTGTACATTAACAGTGTTACGAAAATGACCACTTAATGAGTCGTACGTATAACTGGAAATCTATACTTAATTTCGATACTGCATCGAAAATTGAGAATAGAATGCAGATACATTAGTTTAGTGCTATAATTTGTCCTTAATAATAATGAAAGCAATACCAATAGTAGATGTATTCATATCTTATCTTAAGGGGATTTTCTATAGCGCTCTGACACCATAAGTTTCCTGTCGCGAGGAAGTCATCACCTCCAAATTAGGAACCTAAATGCAAGGACCAAGTTTGTTTATTGATCTGACACTTGTGCAGGTAACTGTAGGTGGGTTTAACGAAATTCTGAGTAGGTAACACATCAGTAGATTATTCATCTTTTTCTGGTCCTGATGAATTCCATTGATTCTGTTAGGGACGAGAAAGGCAAAAAACAGGTTGACCATATATTTGTAAATTTTGGAAACATCATTATCGTAACTGTCCTCACTTATTTTTAACCCTTAAAAAAGGCCCCTGTAATATTAAGGTACTTTGGGACCCTTTTGTTAATTTTATGCCCACCCCATCCCCCATCCCCCTCTGTCTAATCTACCCTTCACATATCCTTCCTCCTTTGCTTTCTAAATTCTGAGGGCATTAGTCTAGAACTCCAGACCTCTAGGCAGAAGAAATAGATCTCCGGCAAAGAGCCCATTTGTGGGGCCCATCAAACTTTTGCAGGGCCAGCCCGATGGGGAGCACAGTCCATTTATGAAGCATGTCATCTTCATGTTGGTAAAGGCTTGTCCTTCCTACAGAGGATACCTTTGATGACCTTAGTTGGTCCTACTTCCAGAATTAAATTAACTGGACTATCACTTTGGAACTGCAAGCTCATGTTCGAATATGTATTTCTAGAGAGGACGTGCCCTGGACCGGAATTCCTCTCCTTCCCCCTAAGCCCCAATTTTTGGAATATATCTATGATCAGAGTCGGCCAGCTTTCGGGGATGACAGCAGAGATGATGGGGATTATGACACCCTACCTGGATTTGCTGGGGGCCAGTGGGTTGGATGCTTCCCTGGACAGGGTGTTGTTTTCTACCTCTGGACCATCATTGGAAGAGAGGGCTTCCTTTGCTGTGGTGATAATATGGACAGCAGAGATATTAGACTAACAGTTGCCATTTATGGAAGTTAGGATGAATATGTTAACAGAAGATGTGCAATGTGGGATAAATTCTTCTGAGCCTTTACTGTTATTAAGTGAAGCCCTGATAGATAACTTAATTGGCACCTGGTTTAAACCTTGTTCCTGTCCACTGCTGAACTGGCATGTTTAAGGTGCCACATGAAGTGTCGTGGTTCAGGCTTCCACCAGCAAGGTGAACGCCAACTCATTCCCTTTGAAACCCCAGACAGATAGTCATATCTTGGTGGTCGAAAAGTGGGGCCTTGAGGTGGGGTGGTGTTAGGGCATATGTTTATCTAATTCATGTCCCAAACTCCTGTTCGGTTCATGGGAATATAAGGAGTCCCTGATGAATAAAATCAGTTACTGGTTCCGTGAAAAAAGACTTCTATTCAATCATCAGGAGCTATATTTTAAATGTAGAAAGGCTTGCAAGCCCAGATGGTATGCAATATCTAATTTGGGTTTCTTTTGTAATTAATGACCTAGTGGAGGGACATCTGGCAATTGAAGCCCATGCAATCCCTAAGGCACATACTTCTGTACCACTCACATTTTGTGCCCTGACAGATCCCCTGAAACCTCATTGTGCGTGTGACGAGATTAGTGGAGTTAGCAGGGACTCCCAGTGACTGGAGCCCACGATTCCGAGCAGTATGTATGCTGGTGCTGTGATGTGGGGAGAGAGTTTGAAGACACTTCACTCCCAAGATGAGAAAGATCTTAAGGTTAGGGAGATAGATCCAGGGCCATAGGCAGGAATTGACAATGGTAATCAAATCCCATTCTGAGTCTACTGATATACACTTTTATGCTAACTATATACCGTTGGTTGCTGAATTGACATCGGAAATGCTGGAAAGGATTGCCTCATAGAATGTAGCAGGAATAGTTAAACTACTGCCTCACGCCGAGTGGGGTAAATTAGTTGACGCCTTTGATATTTGCCTATTTCAGGAAACGTGGTTTCTTACACCTTTCTATAGAAATGGGTTTACAACCTTTGTGTTGAGGCAACTAAGACTGCAAAGGGAAGGCCCTGAGGGGGGATTGGGCATTTGGATTAAAACCACATTTCGATGCATTATTAGCATTGTACCCTGTGACTCCAAATATATCCTAGCACTAGACGTTTGTTTCCTTCTGGCCTCTCTCTAAAAGTATACAATGTATACAAAAGAAGTAGAGGGTGGAAATGAAGAAACAACCACAAATTACCAACTGGAGCAATTGCTTTTTAAACACAGGCTAAAGATCTTACCTTGTTTGCAGGGGATCTTAACTCAACTTTCGAACCAATGGCTGCTTCCCCACATGATCTAATTGGTGAGATAGACAACCAATGGGGGTATACCTCACTTGGCACTACCTAAAGTAAGATGGACCCCAAAGGCAGGCCAGTTGCTGGCATTGACACTCAACTATGATCTTACAGCCATTAATGGTACACGTCCCTCGTATTGCCAGGGCAAATTTACTTTTAATAGACTGAGCCATTGCAGAAGAATAGACTCTTTTTTTGGTACAAGTTGAGCTTTGGCCTGCTATTAAGGATATGGAAGTGATTGATTGAGCAGATAGCAACCACAACACCCTTAGTTTGACACTATGTATTAAAACAACTTTACACCAGGGGGGGGAGAACTTCAGCCCACCAGTAACCTTAGATATATCAGGTGGGATTGGGTTGTTAAAAACCCCACTGCCCTCAATATCATCAAGGAAAACGTTATTGCAGAATATGAATATCGGTCTAAACTTCCTAGTGAACTGAGAAATGATGCGATGATAAAAACTCATGATAAACTAGGGGTGAAAATAAGGGATGTCTTGGGAAACCCAAGAAGAAAAGAGAAACTGTACCGAAAATCCGAATCTTGGTATAATGATGCCTTTAGACGGGCCAAAGGTGAGCTTCTTGCCTCTATTAAAACCAGATCACAAGTAGAGATTGCCAAATGAAAAGAGGGAGTGGGAAGACCTGCTATGGCTGACCCTGCATGAGGCTCTGGGTAATAAGAACACCAAAGTATTTTGGAAAGTAGCAACGTTGGCCTCAAGTGGGAACAAAGCAATGCTCGACTTCTGTATCCAACCAGAAAAGTGGGTAATACATTTTAGCCAACTATAACAAGGCCAGCATGGCGAATGACCGTGGCATCTCATTAGATAGTTAGGTTTTGTTTAAGCCCAACATTTTGGAATTTTCGCTAAATGAGACTGTAAAGCATATCAATTCCGGTGCAACCGGACGTGCCCCAGGGCCTGATAGGATAGCCACTGACCTATAGAGAGAAAACCTTGAAATTTAGGGTCTATATATTAATTTGCTCTCTAATTGTATTCTTTTACTCATGAAAATCCCCCCATTCATGGAAACTAGCAGAAATAGTTACCATCTTCAAGAAGGGGGATTGTGCACTCCCAGCAAACTACAGGCCTATCAGCCTCATAGATTCTCGGCAGAATTTCTTTTGCAAACAGGTGCTCGATCATCTCCAGGATTGGATTTGTGAGAGGAATATCATTTCAGAGTGGCAGGCAGGTTTTAAATAACAAGTGAGCACCACAGATCCGATTATCCGTTTTATTTGTATTTACTGGAGGGAAGTGATTGTCAACAACGGCAACCTATACGTGCCTTTGTTGATCTTGATCGTGCAGCCTTTGATATGTTCCCGAGAGAGAAGCTATGGGAAGTCCTATAAGGAATGGGAGTCCCAGCCCCCCTCTCGATTATTTTAAAGAGGCTGCATACTGACACCTTGGCCCAAGTGAGGTGAGGGGAGGACGGGGTACTAACTGAAACAATCCATATTGACAAAGGATTAAGACAGGGGTGCGTATTAGCGCCCACTTTGTTTACCCTATATATAAATTGTTATAAACTTTTTGAGCAGAGATGGTTGTGACGCACCAAAAATAGGAGGACAGTGGGTCCCTGCTCTCCTCTTTGCAGATGACACATTGCTTATCTCCAAGTCGCCACAGGGGCTCCAACAGCTGTTGAACGACTTTCAGGCATTTTGCCTGGAGTGGGGTTTGGCGCTCAATAGCTCCAAAACCAAATGTATGTTCTTTTCCGCGAGATCAATGACAAAGTGCAAGAAGCAGTTGTATGTGGGTGGTGCCCCTATAGAAGTAGTGGCTGAGTTTGATTATGTTGGTTTGAAAGTCACAAAGAATGTATGTTGGTTACCACAGATGGAAAGGGTACCCCTGATACAGCGAATACAGTAAAAATCCATAGGAAAACTGTATCCAGAAAGATGGGACCGGTGCTAGATATTTATAATGTAAAGTCTCTAGGAACAGTATTATATGGTGCTGAGTTATGGGAGCTCAAAACCTAGTAGCTTGTCAGTAATTGAACATACATTTTTTAGATCTCTGCTAAACCTTCCTGTGAGTACTCCGCGGATTCCACACTACTTAGATCTGGCCCAGGAAACAATTATTCACAAAATCACGTCCAGAGTGCTTATGTTTTGGCATCAGCTATGGTCTACTGCACCACTTGAGTTGTATGGGGTGGGCTTCCGGGAATTAATGACATCAACATGTGTGAGCAAGATCTTGTGGTTGCATACTCTTAAGAAGCTGCTACACAGGTCAAATCTGAAATAAACAGGTTAGTGTTAAATTCCTTACCTTAGAATATCCCCAGGCATCAGGCTGGATCCGGAAAGTTTTCGTCAACAGTACCCCTGCGCGTCGCTAGGCGTCGTCTGCAGCTCCGCGTCCGTCGTCGTGAAGGCCGGAATTATGTCGTCGGAGTACTTAGACGCCGCCCTCGCTCGCTGACGTCAGTTCTTCTTTTCTTCGTGCCAGCAAGCGCAGATCCGGGAAGAGCAGTACTCTAGTCAATCTTTGACTGTTTTGATCTCGTTTGATCACTTTTCGAGTCGACTTCGACTCGTGGTGCCGCTAGGGATGCCTGGTTTTAAACCTTGCGAGGCCTGTCACTGCCTGATGTCGGTGACCGACTCCCACCGTCGGTGCCTTTACTGCCTCGGGGCCGAGCACGATGACAAGTCGTGCCCCGACTGCAGGACCTTGACCTCGAAGGCTAGACTGGAGCGGTCCCGTAAGCTGCTCGAGATCCGGCAGTCGGCTCCGTGCCACTCGAGGTCCCGGTCAAGTAAAAAGTCGAGGGACCGGTCTTGGAGCCGCAGTCCTCGCCGCTAGTCGAGTCACCACCACTCCTCGGGCTCCAAGTACTCCGGTAAGTCGAGGCATTCGAAAAAAAAAGTCGAAGAGGCGTCATCGCTCTACCGACTCCCCCTGACACTAGCGCGACATGGCCAGGGGTTCGGGTGACACCGTCCGCGCGGCTCCTCCGGAGCTGCGTCCAGCTCCATACCCGCCGGTCCCTGGGCTGCACGGGACGCTGGAGGAGATACGTGATTTCCTCATGGCCATGAGGACTCCCTTCCCCAAGTTGGACCCTCTCGAGGTGCCTTCGGGCCCCGCGGGTCCGACTGGGAGCTCTTGCGGATGGGCGGCTTCGGCCCCGGTGCCGTCGGGTGCTTCGCCCCTGGTGCCGTCGGGTGCTTCGTCCCCGGCGCCGTTGTCCACTCCGGTCCCTACACCGCAGGGCACCACAGGATCCAGGCCTGGATCCGGGTCGTCGCGAGTCGACCTCACGACTCCTCCGCTTTGTCCAACCCCGAGGGTGTCGCTCCCGGTGTGGTCTTCGGACGACACCGGCCCGGTTTCAGTCCCGGTCCGGGAGCGGCGCCGTCTCCGACGCCGATGGGTGATCACTTCACCTGCGACTCGGCTCCATCATTTTTGCCTGGTTTCCAGGAGATGGAAGACGAGGAGGACTGGGAGGGGTCTGAGGACGACAGTGCCAGTTAAGCCAGGACTGGGCAGATGAGCTGGGGGAGGCCAGTGGTCTGGACACTTCGCCTGACACTGGATTAATCTCTCCTCCCTCCGTGGCTTTGGAGGAGGGGGCTATTTATAGTGTGGTGTTGAACAGGACGGCCAAGGCCTTGGCTCTTGAGCTCCCTGTCGTGGCCCTGAGGACTCAACTCCTCACTGAGGTGCTCAAAGCGTAGGCAAGCTCCTCGGAGCCTCTACTGCCCTTTAACGGGGCCATAACGGACGTTCTGATGGGCACCTGGTCCAGGCCCTCTACAGGCCTCCCTGTGGATCGGAACGTGGCCAGACTCCACCACCTGGCTCCGGGCGACCCCTGCTTTCTGTCCGTTCACCCCACCCCCGAGAGCCTGGTGATCCAGGCCTCTACGTCCCAGACCACATTCCCGACCGCTCCTCCGGATCGGGAATCCAAAAGGTATGATCAGTTTGGGAAGAAACTGTTCTCCACTCTGAGTCTGTCAACACCGCCTGCCTTTTGGGGCGTTACACCCACTCACTGTGGGATACGGTTGCGGACGTGCTGTCACAGTGTCCGGAGGAGGCCCGGACACGGCTCGCCCAAGCCCTGGCGGAGGGGTGGGATGCAGCACGGTACTCCATTAGATGTGGACTCGACACCACGGAGTAGCTGGGCAGAGCGATTTCCACGACGGTGGCGATTCGTCGCCACGTCTGACTACGGTCTGCCAACTTCTCGGGGGATGTCCAGGCCACGCTCATGGATATGCCCTTCGATGGCTGTCGGCTTTATGGCGACAAAGCGGACAGTGCGCTAGAGCGTTTTAAGGACTCCAGGGCTACGGCCAAGTCCTTGGGCCTAGGCCAGCGCCAGCAAACCTCCGCTTTTCGCCCCTTTTGTGGCAAAGGAGGGGGCACCCCCACACGTCCAGCCAGCCACAGGCCGCAAAACCAGTCTCAACGCGGTCGCGAACGTGGTTACCGCCGTGTCGGTGCTGGGGAACAACAGCAGGGTCAGTCCACATCCGCCCCCGCAGCATCTGCCTCTAAGCCTTCCTACTTCGGCATTTCAGGCCCATTCGCCGCCAGTGGAGGGCAGGGTTCGCCATCACCTCCTCCACTGGCGTACCATCACGTCGGACAGGTGGGTGCTGCAAATCGTCTGGAGGGGCTACTCCCTCACCTTCGAGGCGACCCCTCCAGCCATGCCACTCCAGTACCACCGCATGTCGGGGGATCACTTGCAACTTCTGCAGTAGGAAGTTATGGCCCTCTTGGCCAAGGGGGCCATCAAGCGCGTTCCTAGGCCAGAAGTAGGACGTGGTTTCTATTCCCTCTACTTTCTGAATCCCAAGAAGGGCAACCCCTCAAGCCATGCCACAGCAGTACCACCGCATGTCGGGGGATCACTTGCAACTTCTGCAAGAGGAAGTTATGGCCCTCTTGGCCGAGGGGTCCATCGAGCGCGTTCCTGGGCCAGAAGTAGGACGTGGTTGCTATTCCCACTACTTTCTGGTTCCCAAGAAGGGCAAAGGAGGCCTACGCCCTATCTTGGACCTCTGGAGCGTCAACGGCTTCCTCCGGAAGGAGAAGTTCAAGATGCTGACTTTGGCTCATGTCCTAGCTGCCCTAGACCCTGGATGGTAGCGTTGGACTTGCAGGACGCGTATTTCCACATCCCCGTCCTCCTGGCCCACCGGCGCTACCTGCGGTTCACGGTAGGTCATGAGCACTTTAAGTTTACCGTGCTCCCCTTCGGCCTCACCAATGCCCCTTGGGTGTTCACGAAAGTAATGGCGGTGGTCGCAGCTCATCTGTGCAGAACAGGGGTTCCCGTCTTCCCCTATCTCGACGACTGGCTGTTGAAGGCGGGCTCGCCCCAGACAGTCATCTCCCACCTCCAGACTACGGCCGACCTCCTGCACCAGCTGGGGTTCTCCATCAACGTGCCAAAGTCACACCTGTGTCCCTCTCAGAAGCTCCACTTCATCGGAGCGGTTCTGGACTCTGCGCAGTTTGGGGTTTATCCTCCTGAACAGCGGGTTCGGGATATTCAGGCTCTGATTCCGATCTTTCAGCCTTTATCCCGGGTCTCGGTCAGGTTGACGTTGCGGCTTTTGGGGCTGATGGCTTCCTGCATCCTGCTGGTGCATCTCGCCAGGTGGCGGATGCAGGCTCTGCAGTGGGACCTGAAGTTTCAGTGCGCCCAGCATCAGGGCAACCTGTCAGACCACGTCCTGATCTCTGAGGGCACTGCGAGACTGCAGTTGGTGGCTCATGGACCGCAATTGGGTCAGCGGCAGATCCCTCTCCCTACCCCAACCGGAGTGCGTAGGGATGGGGGGCCACATCAGAGAGGCGGAGATCAGAGGCCTCTGGTCTCGGGCATTGTCCTGGCTCTGTATCAACCCTCTGGAGCTGCGGGCGATCCGGCATTCCTTGCCTCTGTCGTAGTGTAGTGCAGGTGTTCACGGACAACACCACCGCAATGTGGTATTGCAACAAACAGGGCCGGGTGGGGTCGTGGACCTCTGCGCCTCTGGACATGGCTGGAACATCAGGGCATCACCCTGGTGGTTCAACACCTGGCAGATTCCCTGAACACCAGGGCGGACGAACTCAGCCGCCGGTGTATGATGGATCACAAATGGCGTCTAAACTCTGGCGTGGCGCAAGGTCTCTTTCAGCAGTGGGGAGTGCGTTGGTTAGATCTATTCGCCACCGAAGAGAACGCGCAATGTCATCAGTTCTGCGCGTTGGAATTTCCAAGGCGGCACTCGCTCGTTGCGAGTGGAGCTGCGGTCTGTTGTACGCCTTTCCGCCTATACCACTTCTGCCTAGAGTGCTGATGAAGATCAGGCGAGACCAGGCCCAAGTCATCCTTGTGGCTCCGGACGGAGTACGAAGATACTGGTATCCCGAGCTCTTCAGGAGGACCTTCTGTTGTAGCAGCAGGGGACAGTCCTCCACCCGAACCTGTCCAGTCTCCACCGTGGAGATTGAGCGGCGACAGATGAGGCCATTTGACTTGCCTCCTGATGTCTGTGATGTGATTCTTAGAGCCAGGCATCCCTCCACAAAATCGGTATACGCCTGCTGGTGGAACAAATTTGTGGCATGGCGCACAGCAAAGGCTGTGGATCTACTTTCTGCCCCTCTTTCAGAGGTTCTCCTCTTCCTTCTTTCTCTTGCCCAGCAGGGCTCTGCTCTGGGCACTATCAAAGGCTATCTCTCGCCCATTTCAGCCTTCTTAAGGCTTTCTTGATCAGCCTTCTCTTTTCAAGTCCCCTGTTGTAAATAGATTCTTGAAAGGCATCACACACATGTTCACTCCTGTTCCTTTCGTGATGTCACAGTGGGACTTGAACCTTGTACTGACTTATCTGATGTGCTCTCCCTTCGAGCCACAACTGTCCTCTTCGTCTTCTGACTCTTAAAACTGCATTCCTGGTTGCCATCACCTCTGCCAGGAGAGTGAGTGAGCTACAGACTCTATCTTCTAAACCTCCTTTCCTCTCTGTCCATCCGGACATGGTTGTTCTGAGGACTCGTCCTTTTTTCCTGCACAAGGTGGTTACAGCCTTTCATATCGGGCAGTCCATCACCTTGCCCACCTTCTTTCCGCCTCCGCATTCCTCGAAAGAGGAAGAGAGGCTCCACCGTCTGGACCCAATACATGCGCTCTCATTCTATATGGTCCGCACATGCCAGTTCCGGGTGGACGACCAGCTCTTTGTTGGTTACGTGGGCGCTAAGAAGGGACGGGCGGTGCACAAGCGGACCATCTCTCGGTGGGTCGTGTTGTGCATCATGGTCTGTTACTCCTTGGCGAAAAAGGAGTCTCCTGTTGGGCTGAGGGCCCATTCCACTTTGGCCACGGCGGCTACTACTGCCCTGGGTAGGGGAGTCCCCTTGCAGGACATCTGTCAGGCAGCTATGTGGGCCTCGCTGCACATGTTAGCTAAGCACAACTGCCTGGACAGTCAAGTCCGGAGAGATTGCTTTTTCGGCTGTTCCGTTCTCCAGGACTTTCTGGTGTGATCTTGGTTCTCAGACCCACCATCGGGGTTGGTATTGCTGGGGTATCTATTCTAAGGTAAGGAATCTAACACTAACTGTTTCTTTCAGATGCACAAGTTACTTACCTTCGGTAACCATATATCTGTAAGAAATAGTAGTTAGTGTTAGATTCCTTACCGCCCCACCCATTCTCCCCGTTCTGCGAATCGATATCTAGGGTTAAGGTCATCCCTTTCAGGGCCCTAGTTTTATGGCACCAGTGTCGGTTTCTATCATGGCTCTGCGTTCCTGGCGTGGAAAGCTATGTACAGAACTGACGTCAGCGCGCGAGGGCGCCGCCGAAGGTAAGTAACTTGTGCGTCTCGACATATGTTGGGGCCAACCAGACACCCTGTGTCAGTTCCATAAAACTAGCCTGAAAGCTGCTTATTGGGCTATTGCTGACCCTGACCTCATATTAAACTGCAAAGGGTCGCATAGGGCTGATTTTATCAATTTTAAACCAACACTGTTATTTGAGGATACTATAGATTAAATGAACCTCCTTTAGCAAGGAAGCTATACCTACAGTTTAGGTATGGGTGTCTACCGGTAAAAACTCTTAAAAGGAAATGGTGTAAAATAGGGGACATGGTGGATGAAAACTGCACCTGCTGTCAAGGTGGACCAGAGTCAATTGAGCATGTTTTATTTTTTTGTACTTTGTACAGTCAGTCTCGAGCTAAATGGCTTGTTCCTCTTTACAGAAAGCTGGGAGTAAGAAAGCACAAGGAGGCGTACAGAATTCTGCAGTCGGATACATCTCGTTTTATCATATTTTGTACAGCCACGTTTTTAATGGCAATGTGGATTAGGCATGCCAAATGTTCCCTTGATAGTTTTTAGGATGCCACTCATTGAAGGGTCCCTCCAAATGGTATTATGTCACCTGGACTATTCCCGGCGGACTATATCTTCATATATTATCATAGATATTTATTATATTGGATTGTTTTTAACGTATTTTTATGATGAATTTCTCTGGTCTCTTTAAATGAAACTTTAATTGCTTAATTGTGCTGCTAAGGTAATGCACCGGAAATAAGTATTTTAAATGTTTCATGTCGTTATTTGTACTTGTTAGTGTCTTATTCTATGTTCCACTTTTCTGATCTATAGAGATCGAAATAGTCTTCTGAACCAAACGAATAGTCAAAAAGAATTGGGGTGTCAAAGTACTGATGTTTCTGTCGTCCAGTCTCACCCTCCGGTCAGTCAGTTCGAACTGTTTGCTGGGAGATATTCCTACCCTTTATGGGACATGGTGTGAGATCTTGTCGGCACTCCCTGAGTAATTTACAAGATGGTAAGGATGTAGCCAGATGCATTATCTGTTCTAGACTGGACCGAAGATACTGCTTGGGCAGAGCAGTCAACACTAGTGTGGTGCTTCGGCATCAAACATGGATGATCTCCACAGGCTTCTCTGGGGACGTGCAAGCCTCCCTGATAGATATACAGTTCAACGGACTTCACCTTTTTGGCGAGATGGCAGATTCTGCACTGGAACACTTCAAAGAAAGCCGGCCCATGACAGGTGCCTTAGGCCTCTTGACCCCTGCAAGACAATACCCACAAAAGGTCTGTCTCTTTAGAGGCTCACCACCTATGCAATAGGCACTTTTGGGGTTTGCAGTTCAAGCATACTACATCCAGGTCACCTAGGGCAGTGAACTTCCCAGTTCCCACTCCTGCGGCAGTAGCTTCCAAACAGCTTTAGTTTGCCCTGAGCGGCACATGACAACCCTGTGGTAGGCAGGATTAGACATTTCCTGCAACCGTGGCAAAATGTAACTTCCGTCAAGAGGGCCCGTCATCCTGTATAACAAGATTATGTATGCCCTGCCATTCTTTTTCTTCTTGCCGCATCTTTTGCCCATATCTCTTTTTTTTTTTTTTTGGGTTACAAACTTTTATTCATTGTTCAAATGCAGTACACCGCTATTCAGCCAACAACCCGGAGGCAGGCAGCATCTTTAGTTTCTTGTTGACCATATCTTGCGGTCCAGTACCATTATCATATGCAAGGATCATGTCAGTAACTTTTCAAGTAACCTATACAACCAAACCAACAACGCTTTGCCATTTGTCATAAATTATTTGTCAACATAAAGGGCATTTTTGACACTGTTATTAGGGCGATTTTCAAGTAGTTAACATCAAAGAAGTCGTAGGGGGAATACGTGCATGCGGTGAACAGTCTCACTTGTGAGGGGGGAACTGCGCAGCACCCGAACTATTCAATTCAATCAGTCCAGTTGCACTCACATAGTCATACGTTCGATTACCATTTTTATACAGCCAAAATCTTAGTAATGTTCCTCTAGTGAAATCTCACGCCATGCGTGTCCAAACACCATGCACCCCTCATCCATCGCTATCAGGCATCTCCAGCCTCTCACACCCAGTGTCACTCGTCTATCTCTGCTCCAGCCAGCCAGGTCGTAAGGGGCAGCCATATATCAGTAGGTCTAGACCGCGGTGGTTGGAGCTCCCAGTATGTAGTCAGTTGATCTCGACAGTATAGGGCCGAATTTATCCACCCTGTCGTCTTCGGAGCAGTTTTCCTTTTCCAATGTAGTGCAATTTGCCTTTTCGCCAGTAGGAGTAACAAAGCAGCTAATTTCCTTGAGGCACTGGGTATGCCAGCGACATATCCCAGTAGAGCCACCATTGGGTCAGGAAGCAGTGTTTCTCCTAGTATCTGCCCTAATTTCGAAAAAACCTCCACCCAATAGTGCTGTATCGGCGTGCATCTCCATGTGAGGTGAAAGAAGTCCGCCTCTCCAGCCCCGCATCTCCAACAGCGAGAGTCAGGCAGTAATCCTATTTTAAAGAGTTGCGTAGGCGTGCGATACGTTTTATGTAGGAAATTAAAGTGTATCAATCGCAGCCTATAGTTAGGTGATAGGTTCTCTAACTGGTCACAGCAGAATTGCCATTGTTTATCAGTTATGTTTATTCCCGCCTCCGTCTCCCATTGCGATTTCGAGGTAGGCCGCACCCATGGCGTCGTGTCTTGCGTTATTTTATAGATCCGGGTGATCAGCTTTCTCGGAGAGCTATTGGTTAGTACGTTCTCCAGCGCCGGAAGCGAAGGCGGCACTGCCGGGAACATCGGGTATCTGGCCCTACATGCCGCTCGTAATTGATAGTATAGCAGCAATTCAGAGGCCATAGGGACTTCTGATTCGCAGATGTCCCTCAATTCCACAAATGTGTCGTCTGGGTATAGGTCACTCGCCACCACCAGACCACGCTGTCGCGCCCTCTCAGAAATCGCCGCATCTGTCAGAGGACCCAGCAAGGGGTTGCCGCTCAGCGGCATGGATGGGGCATACAGCTCAGAGATGTCTGCCCGGTTTGCGATGCCCTGCCAGGCCCATCGCACTGTTTCCACCGTGTTTACGTCATCCGGCGATCGTTTGTATTTGTGATAGAGCGTCGTTTTTAAAGGGGTGGGTGCCGACACATCTATTTCGATCGCCACGTGGGGCTGATATGGGATCGGGTGGTGCCAGAAGTGTAGATATTGAGCCTGGGCGCAGTAGGCATATAACTCGGAAGTCAGGAGCCGCCAGACCACCCTGACTAAAAGGGAGCGTCAATACTTTCCATTGCACTCTAGGCTGTCTGCCCGCCCACACTAGCTCCAGTAGGGCCGAGCGTACGCGTTTGAAAAAGGATTGCGTAAGTGGCAGGGGCACATTTGCAAATAGATACAAGAACTTTGGCAGTACAATCATTTTTGTTATGGCTATACGCCCTGTCAGTGACAACGGCAGAGTAATCCATTTTTTCACCTTTGTCTCAAGCCATTCCACTGTGGTGCCATAGTTTAAAAGCCATAGGTCCTGTATCGAGCGGCTTATATGTATACCCAGGTATTTCACCTCACCGTCTACCCAAGTGATGGGGAATTCGGTAGGGCAATGTGTCGTACCGTCAGTCAATGGCAAAAGCGCGGACTTGGACCAGTTGACGTTAATGCCGGTCAACCCGCTGTATCGCACTAATTCCCTCATCAGGGGGCCAAAATTGTCAACCGGGTTTTGCATAAAGATTGTTATATCGTCCGCATACATGGACACTAATAAACCCCTGGAGGTGAATCCTATGCTTCTCTGGGTGTTATGTTGTCTCAATCTCGCCGCTAACGGCTCTGTGGCGATGGCAAAAAGCAGCGGCGATAACGGGCATCCCTGCCTAGTCCCCCTAGTGATCCTTATAGGCTGTGAGACTTTTCCGTTAACTTTCACTCTCGCCGTGGGGTCACTGTACAGGACGCAAATTTTTTGGATAAACAACTTGCTGAACCCCATTCTAGTGAAGAGCGCCTGTAGGAACTTCCACTCAAGAGAGTCGAATGCCTTAGTTGCGCCCAACAAGGCAGCCGCGGCCTGGACTTTTGGGTCTAGGTAGTGAAGCAGACCAAATATCGTGCGTAGGTTGTGCGACGTGGATCTGCCCGTAACGAATCCGGACTGATCCGAGAGCGCTATTTGGGGTATCATTGGTTTCAGACGTTCCGCCAGTAGCTTAGCATAGATCTTGGCATCTAGGTTGATCAGGGACAGCGGCCTATACGAATCCGGGCACGTGGGATCCTTGCCCGGCTTTAGAAGTGTAATTATCATGGCCTCTCGGAGTGACTGGGGAAGGCTCCCAGTCTCAATCGCTTCCATGTATACCTTGTGCAGCCGTGGAACCAAGATGTCTGCATATTCTTTGTAGAATGCAGCCGTTAGGCCGTCAGGTCCAGGCGCCTTACCCAAGGGCATGCCGGCGATGGTCAAACGTATGTCTTCCTGCGTCAGCGGCAAATCCATATATTCGCGTGATCCGTTATTGAACCACGCTAGCGCCACCGTATCTAGGTAATCTGTTATCATATCATCACTCGGCCGCATTTTGGAGGCGTACAGGTTCCCATAGTATTCTTCCATAGTGTGCAAGATATCACTCGGCGTCCGAGCTATCTCGCCAGTTTCGGTGGCCAGTTCCAAAATATAATCCGCTCCTCTAGGTTTTCTGAGCATTGCGGCCAACGACCTCCCAGGGCGGTCTCCCTCCCCATATCTACGGGCCTGAGCGTATTTATGTATGAATTTCACCTCCCTCTCTGTTTCTTCCTGATACTGAGTCAGCTTCGCCCTGAAGGCAGCCCGGGCCTTATCTGTAGGCGATCCCGTAATCTCGGCTTCCAGCGTCGCTAGTTCTTTTTCGAGCGTATCTAGTCTGCTTCTAATAGATCGCAGTACTCCAGTCTTTAGCGCCATACAGTGCCCCCTAGTCACCACTTTACAGGATTCCCAGAGTGTGCCTGGCGAATCCACAGTTCCTTCATTGAGCTCAAAGAACTCCTCTATCTTTTGCCCATATCTGAGGAAGAGATCAGGACTCTGGTCTCTGGTGGAGACTTGTCTACACATCAGCCTGTTGGAGATGTAGGCCGTTTGCCTGGTCTTGAACGTCTTCCTACCATTCATCAAAGGGAGACTGGTTCAGATTCTCACAGACATCACCACATCCATGTGGTACTGCGGCAATGCAGGGTGTGGGTGGTTGTCTTCGGTCCTGTGCCAAGAGGCACTTTGTTTCTGAAACTGTCTGAAGGGTCCGGACAGTTCCCTGGTCGTGAACCACCTTGTGGGATCTTCGAATGCCAAGGCAGCTGGGCCCAATTCATTCTAGTGGTTTTGGATTGGGCGGGGAGAGTGTGGTAATTGGAACTTTTGGGCATGAGCATCTGTCCTCTGAACAGTCTCCTGTTGCAGCATCACGTCCGAGCCCAGCAACCTAACCTACGCAGTCTGCACCTCCATGTGTGGAAATTGATCAGCTGCAGTTTACTGCTTTCAAGCTTTCTCCAGAAGTTGTGAATGTCTTTCTTGCTGCCATGCGTCCCTCTACTAAGTTTGTCTATGCTGGGACAAGCTTGTGGACTGGTGAGGCACCTTTAGTATGGACATGTTGAGGAAAAAACAGCCCAAATTACAACCGATGCCCAGGCTGCTGGCACAAGACGCCTCTTAGTTCCCATTTTGATCAGTTACCAAATAAAGAGACGGGCGCTGGAAGCGGGAGTGCAAGAACAGATTTTTATTTCTCATGAGGAGAGCCTGTCATTTCGGACACGCGCACAATGTCTTCAAGAGGTGCTCTAACAAGTTTCTCTGAGGCTCCGTCTTTTATACACAGGTTTATGATGCACAAACATTCCTTATTGCAATAAAGAAAGCTTGAAGTACGAAAAGGCAGTTTGGAATCCCAGCTTCAGGCCTATTCCCACGCCTGTCGCTCGGATGTCGTTTCCCCTCCCAAATGTAACATGTGATTGTAATCTTGCAGCCGGACATTCCAACAGGACACGAGGGCAAGAGGGGGTGGTCAGATCTAACGTTGGGCAGGCGATAAGATCGGGCACTTCGGTTGGTGTATCACGTTTTGCTATGCGGGGCCAGGGGGGGTACATCCATGAGGCTTTGTTTTATGACTTGGGACCGGGTCGAGAGGCCAGGTGTAGCCGGGGGGGGGTTATCAGAAGAGGGGAAGGGTGTTTCTGGGAGGAATGCAGGGGGTGTCGGTCAGGCAGGGGTGTCACTTTTAGAGTAGGGTCGCGCAGAGGGAGAGGGTTTTATGGCCTATGCATGAGAGAGCGGGGGTGTTCAACGGGGGGGGGGGGTGCTGGGGATTTAACAAACGGGCAGAGAGGCCTTGGTGCCTAAAATGGCTGTCGTGTACGTGCGTGCATGGGCCTATGCTGGCGGGATGATGCGGTCAATGCTTCGCGGTATTCGTTCTGCTTACAGCGAGGGGTATGGTGAACACAAATAAACGCCGCTTATGTACATATACATTGTCATTTTCCACAATGTTGTATGCAAAATTGTGAGAAGTCTTGTTTCTTTTATCTGTAGTCCAGCAAGGACTTGCAGGGAATGGTTCTTTCGGCCTTTTTGAGTCCGTCCGACCAACCATCCTTGTTCAAATCATCTGTTGTGGTTAGATTTATGAAATGTTTAACATGGGTTTACATCCTAAAACTTTGATTCCACTGTGGGAGCTCAGTGTACCCCGTTCAACCCAGTACAGAGCTGTCCACTACGATTCCTGACTCTAAAGACTCTATTTCTGGTCATAATAACTTCAGCTTTTTGAGAGTGAATTCCAAGCTCTGTCAGTGCATACGTCTTACAACTGCCTTTTTTTCAACGGTCCCAGCTCCTTTTCACATTTGGCAATCCATCATTCTTCCAACACGCTTTGCTCCGCCTCACCCCTCAAAAGAGGAGGAGAGCAAGAACGCTTCCGCCGACTCCTTTGACCTAAAAAATTATCCCTGCTCCCTACCCAGCCAAGTACTTGAGAAAGCCATCAACCAGCAGCTCATCAAATTCATGGAACACATCCACCTATTGGACTCCTCATAATAAGGATTCTGGGCAAACCACAGCACAGAGACTGCTCTGGTTGCTGCCACCGATGACATCAGATTACTCCTAGTCCTTGGAGAAATGGTGGCCCTGATCCTCCTTGACCTCTCTGCGGCATTCAACACCATCTCCCACAACACTCATCAACAGACTCCACAACATAGGCATACAGCAAAACACCATTGAGTGGATTGCCTCTTTCCTCACAGAACGCACACAGAGCATCGGATGGCCTCCCTTTCCCTCCTCACCCAAAAACATCATATTCTGCGTACCTTAAGGATCATCCTTCAGCCCCACCCTGTTTAACATCTACATGATCCCCCTCATAGACGTCGTCAAAGTCCACAGACTCAACATAATTTCCTACGACACTCAACTGATCCTCTCGCTTTCCGATGATTCTCCAATGCCAAACCAACTTCTGCAACTCCATGACCGACATAGCCAAATGGATGAGAGACAACTGCTTCAACCTCCACTCCAACAAAACTGAAGTTCTGATGTTCGGGAAGAACATCTCTGCATGGGACCACAGCTGGTGGCCTGCAGAACTCGGACCCACACCCACCGACCATGCACCCACAACTGACCATGAAACAGCATGGTAATGCAGTCGTCTCCTTCTACCACACACTTCGCATGCCCCGCAGAATCTTCAAATCCAACCAACACCAGAAAGACCGACATTACGGCCCTCGTCACCAACCGCCTCGACTATGGCAATGCCCTCTACGCTGGCATCCCCCCTCAGCTCCGCAGAAGACTCCAGCCCATACAGAACACCACAGCCAGACTCCTCCTGGACCTCCCCCAAACAAACCCACCTGCCTACATCAACCATCTACTAAGCCTCCACCAACCCTCCAGACACCTGCACTCATCACTCGATCTCACCCCCCTCCCCTCGCATCTGTCGCAGCCGCCACAGTGTCGGCTCCTTTTTTTCCTACATCGATGCCAAGACCGGGAGCGGCCTTCCCTTCCAGCTCCGTACAGCCGTCTCCATGGCAGACTTCAGAAAAAGACTCACACCCTGTTTCTTCAACACAGCGCCCAGATTCCCCAGGGGTGACGGTGTACGCTTTACAAATACTTGATTATTTGATTGAGAGACTTCATCGGCTGTACCCCAAAAGATCCTTGAGCTTTTACATCAATCTCGCCAAAGACCATCTGGTGGACGATCAGCTTTGTGTTGGGTTCTTTGGGGCACAGAAAGGTAAGACAGTGCAGAAAAGGACTTTGTCTAGGTGGATGATCCTTAGCAGGAAAACCTTCTACACATTGGCCAAGAAGTTTCCTCTAGAAGGATTGACGGCCCATTTCACCAGGTCCAAGGCTGCTAAGACTGCGAGGATACATGGCTTGCCTGTTGTTCTCTATCAGGCCTCGACGTTAGCATCAGTGCACTTGTTCATGAAGCAACACTGCCTTGACAGTCGTGTCCTGCAAGACTTATTAATCTGAGCCATTCCACAGAATCACCACCTTGGGAGGTTCTGCTTTGTCAGCTATTCTACAGGTGAGGAATCGATGGTTAGCCGTATTTCTCAGATATACAAGTTACATACCTATGGTAATTCTCTCTGGTGGATACTCTGTTTACCTGCAGATTCCTCCCACCCTCTCTCCTCCCTCTTCTGTGAAATGGTCTCTTCCATGTAAAAAGTTCCAAAATTAGAGATTTGAACACTGGCACCTCTGAATATTGTTATGCTCTGCGACAGAGGGTATAGGAAGCTGGCTCTCTAAATAGTGCACCAAAATATGGTACACTGTGCAGAGAGTCCAGGCGACCATTATTGGTTTACGGGGGTTAATATAACACTTCCTTTTGTGGTAGTGTAGGCGAGCAGTTTAGGCTTATGAAAGGATAGTGTTAAGCATTTTTTGCAGTCACAAACTCAGTAAGCGAGACACACACAATAAAGAAATCGGACACCAATTTATACAAATAACACAAATTTTTATATGAAGTTAGACACCAAGATCATCGTAATCAAGTAAGTACTTTATGAGATGGTGATTTTTTTAAGATTTAGAAAATGCACTTTATTTTTAAAATGTTAATGTTATCCTATGGGGGGAAAACATATACTGCATTTGGTAACACTTACAGGCCTGTTCTGCTGGACTTAAGGTAAGTATGGAGCAAGGTCCATGGCAGCACCAACAGGTCACCTTGGTCAGCTCTGGGGAGTCCAGGTGCTAGGGTGCTTTTCGGTGTCGGGTGTCCCGTTAAAATCAAAGGGAGGCGTTCCTGTTGAAAAGATGCTGCAAGCAGGAACTAGGGGACTGGGGGGTGGGGGAGTCTGGTTGAATCCACGGGGGCTTATGTCTTGAGGGTCTTGGGCACACAGGGACATTGTCATCCACACTTTGTCTGGCAGGTTTGTGCTGTTGAAAACTCTCCTGGTTCTCTGTGCTTGCAGAAAGAGGCTGCAGGCGGCAACTGGGGGACCAGTCTGGCTAAACTCAAGGGTAGGCTTAGCTCCTAAGGGTCTCAGGACAACGTTTGCACTGTTGCCTCCCTCGGACTCGGGCTGTGGAGTGTGGGTGCAGGGGTGCTTTGAGACATCAGGTTGCAATTGTTCAGAGGCTCTTTTTGTGTCTTTGGGACCTTGTCAAGAGGGGAAAAAGGGCAGCAGGGCTACCTTCGTTGTTGACCTTGTGGATCCTGATGTCTCTCGATGGTAGGTCCTGCTTTGTGTTGTTGGAGTCCTGACAGGACTACCACCAAACCTTGGTTGCTGAACTGCTCCGGTACTCTGGGTATTGGTGCTGGGCAGCTCCTAGGGGATGTGGCATCTCCAATCTTGGCAAGGAGACGAATCTGACCTCCTGGAGCACGAATACCTTTCTGCTGTTGCGCTGCTCCTTCGTAGAGCCAATGGCTAGCATTACGGTGGACCGTCAGATGCTTTGTGGTGCCTGCAGAGGAGCAGCTCCCCTTCTCCAAGGAAGATCTTTCATGGTTGTTGAGGGGCTGGGCAGTCCTCCAAGGGTTTTTGGAGGGTGGGGAGGGAGTTTTATATAGCGCGAACTAGACCTAATTAATCGGGTATCAGAGCGCTTTACATAGCACCAGTTTCGTTTCACAAGGACACATAAATTTTTTCTTAGGCACGGGGAGATTAAGTGATTTACCCAGAATCACAGGGTGTTGAGCATCGTAGCCGAGACTCGAACCCGGTTCCCCAGCTTCGACGTCGACCGCTCTAGCCGCAAGGCTCTTTGCGAAGTTGGTCCAAGTGATAATCGAAGTGCAAGCAGCATGGCATGATTTTGTGCAAATTTAGGTGCAGGTTTTAAGTACTCGCTCGCTTTGGTCCTTCTTCTTTCATCCTTGGTTCCTAGTCGTTGAATCTGGTGTGAGGGGGCAACCTAAATACTCAATTTCAGGGTGTTAAGGGGAGTGAAGGGTAGTAGCCAATGGGCTACCTACCCCTGGGGTCACTATACCCCCTGAATGACCACTTCCTGAGGGGAGTGGGCAGCACCCTGTCTCAGAGTTCCTAATTCCACCACACACAAGCTAGTGTAATTCTCTCTTTCGTTTTCACTTCAGGCTGCCCACCTTAGGGGTGCGTCTAGCCTGGAGGGGAAACATGCCACCTTGCATAGCTAATTTACCACCTGTCCTTGTGTCAAATGGGCCTCAGCGCAGGGGGTGGCATCTTCCAGGTCTGGGGAAGCAAGGCTCCCATATCAAAGGTTGTTTGCTCTTTGAAGCTCCCTACCTTGAAATGCTAATTTACTTGACATCCTGTTGGTGGAGGAGTTAACACCTCCTGCCTGAGTTGGCATTATTTCTGACCTGAAAGCGGGACTCTCACCTCCTAGAGGGTCAGAAACTCATCTGTGGTGGCAAGCTGGACAGGACCAGTCAGACCGCACACTAGAGGTCTAGTAGGGTCCATGGGGTACCTCTTGAGTACCCTATGGATGCATGTATTAATAATTCATAAATTCATCACTGAAATCAGTCTGGGTTTATTATGATACCAAACACCATAGGTTTCAGTGAAGCCATTGTGTAGCTGGGAAACTTGTTTTGACCAGTGCCCAGTACATACCTTAAGATGGCTTTCCTACTCAGTTGTAATTTCCAGCAATGGAACTAGACATTACAGGGGCGTATGTGCTCATGCAGCTATGTCCTCACATGTGCTATACTGCACCCTGCCTTAGGCCTGCTGTAGTGGTGACTTACATATAGCCCATGCTGTCTTTGGCATGGCACACAGGAATGTGACATGTCGTGTTTTCAAACATGGTTTGCACCATGTCACGCAGCCTGCAATGCCAGTCTGTGTGGAATTTGTGCCTGGGTCCCATAGGGAGGCATAAGATTTGCTGCACCCCTTAGGTACCCCCTTTAGTACCCATGCCCTATTTACAACAGTACCATTTACTAGGGACTTACGGGGTGCTAAACGCCTTGGCCAATTTTAAAACAATCTGACATCACTCAGTTTTAAGGAAGGAGCACTGGCACTGAGGTCTGGTTAGCAGGCCTCAGTGTACTGTCAGAGTCTCAAATCAGTTTCCAGTGGCTATAAAGGTGGCAAAAAGTGGGGGGACAACTGCAACAAAGACCCAGCTTCCTACAGAGGTCGTGGCCAGAGGCAAGAAAGAAACTGACTTTGAAGCGCAGGGGAGGCTCATACATGCAACAGCATTGTTCTTTCCGAGGCAGAGTGAAGTCAATGCGAAGCTGCACAGCATCATCTGACACACAGCTGTCAAGGCTTCTGATTGCTATGTGTGACATTTTCATAATTTCAGCCTAATTATGAGTGACAATTCAACGACTACGAGTGACACTTTCTCGTGGGGAAAATCTAGCAATGAAGAGTTCTTGGGCTCGCTCCAGCCCCTGCTGCAGACTGCACTGGGCATGTGCAAGCCTCAGGAGAGTAAGGCTGAGGCACACACAGTTCTTAAATTAAAAGAAAATTGTGTGTGCTCATGGTCATAAAGTCTATTGCCCGTTATTTTGTGTAAATAATAGAAGCTGCCCTCAGTGCAGACACGTGGGACACTTGAATGAACTGGTTTTAATTGTTCAAATCAACTAGAATATTGAAGTCACTGCTCCCTTCTACCACCACTCCTTTCATCATTCATGCACTGCGCTAATTCATAGGTACTGGCAGGCTCTGACCAAATACATTTTGCAGATGACCGTTCATACATGCACTTAATCTGTCTGCACACAACACCGGAGAAGAGGTCGACTGTAGCTGCAGCACACAAGTGCATGTATCTGAAGTGAAGTGAAGTCTGTGTGTGGTTGCAAGTGCATGTGTGAGTGGAACCTACTTAGAGGAAAGCTGAAGCGCATAATTTGGAACTTTTTTAACGCAACTAACTTGAGCGTATAATGATTTTAATGCACCTGGCCTGATTTAGACTCTGCCTAGGCACACACTTACTTGCTTGTATTTGTGACTGCGCCGGCAGCCAGGTCAGTGAGAGCAGCTGCATTTAGTCTCTGTGTGCCTGCTGCTCACATCAGGCTTGCTCAAGCTAGCTCTCATCTGCAGTAGTCCCAATCATGATTACTGTAGCGCCACCAGCTCAGGATGCAGCCTTCTGAACTGCCACCTGCCCACTCCGTGGAAGGGTGGCAGCTTTTGTAACGACCCATAACTGTGAGTCTGACAGAATTCACTGTCTGACTCTTGACCTCACCCATGTTTCGGATGCACCCATTGACAGGCACTGACTTTGACGTCTGTCAAATATGCCGCGCCGTGGTGATTGAATGGGAATCCAGTGTTACATTGTAGTGAGGCGAGCCCAGCCCCACCCCACCCAAGAAGTCTGTGCTACCTGCGTGTGTCACTGACTTGGTGTTATAACAACAACCAGGGATCGGGCCAGCAGCGCATGACAGTCAGTCACAGGGGCTAATATGCGTGACCTTGCATTTTAGTAGTTATGCGGACCACCACACTGAAATGCGTCAGTCTAACGCCTGATGAGTGGCACTTGGCAGGGCTGCTACCAGTGCTGGACAAATGCTGTTCAAATCTTCTAGGACCAGTCTGGCTCCTGGGGGTATTTTTTTTTTTACTAAAACAGATCAAATTTCTCCAGATTTGTAATTTGTCTGGCATCTACTGGGCTGTATCGCTGTATTTCAAGAGCTGCCATCTTCTGTAGTATAATATTAGAGCTTCTGGTTGCTGTCTTCCATGAACTTAAGTAAATGTTGGTTTTACGTCCCATTCATTCACAATTGCCTGTATGCACTAAATATATGTACGAAGTCTTTTAAAGCACACCCCTGATCTGTTAGACATTTTTTTTAAATCATCCTTTTTATCATTTCCTACAGGTTAGTGATGCCACCAAACTGAGGCCAAAGGCAGAGTTTTGTTTTGGTAAGATACACACATTCCAAAGATTTAATAAACAAGTTTGTTGGATTTAGGGTGTCATTTTGCCCATGTCACAGAATAAAGCACTCTCTTAGAAGTTTACCACATGAACATTTAATGGCAGAGTTGTCACGTTCGTCACGTGATAAATGGGTTTTCTTGTTTGTAAGCAGTGTTTTCATAGTAGAAATAAGTAGACTCTCAGGGGCAGATTTACAAGCCCATTGCGCCACTTTTGCGTCATTTTTAACATGGGAAAAGTGACGCAAAAGGGACGCAAGGGGCTTGTAAATTTGCCCCTAAATCTTCTTACTTTTCAATCTGCAATTTAAAAAATAAAATGATGCTGACCTCCTGGTTGACGCTGTAAGCGAAACTAGATCTCCTTTTACACACCAAATAGAATTAGCATTCACCCAGGAGCTGTTCCCCATAATGTACTGATAGTAAATGTTGAGATTGGAAGCAGTGGAACTATTCTTTGTTAAGTAGAATTTAAAATTCTCAATGTGTTCGATGCTTTGTTACAGATGTATTAAAAGTACACACCTTAGCTTATATATTTAATGCTACATGGATAAGTGCCTAAACCATATCTATATCCCTAGTAATGGTTGTCTTACTAGTTGCCATTCAAAAGCATAATTTTACTTCTAATTACATCTTTGTGAAACAGAAAAAGATGAAGGAGCACACTGCTTTTGTGCTGGATTCTTCTAATTCTCCAGTTTATATATCTATACATACATCTAATCAAAGAGCATCCTGCTTGTCTCGTTCTTTTTTAATTGTTGTTCCAGAAATGAGAGTAAATCCAGTCTTTACCGAACAAAGTGCAAAAGAAAAAAAAAACTAAATTTTCCCACACCTAGTCTTTTCTAGCCTAACTTTATAGTTTGGTACAGTAGTATATCAGTTTCAAGAAAGACTAACTTTGTTTTGTATGTTAGAATATTGATCTCCAAAATAATCAACTTATAGATTAGAGTCGAGTTGAATGTAGATTGTCTATTTTTACTGTGATAATATTTCGGGTGTTAATGTTATTGTTAAGATAGATCTGTAGGTTCCACCAATTTACCTGCATTACCCACCACTGTGAGCTTCTCAGTGTGCCCACACGTCAAAGCTTTTCAAACAGAATACCTGTGCAGGTTCTTTCCAATGCCCGCCAGTTTATCATCAGCTTTATTTCGTTTAATAGAATTAACTATAAAAGCATAAAATGCAAAATTAAAAAAACAGGTCATCATAAAATCCTTATTAGATTGTAAATACAATCATAAAAGCACATAAAACCATAAATTTATCTTCAGCATAAAATACTTATTAAAAATGTAACTACCGTAATATACAGATGAAAAAAGTAGCGTTAAAACCCTAACCCCATTAATCGGGCCTGGAACACCTAGATCTTACAACATCATGCAAAAAAAAAGTCTAGGAACCTGGAAGCACCCAGTCTCCCCATAGTCAATCTCAACGCTGCAATGCAGCATTTTGATTGGCAACCCTAAGCAACACTGCCATGCAGCTTTGTGACTGGTCTGATCACCGTGGTTCGGTGCTGAGATGGGGACTTGCGGCCTGGGCATGTTCCCCGCAAGGCTATGTAATGCAGCCTGGTGGGGAACATGCTAAGTGCGCAGACCCAGACGGCCGGCCAAGCTTACATATGCAATTAGTGTGCACAAACCACTCCTACCCCTGTGCCTCCAGCTCGCCACACCTTAACCGAGCCCGCAACTGCGAAAAATAAAATGATAATTACTACGTTGTCCGTTTATTTTTCATGCTCTAAGAGCAGCAGGGCGACGCTCCTCCGCCTTAGCAGAGGATCGTCCCTGGTAAATACATGAAAAGGCTTGGGCAAAATCCATAGCTTTCAGAATTGGTAAAAGAAACAGTTTCTTAGGAATGCTAAAATATTTAAACAGCAATACAAAATGGAGGGTACCCTGTGGAAACATATTGTCGCAGCCACAGGGCTCTAATGTGCTTGGCTAACCCAGCCACTCAGAGAGGCTAACTGGTGATGTAACAAATGAGACACCATTGCCTTGGAAAATACTGGGACCCCTGTGTATAGGATGAAATTAACCATAACAAGGAATATATAGACTGAAAAAACACACCTGGGCAAGGTATTTAAACTATTTATGCGGGCGAAAAGATCTAGAACATGTTGCAGACACTTACAGTTGTTATATAGGAAAATAAACAACATTGACTGATATCATTCAATTATTTATTTATCATTTTGTTATGTATCAAAAAGATTTTTCACTTTGGATAGAAACGTTTTTTTATAAAAGAAATTGTCAATTTTCGTTAAATAAGTTTGTTGGTTCTCATACATGTCCGTGAATACATGAAAAATTTGTTCATGGATAATGCATTCATACAAAAAAAGCACTAGATGTTTATAAAAGCTTCTATAAAAGTTAGCACATCGATTAAGAATGCATGATCATTGATTGTTGATAATACACAGTACAAGTATCGAAGAGATGTGAAGAAACTGGCGGTTTGTTGACAAATGAGACACAACAAATCTATCTCTATCGTTGGATAACTGGGAGAGATAATGTTCTATGCCCTGCACCTACTTTAATAATAAATGCTCTCGGACCATAGGTTTCCCAATTCCAGCTGTTCACGTTGCATGGAGGCACGTGCAAAGAATAGATCCATTAGCCGTTTTTTCTCCACTGGAGCACAAGGAATAATGATTATAAAGCACGTCTGCCCTCCCAAGGCTAGTTAAAGTAGCCTTTACATACGCTAGGCAGGCGATTTTATGCATTTGGTCAAGAGATAAACAGTCCAACAAAAATGACCTGTTAAGCTGTAAGCCTTCGCCAATCCATATCTTAACCCAACAAAGCAGTGGCCTAAGAGCTATAAGATCACTAATGTATCTGATACCCAGCTCCTCGTGCACCTAGAATGCTTGGGTGCTTTGCAGCACCTGCAAGATAGGCCTCAAAAAGGTTTTTCCGCTATTTGAAACCTGTCCACCTATCTGTGGCCTCGAACATCACTTCCACCTTGTAGATGCACTTGGTTTAATTAAGGTACCCAATGGCTACGAGCCCAAATCCTCTGGGCAAAGCTGGCAACCGCACCAGTGATCTGTGTCAAATCACAGATCTTGCCTTCCACTAGAGGATTCCGGATCATCTTGGCATCAAATAATACCCCCAGGTAAGGAAACGCTGCAACCTTAGCTTGAGTATGAATCACAACCCTTAAGGTTTTAGAACCTGTGGACCAAGGGACCATTACTAAGACATATGACTTTGAAAAATTAACGGTCAGGTCCAAACTATCCATATATGTGGTGTACTTGTCCAACAAGGACATCAAACCCACCGCTGTGCATGCCATAAGCACTGCATCGTCGGTATATAACAATACCGGCAATGGTCTTGTACCTACTCTTGGGCAGTCCACCTGTGCTGACACCAAGGCTTGTTCCAGCCCATTAATATAAAGGGTGAACAAAAGAGGTGTGAATATTCAACCCTGGCGAACACCCCTATTGGTGACAAAAGACTGTATGCTCCATCCCGGAGAGGACCTTACCGCAACGGAGGTGCCTGCATGGAGATTTGAGAGGAGAGAAACAAATTCTGGGTCCACCCTTATCGATAGCAGCAGATCCCAGAGCTTACTGCAATTTACCCTGTTGAATGTGAACGTGAGGCCCATGAATGCTAAATGCAACAAACTGGGTTGAGCAACAGTGTATTTGTTTATAAGTAGGTATAGGCTGACACGCTGAATAGTGGTCAACCTACCCAGCTGAAAATCATATTAGATTTGGTCTGTCCACGAGAGGAGCCCGTTTAATAGGATTCTCCCCAGCACTTTAACAATAGCATCTATGAGCGATATTGGACAGTAGCACTGTGGATTATCCTTGGCCCCCTTTTTAAAAATCGGTACAGTGATGGCAGATGACCACAAAAATGGAGCTCCCGCCCTTATTGCAGCATTTAAAACCAAGGTTAAAACAGGCCCGCAGACATCAATATCTCAAAATAGATCAGGGACTATCATCATGGCCTGGGGCTTTATTGCAGGATAGGGCCAAGGTACCCTGAGAATCTTCATCCAGGGTAAAGACCAGGTTAGCGCTTCCCAACGCAAAGCGTGTTTGTTCTGCTATACCATCTTGGAGGCCTACATTATATAATCCCTTAAAGTGAACCACCCACTGCTGGTCCCAAATATGATGGCACAAAGCAGGACCTGATGGCTCAGTAAAACCAGGCTTATTGATCACCCTCCAGAAGAGAGTGTTGTCTTTCAATTTGCACACCTGGGCTAAGTCCTCCCAAGCAGGTTTACATAAAATCTGTTTACGATATTAGAGCCATCTTATAGTCATTCGGACATTTAACAACAAGCTCCTTTTCTCTAGGAGACTGTTTAAGAGCATCTTTCAGGAGGCGAAGGCTCTTAGAACAGGCTTGGTCAAACCATCTAGGGTGTTCAGAGTTACTTGCCTGCTGGAACCATGAGCAGGACTGAGACCTTCGGTGCAATCCCTTTAAAATCTCCTCATCCAAGACACCCAGATCCGGACAAGTGGCGATCTCCTGCCGGCATTAGCTAAAGCGTGCCTAGAGGTCCACAAGAGACCAGTTTAGCCTTTTCCCTTCATCTACGATGCTGCACGCAGCCTGTGTTGCTGGTATTGGGTTGACCCTCCACTTAACACCCTCAATGCATAAAACCAAACGATTATGATCACTGAAGGGGCTGTGCATTATATCAAAACTTGAAATGAACAAAAAAAAGAGGAGTTGAAACACAAACGAAATCTATAATTGACACACAACCCCTCTCTTTGAATGCTGGGGTAATATGGGGGTTATTTGAGTTTACCAGCTTTTCTAGGGCAAAGACCAAATTATGTGTATGTAAAAAAAGTATTAAGTGCACTGCCTTCGGGTGTATGTGCCATATGGAGACCCTCAATCGTGGATCTCCAACTCACATTGCCAGGATCTAACGGCTACCACATAGGTGACAACTAAAATCACCTACCAATACTAGCTTCTCCAGTCCCAAACCCCACCCATCCAGAGAATTAATTGCCGAACATAGGCTATGGAGATTAAATAACCCACTTGATGTTGACTTTGCGTTATAGAAATTAATCCAAATAGTCGGAATAGATCCCGTAACAAACATTTTGAGGGCCTGAAATAAATGAGTCCCATTTTAAATCATTAACATATCCACAGAGTTCTAATATCACAAAGATAACCAAACCGCCCTTTGCCCTCCTCAATGTTGACGCTACTTCTGCAACACAAAAAGTTTTATATCCTTCAAGAATGAAATAGTTATCTAGTTCAAACGTTTCCTGTAAACGAATCACCTGGTATGTCTTAACAAACGGAACCCAATTTTTATCGTCAAACTTTGTGGACAAGCCCACAATGTTCCAGGACAGCAACCCCAATGCCTCATGATTTTGACCATTGTTATACTGATCAGCGGGCAGAGGCGCAGCCAGGTCTGGGTGAATCGCAATAGCTGGATGTCAATCACAGGAATCTTAATGACTCAAGGGAGCAAACCTGTTCTTAAAAGGCACGGAGAAAGGGCCCATTGAGCACTGTATGGAAGGAAAAGGACCCCTTGAACCACATTTTTTGTGACCCATGGGGTGTTGCGTATAATATTTGGCTTACAGACAACACGTAAGTGGAGCGCTTTGATTTCTGTCTGGGTGGGAGACTTGCTAAAATCAACAGTGATTAGAATGCGATAGAGGATTATTAAAGTGTACCAATATGCAGTCACCTGCCCATCTCTTTATTTATTTATTTTATTTATTTATTTTATTTATTTATTTATTTAAACTTATAAGGCGCGCAGCAACCCACAGTGGGTTTCCCGGCGCCAAGGGATAGACTAAAGAAGGAAAGAACTGCCAAATAAGCTTGCTAAAAGCACTGCTCTAATCACTGCTGAAAAAGCCAGCTTTTTAGTCCCTTGCGGAAGGTAAAGAGATCCGTTTCCGTCTTTAGAGTCACAGGCAAGGCATTCCAGGATTTAGGACCTAGATGAGAAAAAGATCGACCGCCCATCTTTACTAGCTTAAATCTAGGAATGATGAAATCGCCATTACCTGAGGATCTCAAGGAGCGCCTGGGCTTGTAGGCCTGAATGAGACCCTGTAGGTACTTAGGGGCTGTGCCTTGTTTGATCTTAAAAACTTGGCATAGAGCCTAGAATTTAATTCGGCTCGTGATCCTAAGCCAATGAAGATCGTGAAGTGCTTGAGAAGCAGATATTCTCCGAGGAATGTCACGAAGAAGCCGTGCAGCCACGTTCTGAACGACTTGAAGTTTATTTACTGTTGTCAAGTCAGCTCCAAGGTAGAGGACGTTACCGTAGTCCAGGCAGGAAGCAACCAGTGCCTGGACTACAGTCCTCTGTGTTGAAGTAGGGAGCGTCCACGGGATTTTTTGAAGCCATCTTAAGGTGGCAAAACAAATGGAGGCCTCCTTTACTGCCTGCTGCCGCATCGTGAGCTTTTCATCAATGAGGAATCCGAGATTGCGGACCTGAGCAACGGGTTGGGGGGTAGGGCCCATACCCTTATGCCAATGTTGAGGACCCCATAGATCTTTACCCTTGCCCAGGATCACAACCTCGGTCTTATCCCCATTTAGCTTGAGGAAATTGCTCCGCATCCACTCGGAAACACGAGTCAGGCCCTGCTTCAGAGCCGAGATTTTATTACCTTCCACATTAGAAAGGGAAAAAATAATTTGCGTATCATCGGCGTAAGAAAATAATGTAAGACCGGCTTCCTCCACAATAGTGGCCAGGGGTCTAACATAGATGTTAAATAGTAGTGGGCTGAGGATAGACCCCTGGGGAACGCAATACGCCGATGGATGGATTATAGAGGATGCTTTAGCGGAGAAGACTTGGAAAGTGCGACCGCTTAACAAGGAAGCTATCCAAGCTAAAGCAGGGCCCTCAACTCCTAGGGACCAAAGAGTTGCGAGAAGGATGGAATGTGACACGGTATCGAACGCCTAATCGAGAAGAATGAGTGCAGATGTTTCACTGCGATCGATACCATGGCGCAATCTCTCGGTAACTCCTAAAAGTGTGGTTTCAGTGGAATGGTGCGCTCTAAAGCCTGATTGAGACGGATGCAGGAAGCCTGAACTCTCTACAAAGTGAGTCAACTGTGTGTTAATATGTCTTTCCAAGATCTAAGAAAAAATGGGCAGCAGCGAGATAGGCCTAAAGTTGGATAAATTAGAAGCATCAGCTCCAACCTTTTTCAGAAGAGGAATAATCATCGCATGTTTCCACTCCTGTGGAACATGTGACTCTGTCAGGGAGGAGTTAAGGAGTTTCATCACCACACGGCGGGAATCCAAGTCAAGTTGCTTCAGGATCTTAGCCGGTAAAGGGTCACGTGGGGAGCCAGATTTGATACTTTCCAGACAGTGAGCAAAAGAAACATCGTCAAAAAGTGACCAATCAGTCAGTTGGACTACCAGGGAGGGCAGACTGTTATGGGCAGACACTGACATAAGAGGTAATTCCTCATCGGAGGTTGAAGGGCTCAGAGAATCATAGATACGTTCCACCTTAGCTATGAAATTTTCTGGAGTGGAATTACATTGTGACTCGTCCAAAACAGGGGGGGGCAGGGATCGAATCTGCTCCTGTCAGCTTTTTTACCACAGAAAAAAGTGTGCGGGGGCAGTTCTGGGCATGTATTACAGTATTGGCAATATAAGCAGCTCTGGCCATTTTACACTGTTTGTGATAGTCTCTAAGGGCTTCCTTATAGGCCACTTTGCAAGACAAAGAGTAAGAGCGTCTCCATTTCCTCTCGAGAGCCTTGCATTGAGACTTCATGGTCTTTAAATTTTCCGAGAACCATGCCGCGGGGGGACGGTGGTGCAAGGAGTGCTTAGGTACCAATGGAAGAAACTTATCTACGGCAGCACTCAACCATTTGGAAACTGCAGCATCTAGGTCAGATAGGGACGAGTCAACATCTGGTAAGGTATCAGACAGGTGCAAGTTAAAATTTGTGATGTTAAGTTTGCCCCAACGTCGTAAACTCTCTTCCATGTCACCGATACCAGTGGCCATAGTCTTAGTACAATGCAGAGTGAATTGAACAGCGAAATGATCAGACCACTCCAAAGGGCGGGCAGCTGGTTCGCAGTCATGTGGAAGGTTGGAAAGGACAGGATCTAATAGGTCCGAGAGGTATGGGCCTGATGTGGGAGGGGGAATTGCTAGCCGTAGAAATTATAGGGATGCAGATACCAAAGACCTGGCCGAATGTAACGGTAAGGCAGCAGCCTGTACCTGCATCATTTCAGGGCAATGAAGCCTTGCTGCATCATCTGTCCAAAATCCTTATGATGAACATCAAGGACCTTTAATTGATCTCCCAGCTGCCCAATACTTGCTTCAATTTATTCCAATCTCCGGTAAATAGAGTCTAGCTGCGGGTCCCTGACGGTTGATTACCCCAATATTGGCATCCGGCCCCCGGATAACCTGATCCGTCAGATGCGTACATTTCAAAAGTTCTGCTGAACCCCAACAGTAACTGAAATAACGTTTGATTTGGAAACCGCATTCTTCCTTCTGCACTTACCCCATGGCTAATAGTTGGGCTGACAGCAATAAAAGAGTCCAACAAACACCCCTCGCTAATGGTATATCCTGTTATAGCACAGGAATCATTATGGAACATTCCCTCACCATGCCCCGACTACAAGCAATCGACACAGTATGTGAATCCAAAGATGAGATCACACTGTCACCCCTTTGATCCCTGCAGTGAGAGAAACCAGAGGGTACTCTTCCCCCGTCATGGAAAGTCTTCTCCCTGCTAATTCAATCTCTTTAGAAACAACCTTCACAGCCACCCCCCCTCCTCCTTTTCTCTTCTTCATCTCTGAAAAATGTGGGCAGAACTCAACAAGATGATCAGAAACCTAGTAACACTCTTTAAAATTGTAAGCAACAGCTGGTCCCACCAAAAAACAGATTAGTGGTGTGTCCCACAGGTTGGCAGGATGACACTGCTTGTGTTCCTTGAACCAGTCACCCTCCTTCTCCGTACCAAAGATGCACCAAATCATAAGGGGGCACCACAGAAGGACACAAAGGTTGTTTAGGCTTGGCGAAAGGTCCGTGTCAGCTAAATGACATTTTAAATAAGTCTACTAAGGGCTACTAGCATCGCCATGGCGTGGGTGGGTACATTTCACGTACCCGATACAGAGCACCAGAACACATCAGGTAGATGTTTCCCCCAATATCGGCCTCCTGGGTCCAGGGGGTGGCCCCACCCTGTCTATTCCTGGCGATGACGAGCAGAAACCTGCATGCTGCGGGATAAAAGGCAAGCACTATATAGTGCATCACCCGCATCGTGTCCTCTCAGGCAGGCCCCTTCTTATGTGGCAAGTGAAGGACTCTGGGACTGCAAATCTTGCAGACCCCAGGCAACCGACAAACAGCTCCTCAAAAGTGTCCCCTTTCTCCTGATTATGGGATTGGGTGAGGAACAGTTCCCCTGGTGGCCAGGATGGCAGGCAACACGGGGGTATGTCAGGGCCCCTATGTCAGGCGCACTGCTACTTTCATTGCTGTAGGTTGAGGTTGGGGCCCTCTCTGGTCCTGGCAGTACAATGCCCCTGGCAAGTGGGGCTTCTCCTGCGGCGTGGAGATTCAGCCCAGGAGTCGCCCAAGCCCAGGCCTGCATTTTCTGGGAGCCACCCTACTGCCAGCACCGTGGTTCTTCCCTGCTCTGCAGCACCACTTCCGCACCAGATGGCTAAGTCTATGTGATTGGGCAATCTGTGGCCACCAGCAGGGCCGCCCTTCGCTCCTACACGTTGCCGCCCTCCGCTGGTCTCTGATACTTTTAGTCATGGGCCACCGTCATTTTGGTGCAGAACGAGAAGTGCCCACTGGTTACAAAGAAGTAGTAGTTAAAAGGAGGGGGGCTGTTGAGCTTCTGCTCAACCCACTCTGCTGCAGGTGAACCTGCTCTGCCGCTTCCTGAGGTCCCAATTGCGGGCCGTGACATCCTCATCTCGGGAGCTGCTCTCGGAGCAAGACCTCCGGCGGCCTCAGGCATGAGTTTCTTGGGGTTGGTCCAGCCCCAGGTGTTTCACGGTGTTCACCAGGTTTCCTGGTGCCCATGTAGCGCATCCAAAATATTTAAAAGCATTGACATGCAGCATAATACAGATACTAAGCTGCCCATCAATTCAACACGGCAGACAAAAAACAGCAGCCATAAATATAAAAGGCGAGATAAAACGAGCACATCTTGCCATTTGTAATCTAAGAACATGACATGAAGAAAGGCACACAATGCAAAACCAAGACAGTCAGTTTAAGCAATAAAGAAAGCTTGTGCTGCAATGCATGTTTAAGAAAATTGGCCACGGCAAAGCAAACCGCTGGGTTGGAAGTGACTGTAAATACAGATGGGCAGGGTTATGTCGGGAATGTGGGGTACATCTCAAAAGTGGAATTTGAAATATCCTGGCATAACTGTTTATAAAAAAACCTGCAAAAGAAAAGAAATTGTGCTAGAGTTTGCAGTGATTGCTCATCGCAAGGGCAGACCAAGATTCTCTTCAGTACAAATTGGTCCAGGAGGAAGGAGAGTTGGCACTTAATCAGTCTCAGCTTAAGCCTTGTGAGAAGGACCCTATCACCTCCTCTTAGCACCATGGCCAGGTAAGGTTTCATTTCGGGGGTGGTTTGTACCAACAGATACTCTCAGTTAGCAGGCTTCTGCAGCTCAGACTCTTCCCCTTTTCTGTTCATATGGTCTCTAAAAGAGGTTTTTACCCGACTATTGTCCCTTGCGTGATATCACCAGGTGAGGCTAAAACATTCGATCTACCCAACTTATTACAGATCTCCCTGACATAACCAAGAGACGGGATATGGCGACCCATGCCACAACCAAGGCAAATAAGGCAATCCAAGATAATATCCCTATTCCAACAGTTATTGCTCTTCACAAGGCCCTGCAGTGCCCACCAATTAAATATTATTTCTGTGCACACTGACACAATACATTTACATTGCCCTTCAGTGACAAATACTTGCACCAATGCAGGATCTTCATAATGCTCTCCATTGTCTGCTCCTTATCCTGATCGTCCAACCATCACGGTTTTAAGTCTGTAGACCATCTATGTGTGAAAATAATTTTCATATTGGCCCGAGGCATAGTCTACAGCATGCTACTGCATTTGTAGCCACACATATGTGTTTTTTTTCCCCCTATGTACCTAGCTCCGCTGCCCCTTCCTATCGTTTCGTATACTTCTGTATGTCTATGCATTTTTGTTCACATCTGTAAACTTAATTTTTTTCAACCTTGTAAATCACTCTGATACCTCCCGGGTTAAGTTTGCGCTCTATAAAAAACTAAAACTAAAAAATAAAATAAATAAAAATGCGCCTGCTCAATGTGCAACTTTTTCCTTCATGTAGGCCGCATATTCCCCTTTATGTAACTTCTACCTTTCACAGATTTACAAAGTAAGAAATGCAGCCTCTCATATGAAACATGTTTCACCTTCTTAGGTGATAATTTGCAGCCCTTAACCATCTGTATATGGTAAACCTTTTCAAGTTTGCTGTTTCTTATGCCAATATATGAAGCCCTTTTCCGGTCTTTTGACTTCAAATGCTGCAACCATTAACCCTTTGAGCTACCTTTTCCAGAGGTGTAAGAGTGTTGCGAAGGTAAGGTTTTCCACTCTGTGCTTTACTCCGTTGAGATATATTTATATCTATATATATATATATATATCTATATATATATAGATATATATATATATATCTCCACACAGAAGTTGCCTGGAATGAGTCAGCCCGCACATGTGAGTAAAGTAACCTTTTTAGTTCAAGGAGGAACGGCACTCCGTTCACAGCGCTAGTGCCTCGCATAAAATATGAGCCATGTGAAGCCCGACGCGTTTCATGCCAGGAAGCATTTCTTCAGGCTGACTCATTCCAGGCAACTTATGTGTTGGTGAATAGCGGCGCAGCCTGAGCCGCGAGTCAAGCCTCACTGCATCGAGATGTAGCCCCGCAGTGATGCCAAATCGAAGCCATTGCACAAGGCACGGGTGCACCACAAGAAGGAATATACTTGTGCTTCATGAGCAACGAGAGATGTACTTCGCTAGAGTTCAAACAATTGGTGATTTGAGAATCTGGCACAGGCAACTCTCATGAGGTAGGTTTTTTTTAATGCTTTATTTTTCAGTTGTATGCATACATGAACAAAGTATACAGTACATTGCGGTAAATAGCAACGGCAGTTACAGAAAGTATATGCAGTAAGATATGTAGTATATGCTACATTTAATGGTGCAGGTGATCATTGGAATGTGGGCAGAAATCGAAGACATATAATAAGGTGTTTAACAGAGTAATTTACAGTACATGGAAATCCACAGTGTGAGTGGCGGAAAATAAAGACTTTTCAACATCATGAACATTTGTCCCACACAGTGCCTCAAGCCGACCCCCTCGGGAACGATACTACTAGCTATCAGTGATTCATGTTCGGTTTGTTTCTTAGCGATGTAAGTCTTGTATGGACCCCAAATGTCCACAGGTCTCGAAGAGCTAGGGGCTAGTGCAGAGTACTCCTCTCAATTAATATTGCAGAACGCTAAACTGCGAAGCCATGACTGTAGTGAAGGGGCCCTCTTGCTACCCCACAGTAGAGCAATCTCCCGCTTAGCTAACAGGAAACCCAACGCTGCCAATTTCCTGACCTTCCTTGGGAAATTAACCACGTAGCCCAACAGTGCGATCTCAGGAGTGGGTTGTAACCACATGAAGAGTATGTCCCCTAACGTGATGTGTATCCGAGTCCAGTATTGATGTATTTTAGGACATATCCAGGAGAGGTGGGCAAAGTTGGCAAATGGAGCCAAGCATTTCTGGCAATGGTGGGGTCTGGTACGGTCTATCCTATGGGATCGTGCAGGTGTGTGATACATTCTACGGAGAAACTTAAAATGAAGCAACTTATGCCTGCTATTCAGTGAGACCTCTTTAGTTGCCCTGCAGCATTGCTCCCACTGGTCGTCTGTAATAGGCCTGCCCAAATCCACCACCCAAGCCGTGCGTACTTTAGCATTCGAGAATGGTCTGGACGTCCCACATTGTTTGTATAGTTTTGAAATCGAGTGTGGGCCTGTCGAACTGTTGATAAGCAGTGTCAGTGGTGGGGCCGGCTCCGGGGCCGAGGAAAGGAAGCGAACGTGGCCCGAAGCATGGAGTACATGCGCTTCAGTACAAAGGTGTCCATAAAGGAGCGTTCACTGAAACGAGCTTCCTCTGACACCGAGAAGACATGATCATCAGGAAAAAGGTCGCCTATCGTGTGAATGTGTAATTTCTCAAGTGTGCGTTAAATCAAGACCTCCCCTGTTATGGGAAGCAATGAAGGGTTTGGCGGGGGTAACTCCGGAGAATATAACTGAACAAGGCCGAACAGTCTACGCAGCCTGTCCCATGCCCAGCAGGTGGTGGAAACAGTATGGATGTCACAGGGGTCTCTGGGGAAGCCCTTGGGAAGGATAGCGGAAAGTTTCCGTGGGAGTAGTAGGTCAGCCTCCGGCTTCAATTATGGGACATGTGCGTCTGGGTGGTACCAGGCATATGCATAACAACATTGTGCTGTCAGGTAATACAAATACATGTCCGGAACCCCAAAGCCACCTCTTTCATACGGCAGGGTCAAGGTCTGCCAGTTCACACGCAGTGTCTTGTTCCCCCAAACGAGACGCAAGAGGAGTGTACGCAGCTGAAGAAAAAAAGTCAGAGTGAGAGGAATGGGACTATTGTTAAAGCGGTATAAAAACCGGGGGAGGACCACCGTTTTAATTATAGCCACTCTCCCGGCCAGTGATGGCGGCAACCGCAGCCATTTCACAATCTGCGATTCCAGGGAGCTAATAGCCCTACCATAGTTCAATCTGATCATAGTGGCAGTGTCTAGATGGATATAAACTCCGACATACTTGACTGTATCTTGGCACCACTCAATCGGGAATTCGCAGTCCCAAGAAGTCGTGCCAGCAGTCAACGGGAAAATAACCGATTTGTGCCAATTGACGCTGAGACCTGAAAACCTACAGAATCGAATGATTTCCAGAATCAGGGGTTCGAGGTTAAGATGGGGCAGCCTAACATACAAAATGGTATCATCCGCATAGAGTGAACCCAGAAGAGGCCCAGTGCGAAATTGTAGTCCGCGGTGTAAATGTTTTTCTTAAAAGTGTCGAACTAGTGGGTCCATTGCCAATATAAAAAGTAATGGGGACAATGGGCATCCCTGCCTCATGCCGCGAGATAGAGTAAAAGGATCGGAAATAGTACCATTCAGGCGTAGTCTAGCTATTGGTTCGGTGAAAAGGAGAGCAACCGTAGAGACAAAACATTCGGGCATACCCATACAACGCATGACAGACAGGAAAAAGGACCATTCAAGGGAGTTGAATGCCTTCTCGGCGTCAAGGAGTACGGAGGCGGCAGGCGTGACGGGATCAATCCTGTGCAGCACCATGAACAGAGTCTGCAAGTTAAGTGACGTGGATCTATGAGGCACGAAACCCAATTGGGCCGGAGAAATGTTGGATTCCATTAACAAAGATAACCGTATTGCGATTACCTTTGCCAATATTTTATAATCCAGATTCAGTAGGAACAACGGTCTATAGGAGCCACAAAGTTTGGGGTCTTTGCCCGGTTTGGGAAGAAGAATAATGACCGCTTACCTGAACGTTGGAGGCAGAATACCCACTTCTAGCGCCTCAGCATGAACCTCCACCAATCTTGGGACCAAAATATCTTTATACGCTTTATAAAAATCAGCTGAGAAGCCGCCGAGACCAGGAGCAGAAGAGCCCAGCAACGCCTCGATTGCCTCTAAAATGCTGTCCTGAGATATGGGAACGGACAATCTTGCATATACCGCTCTAGGTAGACCATTGCAATTTCTGCCAAATATTTCCCCTGGTCCCGCATGTCTCCAGTGACTCTGGAGGTGTATAATGTTTTGTAATCTGAAAGGAACGTGTTGCATATGTTTGGGGTAGAGTGCAATGGAGTGTCGTTTGGCCCTCTGAGCTCCGTGATGTAAGGTTTATCCTGCGGAGGGTGTGCACTAGGATTCTGGGTCTTTCGCCCTCTCCATATCACCGAGCGACATGCTGTTTATTAAGGAACAATAAGTCTCGTTTCGATGCTTCTCTAATTTCGAGCAGCAAAGCTAAGCACCGGGTTTCCCCGGTCCCGAATACCGTTACCATTAAATCTCGGTCCAGGGAAGCGATATCTGCCTCAATGCAGTTTAAAGTGGAGCGTAGATCCCGTAGGACCCCAGCATGTTTAGCGATACAGGCTCCCCTGATATGGGCTTTGAACCCCTCCCAGAGTACCGCCCAGGTGTCCACCGACCCAGTGTTTGTTTCAAAGTAGTCCTCTATAGCCTGTCTGATTTCTTCCTGAAAAAACCTGATCTAAAAGTGCGCTTCCAGGAAAACGCCACTGTCTCTCATATCCTCCCGGTCTGGGAACGTTGATTTTAAGCACGACCGGAGAATGGCACGAAAGCGTGCGTGGTAAAGTAAGCAATCTCCCAGCCAGCCGGCAACTCCCGGGGAAACCAACCGGTAGTCTATCCTGCTCCATGTGTTATGAAACCCAGAATAGTGTGTGTACTCCGGAAGATGTGGGTGCAATTTGTTTTCAACATCTAGTAAAGAAAAGTGGTTGCATATGTCGTTAAGCGCCTGTCGTGAACGGGGTTTAGTGTCTGGGGATGTGGAAGTGCTATCCCTGGCTGGATCCAACAATAAATTGAAATCTCACCCTGTTATCAGAAGTCCGGGGTCTAGTGTCAATAGCCGCACCTGCAACTCATGAAAGAAGTCCGGGGAATCCACATTAGGACCATACACACAGACTAATGAGATCTTGTGTCCCATCAGTGAACCAGTAATAATCCGGGATTGGCCCTCTCCGTCCGCCAACATCTTGTGTAAGGAGAAGGGGATTCTTCTATGTATGAATATGGCAACCCCCCTCGCATATCTACTGTAATTGGAAACAAATCTATGGGAACCCCAGTTCGCTGCGATTGGAGTGTGATCAGAGTTAGACAGATGTGTTTCCTGCATGAACACAATATCAATGTTATGTCTAGCGATATAATAAAGGACTTGCCTTCGTTTTCTAGTGTTGTTTAAACCTCTAACATTCCATGAAATCCGAGAAAGCCCGGAAGGACCGGGCTGGGGACCTAGCTGTACCATTTGGAAACAATCACCTCAAACGCACCGTAAAGCACATCAACCTCATGCCGTATACCAGCAACCTGTGCAATGACTACAAAAGTAACATGGAAGCCAAGCAAATATCCCACCCAGCCTCCTACCAACCCCTGCGAGGCATACCCCAACTCCCCTAGCCAAATGACGGTGCAATGAAATCAACCACATCAATGTAGGAAACAAATATACACACCGCAAATTTAGCATGTGAAGCAAAGAACCCTTGGTATTCACCATGAGGCGCGCAACGCCACGCCGGTTGGGCAATACGGAATGTGATAGTATTAAACAGGATATAGATGCATTCAAGAAACAAACACAGCAGTACACAAAAATAAATGCAATGACAATTCAACCAGTCCCGGGATTAGAGAAGAGTTCCACGCTGGCTTCGGACCCACTTTGCGGCGGGGAAGTGGAACGCGGGGTGGACGTCGCCCCAGAGTGCTTTTTCTTGTACACTTGACAGAACTCCTGTGCCTCCGCTGGTGTCTCAAATATGCGGAATCTGCCGTCCACATCTACTTTTAACCTCGCCGGGTAGAGCATGCTGTACTTAAGACCCAGATTTTTCAGGGTGGTCTTGACTCCATGAAACTTTCGCCTCGCTTCCTGGACCATGATGGTGAAGTCGAGGAAAAAGGACAACTGACTCCCCTGCCGTTGGATTTCCCCACAGTCACGACCAGAGCGGAGGGCCGTATCTCTGTCCCTAAAATTCATGAGTCTAGCGATGATGGGTTGGTGCAGAATGCCCGGCCGAGGGCCCAGCGACCTATGAGCACGTTCCACTACAAATCCCTGCGTGACGTTTTCTCTACCAAACAACTCGGCCAGTAGTTGCTCCACAAAGGTGTCCATGCGCCCGGTGGCGGCAGTTTCCGGCACGCCAATACGGTGCTACATACTTGATCGTGCACTTCTCCCTCAAGCCAAACTGCTCTCCTCTTCCAATATTGAGTGTCCGGGAGGGGGAAGGGAAGGGGGAGCCGGCTCGCACGATGGGGCCCAACGTCAATGTGGCTCCCCATAAAGACAACAGGGCCTCCTCACTAGCCCGCCTCACCCCCGCTAGAACCTGCACGTAGACCCCTGGCGCGGTAACTCCCACAAGGCCTACGGAGCCCCGCAAACACTCCGCACACAACGGGACCCAGCGAGCGGCCACAGTGGGGGTGACGGGGAGGAAAGCCAGTCAGATGCAGCGGGAGGAGCTAAAATCGACGCCAGACACCCGCCAGGGCCACTCTCACCTCAATCTTCGTAGCCCACTCCTTAACCGGGGAAGGCCGCAGGTCTGCGCCCGCTCTCCACGCAGGTCCGCCGCATGTCGGTCCGGCCTCGCGCAGCGAGCCGGTCTGGGCATCGGATTTTTCAGCTCGTTCTCCCGGGACAAATGGAGGGTGTCTGCCGGTGTATAATCGCCCCTACATCAGGAAAAGCAGAGTTTGTGGAGCCCGGCTGGCGGAGCTTCAGGCAAAGGCGGCCATCTTGGTCGCCTCTGTGGCCACGCCCCACATGAGGAAGAAGGTTAGCACTACAAGATCCAGAATGCCACGGTGGTGGCAACGCCCACATGGGCGGGGACTTAATAACTTTAAATAGTGACTTGCCGAAATGTGATGTTAATGATCTTGTTCCACGCCTGCAGCCCTTGAAGAAATGCTTCCTGGCATGAAACGCGTCGGGCTTCACATGGCTCATATTTTATGCGAGGCACTAGCGCTGTGAACTGAATGCCAATCCTCCATGAAATAAAAAGGTTACTTTGCTCACCTGTGCCGGCTGACTCATTCAAGGCAACTTCAGTTTTGAGATATATAGATATATATATATATATATATATATATATATATATATATATATATATATATATATATATATCAACACAGTTCACAGGTCTCTCTGCCTCCAATGGCGGCTGGCTTGAATGAGGGTGCGAATCCTTCGTAAATACAACAAATTCCACTGTCACTTGACAAACTTTGCTCAAGCCCAATTCCCTTCACGTGAGATTGTTTATTTCAGCATATGGCAAGCAAACACCCGATGCCTTTCGGTGCAGCCGCGCCTTGGTCACTGGTTACGGATTGTTTGTTGCAGGCAATTACATATAGTGCATTTAAACCAAAAATAAACGTAGGGCTACATATCCCAAATGCTTCATTACAGAAGGGAAAACTAGCATCCATTTTGAAACGGTGAGACTCATTTCGATTTCACCTATTCTTCAGGATTTCCAACCATACTGAATAGACAAATAGAATTACCCATGATTCGGTATTGAAAGATAAATAAATAAATTAAGTTGTGCTGCCAAGCCTCCTGGTAATCTATGACTGATTAATTCATCAGCAAAAACAAATCACAATTCTGCCCCAGTTGGCTAATGCTTTTTACAATCGTGACCAGCACTTTTTCAGACAATATCACGTATCTACGCATCCAGTTAATGGCACATATTAAGCCCCTGTGGGCCTAAATTCATAACAAATCAATACACTTCATGTTTCATATTCAGTATCCATCCATCATAATTCATTAGATATTTGTAGCTATCTTGTTTTCCTCCACAAAGCAAGCTGATATATCCTAGTCTCCTACAACAAAAAAAACAGTGCAATCAAAAATAAAAATTCTTTAATCGTTAAAAACAAACATGGCCTACGATACATAATTTTACATGAAAGATAGACATACATCGCCAGCAAATATTACTATCCTAGATGAACCGACAATTCTTCGTCTTTGTTCAGTCCCATCGGATGTACAGTACCAAATTTGATAATCATTCTAGACTCCAAAAGTCTAAATTCCTTCACTCTGTTACCACCTCTTTCTGTTACTGGAATTCTATCTAAGCAAAAGAAACAATTGATGGACGGAAAGCTGGACAATGCAAACATTCACCCCCATTCGCAAGGATCTGGGTTTAATCCATCATTCTTTTGCTTACCACACTACCCCAGTTTGGACCAGCCATATGCAAATCGGTCTTGACCCTGTTTCTTGTGGAACAGTCCAGTCCGAACTGCCAGGCCAGGTCCTCCTGGACCGGAAACAGCATCCTGGGACCGGTTTCAGGGCATCACCCTTCATCAGCCAGGCTAGCTTGAATCCAGTGGTGTAGTGAGCACGGGACTCGCGTCTGGGCATACCCTTCCCACTTAGGGCGATATATGCAAAAGAAATAATTGATGGACGGAATGCTGGACAATGTAAACATTCACCCCAAATACAAAAAACATCTATGTACCTGGCCCAGAGGATGACGTGTTGGCTGTTGGCTGTGATGTTACTAGCCACCTGCTCCTCCCACCAGCCTAGGTACAGCCCCACGTAGCTGGGGGCGATGCAGGTTCCCATCGCCGTTCCCTGAGGCCCTGCCTGTGGCCACGAGATTGCAGCGAGTAACTGCTTATTGGGGTGGTGTCCCACTTTGGAGATAACATGTACTACCAGTCCTAGAATTCACAGCGCGACTCGCCTGATGCGCATCACGTCACGTATGGCGTCAATAAATAAGGGGAAGTTACTAGCAGTTATCGTTTGCCCTTGGTTGTTTGGCTGGCCATGAAGAAGGGCGTGTGCCCGAAACGCGTTGGCAGATACCAGAATGCATCTCCAGACAGCCAGCGCTTGCGCTAGGACAGCAGAATCACCCCGTGAGTGCATCTCAAGAAAAGACAACTTTGATATGCATTCTGGTATCTGCCAACGCGTTTCGGGCACACGCCCTTCTTCATGGGCAGTTAAAACAACCAAGGGCAAACGATAACTGCCAGTAACTTCCCCATATTTATTGACGCCATACGTGACATATATATATATATCTATATATATATATATATATATATATATATATATATATATATTCACTGAAAAAACCATAGGTTTCACACCAGTTATAGTTAGGTGGAAATTTTACTCGCATAAAACCATTGAAATTCCCACGTTATAGTTAGTTGGACTCACTATAACTTGCGCGTGCAATGCACTGCTGATGACGTCACATATTACATCACTCATGACATGGTCAGTGACATCACTCATGACATCACTGATGACATCTCAAATGACATCACTGATGACAACATCCTTGTGACAAAGTGGCAGACCTCCTATCAGCATAAAATAACCTTTGACACACACATTCAAAAATAGAAACTAACATTTTCTTAAAAAAGGAGAAACCTATACCAATTACAACAACTTATTGGGTAATTCCAACATCTACATACACATCCACTCATTCACCAACAGTTCTATATAGTCACTCATGCATGTACTTACTCATCATATGTACTCATACACCTATACATCCTGTTACACACTAATACTCATCCATATACTTACTCACACACAAATTCACACATGCAAATAAACTATCAAAAAAACATTTACTTGATTATACTGCTACACACCACTACACATACTTCTACAGAAACGGAAACATATTTACTCTCTCAAACAATCAATTATAAAAACACATACTCACTAACCCATCCATACACACAATCATCCACCCATACAGTCTTGCACACATGCTGTCTTCAAAATACATACAAATAGTGAGTCACTCATTCATGCATCTGTGCTCTAAGTAATATCCCCCACCGAACCATACAGACACTGATACTGATACTCAAAAAAACAACTAATAACCCATATACACACTCATGTAGCTACTCACCAACCCATGCAGCCACTTATACACAAAGTGAGACACAGATACAGATATTTAAATATTTAAACATTACTCGCTAATATATGTATTCACTAAGATACATTTAATAAGTCAGTTAACCAATCAATTTTACACAAAAAAATCCATTTAGACATTTACCCATTTATTCTTCCATCAACCTTTAGATATACATATATAAAAAATATTTATTTTTCAGAAAGATACACATTCACTGGATGATGTCATCAGTGATGTCATTTGAGATGTCATCAGTGATGTCATGAGTGATGTCACTGACCATGTCATGAGTGATGTAATATGTGACGTCATCAGCAGTGCATTGCACGCGCAAGTTATAGTGAGTCCAACTAACTATAACGTGGGAATTTCAATGGTTTTATGCGAGTAAAATTTCCACCTAACTATAACTGGTGTGAAACCTATGTTTTTTTCAGTGAATTTAATAGGTTTTTTAAATGCTAATTCCTAACTATAACTGGTGTGAAACCTATGGTTTTTTCAGTGAATATATATAATATAAAATTTCTATGGCAAAATGAAACCCCTCATTTTGTTCCTTTTCAAATTAAATGTATTAAGTGGTACCACTTTATTCCAATCAAGATGACTTCAGGTGTGCCATACTTTTGTCATAAGTAAGACTGTTAGCGTTCTAGTTGTTCTTTAGAAACACTCTGGGACATTCTGTCATTGGGCTATAGTTGGGCTACATCTGGCTGATATTTGGGCTACATTTGGTCTCTTTTGTCTCTGGTGGCCATCTTGGGAGACTGCATATCAGAATTTTTTTAATGAAATATAAGAGGATTTGAGAAGTCACTCAAAATGTGCCCTAATTTTTCTTTCTTCAGCCCTAATCATAATTTCTATGGCAAAATGAACCCCCTCATTTTGTTCCTTTGCAAATTAAATGTTTTAAGTGTTAACACTTTATTCCAATCAAGATGACTTCAGGTGTGCCATACTTTTGTCATAAGTAAGACTGTTAGCGCTCTAGTTTTTCTTTAGAACACTCTGGGACATTCTGTCATTGGGCTATAGTTGGGCTACATCTGGCTGATATTTGGGCTACATATGTTTTTTTTTTTCTCTGGTGGCCATCTTTGGGCTACATTGGGCTACATTTGGGCTCTAACATATATATAGCCCAATGTAGCCCAATATATATTTTTCAAAGTTAATTTTCGTAAACACCACTGGAGCATATTTCTTGAGACATAGCAAAGGCACATCGGGGTACCAGTCCCTACAATTTTGCCAAGTTTGGTGGAAATCCATTCAGCCGTTCGGGCTAAAAGTGAGTCCAACCGCCCTATGGAAATTAACATGGGGAAAACACGTTTTGGGACCCCCCTTTTATCTCGGCCCCCGCTTGACGGATCCCCCCGAAACTTTCAGGGAAGGAGCGGAGCGCAGCGAGGCAAAGTTAAGGAAAATTACAGGCAGATCCCTCATTCGGCGCCAAAGTTATTCCCAATAGAATGTTGCGGATTTCCTATGGAAAACGATCCTAACTATAACTACCTACTGGCGACCGCCAGTAAGTAATATCTATCCCAAAGAGTGCCCCAGGTCTCAAGGACGTGACTCCACAGAAGATGGTTTGTTCCCAAACATTTTATTGATGAAACCATCACATTAGTTCTGATTATTTCAAAATCCCTGACGGGTTTCGGAGAACCTTTTTCCTTCCTCATAGGGCAAAGGCTGACAATTACGGAAACACACAACCTTTATTTCCACTGATTGCATGCGTATATATATATATATTCACTGGAAAAAAAACAAAGGTTACAGGGACATTATTGTTAGGCTGACATTTCACTTGTACAAAACTTTGACATGTCATGAGTGATGTCACTAACTATGTCATGAATGATGTAATATGTGAGGTAATTAGCAGTGCATTGCAGGGGTGCGACTTATAGTTAACTCAGCTAACTCGAACTGCTGAATTTCTCTATTTTTGAACATTTGAATTGTCAACCTAATTAAAAGGTCCCAGTAACTTTTGTTTTTTTCAGTGAATTTCAAAAGGTTTTTCAAAATCGATTTCCTAACTATAACGTCCCTGTAACCTCTGTTTTTTTTAAGTGCATTTCAGTTTTTTTCATTACATTTCATAACCATAACGTCCTTGTATTTTTTCTATAATGAGATGTTGAATATTGGAAATGCATAGTGCACCAGTTATTGTTATGTTTGTGATCTGTTAATGTAAAAAGTACATAATCATCTTATTTCAAGATATTTTTCATTTAAGTGGCTATCTCGCAATTGCAGAGGAGACCGTGAAATCCGTATGTTTTTGACAAAGTGTAAAACACAGAGACATATTTTACATAGTTTGAGTCTAGTTGTTTAGTAAGCTATTGATTTAACTTTTTTACCTTTGTAGTCATTTGTCGAAAAAACTACTCTTGAAATGGATTTTCCTTGTTCGAGGCGACACCGGAAGTCGTGATGATTTTGGTAGTCTTGAATACGTTGCGAAAAGTACAAGCAGGAATTTAATTGCCACCACCACATACAAAACATATAACTACAGATAGATTATAACCAACACACTAAACACATTACTATCTAAAAGCCCTTATAATACCATCTGTAGCTTTTTAATATTTCTATAACAGTGTAGAACTCTTTCAGTGGAACCTGTGGCTGCATAAATCAGTGAATCAGTAAGTCTCTCATTCACTGTATAAGTAGTTCAGTGGATCTCTGATATGGTGCATCAGTCAAAAAATGGTTCTTTAATGAACTGTGTAACTGTCTCAGTGCATATATGACTAGGTGCATCAGTGTCTCAATGGGTCTGTGATTTGGTTGCTTGAGTCTCTTGGTCGTTCTGTGGGTAGGTGCATTAGTGCCTTTGTAAGAATATGACTGTCTGACTGGATCTGTGAATGGATACATGAGTGTCTGAGTGGGTGAGTTAGTGGGTGCATGACTGTCAGAGTGGATCTGTGAGTGAGTGCATGTGGGCCAATGACTGGGAGCGTGAGTGTCTGAGTGGTTCTATGAGTGGGTGCATGGGCCACTGGGACTGTGAGTGGGAGTGTTAATCTGAGTATATCAGTGACTGGGTGCATAAGTCACTGAGTGAATCTGTGTGTGGATGTGTGAGTGACTATGGGTGTGCGAGTATCTGAGTGGATCTGTGAGTGATAGAGTAAGTCTGAGTGGGTGAGTGAATGGGTGCATGCATGAGTGAGTGGGTCTCTGACACTCATGCATATATACGTGAGTCTTTGAGTGGGTGAGTGAGTTGATGCGTGTATATCTGAGTGAGTCTATGAGTGGGTGTGTGAGTCTGAGTGTATGAGTGACTGACTGAGTGCATAAGTCTCTAAGCGGGTCTGTGACTGTGGGTGACTATGGGTGTGTGAGTGGATCTCTGGGTGTATGAGTGTCTCAGTGGTCTGTCAGTGGCTGTCTGAGTGTCTTGGTGGATCTTTGAGTACATACGTGAGTGGGTATGTACATGAGTGCGTGACTCTCCAAGTGAGTCTTTAACTCCCCACTGCACACAGAACCTACTTTGACTTTTTTTTGGGAATTTTTTTTATGAAGATTGGTCATACGATGCCAAAGTTATAGTAAAAAAAATGCTTTTCCTATATCTATATCACCTACTGGAGGTCGCCAGTAGGTACTTAATATTAGGACCATGTTTCCATAGCAAAAGCGTTTTTTGACTTTCCTATATCTTGCGCTGTTTGATGAATCTTAACAAACTTTCCCTCCAACAAGTTCCCCGGTGATTCTAGTTGTGCATGGAAAGTTTTGGGGTGATCTGTCATGCAGGGGCCAAGAAACGGGGCGGGGCATTTGCATTTACATGTTAATTCCCATAGAGTCTTTACACAGGCCTGCTGTCCAACCTGCAGACAGAATTACACCAAGTTTGACAGAAAGGTAGATTTTGTTCCCGGAGATTACACTTTTTGATATTTGGTGTACAGTCGTTTAGTAGTTTTGGAGGTATTAAAGAACAAACTAATTTGTATATCTGGGTGGAGCCTAAGCACAGCTCTCATCATGGGATCTGATTGGCTGCCACCTCTATAACCAGGAAATGTTGGCAGCCATCTTGGGACCAATATACATGATATCACCCCATAGAAATGCATTGTAGTGAATGTCAGGTTTTGAGTATCACAAAATCGTATAAAGGGTGATAACAGATTATAGTTACAACATAAGTCATTTGTTGAGGGTACCATAAGTTTAGGATTTGTGGTATGTTCTAAAGTGACTGTACCCTGAGGAAAAGCAATCTGCTGGGATTTCATGAATCATATGCGAAAGAAAACTGTTTCCTCATGATTTTCCCACACAGGTTATGGAAGGTGCTCTACAAGCTAAAATGAGAGCATATTTTCAGTAAATTCACACTATCTTTTTCAGCCATATAAAAATAAAGTCTCACAGTCTCAGTAAATCATGTACTTCCAACAGGAGCAGCCAATCAGTTGATTCCCTTGAGTTCCATTGCAGCCTTCCAGTGTGTTTTAAAGAACAACTAGCGTGCTAACAGTGCTATTTATGACAAAAGTATGGAACACCTGAAGCCATGTTGATTAAATCAAACTGGTAAAACGTAAAACTTTTAGTTTAGAAGGGAACAAAATGAGGGTGTTCAGTTTGTCATAGAAATTATGGTTAGTGCTGTATGAAAGAAAAATTAGGACACATTTTAAGTGAGTTCTTCATCTTCTCTTTCATTAAGACGTGCTGACATGCAGACTGAAACATGCACTTTCAATACCAGCAGCAGACTGACAGTGTACTCTCTGGTAATCAGCAGCTTTACTACAGTATTATAATGAGCAACTGGAGTGCTAACATTCTGAATTTATGCCAGATATGTGGCACGTCTGAATGCCATCTTGATGGAATCGAAGTAGAAAACTAAAAGCATCATCTACTGGTGATATTGCAACAAATGAGGAAATTATGGAGTTTCAGAACAAATAAGTCTCCCATGATGGCCATCAGTGAGAAAAAAACAACCAAATACAGCAAAAATATGACCCAAATGTGGCCCAAGTATAGCCCAATGACCGAAGTGTGCAAAACACTTAATTTGTTTTTTTGCAGTGCTTTACGTGAGCATCTGTTACATTACAGAAGGACACATTCATTTTGGTTTTAGACAAGGGGAGATTAAGTGATTTTCCCAGAATCACAGGATGTCGTGCTGACTCCGAAACTCGAACCTGGTTCCCCAGTTGCAAAGTCTGCAGCTCTGGCCCTACGCCACATCCTTTCCCTTAAGTGTAATATATAATCAAGTGATCAGCTGGATAAAAATAACAAATTATTTGAAAGTGATTTTACCCTATTTGGTAACTCAGAAAATATGTCCTCATTTTAGTTGTTTAGAGCACTAACCATAATTTCTATGGGAATAGGACCATCTCATCGAGGAAAATTCATAGGCAACAAGTTGACCACGCTGTGCATGCAGGAGGGGCAGTGGCTGCACAACAGACTATGAAGTGCAGGGGAAAGGGGGGCAGACGCAACAAACCAACTGTAGAGTACAAGCAAGAAAGGCTGTGGCAATATAAAAGACCATTGAGGGGAGAAGGAAGAGGCAGTGGCATTACAACCATACATGCAGCCAGACCTGATTCAGACACGAGACTCCTGATGTTTTTAAGCCAAAAAAGGGCTTTATTTTATCTGTCTTCTGCCTAAAATAGTCTCTTTTTAATTGTATGTCAATGGGAAAAATCCTTTCCCTAGGTTTTTTTTTCCTTCCAAATGTCCCTCTTACCAAGTTCAGAATGTTTGCAAGTAAGGTACATTGGATCACAGAGGGCAGGAGGCATGTGGTAGGGAAATGGACAAGGATAAGAGAGGGCAGCGGCACCGAATGGACTTACAGGGCAGGCATCAGGGGTTGCAGCAGCACAATTCACCACACAGAGCAAGTGGGACAGCAGTGCAGCACAACAGACCAAGGAAAGTAATAGGGAGGGGACAGGGCTATGCACATAGACAACAAAGAGCAGAGGAGAAAGAGGCAAGGAGAGCAAGCTGACCATACCGAACAGACAGGAGGAACAGTTGCCGCATAACAGACCATGAAGGGCAGGATGGAGGGGGCAGGGGCACGACAGCAGACCGGGCAGGAGAGAGGGGATAGGGGTATGCACATGGACATAAGAGGGAAGGGGGCAGGGCAGGAACAGCATACTGACCATTGAGGGTAGGCAGGATGGGTACTGGAAGCACAACACACTATGGAGGGCAACAGTGAGACTATAATGGCATACAAACAGACAAAGGAGGGAAGGTGGGAGGGTATCAGGGGCAGCAAGCTGTAGTCACAGAGCAGATGGGAGGGACCGTGGCAGCACAGAAGACCATGCATGGCAAGTGGGAGGGTTTGTGGCAGCACAGCGGCCATGGTGGGCTAGAGGGAGGGGGCAGGGGCATGCACAAAAGACCATGGAGGACAGAAGGAAGGGGTGGGGGCTGGACACAGATAAAAAAGGGCAGGGGAAGGAGCTTAACAACAGACCACGCAGGGCAGACAGGGAGGGAGCAGTTGCAGCACAAGAGAGCATGGAGGGCAGAAGGGAGTGGCAGCAAAATGGACCATGGAGGATGGGAGGGAGGGAATAGGGGCATGGAACTTGGACAAGCAGGGTGGAGGTGGCAGGGACAGGCAGCAGCTATCCGACCATACTAAGCAGCTCAAGAGTAGATAGGGTGGCAGGTCCATGGATCATGGTGAGCAGAAAGGAGAGAACAGGGCCATGAACATAGACATTGAGGGGCAGGACGTTGGTGCGTAGGGGCAACAGGCTAAGCACAGGCTAGGCAGAAGTGCTGATGGGGCATAGCATTGGGGAACGGAGTGCAGGACAAGTGGGCAAGTACATCAAGCTAAACTGAGGGCAGTGTAGCACATTGGACCATACAGGGCAGGGGGGAGGGGATGGTGCATTGACTCGGGCAACAGAGGGTAGGGAGGAGGTGGACAGGGCAGCAAGCTAACTGTTTAGGGCAGGGGGTAAGGAAGTGGAAGAAAAATGGCCATGCTGCTGTAATGAGGGAACAGGGTTATGGACTTGGATAATGGATGGGAAGGAGGAGGGGGGCAGGGGCTGCAAACTTGGGTGGGGGCAGCACATTGTCAGGCCAGGCTCTGCCTTCAAACTGCCCCCCTCCATTATTCATTGCAATGGTCATCTTAATCTTAGCTAATGTTAAAATAAAACTTCGAAATTCACCAAAAAAATCAAAGGTTACAGGGATGTTATAGTTAGGCTCAAATTTCACTGTGAAATTCAGCAGTTATAGTTACCTGAGCTAACTATAACAATGCATTGCGTATGACCTCACATCTTACATCACTAATGACATGGTCAGTAACATCACTCATGAAATCACTGATGACGTCTCAAATGACATCACTGATGGCATCATCCACAGAACAACTCACGCCACTATACAGCCTTTCATACACCCACTCAAACACCCACACAACCACTCACCTACCCATTCACAGACCCATACAAGTACACAACCACTCACTTCTCCATAGAGCTATTCACACACCCACTCACTCAGCCATACAACCACTCATTGCCACACATCCATACAGCTACTCACACACACTTATTCACCTATACAGCAACTCACACGCACTCACTCAACCATAGATACTCACTCATGCACCCACACAACTACTTATATACCTGTTTACACATCTATACAAGTGCTCTCATATCTGCTCATTGACCCATATAGCCATTTACACACACTCGCTGTCAATACAGCCACTCACACAACTCACTTACCCAGACACCCACTCAGCTTCTTACCCATACATCCACTTAGCTTCTTACACATACGTCCACTTACACACCCAGTTGCTCACACATACAGCCGTTCAGACACCCACTCACCCATATAGCCACTCTCACACCCATACACCCACTCACACACCCATACAACCACTCATGCATCCATACAGCCACTCACACACCCACTTGCACACCCATATAGCTACTCACACACACACAAAACCACTCGCACACCCACTCACACACCCATACAACCACTCAGAAACCCACTTATTCACCCACACAGCCCCTCAGACACCCCATCAACCACTCAGACACCCTCTCACACACTGATATAGACAGTCACACAGCCACTCAGATCACATGTTTCAAATAGGATCACTCATTAGTAGAACAACTAGTATACTAATCTAACTTTTGTAGTAGGGTAGTATATGTTTTTATCACTCATAAATTCTTAGAAAACACTTACACTTTCTTGAGGTCATCTGTGATGCAATTTGAGTTGTCATGGGTGATGTCACTGACCACGTCATGAGTGATTTAATATGTGAGGTCATAAGCAGTGCATTGCGGGGGCGTAAGTTACAGTTAGCTCTGGCTACTATCATTGCTGAATTTCACTGGTTTTGTATGAGTGAAATCTGAGCCTAACTATAACGTCGCTGTAACCTTTGGATTTTTCAGTGTTTTTTTTCAGTGATTTTGTAAAAACTTTTTAAAATCTTATTCCCTAGCTATAAAGTTCCTGTAAACTTTGTTTTTTTTCAGAGAGAGATAGGGAGAGAGAGAGAGAGAGAGTGTGTGTGTGTGTGTGTGTGTGTGTGTGTGTGTGTGTATATATAGGTCATGTGATCAAGGCCGATGGAGCGGACTAATTTGGTGGCAATAAAGAAACTCTTCACTTACTTGGGTCCTCGCTCATTTTTCTAGTCTGGAGCAGAAGTTGTAAGTGAGACATCCAAGATATATATATAATTGAAACAAACAAGGGATCTTAATGCACATGTTCACTTTAAATAGATGTTCTAGACAGCGGGACTCTATAGTCCAGTTGAAGGCAGGAGCCGAAACGCATTGACCGTCCACGCTTGCATAAATGGTGTACTAAATAAACACTTTTTTGGGTGAAAACTACCTGTAGTCTTTCTCTCCGGTGCCGTGGAACTTTCGTAGAGTGGACGTGTGGAGTTTTGTTGAAGATATATATATATATATTTGCAAACGTATTTCTTACTATAACATCGATTTCCCTAAAAACTAATTTTTAAATTGCTGTTGTCTTTTAATTCTTGCCCTTCTAGTTATGAACACTGGGATGCGGAAATATTACTTGCAGGCCAACGATGAACAGGACCTCGTGGAGTGGATCAATGCCCTGAACGGGGTGGCTAAAATTACGGTGAGTACTCTTTAACACAAAAATGCACCACTTTAATAGCTCGTCAATCACTTCTCAGAGATACCACCCAAATCTAGCCTTGCATTCAAGAAATGGGTGAACGATTTCTTAAAAAACAAACCATGATCTGAACAGCAGATTAGTCTTGCCCACTCTAGTCTGCATCAAGACAATTCGTAGCAACTGTTAAGCTGAAATTGTTTCTTCCCTCAGTGGGTTTGAAGATTCTCTTGATGTTACAAAACAGTGTGGGAAAGCCTGATACTCTAATCTCTTCATTGTTTTACCTTTTATATTAAATACCTGTAAACAGAATTATTTTAAATATAATGCCTTCTACTTATGTGTCGGTGTATGTAAAGTGCTGCAACTTCAAAGTTGGAGTGTTGCATGCTATGTAAACCTCCAAATAAAATATATCAGGTTCCTGAATAAATGCATGCAGCTCAATTGTGCCCTGAGTTACAAAACTCCAGAGTGTTGTGCCCCGCTGCTTAACGTCCTAGCCAGCGAAACATAAAGCTGCATAGTGTTCAGGTCTCAATGAATCCTATGGCTTCTCTTGCCCAGGTGTTGGAGGACTAGAGTGATTCCTGTTTTTGCCTATTAAGATTTGACAAGCACCAATTTATTTATTTATTTATTTATATGCTTCTATAACGCAGGAATCGACCCCAGAGGGGTATCTCGGCGCTTATGATCTTCCAAGATGCCAGATCGAAATCATAATCATAAAGTGCCCTAGATCTTACGCAGCCGGGAACAGGTGTGTCTTCAGGGATTTCTTGAAGGCATAAAAGTTAGTGATTTGTCTCAGGATGAGGGGCAAAGTATTCCACAGAGTAGGGCCCTTGTGATTTCCTCCAAGCTTTTTCGAGCTTTCTACACTTCTGTTTCTCCCCTCTAAGCTCTTTAGTATACCATATCTCTTGTTTAGATGCTGGATACTGTTTGTGTAGCTTCAGAGGGGCCAGTAGATCCACTGCTTCCAAAAGAGCTTTATTATACTTGGTTAAGCCGGGCTCAACATTGTCTATCTCTGTAATGATGGGCTCCTTCCATACCCTCTGTAATTCGTCTAATGTTACTTTATGCCACGGTCTCCGCAAAATAGCGGGAAGGGATTTTTGATGTGGTATGGCAAGACCACAGAAAAAGAATTCGACCATATGATGGTCAGACCAACACACTTGAGACGTTGACCAATATTTAATTTTAGGACAGTTGGTCAAAATTAGGTCCAAAGTATGTCCACCGATATGTGTGGGACCCTTATTTTGAATCTCCAACCCTAATATTGTGAGATCTGAGAGTAATGATGCAGTATCGGGGTGGCTAGGGAGGTCTGCATGAACATTAAAATCTGCAAGGAGAATAAAATCTTCTTTGGCTTTTAAATATGGAGCCAGAAATTCCACGAGAGAAAGTGAGAAGCCCGCACTTGGCCCCGGGGGACGGTATACTAACGCCCCTTTCCAATGAGTTCTTGAGGTGGAATTGATCTTAAAGACCATGATTTCCATCATGGGACAACTTCTTTGTTCTAGTAAAGAAATCTTCAAACCTTCTTCTCTATATACTATAGCAACGCCTCCCCCGGTTTTGACAGGGCGATCTAGTTTAAGGACCTTATCTCCCATCGGAACCGCTAACGTAATGGCGGGAACTGTGTGGGGTTTTAACCAAGTTTCTGTGAGGAAGCAAATATCTGGATTTACGGTATTGACCAGATCCCAGAATTCAAGATGGTGCTTTGGTAGGGAACGAATGTTTAAAAGAAAACTTTTTAAACTATTCACTGGCGGAGTTTCCTCAGTGTTCAAGCCAGTGGAAGAGTTGGTAGAAGATGTTTGGAAGCAAGGCCTAATAGGTACCTTAATTTTCTCGACATTACTACCAATAACCGGATTAGTAAAGGATGCCTGAAAACAGCAGTGTAGGCATGCAAACGGGCCTTCGGGGCATGACCGAGAGCGCACGGCACAACCTACCAGAGGTTCTGGCTGTAGATCTTTAAGCGCCTGGGATGAGTACCGGATACTATGTCTCATAATTACATCTCTGTCCTTTGAGACAGAGCCCATGGCCCCTGGCCCCGGCCGGTCGCGGACGGGCGCAGACGGGCTTCTCTTCGGCTTGTCTTAGGCGCGTCCTTAGGCGCACCCCTGCGCACGACCGCTGCGCGCTCAAAGCAGAGGGGGGGAAGTGTGTCTGGCTCTTACCTGTCCGCCCTCCGCTCAATGGCACTAATTGCCGAGTCGGAACGGGGCGGGCAGGCTGGAGTATCAAGCCCAGACTTCCCTGTGTTGGAATGAGCCCCTGTTACCCCTTATGGTACTAGGAGTGCGGCGTTAGGAGCGTAAAGGGGACTGAAGCAGTAAGTGACAGCAAATGTAAAATTCACAGATTAAAACGTATTTTTAAAAAACTAATTTCCTGGCGTCAGGTAGACAAACGCTATAATACAAGCGTGTCTGACACTCACATGACAGCTATGCTGGCGTCAAGCGGGTTGGGGAGACTCTGCCACCGTCCTCCCTACCGCAGTCAGCCGGCGATTATCTGCTGTCTAAATAGCCCGTCCTAAGAAAAGAAAAGAACGCTAACCGCTGCTCCAAACGGAAGTGTGTCTGGCTCTTACCTGTCCGCCCTCCGCTCAACGACACTAATTGCTGAGTCGGAACGGGGCGGGCAGGCTGGAGTATTGAGCCCAGACTTCCCTGTGTTGGAATGAGCCCCTGTTACCCCTTATGGTACTAGGAGTGCGGCGTTAGGATCGTGAAGGGGACTGAAGCAGTAAGTGACAGCAAATGTAAAATTCACAGATTAAAACGTAGTTTTAAAAAACTAATTTCCTGGAGTCAGGTAGACAAACGCGATAATACAAGCGTGTCTGACACTCACATGACAGCTATGCTGGCGTCAAGCGGGTCGGCCATGACATTTGGATTCATGTTTCAGTCTGCATTAACAAGTTCTTTGAGGACAAGATCTACCAAGACATCAACATCATTCGTGGGAGTGATGTGATGTTTCCACAAAGATCCCATCCAGCAACCTATCCAAATGATCATCTTTCAACAGCTCCTCTCCAGATGACTTGTCAAACATACTTCTGAGCATGAAGCAACCTCAAGAGGACTGTTATGTTGTCATCAACAGTGAAGGAGTTCGGAGGTAACCTATTACTGAAAAACATCAGCACATCTTCATGCAAGAAACCTTGAAGGATGTCATGACTGGAGAGACCTTGCAACCTAATGACCTTGAAAATTGTCACCGTCACCCACTAGTCATTCCTGGCAAGATCAGGAAGGCTCTTGTAACTAAACTTCACGAAAGAATAAGAGCACTTACCATTTTCAAACTGAGACCACAATGCAGCATGGAAACAGCTATCATTCAAGTGGTCAAAGCCCTTCTGTCCTCTAACAATAGCGACCCGCTTGATATTTGTGCAGCATTTGGCATCATTAACCAGTGATCCCTGATTGACACCCGAATACTTGAAATTGCCTTCATCGTCCTGCAGTTGTTCAGGTTATGCAAGGAGACGGAGCCAAGCTCTATAAAACAAGAGGTACCTCAAGGATCCATCCTTTCGCCAGTCATTTATTTTTAGCTTGTTGAGGGTTGTTTCTGGCAGGCAAGGACATCATCATTTAACACTGGGTGAATGGCATTCAGCTTTACCTGAAGCTTTTATCTGTGAAGCATCTACTGATGGAGTGCCTTGCCGCCATCAAAGCTGAATGCAAAATTTCTCAGCTACCGTGAAGTAAAGTTTCATTTTCATTCAAGCCAAGAAAGTGAGTATTATGCATTATCGTTCATTTTATTCCTTAGCAGGGACAACACTATCAAGCACACCTCTGTATAAGATAAACATTGACTGAAAACAAAAGCAGAAAACATTACAGGACCACATCACCCTTGATACATGGTCCCTTTAGGTGTTAAGGCACCTGTTTATAAATACCCAGGCAAAGAACTCCCTCTTTCTTCATGCAAAATCATAAGATGGCCTTTTTTATGTTCTGTCTAGATATCGCTTTAGCTGTCTTGCTAGCTTCATGTTTTTCGGGAATATTTATAATAAAATACATATAAGTTTATACAGCGGCGTTCAATCAGCTGTATTCATCCTTTATTCTGCTCAAGTGCAATCCACATTTTTCTTCCCACCACAACAGACAGCATAGGGCAGTGGGCCAGCCCATATCATAATTGGCTGTCTAGCATTGTGAGTAATAGCGTTTTGCTTGATCACATATGTAGATACCTGAAAAGGAGTCCCCCTCAGTGCCATGGCCAATGATTTTGTATGGGTTAGCCTAAGTTTATTTATTTGTTTTTTACACATTTTATGTGTTTGCAGAAAAAAAGTAAAACATTGGACACGTTTCCTTTTCATGCATACACTGAGCTTTTATGTACAATCACAGTACTGTGATTTTGAGTGAAATCTGCTGCTCCGGGCAAGATCAGTGTACCTGGTGCACACTGTCTCCTAATATGCATAGCTCGTCCCTGTTCCACATTCACTTAAAGCATATGAATCCAGGTACAGCCCTCCTCCTCTCTCCTTCATTCTTTTTTTTTATCCAGACCCTTACCCAGGCAGGCTTAGTGCTGCCAAACTATCAGCAGTTGCACCTATTCACCCGTGTCCCTGGCATGAACCATATGGCAGTATGATATGAAACGTTGCAACAATATTTTAATATTGGTTTTGAGTTTAAATTTCTAGTATGGACGTAAAGGTAGTGCATGTCAGCAGAAACCATTGCTTCAAAGCAAGCCGTTGATTTTGTACTGTTAGTAAGGGATGAATGTTTTATGTCTATCTCAGATCTGAGTGTTTTTTTATACCTGCTCAGCCCTTCTGCACATGCTTGGGCTCCATTTGTTCATATCCTCCCCAGAGACACTTTGGTAGTTTAATGGCATCTTTAGTGAAGGCACAGTTGTGCATAAAAAATTCCAAGAGCACTGGTTTGAAAAGAGTCATCATAGCACTTGAATTCAGTATGTGTGACGGAAGAGAAAACAGATGTCTGCTGAAGTTTGCATTTAGGATTGCATAGACATGCAGTTTGTGTAAACATGCATCTCTCTAGCAACACCAACAAAGCATCCACTCCTCCCACCACCAGGGACATAGCTATCAATAGTGTAGCAGGTGCAGTGACACAGGGACGTAGGTGGTCCATTGCACGAGTTATTGATGGCTTCTGCTATCAAAAAGAGGATGGGGAGTCTAATTTGCTTGTATTAGGGTCCATGACACCTTTGGTGTGCCACTGCTCATCCCAGAGGGTGGGGGGTGCTTTTTGCATGTCTGTATCCTATGAACTTTGTACAGTTCAAAATCCTCAATAGATAATACTACTACTATTAGAACGTCACTGAGTTTTTCTTGCCCACTTCAGGAAGAACGTTGGAAGCAGCTGACTGTCATGAAGAAGAGCTAAAATAGCTAGTTGTTTGACCATCCTAGCTAATTTAACACACACAATAAGGGGGTTATCATGCAAATTAAGCAGCTGTGTTTTTGCCCCAGGTCTGGTCTTCTTTTTAGGGGTAGAATTAATCCTGTGCTTTTCTCACCACACAAAAGATCCAGATGTGTATTCAGACTATAATAGCATAGTTCCCAAGTCAAATCTTAAAGGCCAGATGCCACATGAAATGTGTGGCTTTTAAAAAGAAATCCAAATGCACTTTTCTTCCTTAATATAACTTATTCCATTCCTAAATACTGGCTTAAGGCTAAGCACCCATTTCCTTTAAGATTAGGTGTTTCCTTTATTCCAAGTCCCTTTTTCATCTGTGCATGTATGTTTGTGTGTGGTATTTATAGTGTGACCCTAGCTGCAAGGCAGTGTAGTTTTCTACAGGGACAAAGGCAAAGATACAATGTGTGATCTGGGGGTAGCAGTTTTTTAAGAGTGTGTTATTTAAACTTTACTAGTGTTCTTTAAGGTGTGTTTTAAGCTCTTTCCTAAATTTCAGCAGGGTTGGGCAGACCTGACGGATACAGTGATGTCATTTAAGATCCCAGGTGAATGGAAGAAGACCTGTTGCCTTCTAGTTTTATTATTTAGGTTATAAATTGTATGTTTCCTTATTTTGTCTGACCATTGAGCTAATTTACTTCGAACTATAGGTTCGAGGCATGTGGGCTGCTGAATTCATATCTTAGCATAGATCGCCGCCTAGTGTTGGGTCCGGATGTTTGCACCTTGCTGTCTTGGAAGAGTCTTCGAAGTATCACTAGATAGGTGACTCCTCCCATGGACTAAAGTGCGCATGGGCATCTTCTCCATCTTCAGATTGTTTTCTCCGCCATTGGGTTCGGATGCACTTCAACAACTCCAACTTCGGGACCGAAGTATTCCAACTTTCAAGGGCAAAAAACGTATACTTGCGACGGTATTGTTTCTGCTCGGTATCCCTCGACTCGACAACTCTTTCCATTTATCTCTGGTAGACGACGCGGGCCATTGGGCCTTTTCGACGCCACGTGGGCCTCCTGCCGATGGAAAGGACCCCGTTCAAAAGATGCCCACAATGTCGATCCAAGTTTCCACATAGCGATAAGCATACAGTATGCAACAGGTGCCTATCTCCGGAGCACAACGAAGAAAATTGTTCAGCTTGTGCTCAGTTCCGGTCGAAGAAAACTATCCGGAACCGAAGAGCTGTTCGACAAGAGATGCAGCGACAGGCACCAGAACCGGAGAACATTTTCTACGACGAACATGAACTCCCAGAGGCAGCGGACTCCGACCTAGAGCTAGTCACAGTAGAAGACCAGTCGGACTCTGATCAAGACATCCCACCGATGCAAACCGTGAGTACCAAAGCCCCTACCCTGCCTCCACCTCCAGACAAGGCTCCGGTCAAAGCATCGCCTAAAGGCCTTAGCCGCGACCGAAACACTGCTTCAAAAGCCCCGCCTTCCGGCTTGGCTCCGAAGACCATACCAAAGCATTCCGGTACCCCGGGACCGAGCAAATCACTTCCCAAAAAGGCCGTTGACTCAAAAACGGCCTCACAGCCGAGAACGGGTGCCGACACTAAAAAAGTCGTCCAGCCAAAGAAGGTCGTCGATCCGAAAAAGACCGTCGACCCAAAAAAGGTTGTCGATCCGAAAAAGACCGTCGATCCAAAGAACACTGTCGACCCAAAGAAGGGCGTCGATCCAAAGAAGACAGTCGACCCGAAAAAGGTCATCGTGCCGGAAAAGGAAATCGATCCTAAGAAAGTCGTCGACCCTAAAAGTGCCGCCAAACCGAAAAAAGTCATCAAGCCGAAAAAACACATTGAGCCGAAAAAGGCAGTCGAGCTGAAAAGACAGTCGATCCGAAGAAGGCCGTCGAGTCACACAAGGCAGTCAAACCGAAAAGAGCCGTCAAGCCGACAAAGGACGGCGAGCCGAAAAAATCTCTACAGAAATATAAAAACAAGCAAGCGCCCGATCCGAAAACTTCGGTGCCAAAGCCACGGACAGTAGAAGAAGAACTTTTTCATCCTGATCTAGTGAACTCAGATCAAAACAGACTGTATATAGATCCTGATACAGGACATATAGCAGTTTATAATAAGAACAAAAGAAGACTGGACACTGAAGCACATTCTTCTGTTCCTCCAAAGAAAAAGGACTTTGGGACATACCCTTCTAGGCCTTTCACACCTCCTCCTTTCACTCCTAACATGCCTTATGTTCCATATTCTCCTACACCTCCACACTATGATGAGGTAGAAGACATGGGTGAAGATCCTCAACAGGACTTTATAGACCCTGATGACCAAGGAAACCAAGATGACACATGGGACGATCAGAATGACCCTGATGACCCATACGATTCACAACCCATTCCCGATACCTCGCCATACCCCACAAAGCCGTCTCCTACTGACAACACTGTCGCTTTTAAACAGCTAGTAGACAGAGCGGCTCAGTATCATGGCGTAAACATGCACACTGACCCTATAGAGGAGGATTTCCTATTTAACACCTTCCCAACATCAGAAAAAAGTGTACGTATACTCCCTATGCTGAAAGGAGTACTAAAGCACGCACCAGACATTTTTAAAGACCAAGCCAGGGCGTGTGTCCTCAATCCAAGAATTGAAAAGAAATATAAACCAGCCCCTACAGACCCCTCTTATATCAAGTCTCAGCTACCACTAGTCTCTCTAGTTGTATCTAATGCGAGGAAAAGGGCAAATTCGCAAACAGGTGATGCCCCCCCTCCCGACAAGGAGTCAAACATTTTAGAAGCCTCAGGGAAAAGAGTGGACTCTCAGTCAGCAAATACCTGGAGAATTGCCAATACACAAGCTCTCCTAGCACGCTACGACAGGGCACACTATGATGAACTGAAGGGATTATTACAACACCTACCAGAACCCTATAAGGCTAAAGCAAATGACCTAATACAGGAAGGGAAATTCATCACTAACGCATCCATAAAATGCGCCCTTGATGCAGCTGATACAGCCGCTATGTCTGTCAACACTAGTGTGTTGCTACGCCGGCATGCCTGGCTCCGCATCTCTGGTTTTAAGAACGAAGTGCAATCTACAATTCTCAATCAGCCCATTAACCAAGATTTCTTGTTTGGACCTGCAGTTGATACCATCTTAGAAAAGATCAAAAAAGATACTGACACTGCCAAGTCCATGGGTGCACTTCAATTTCAACAATCTAGGAGCTCCTTTCGTCCCTCCTCTTTTCGAGGCTCAGGCAGAGGCAACACATCCCAAACCTCTTCATCATTTAAAAGTACTACTCAAGGCACCTTTAATAAAGGTTCCAATAGAGGAGGTTATAGAGGAAACAATAACAAGGGCAGAGGATGTGGTGGTAACAACACCAGAGCCTCCACCGCCAACAAACAGTGACTTCACCACACTCCCTCCAGACCACCTAACACCAGTCGGAGGCAGAATAACACAATTCCTACCAGCCTGGAACGCCATTACAACAGACAGGTGGGTGAGACAAATTATCCAGTATGGTTAGTGCCTGGAACTCACTTCTACTCCACCCAACATACCACCCAAACACCGTCCAATGTCCAAAGAACACATCACGCTGTTACAACAAGAGGTACTATCCATGCTAGAAAAGGGTGCCACAGAGCCAGTCCCTCTCCAACATTAAGGGACAGGAGTATACTCTCTATACTTCCTCATCCCCAAAAAAGACGGATCCCTCAGACCAATATTAGAGCTCAGACCTCTGAACCAATACATACTCTCAGAGCATTTCCATATGATCACTCTACAACAAGTACTCCCACTACTCCAGCAGGTGGACTTCCTTGCTACATTAGACTCAAAGATGCATACTTTCACATCCCTATACCTCCAGCTCACAGGAAATACCTCAGGTTCACAATAGAAGGTCACCACTATCAATTCAAAGTTCTCCCCTTCGGGGTAACTACGGCACCAAGAGTTTTTACAAAATGCCTTGCAGTAGTAGCAGCACACCTCAGAAGGCAACACATCCAGGTGTTCCCCTACCTCGACGATTGGCTCATAAAAGCCAACTTGTACGCACAATGTGCCAGCCATACCTCACAGACAATCCAGCTGCTACGCAGTCTGGGATTTTCAATAAATTACCCAAAATCACATCTGCAACCCTTCCAAATACAACAATATCTGGGAGCAACTATAGATACCTCAGTGGTGAAAGCATATCCAAATCCAGCCAGGATAGCCAACATACAATCTCTCACTCAAAGATTTCTGCCACAACACTCCCTGACAGCTCGAGTGTTCATGCAGCTCATAGGCATGATGGCCTCCTGCATATTCTGTAGTGTGTTTATCTAGGTGCCTATATTGATACTCCTATTTCTGACCCTTGTCCGGTTATTAATTCACTAGTGTCCATACAACGGCACAGAAACCCGTTTTCAGATTAGGTCATAGCGCATGCTGTCACATTAAGCAAGCACTATCCATCCAGCCCCCTAGAAAGCACACCAAGTTCTCAAAACAAATCAAACCTCTAGCAGACCTGGGAAATCCCCCGCAGCTATTGTTTTGATTTCGCTCGAGAACTCCTGCAAAGAATGTAAGAACGACCAGTCCTTATTACATTCTTACTGACGTCCTTATGTCCATCCTTACGTCAAACACGGCACCTTTCAGGTATAAATATACCGACGCTGCCCTAAGCTAACACACGGTGGTGACGAGCTTGGAGCAGCGCTACTTGCCGGAGAGCCCAGCTGATGCAGAAAAACCCACGGACGCTGCCCCTCCCTTTTGACGCGCTGAGAGAGACGCTGCCTTTTCTCCTGCCGAGAAATCCAGCCTCCGGCGTTTCCAGCCGCCCTCGCGGGTAACTGGGATATCGAGTCCTGAGACAGAGATACCAGCCCTCCAGCCTTCTAAATCCCAGGTACTGAACTGACTAACCCCTTACAGAGAATTCTTGAGTCAGATTCTTGGCAAAACGAACTTAACTTAAACTGCTACTTATTTACTCCCGCCCAAGTATTAGGCTTAGGTCAGGTACACCGGGGTAGGCGTAGTTAGAAGCACCAGTTGAGAACGATTAGTCAATGTATATATGTATGTATATCTTTTATCCATTTTAAGTGTCATATGGCTAAGAAACCATATAAATGCTTTTACCGTATTATTTTATAATTCTGTTTTTACTGTATGCACTTAACTATAAGTATTGCAATAATAGCGATTCATTTCTCTTGTATGAGAAAAGAGACTGATCAATAAATAACATCTTTTTATTGAAGCACGCCCATCTCTTATTTCTCTACAAACTGGTGAAACTAAGAATGCACGTACTGACTGAGTAAAATAGTTGTCTTTTGTTTTCACACAACTCTAGAGATATACTTTTGATTAGGGGAGAGCAAAGTTGTCATGTTCTATGGTTGTCAGAAACTAAATCCCTTCTTGTCTATCCAGGGAGGTTAAACTCCTCCTTGCCTATTCGAGAAAGTTTCTAGTGAACTCTGAGCTAGCTGGCACACATAACTTTAAGTCTAATATCGTCAGTAGAAGACCTAGTTAACCACAGTCCTACGTCTGTACTATTGAAGATATTATTCCAATGCGCAGAGCCTATTGGGATAATAGGAACTACACTACATGGCGCCCAACGGTTTGGATAGGCGATAAATCTAACGCAAGACATTAGAGTAACTCAGTCGTGCTTTTTCACACAGACCCTTTTTCCCATAAAACTCCAAAGACGTCTGGAGTGGGTGAAAGGTTAAATCCGCCAAACTTAGTAGGAGGAGACTCCTATGTATGGTTTTCGGTTTATTCAACATTGAAGGATACAGTGTTCCAAAATATTGTGCATCTAATCTTTGTTTCCGTGGAAACCTGATCTGCAACAAAAACCCTTCTTGACAGTAAAATGTCAGAAACTGAAGAAGAAAGGGAGACAGCTAGAGTAGCAGCTCAACTCCTAGCGGAAGACACAAGTCTCGTACAGCAAGAACCGGATGCAATACTCATCCCGGTCAGCATAAGGAAAACTATAACGTTAAAACTTATAGAAAATGGACTGACAACAAGAGGTGGTACAGTCATATTCGTAATTGAGGCACACGAATATCGGCAGACAGAGGTATTCTATTCATGGATAAATTTTCCAGCAGCAAACGCTGTAACAAAGGAGTTCCATTATTACAAGACAGAGGAACCTCCGGAAGAGTACACCCCTTTCGAGGAGGTGGAAATACCACTCAAATACCAAGAGCACCTGCTCTGGTTTAAAGGCGCCCTAAAACATAATGATCACATCACCAGGCTCGGTCCACTAGGTAGACCAGGAGCAACGTGGCCGGTTCTAGCCAGCTACACACCACATCCAGACATTGGAAAAATGTCAATACCAGAACTTTTAACACAGTTAAAACAACTGATTAAAAATACACAGACAACTAGTCCAATATGTAATGCGGACTTCAACAGTCCAACCAGCTATTAAAATTCCACAGCTGAACCCTCATCAGGGGAACACAAATAAAATCACACCACAGAACATACAGTCCTGTCTAGGTAAAGTACCCATTAAAAGGGAACAAATTCCATTCTGGTTAGCACAGAAAATAACTCAAATAGAGGCGGTATTTCCAGATACCACCCCTGTGGAGAAACACAGAATTCTGACTATCTGTCTCCCAACGGGGATCGCACCACATGTGGAGGACTGTGACACTTGGGGTACAGTCTTTGCTTCCATTTACACAAAAACACATGGTGTTCCGTCCATGGCGGTAATACCAGAGGTGCTAAAACAGATTCAAAATGAATACGGTCCAGAACCTGCTTTAACTCTGGGTATGAAATTACTGAAAGACTTCAAGCAGGTCTCGGCAATATTACTAGCAAACATAAAAGGGGAAGCAGCAAATGTGGCGATCCGCCAAAGATTGAAGGAAACAGATATAGCAGACCAACCATCTGAACTTGCCAGAATCATAGAAAAATCCTATGAAGAACCAGGAAGAGATAGTTTGGGTGGGAAACCAGTAAAACCCCAACTAATAGAAAATCCTGAAAAGGTATTTATTAAAAATAATCTAAACACTTCAAAAAAGAACTGGGATGGAAATAAACAATCCACTCCCAGAGAGAAGAAATTCCAGTCCAGAGGAAGGTCTCCTCGGCGGAGAGAAAGATCTCCGGACCAAGGACACAAGTCTCCCCAGAGGGAGCCCTCTGAGAAAAAATACAACCTTAGAAATAGGGATAATTTGAAGAAACCTGATAAGATATCAAGATATTGATACACGTCCCTCTCGATCTTTTCAGACTTCCTCGCAGAAATCGGAAAGAAGAGGACGGTCAGAACACAGGGAAGAGCTCGTCAAGTCCAAAGACAAAGAACCTGCTCATCAAAGTAAAAAGTTACAATTTCCAAAGAAAAAGGTAGCCAGCATTAAAATAATCAAACATGCCGAGGATCCTGAGGACTCAGCTGAAAAACAGAGAGTGGGCTCAGACAATGCTAGACAGCGCAGCAGAAGTGAGCATAGCTCGCAAGATCCTGATGAATCATCTGGAGACAGTGGACACGAATGAATACATTCAAGTGGAAACTGCAGATACCAGAGTTAGCAAACCTCATAAAATATATGAAATAACTTTACGTATAGAGGGAGATAAGACTAGGAAAATAAGGGGTCTATTTTGGGATAATCTCTCCAAGGGCTATGACATCCTTCTAGCTGAAAAAGACTGGCCACCAGAGTTTGTCAGGGAGTGCCCTCATGGCGAAGAAATTATTATGCCTGCCTTCTCAAATCATATCCCAATTCATAAAAAATATACACTTGCAAGGAAGTGGGCAGTAGCCCAGGCTCCTGCACTATATAAAAATCATGTGGGATGGGATGAGGACTCTCCTCACAAAATCCAGTTAAAATTTCAACCGACGGCACAGAGGCAGTACCCAATTAAGCAAGAAGCTAAAAAACAGGTCAGGGAGATCTTAAATCAACTTGAATACCAGGGGGTGATTGAAACATGCACCTCACAAATGAACAATCCTTTGTTTCCTGTCTCCAAACCAGATGATTCATGTCGTCTAGTTTTGGACTACAGACACCTTAACTCATGCTGCAAAACGTTTGCAGTACAAAACTCACACAGTGCTGCACTAATGAATAGCATAGTGCGCAAAAAATACAAAACATTAGACATCTCTAATGGATTCTTTTGTCAAAATATAGCACCAGAAAGCAGATATTTGACCGCTTTCTCAATAATTGGCTCACGGAAAAATTTCTGTCGTTTGCCCCAAGGGTTCAAGAACAGCCCGGGATTATTCTCAGCGAGAGTAACAGAGTTACTACAAATATACGATGATGAGGCATTATCTTATGTCAACAGATGATGACTTGGATACTCACTTGAAAAGAGGGAACACCATAATACTTGGGTTCGCAGCAGAGGGTTACAAATTCAACTTCAAGAAGTCAAGAATTGCCCATCTGACTGTCCTATTTTTAGGATATGAATTATCAAGTGAAGGCAAAAGCCTGGCTGACAATTTCCTAGAGAAATGTGCTGTAATCCAAGCACCTAGAACACTGAAAAACTTGGCAATCAATTCTAGGTTTCCTGAATTTCGGAAGAACTTACATTATAAACTATGCAGAGAGGGTTAAACCTCTCTATGATCTAATAAAACCAGATTTTAAAAGAATCAATTGGACTCAAAAACACACAGAAATTTTGAGATCTTTACAAACAGACATGTTAGTTAAAACAAAACTGCAAACACGCGATAACACACGCAACCTTGTGATTCGAGTCATCCCAGGAAGATGCGGATTCACATACCTAACCTCTAATGAGGGAGAAAAGGTACCAATAGCTTACAAATCACACTTGTACACAAAAGCTGAAATGAAATTTAGCCCAACGGAAAAAATTCTAACCGCGGTACAGACTGCTGTAGCGAAAGAAAGAGCCCTTGCACAAGGTAAACGAATAATCATCGTGACACCAATACCAGCCCTGGAGGCGGTAACAAAGGCAAGCATTCCGAATGCTAAAGCACTACATCCGAGATGGATACAGTGGGCTAATTCCCTTGCTGCAACAGACGTGGTATACGAATTTGACCATAATTTAAAAACACAAGAATTTCTCCAATATGAATTCGAATGTCCTCTGCCGACTGAAATCCTGCCTCTAGAACGCTACGGCTGTATAATATATACGGACGGATCAGCACAGCCCGCAGTTGGGGGTAAACAAGCTTACAGTGCTGCGTGCGCGATTGTTAAAGGTCGCTGGCACGAAGGAAAATTTAAACCACGGGTCACTAAAACGCAATCTGTAGGAGATTGTACAGCTCAGCGAGCTGAACTACTAGCATTTAAGATGGCGCTTGAAAATACAGATCGCGAATTCCCCACACTCATAGTGTGCGATTCATACTATTGCGTTCAGTCTTACAATGAATACTTGCAGATCTGGGTTCAGAACGGTTTTAAAGATGCAAAAGGTGGCACAATCAAGCATAAAATGCTTTGGGAACAAATAGTTATTTTACAAAAAGAACTACAAAAGACTCACCTGATACATACACTGAGTCATCAACGTGATGGCGTTCACGTTGCAGGGAATTCATTGGCTGACGAGGCCGCGAGGGCAGCTGTGCAAACTGCTTCCGTAGCTGCCATCACCCGGTCAAAAACAAAAATAGACAGCGAAATATTACAGGCTGTCTGCGCTATGGTAAAAATGCGATAGAAACACTCCCGAAAGGCTTTCCAGTAAAGTACTCATACATAACTGATGCTAATAACGTTCCATTTGCTCGAATCCCTGGAGTGGGGGATAGGGCAATTCCGAACATGGAACATAGGTTAGGACTCATTATAGCGGAACACGAAGGGCTTGCTTCTGTACATGCTGGCGTTTCAGCCACAGTATCATTATTAAAACAGAGATACTGGTGGCCACGAATGAGGAGACAAATTAGGAACTATGTTCTAGAATGTGAAATATGTCAAAGAATGAAGGTATCAACAGTGAAACGACCAGCCCAGACGCCCCTTCTAATCTCAGATAAACCATTAGCCTGTGTTTACCTGGACCACTGCGGTCCCTTACAAAGGGACGGCAACTATAAATATATCATGGTCGCAGTGGATTCATGCACGAGATTCATATGGATGTGGCCCCAGCGATCGGCTGACGCCAGAACTGTTATAAAAGATTTGCGAGTCTTTATCGGCACATACGCAATTGGCATGCTGCATTCTGACCAGGGTCCTGCGTTTAGCTCTCGGGCTTACAAGGAGGCCATGACCAGCATGGGCATTGCATTGCGGTACTCTTCATCCTGAGGGAAACGGAATTGTGGAAAGAAAAAACCGTGACATAAAGCAATCTATAACAGCAAAGGTATTAGGTTCGGGAGCTGGGTGGGTCAAACATTTAATAAGTGTCCAACGTAGTCTTAATAATCTGCCAAGAAATTCTCTGAGAGGTCTCAGTCTGTACGAACTATTGTTTGGGACTAGAATGTTAATCCAGGACCTTGATAGTCAAACTTCAGTGGTTAAAAAAAAATGCTTTGATATCAAAGATCGTTTGGCTATTTTACAGGACTTAAACGAAACGAGAAAAGACCTGAGCAACATAAAGTTGAAACAGCAGCCAATAACCACTGAGGAGAAACCACCTGTCCCAGCAAGGCCTGTCTGGATTCCAAAAATCGGGGATCTGGTCAGAGAGAAAATCGCGGTAAAGAAGGAATTTGGGCCTTCTTACAGAAAAGCAGTTCCTGTCTTGTCTGTCAACGGGACAAGATCAGTAGTACTACCGCCCCTTGCTGGTAAAAAGGAGAACCGAGTTGTATCCATCGACCTGGTTAAACCACAATCATGTGGCCGATAACAAGTAGTAGGCCAAGTGGACTCCCAAGAAGTAGCAGAACACCAAAGTTTGCTACAAACACAGAAGTTCAAACTGAAAGACTAATCACAATTGATAAACCTACAGTAAAACAACAAGGACTATGCAACAAATCCATGGAACTTAAACCTCTCGAAACCCAAATGAAAATCTTAAATCAAGAAACACCAGTCTTAAATGATGTAACCACAGACTATGCTAATGAAACAAAGAAAATTCCAAAAACAAAAAGGAATCCAGAAGCAATTGAAACAATTAACAGAACAGCATCAGGCTACTTCATCAACTTCAATGATTTTTCTGAGGATCTAAGTGAACCAGAGGAACAGCCGACAACAAAAACTTTTAAAGACAAAGCAAAGGAACTCTTTCATCAACTAAAAGAAACCTATCTGATTTCTCCATGGATTGAACTTTGGGTGGCACTTGGAGTATTCATCCTCATACTTTGGCTCATCATGGTACTATGCTTGGGACATTTCATTGAGGGAAAATATGCTACAATGGACACAGCAAGTCAAAACATCAACTTGGTCCTGAAACCACACAAGTCTTCACACATCGAGAAAAGAGAACTTTCTTCAGTAAACTTCACAGCCAATCCTATACCCGGCGGGGTAGCATGGGACAAAACTGATTACGAAATCTATGGTCCGGTTGAGCTCCTGAAGTATCCTCATCAATTCAAGATTTCATTAAGTGACTTTGTAAAACCAAGCACATTCGCTGATGATTGGGACTTTGAAAGTATTAATGATATGATGTCTGATCTAGTAATGTCAGCTAAATTTACAGAACATGATTATTTGCAAGGTTCATCTAATTACGATCAAATGTTTTGTTACAACCATTATGGTAACCATTATCTGCATAAATCTACTCAACCTAGAAATATTTTAAATTTTAACCAATGGGAGCATTGTGCAACTCCACCAAAAGGCAGTTCAAAGAAATTTTTTGATAAATATTCATACTTTTCTGGGTTTAACACAAGTAATGCAGAATCATTTTATTTCAAATTGTTAAATAAGACAGGAGTGGAAACCATGCTTACAAACACTAAATTTATATATTCAGACTCATTCTTCGAAAAAATGAATACATTCGGTTTTGATTTCTGGAACAATAACATTGAAACGAAAACGATCTGGGGCACAAAAGATTGGCAAGTGCAAGGTATAGAATCATTATTTAGAGCCTGCATGATCCCAGAACAAATTATATTCTTGAATGATACAATTCAACAGACATCCTGTCTTGGCCTAGCCAAAATTAAAGACTTGAATAAACCGTCTATTCCAAAACCAACACCTAACAGTAATAGCACTACGGAGGTTGAGATAGACGCATCCCATATTTTAAACCAAAACAGAACACATGCTGATTGGAAACAATGGTTGATCTGGCCCACAGACACAAATAACTGTCAAGACAGATTCCTGAACAAAATACAGGGGTTCACATTGACCAGGCCAGACCCAAGATATTCCCAGAGACAACATCCAGGGATTGTAACTACTTATAGTGTGGGGAAACTCTGCCTTCAATGGCTACATACATCCACACTGTCAGAAATTAAGCAACACTTAACTTTACTTAAAGAAGGTGCTAACTTGCGTGATTTCATCATGGGACCACGCAAACAGCGTCAAAAACGTTTCATAGCGGCCTCTATATATGCAGCTTACAACGAAGCTTGGAAAGTAACTCAAATTGAGACAGCAGAAAAAATACGGGAAATTGACCGTGTTAATTTGGAAAAATCACTTTCTGTTGTGGACAATGGGTTAATGACTCTGTCTTCCAGAATATATTCACTGGACAGTATTGTATCTTCTGCAATCGATATAATAGAACAAGACTTACTGATGTTGCAACACGGTCAGTCTCAATTACGTTCTATTGTACAGCTTGGCTGGATGTTACAAAATCTGCGTTCAGATTATGTGCCTTGGCGTTTAATCAACACAACGTCACTATTTAATATCTTTAACCTTACTGATAAACAAATCAGTTTGGCACAAAAGGGTGCTGACTATACAATTCTGAGCATTGAAAAACTTGAGAGATTACCATTGACAATGTCAGAACGACCTGTCATTGAATGGATAATACATGGGATAATAAATATACCCCGATAACAACTTTCCAGTTTCAATACTGCCAAAAGTATATACAGGCAGGCCAGTATGAAAGGTTGGGTAAAGGATACATTAAGTCCACATGGAACTTGCCCTATACACACACATGTGTCAGTAATAATGGACAGAGTGTATTTCTTAGTGGTAATAATTGTGAAAAATCACTAAGTGGCATACTTCTGTGTCAGGGTATTAGTTTACATGGGGCCTGTGAAGGGACTTCAAATAACCTTTCATGTCACCAGTTAGGCACACCTGCAACACAAATAGAACCATTCTTTAGAAGACTTTCGAACGGGAGTTACATTCTAATTGTAGATCACAGATGTTGTGGCTTGCTGCCAGGAAAACCTTATCTTGTAAACGTGACTTCCAGGGTCATGTGCTGTGAAAGAGTATTGTTCCCGAATGATGCTCCAGACAGGGAGGGAAGGTTATGGCCCAGTTTAAAAATCTCTTCTATTCGAATTGATACTTTAAGCAGAATGAAGACTGTGCTCCTACAGACGCCAACTCAGTTGACGTCATCAAGAGAAACGTATGATCTCCAAGTTGCAAGGACAACGGCAGAGATTCATTCAATGTTATCAACAAATTGCCCCCTACACTTCGCAGAAATGCTGAACGAAATCTTAAATATTTCTGATACAAGTGGTATCGCGAGTGTATTTAAGACAGTTTTTTCAGGAGCTTTAACACCATTCAAAGCGATCCTGGGTATTTTTCCAAATTTCGTCCATTCCATCTTTGGCAGACTTCCACTCCTGTTGGGACTCGTAGCAGGCATTTTATTCTTGCTACTCTTGCTTCGTTATGGCAAGCCATGTCACAGACAAGACTCCAGCAACAATGGAAGAAACGATCCTAGCTATCCGCTACCGGGACCGCATAACTAAAGTCCTTGGCTTATCCCGGCTACGAGATCTAAATATGACCTGGTTTCTTTCATTCAGACCAATCTGGCAGAATTGTGTTATGCCTGTATTAAGGTGCATGTTATGCGGCGAAGAATGCGTGTTGGACACCTGTCTTACACTACAATCAGAAGTACCATTGGATGCAGATACTTTGTTGGGTCCAGTAAAGGCTCATGCATTGTGCTGTCCCCAGCGGCTACCTATCCTGATGACGGCATTCGTGGAGACTTCACCACTACGATTGAAGGGTAGTGAAGTACAAGATGAAAGCAGCATCGACCAGGTACGACCTTCTGTAAGCAGTTCTGATCGAACCATCATTGAAAGCAATCATGCGCATGACTGCATGATAGCGACATTTTCCAACCTAGTCGAACTTTCACCAGAAGCTGTAGACTGTTTTTTCGAGAGTCTGTCTGAAATGATGTTTTCACCGGAACAGAGAGAATGATTTCAAACAAACTTGCACTCGACGTTCCCTGAACTCTGAATTTGGCCTTCAGTCTTTTGAAAACAAAGTAACTGTGAACTATTTTTTCTCTTCTCCCCTGAATGGCAAAAACTTTTTTTCCAATTCCAAAATATTTACCTTTTTGGCACTTATCTTCTGCTTAAAGTAAAACTATTCTTAGAGAACAGAGACGTTACTGTTGTATTTAGCCTGTCTTCTTTCTACCTCTGGGGATTTCATAGTCACTCACATGATGTCACCACTGGAACCTTGGGTGACATCATGGAGTGTTTGGGGCTTGACCTGGTGACAGCTGGCAGTTGGAACCAGGCAGGCTGAGTGGCAAGCTAGTCACTCCTGGTGGGTCTTCTTTGTAACTTGACTTAATATCCTGAAGACTTGAATAAAGTAACCTACATGATACCAGGCTCCAACATCTATTTACAACATTTTTGGCGACTTTAAGAAATTTTGGAGCGTATTTACAAGGTGCAGAAAACGGGAACAAGAAGAAAAGAACCCTCAGCGCAAAGTAAAAGCAAGTATAAAGGAACTTTTCAAGAAACTTCAGACTGTGTGTTGAAAGAACTTCTAAATTAAAGAGAGTTTGAAGCAGAAGATAAGACATCCACCCTGGTAAGTCCCACCAGTGTCCTGTGTAATCGGACGGCCTGCAAACCCAGGGTGTAGATCTGCATGTACTTGATAATGTGGCAAAGTAGACGAAGTTCACTAATGTGTAAAAACGCAGACATCAATATTACGTACATATAGCCATTGGAAAGCTGTTGTTATTTTAATTCACCAAGCATGCTGTTCAAGTTATCTTAATTCAGCAAGTGTACTGTTCAGGACTGTAATTACTGACTGTCATCGAGCGGCTGAAAGGAGAAGCACCGTGAGGTTATAAAAAAAAAAAAACGAGCATCAGTTTCAGCTGTCACTTCATAAACTTGGATGAATTAAAAGTGAACAACACACAGCAGATGTAATTTTAAGCAGTTTGAGCTGTCACATTGTGTGCCTGGAACATTTCAAAGTGAAGAATACGCAGCGCATGTATTTGTAAACTGAGCGCAGTCATGCAGAAAGTGTCTGCACGTACTTTGGGAATGTTATCCATCAACATTACTCAAACTGCGAGATGAGAAATGCGCGATTTGAAATGCGCCACAAACACTTTAACTGTCTTTATGTTTTTTTTGAAAATCAGAGATACGTGTGAAACTTACCTTCGCGGTGAAGTTCTTTGTGACGTAAGAGAGTTTTCTTTTTATGCCGCACTTGCACGTTTAAAGCAATAACGTGCCCAGAGCCACCCAGCGCTACGCAGTTTGCGTGCCTCCATTTTAGCGCTGTCTTTGTTTAGGAACATTACACCGAGTCTTCATATCGTCACCATGGAAACGACTCTTGGGACTTACGAGACTCTTTACCACACGTTTTTAAGGTTAGTGAAGAGAAAAAATTGCCATTTTTGCGTTGAGGTTACCATGGCAATATGTGTCACATCGCGAGACAGTTATATTTGAGGGCTAAAGCAGTGTAACTTTTGAAGAATGTGTAACTCGTTTGCAACTACATCGCAAGAGAATTAAATGAACTCTTAACAGTCAGTTTCATTAAAGGATTGAAGCAAACATTCTGGATGTGAAATGGGAGTTAAGCCCTGACGATGAGGGAAGTATTATCGGAATGCTGTTTTTATGAAAGACGTCGCGAATCTTGCCATATTTACAGCATTTCCTACTACTAAAAAGAACTTTAAGGAGAACTCGGGTGAGAGACCGCTCACCGGAGCATGGGACTTTATTTAACATTATATTTTGCTGGTCATTTATAGTGTTTGTCTCGTGCTTTCTGGGAGTGGTACTCAATGAGTGTATGTTTCAGGGAAGAATGTGTTTTCTTTATGGTTTGGTTGGTTAAAAGTTAATGGCGTGTACAGTGAGTACCTGCGTAGTGTTACGTTTGGACTGCTGTGAGCCGCGTGGAGTATTTTCTGGTGTCGTGAGTGGCGTGTGAGTCGAAAGTGTCGTATTATTGTGCACCTACAGGGTGGTGTGCATTTATGGCTTGTTGTTTTTTTGGGTCAGGAGGGCCCTGTACAGTTTATTATAGGAAGAGTTGTTCTTAGAATCTGTATACATGGATTCCATGTGTGGTTGAGTGTTGGGAGTTATAAACTTATATACTCCTATTTTAAAGATGTGTACCCTGTCTCTTTTGTGGTTTTGGGATTATGATTGTATCCCAGTTATGGTTCACGGGGAGAGCTGTACCCCGTTACGTTGTAGAGTTTGTTCTTAAAATTTAAGGGTGGTGAGTACCCCATTAGGGAATTGGGGGCGGAGCAATGGTTGCTCCAGGGTGCAGTTCATGGGGAGAATTGTACCCCGTTGAGTGCCTCAATTTGGAAGTTGGGGACGGAGCAATAGCTACTCCAAGGTGTAGTTCACGGGGAGGGTTGTACCCCGTTACGGAGCTAAGTGGTCTCCATTAATTTTTTTCGTCTAATTTAGTTTGTGTTTGTGTTTCCCAAGGAAAGGGGATGGGACTTGGGACTAGTTGTGTTTGGGATGTGTTGTCGTTGACTTGTGTTTGTAACTGTTTAGGATGTGTTTGTTCTCCATCTGTGGAATGGATGCTATGTGTACTTTCATATGGATGTGTACACACATGCTAATTTTATCTATTGTATTTCCACCTTGTTGATTTCCCTAAAGAAAGGAGATGTGTTGTATTTAGCCTGTCTTCTTTCTACCTCTGGGGATTTCATAGTCACTCACATGATGTCACCACTGGAACCTTGGGTGACATCATGGAGTGTTTGGGGCTTGACCTGGTGACAGCTGGCAGTTGGAACCAGGCAGGCTGAGTGGCAAGCTAGTCACTCCTGGTGGGTCTTCTTTGTAACTTGACTTAATATCCTGAAGACTTGAATAAAGTAACCTACATGATACCAGGCTCCAACTTCTATTTACAACAGTTACATTACCTCAAACCTCTAGTTTATATGCAATTAATTGTGTTTATATGTGATGAGATGGTCTCGCAATTTTTTTTTCTGTATCAAGAGCCATTTCATGTGTTATTTCGCAAATCATTCATGCTGATATAAAATGTGCATCTCCTTTTGAATGATTATACTTCTTGAATGCATACAGTACCTATACTCATTTCGTGCATTTTGCATACGCCATTTTTCAAAACAAACGAAATTATTTTTGGGGTGGTTCGGTATACACATGCACTGTTAGTTATGTTTACTTTTGCTTAGTTTAGTAAATATGTACATAAATTCGTGGAGTGGGTGTAGTGTGTTTATCTAGGTACCTATATTGATACTCCTATTTCTGACCCTTGTCCGGTTATTAATTCACTAGTGTCCATACAACGGCACAGAAACCCGTTTTCAGATTAGGTCATAGCGCATGCTGTCACATTAAGCAAGCACTATCCATCCAGCCCCCTAGAAAGCACACCAAGTTCTCAAAACAAATCAAACCTCCAGCAGACCTGGGAAATCCCCCGCAGCTATTGTTTTGATTTCGCTCGAGAACTCCTGCAAAGAATATAAGAACGACCAGTCCTTATGACATTCTTACTGACGTCCTTATGTCCATCCTTACGTCAAACACTGCACCTTTCAGGTATAAATATACCGACGCTGCCCTAAGCTAAGACACGGTGGTGACGAGATTGGAGCAGCGCTACTTGCCGAAGAGCCCAGCTGATGCAGAAAAGCCCACGGACGCTGCCCCTCCCTTTTGACGCGCTGAGAGAGACGCTGCCTTTTCTCCTGCCGAGAAATCCAGCCTCCGGCGTTTCCAGCCGCCCTCGCGGGTAACTGGGATATCGAGTCCTGAGACAGATACCAACCCTCCAGCCTTCTAAATCCCAGGTACTGAACTGACTAACCCCTTACAGAGAATTCTTGAGTCAGATTCTTGGCAAAACGAACTTAACTTAAACTGCTACTTATTTACTCCTGCCCAAGTATTAGGCTTAGGTCAGGTACACCGGGGTAGGCGTAGTTAGAAGCACCAGTTGAGAACGATTAGTCAATGTATATATGTATGCATATCTTTTATCCATTTTAAGTGTCATATGGCTAAGAAACCATATAAATGCTTTTACAGTATTATTTTATAATTGTTTTTACTGTATGCACTTTACTTAACTATAAGTATTGCAATAATAGCGATTCATTTCTCTTGTATGAGAAAAGAGACTGATCAATAAATAACATCTTTTTATTGAAGCACGCCCATCTCTTATTTCTCTACAAACTGGTGAAACTAAGAATGCACTTACTGACTGAGTAAAATAGTTGTCTTTTGTTTTCACACGACTCTAGAGATATACTCTTGATTAGGGGAGAGCAAAGTTGTCATGTTCTATGGTTGTCAGAAACGAAATCCCTTCTTGTCTATCCAGGGAGGTTAAACTCCTCCTTGCCTATTCGAGAACGTTTCTAGTGAACTCTGAGCTAGCTGGCACACATAACTTTAAGTCTAATATCGTCAGTAGAAGACCTAGTTAACCACAGTCCTACGTCTATACTATTGAAGATATTATTCCAATGCGCAGAGCCTATTGGGATAATAGGAACTACACTACAATTCATCGTCCCTCATGCTCGGCTTCAAATGCGTCAATTACAGGAATTCCTAGCACGGCAGTGGTACCAAGCTCAAGGACAAATAAAAGACCTAGTGTTGGTAGACAGCCGCACTTACAACTCTCTGCAGTGGTGGAACCCACAACACCTTTCCATGGGGCGATTGTTCCAAGAGCCAGTTCCACAAGTAGTATTAACAGCGGACGCATCACTGACAGGTTGGGCAGCCCATCTCCTTCATTACACAGTACAAGGTCTCTGGACAGCCAAACAAAAGACACTACATATAAACCACTTAGAGTTACTAGCAGTATTTCTAGCAATGAAAGCCTTTCAGAGATACTTGCGCAACAAGGCTGTGTTTATCCGGACAGACAACATGACAGCCATGTGTTACATCCAAAAGCAAGGAGGGACACACTCTCTGCAACTATCTCACCTAGCACAGAGCATATGGAAGTGGGCAATTCCACAAAACATTTACCTCCTGGCAGAACACCTCCCAGGAATAGACAATCAGATAGCAGATCTACTAAGCCGACACAGTCAACAGATACACGAATGGGAGATTCACCCTCAAGTTCTCCAACCATTCTTCCAAAAGTGGGGACATCCAGAAATAGATCTGTTTGCCACAAATGAAAACTCAAAATGTCCGTCCTTTGCCGCCAGGTTCCCACACCCGTTGTTACAAGGCAATGCGATATGGATGAACTGGCCAGGCAGATTTGCGTACGCTTTTCCACCAACCCCACTGATTCCATTAGTGGCACGGAAACTAAGGCAACAGTCACTCACAATGATCCTGGTTGCTCCCACATTGGCAAGACAGCCATGGTACACGACGCTCCTAGAACTCTCAGTAGTTCCTCACCAAAGACTGCACCTTTCGCCACAATTTCTAACACAGAACCGTGGAGAAATCAGGCACCCAGATCCCAATCAGATGAACCTAGCGATCTGGCTCCTGAGGTCTTAGAGTTCGGATATCTTAACTTGCCTCCAGACTGCATGAACATTATCAAGGAAGCAAGGCGTCCCACTACCAGAGCATGCTACACAGCTAAATGGAAAAGATTTGTAATTTATTGTAATAACTAAATCAATCCATTAGATGCCTCTATCCAAAACGTAATCCATTACCTGCTACATCTTCAAAGATGTAACCTAGCATACTCATCCATAAGGCTACACCTGGCTGCTATAGCAGCATATCTGCAAAACAGACAACATGTGTCCCTATTCAGAATACCCCCTATCAAAGCTTTTATGGAAGGACTTAAAAGTATTATCCCTCCAAGGCATCCACCTTCTCCAGTCTGGAACTTAAACGTAGTACTTACCAGACTCATGGGACCTCCCTTCGAACCACTTCATTCATGTGAACTACAGTTATTAACATGGAAGGTGGCATTTTTAATTGCCATTACCTCCCTCAGGCGAGTGAGTTAGCTCCAGGCACAACGTGGAGTGGTGTGGCTCACTGGTTAGAGGCGGCAGACCCGGAAGCAGAGGACGGCCCGGGACCAGGGTAAATTCCCGACGCGGCAGGGTCGTGGACCAGGGTCAGCGGAATCGATAATTCTCGCTTCGGTACCTACTCTAAACTGGGATCACACTCGGCAACTCTGGGCATTAGCTTGCTTCATCTCCACAACGGCCCCCCACATACACCGGGGATGCCTGGTTTCACCTTGGAGATACCCAGCAGGGATCATCTCACAGGGAAAGCCAGGATGGGTTCCCCAGTGGTCTACAGCGCTTGGACGCCCCATTGCTGGTGTAGCCATGAGCTTTAAAAGACAACCTAACATAACACTAACCTTTCAGGAACCTTTCTTGCAAATACACCATAATAAATTAGTGCTTCGTACAAACCCTAAATTTATGGCAAAAGTTATCTCCACTTTCCACATCAATCAGTCCATAGAATTGCGGGTTTTCGTTCAAAACCCGCAATCCGTGTCTGAAAGAGCTTTACACACACTAGAAGTTAAAAGAGCTATGCTATATTACATTGACAGAACAAAATCATTCAGAAAGACAAAGCAACTATTTGTTGCTTTTTCACCACAACATACAGGCAATCCCATTTCCAAGACAGGAATAGCTAGCTGGATAGTTAAATGCATTCAAATATGCTATCAAAAGGCAAAGCGCACTTTAACAGTTCCCCCAAGAGCCCACTCAACGCACAAAATGTGGGCATCCATGGCTTTCCTAGGAAATATTCCCTTAGAAGACATATGTAGGGTAGCTACATGGTCTACCATACACACTTTCACTAAACACTACTGTGTTGACGTGCAAGCTAAGCAACAAGCTGCTGTAGGCCAGGCTGTCCTTAAAACTCTTTTTCAAACCTCTACAGCTGATACAGGCGACAACCGCTAGAGGAGAAACTGCTATACAGTCTATGCTAAGATATAAATTCAGCAGCCCACATGCCTCGAACGGAAAATGCTTCTTACCAGTATGCATCTGTTCTTGGCATGTAGGGCTGCTGACATTCATATCGCGCACCCTCCTCCCCGGTGCCTGTCACAGCTGCAGGGTTATCTTTTTACATACATTTACATGGTCATCTATCACTTTCCTATACTCCATCTTTGCCACAATGGCGAAAAACAATCTGAAGATGGAGAAGATGCCCATGCGCACTGTAGTCCAGGGGAGGAGTCACCTATCTCGTGATACTTCGAAGACTCTTCCAAGACAACAAGGTGCAAACATCCGGACCCAACACTAGGCTCGATCTATGCCAAGATATGAATGTCAGCAGCCCTACATGCCAAGAACAGATGCATACTGGTAAGTAACATTTTCCTTTAATTATTTTGAACTGATTATTGCATCATTTGCTGCGGTGGGGCGAGCCTTGTGCTCAGTCAGCTACCCCGCCCTTGGAAGCAAGCGCTTATCACCCCGCTTTTAAAGAAACCCACGCTAAACCCAGAATGTTTGTCCAATTTCCGCCCCATATCACTCCTGCCTTTCCCGGTGAAGGTGCTTGAACGCTGGGTTAGTAAATGACTCTCAACCCACCTCGAGCAGCACCACATTCTGGACGAATTCCAATTTGGTTTTCGTCCAGCCCACGGCACTGAAACTGCTGTGCTCACTGCCATGGAGGAGCTTCGAATGCGCGCAGACAGGGGCCAAGCTGTGGCCCTGATTTTATTAGACCTGTCTGCCGCATTCGACACTGTTAATCATGGGATACTGCTCCAGCGGTTGAGAGAGGCAGGGATCGATGGCTCAGCCCTGATTTGGTTTCACTCCTACCTCAGCGAAAGAAAACAAGCTGTATCCCTTCCCCCCTTCCAATCGGTCCTTTCCCCTGTCCCGCACGGTGTTCCCCAGGGCTCCTCTATTAGCCCGATTCTTTTTAATGTCTACTTGAAACCATTGGTCATGCTAATTAAATCACATAACATGACCACAGTAAACTATGCGGACGACACCCAGCTCCTCTTCTCTTGGGAAGGCCAAGATTCCATCCCCTTGCAAGCCTTCCATGACTGTCTAAGAGACACTGCGAGCTGGTTGCACCAGAACTCCCTCCAGTTCAATGCCTCGAAAACCGAGGTATTGTTCTGTCCCGCGAGTCGGATACCCCGCCCTCTGCCCGCTGAGTTCTGGCCCCCGGAAAATTCCAACAACCCGCCACCTGTCACCAATGTCCGCAACTTGGGCGTCATGCTAAATCACCAACTGAGCATGGAAACGCAGGTCTCAAGAACAGTCGCCACCTGCTCTGGCCTTATGCGCTCACTGCGCAAGATCTTGCCTTTGCTACCTTCTTCCGCCAGAGCATTAGTAGTCAGGTGCACTATTCTCAGTCGCCTTGACTACTGTAACGGCCTGCTGCTTGAATCTCCCGCGACTTTACTGGACAGACTCCAACGAGTTCAGTCAGCAGCAGCCAAACTGGCTCTCGGCTGGACCAGGAGATCCTCGGCCACGGCTGCACTGGCCGAGCTGCACTGGTTGCCCTTGAAGCAACGCATTGCCTTCAAGGCCCTCTGCCTGGTCTTTAAGGCACTACATGGTGCAGGACCCAGACCTCTTCAACGTCTGTTCTCTTGGTATACCCCCACCAGAACACTCAGGTCTACAACTGCCTGCCTGGCGAGAGTGCCCAGATATAAGAAGGCTAGGATGGGGGGAAGATCGTTCAGAGTAGCTGCTGCCAAGTTGTGGAACAGTCTGCCTGTCGACATTCGTCAAATCCCTCACCTTCTCCCCTTCAGGAAACTAATCAAAACATGGCTCTTTCCTTCACCCCTCTAAACAGGTTAGTCATAATCCATCCCCCCCCCCCCGTCAATAAACCCCAGGAGTAGCTAACAGCGCCAGGATACCTGCCAGGTGACAGTCGCGCTCTATAAATGTTTTAAATAAATAATAAATAAAAATGCTAGTCCGGGAGAATTGAGGAAACTGGGCTCACCGTTGGGAGCCATTAGCCAAGTCCCAGTTCATCTGGACCTTTGGTTATCTGCCCATCTAAGCCCCATACCAAATTTCCCTAACGGGAAAACGTGTTTAGCCACCACACTTTGTGACTGCTGAAACTGTGTTTAGATGAGACACTCTTTGACATGTACTCCAACACAAGTCTCTATGACCATTCTCAAATGATTGAGGCACCCATAGTATACGCCCCTAGATGAGGCATACATTGACTGACACTCTCAGATGAGAGTGAGACTGACGTGCAACCCAGATGACACTTATCGACACTCATGGTTTACCCTCTGGAGAAACCCCTGTTTTTGTGCATCTTCTGCTGATCTTACCCACTTTATTTAGAGAGGTTACCTATCCGTCTCATGCCTTCCAACACCGCTGACTCAACTACTTCCAGTCTTCAACCCTGCCTTGCTCCTATGTAAAATAATAGGTTTAAAAAAATCAAAACATTTACAGTTCTTCTCTTGCTTAGTAACTTTTATTATTTATCCATCAGGTGCCAAAGCTGTGTGATCAGAATACATTTGACAACCAGAATCGAGCCACAGACAATATAGGGGGAAAGAAACAAGTATCCTACAGGACAGATATCGTTGGTGGGGTACCCATCATTACAGCTACACAGGTGAGTGCTAGATTGGACACTGAAGGATTGTAGGGTTCAAGATCTTACTCAGGCACTCAAGAATATTGGATTGATGAAAGGTATCCTTAACATCATTGATACATTGCTTTCAGCACACAAAGGTGAGTGTTGGGTTAGGTTTCGTTTTCATTGCATCATTATTTTCATTTTAAGTACAATCATGTATATCCCGTCATAGAAAAGAGCGAAGCCCTTACGTTCAAATTATAATAAATACATAATTATGGTGATGAGAGTTCTCTTCTAAATTGCCAGTTTGGGGATTGTTATTTTTGTGCTGTACGTATCACAAGTGGAGGAAGGAAGCTGGTAAAATCTAATGTTGCAGATCCTCCATTGAAAGAGGCATGTCCATCCTTAGGAGAATGAAAAATATGTTGTGAGAAATTGGAAAGTTTACAGGCTTATCAAAGAAGCATGTTGGAGGTTTTGCATATCTTCATAAGCCTTGTTAACTAATACATACTGGGTTGAAACCTCACTGGATGCTAGTGCTGTCTCTGTGGTGCTTAAGGACTTCAGCACATGTCTGCATCTGAATTCCAGTGCTGTCCTGTTCCATCATCACATGCTTAATTTCAGGCTCGGCCACGAGTACATTCCCATAGTCTGAAAAGTGAAATAAATCTTATTATATAGATATTGTGAAAGAAAAGACATTTCCAGCAAGCAATGCTGTTGAAGCAGGAAACCTCTAGGATGAAAATGAAGGCACCTCAGATGGCTGGGCCCAGAGAAGTAATGTTATCTAAGTTGGGTCTCGGTAAAAAGATAAGAAGGTTAGGTGTATTTCCCTGCTTGATAACTCCTGTTTTGACCTCGAGGGTAACCCTCCCCAAAGGGGTGGGGGACACTCCTTAACATGCTAACTATGGATACATAATGATAGCAGTAGTACACCCAGGACAGCAATGTAGAAATCCAGTTACGTTTGTTTGTGACTACTTCAACTTAGCCTTACTTCACACAGGTTTCTTCAGCCAATGCTGCCCACGGGGTAAAACCCAGATTACACTCCTGTTGTGGAGTGTACAAATTTTGTATTGCTTCAGACTGATCAATCATGATTCCAAAGTGTTTTTGAAGGGCCTTGTGCGAGGTGACATACTACATCTCTGGTATGCCACTGGTTATTTCCATTTCAGTAGCAATCTAAGAACAGAAGTAAGAAATAAGCTAGATGTGTATGTAATCGTTTCAACCAATTCATAAAGAATTGAGCACCCAAAACCTCACAAATGTATGTTCTCCTGTTAAACTTCCTTGACCACATCTCTATTCATTCAGTTGATTTTTCTGCCATTTCCATTCTAGCAAGAGCTGGATGAATATGCCGAAGATGGTGAAAGAAATAACTTGAAATGTTCCCAAACTCAGGCTGCATGCTTGGCAACCCGGCAGCTATCAAATGGCTCTGTGATCAAAGCGGGATACTGTGTGAAACAAGGAGCGTTGGTAAGTGACCTTTCGGCGAACGGTTAGTCTTGAATGGGAGATGGGCAGGCACATAAGGCTTTAAAATATATGCCCTAAATGTATGGTGATCTGAATTTTAACCATTCCTGTAAGTTCAAGGACCTTTAAAGCTGCAACTGGAGAGTAGTAGAGGGAAATAATCAGAAGCTTGGTTGTACTGTTTGAGGATAGCTTGCATGTTTGGTTTATGAAAGGAGAGCTGGTTTGTCTGCCCTTTTTTCATTTATGCACATATGGGTGGGAAAACCATAGTGATGAAGGCTGGATGTACTGGCACACAAGCCTTCAGTCCCCCCCACTTTATCAGTTGCTTTTTGTCTCTTGTAATTAGCATTGTGTGGCCAGCAAAATCTTCTCATAAGTGTCCTTTATTTTTCTCAGTTCTGATCTGATCCTGAAGTGTGTTCTTCTCCTAGCTGAGGACTGACTCACTGTAGTCCTCCAAGTGTATACACAACTCAGGTTTCTTTGAAAATAGGTCTAATTTCTGATACAGACTTCTAACCACAGAGTTGTCACTTTGTGAATACCCTGGGCACTAGACTGGACCCAGAGAATTTTCGATAGCAATTCCCTTGCACATTGGTAGGTGTTATTGTGTGACTCCGTGTTGGATATGTGCCTTCCTGGATGAGACGTCGGCACTATAGCTGCACCACCTTTGCATTCTGTTGATTCCTTTTCCCTCCAAGTCTGCCCGGAGTGTTTCTGTGAATTGCAAACCAATTTTAATCTTGCTCCTGATGCCCGGGTCTTTGGCAATGCCACAACTTCTCCATGAGCTGAGAGTGACCATGGACCAGATTTTTGGTATCCGTCTGGATCCCCCTGGCAGTCCTGGGGCCCTAAGAATCAGAGGTGACCTAAAGCTGTATTACCTCCAGCGGATCTGAGCCGACTGTGGCACTCTACCTTGCCCTGAGGCCAGCCCTTTGCTCTAGCTTGGCTCTTCCGACTCTGGCCCCAGTGCAATGTTCAACATAACAGGGTCACAAACAATACATCTGTACTCCCATTTTAACTCTGAGGCACGATTTGATCACAATCATGCTGATGATGACAATTCTAACAATGAGCACTTTTTCTTGATTTACAAGATGACAAGTGGCCTAGATACTTCTCCAAATGTTAGCCTTTCCTCCCCAAATCCAGCCATGGCAACTGAGGAACTTGCCTTCTTTGCAAATGTGATAAAAACAGCAGCAGAAGTAGTAGACTTCACCTTATACACAGCAGAGTTCAAACCAAATGTCCTGCCTAAGATGCTTAATCCAGGAAAGATGAGCCAAGAACCTCTGAAGCATCCCACTGGGAAGCTTAGTGGTACGGGTTTTCGTAAGTAGGATTATCCAAAATGCTTCTTTAACTTCCCCCAACTACCCTCGGATAGGATGTCCAAACGCATGGGAATGTTTGCTACATTTCATTTCCTAGCCTTGTCCTTCGGTCAGTCAACATCAGCTGCTTCCTGAGAGGTAGTCACATGTGTTGTGAGATCATAACGGACATCTTGCCAGCTATCCTGGTGGACATTTGTACAACCCTACAAGCTCTTATGTGACACAGGACGTCCTGGCCATAGACAAGGTGCCGGCATCCGATATCTGGACTGGCTGTTTCAACTTTTATTTCCTTGTGCTGATAAGATGGAGGCCTCCGTTTTATCCTTGATCTTTGCCCTCTGAACTTTCGCTCTGGAAGGGCAAGTTCAAAATACCCACCCCTGGCACAAGTTCTGTCTGCCCTGGATCCAGGAGACTAGAAGGAGAGGCATTTGATCGGCAGGATGCCTCTTGTCTCATCTCTGTCCTGCAATTCCACAGACATTACCTATGGTTTCAGTTAGGTGAAGAGCACTTTCAGTTCTTTGTGCAACATTCGTGAACTACCTCCAGACAAAGTCTGACTTGTTGACAAACTCTGACTTTTCCATCAACATCTAGAAGTCACATATGACTTCTTTACAATGACCCCCATTCAACTGAGCCATCCTGTGTACTGTGCTCTTCAGAGCATTTTACTTGCCTCAGTCTGTCCAGGACATTTGGAATATGATCCCTGTGTTTCAACCCATGACCTCGGTCTCAGTTAAAGCTCTGAGGCTTCCTGTTTTCCTGTCTTCTGCTTATGGACCATGAAAGGTAGCACGTACAGGCCTGCAGTGGGATCTGAAGTCTCTGTAGGATCAGCGCCAAAGGAACTTGTCAGAGGCCATCCAGGTTATTGTATTGTATTGTATTTCATATTTATAAAGCGTGCTGTAACCCTACGGGCATCCTGGCGCTGCGGTACAGATACTCCAACATCACACTTCCACGCTCACTGGTTGCTAGTCTTGGCCTGTACTCTAGGGAAAAGCCAAGTTTTACCTTTGCCCCTGAACTTCATCAGATCCTGCATCTGTCTTAGCTCAACTGGCAGACTATTCCAGAGGCGTGCTGCCGCTTAGCTAAAGGTTCTTCCGCCAGATTTAACATTCTTAATCTTGGGTATATTCACCAGATTAGTTGAGGAAGACCGAAGGCTCCGTGTGGGATTATACCAGTTGAACTTTGACTGCAGCCGTATTGGTCCCATCCCATGCAGTGCCTTGAAGACGATGCACAGTGACTTAAATTTAATCCTCTGGAGTATCGGAAGCCAGTGCAGCTCCTACAATGCCATGGTTGTGGATGATCGTCGTGGTCTAGATAGGGCGAACTTAGCTGCAACCGTCTGTCCTCTCTGGAGTCTCCCAATCAGGTACCTAGGGGTTTCCAGCAGTAGCGCATTTCCATAGTCAAGTCGACTCAGAATAACGCTCCTTACTACGTTTGCTCGCAGAATCTTCTGAAGAACCCTGATAAGCGAAAAACAGCTTACCACTATTTTATTAACTTGGGTTTCAAGGTTCAGTTTATCATTAAAACTGACCCCAAGATTGGGTACCATCGTGACAGATAGCAAAAGTATCTCTGTGGGAATGGGCCAAAAACCTGAAGGGAGAGAACAGGCGATTTTACCTTCTGCTCAGCAGAGTATCTCAGTTTTTTCACAATTAGATTGTAAGGAGTTGTTTTTCATCCAGTGCACCGTTTCTAACATACAGGCATGACGTTTTTCCAGCGAGACCGCTTGGTTTCCCTCCAGTGATACAATGAGCTGTGTATCGCCAGCATAGTTTACCAAGCTGGCCCCATAAGACTTAAAAATCGAGATCAGGGGGCTCATATAGGTGTTAAATAGTATTGGGCTGATCGCAGAGCCCTGGGGGGACCTCATGCCTAATCTCCGTAAAGTCCGAACAATAAGGGGGGAGGGTCACAGCCTGTTGTCTGGTTGTCAGATATGATCGAAACCAATCCAGTGCTCCACCTCCCACCCCTACTGTTTCCAGCCTGGTCATGAGAGCTGTGTGGTTGACCGTATTGAATGCGGCAGACAGGTCCAGTAAGATCAAAATAGCTGGTTGTCCTCTGTCTGCCCGCATTCGAAGGTCTTCCAAAACGGTAACCAGAGCTGTCTCTGTCCCATGACCTGGGCGAAACCCAAACTGGACATCCTCCAGCTTGTTTTTACACTTCAAAAACTGGGAGAGTGCCCTGCTGACCAAACGTTCTATGATCTTTACTGGATATGGGAGTAGGGATATGGGTCTGTAATTTGTTGGGCATGCTGGATCAAGTGTAGGTCATTTCAACAAGGGTGTAATTATTGCTTGTTTCCAGCTTGCCGGGACCTGTCCACTGCTCAGTGATTGATTGCACAGCTATCAAAGTATTGGAAGCAATTCACCTCCCAGCTCCTTCCAAATTTTAGGAGGGAGGGGGTCCAAAGGGGAGTCTGAAGAAACTCCTGAGGCTATCGTATTAAACTCCTCCTCAGAGGGAAGCTCAAAATTATCCAAATAGACCACCTGATCCTCCGGCTCAGCCCCTCTTTCCCAGCTCTTTTGCTTACCCGTAGAAGGTTGGCCATCTATCTCGCCGGATATACCCATTTCGTCAATTTCCAACCCTTCTATGTTTTTCCTTTTTTGTCATCAAAGAATGTAGCTAGGCTATTACATAGCTCTTGACTAGGTGGGATGCTATTATTAGTGCATTCGGGACTAGCAATGTCCTCCATAATTTTAAAAATAGCCCTAGTGCTGTTAGGCGCCAGGTGTTGAAGGAGACCTCAAAAGATCTGCAGTGGTGGCTGCTCGAGTGCAATTAGCCCAGCGACAGAACCCCCTACCTACTTCACCCAGAGTTGATGATGGTGATGGATGCCTCAATGCTGGGTCGGGTCATATGGGAGAGGTGGAGATCAGGGGACTCTGGTCTCAAAGAGATCAGAGGGCTCTGTTTTAGGGCAGAAACTCACTTCCACATTTGCTGGCTGGATTTGCAAACAATTCACTTGGCACTGAAGGCATTCCTTCCTTCCATGAAAGGAGGAATTGGTACAGGTTCTCATGGACAGCATGTCCAACCTGGGTTCATGGGTACTTTGCCAGAAGTGCCTACGTCTCTGTAAGTGACTGAATGCTCAGAGTACTTCCTTGATCACACATCACCTGGTAAGATCTTTATATGCCGGGGAGAACGAACTCCGCTGGAATTGCCTAGCAGATCATGAATTGCAGCTACACTCCAAGGTGGCACGGGTATCTTTCAACAATGGGGAGAACCCTGCCTCGATCCGACCCCCACAGCAGAGAAAGTGCAGTGTCCACATTTTTGCATCTTGGAGTTCCTAATGCAGTTCTCACTGGCAGATGCTTTTCGCCGAGATTTTGTCTCAGGACTACTGTGTGCCTCCCTGCCCAGAATGCTGAGTTAGATCAGGCAAGACCGGGACCAAGTCATCCTAGTGGCACAGCACTGAATGAGGAGAGTATCCTGAACTTCTGCCCATGAGCATTTTTCCTCCGATCCGGCTGCTCCTTCTAGAGGACTGCCTGTGGCAATTGCAATGCCGGGTTCTGCATCCAACCATGCACAACCTAAACCTCCATATGAGGAGATTAAACAGCGACAGTTGATGTCTTTCCATCTTTGTTCCTAAGTGGTTGGTGTCATTCTGGCAGCCAGGCGCCCATCCATGAAAACTGTATTGGCAGGACACTGGGAGAAGTTTGCTGTCTGGTGTTCCTCCCTTGACATTCAAACTTTACAAACAAAGTTGTCTAACATCCTATTGTTTTGCCATTCCTTATCCCAGTATGGCATTGATGTGGCAACAGTTGAGCATTACCTTTCCTCCTTCTTGCCAGATCAGCCGTCCCTTTTCAGATCACCTGTTGTGATGCGTCTCTTAAAGGGACTGATCCACTTGTAGTGGCCAGCAACGCTTGTGATGCTGCACTGGGACCTAATTTGGTTCTCACCTACTTGATGTGCACTCCTTTTGAACCTATTTACTGTCCACACCGATTGTGATGCCGCAGTAGGACCTTCATTTGATTCCCACCTACTTGATGTGCTCTCCCTTTTAACTGATATAAAGCTGCTCTCTACGTCTTTTGGCTATAAAAAAAGTGTTCCTCATCATCCACATTTTAGCATCTTGGAGTTCCTAATGCAGTTCTCACTGGCAGATGCTTTTCGCCTAGATTTTGTCTCAGGACTCCTGTGTGCCTCCCTACCCAGAATGCTGAGTTAGATCAGGCAAGACTGGGACCAAGTCATCCTAGTGGCACAGCACTGAATGAGGAGAGTATCCTGAAATTCTGCCCATGAGCATTTTTCCTCCAATCCGGCTGCTCCTTCAAGAGGACTACCTGTGGCAATTGCAATGCCGGGTTCTGCATCCAACCATGCACAACCTAAACCTCCATATGAGGAGATTAAACAGCGACAGTTGATATCTTTCTATCTTTTTTCCTAAGTGGTTTGTGTCATTCTGGCAGCCAGGTGCCCATCCATGAAAACTGTATAGGCAGGACACTGGGAGAAGTTTGCTGTCTGGTGTTCCTCCCTTGAAATTCAAACTTTACAAAGTTGTCTAACATCCTATTGTTTTGCCATTCCTTATCCCAGTATGGCATTGATGTGGCAACAGTTGAGTGTTACCTTTCCTCCTTTTTGCCAGCTCAGCGTCCCTTTTCATATCACCTGTTGTGATGCGTCTCTTAAAGGGACTGATCCACTTGTAGTGGCCAGCACCGTTTGTGATGCCGCAGTGGGACCTAATTTGGTTCTCACCTACTTGATGTGCACACCTTTTGAACCTATTTACTGTCCACACCAATTGTGATGCCGCAGTAGGACCTTCATTTGATTCTCACCTACTTGATGTGCTCTTCCTTTTAACTGATATAAAGCTGCTCTCTATGTCTTTTGGCCATAAAAAAAGTGTTCCACATCGTCCTTGCACTTGCCCGGCTAGTGAGTGACCCAGAGGCCTTGTCAAAGCAACAGCCATATACATCCTTCTTTCCAGACAAGCAGTTTCTCTGGACAAAAGTGAAATTCCTGCCAAAGGTATTGATGTCCTTACTCGTGGGCAATATCCATCACCATGCTTGCTTTTTAGGCTATGTGTCACCCCTCTAAGGTGGAAGAACGTCTCTTTCGTTAGGATCCGTAGAGAGCCCCCATTTTCTATATTGATTAGGGCCAGAAACCATCATTTGAATGATCAACTTTTTGTGGCCTTCTCTGGAGCAAAAAAGGGGGTAAAAGTGAAAAAAAAAACTTCTTACCGATGGACTGCTGTATGCATTAAGATGTGCTATTGTCTAGCTAAAAAGTAGCGCCCAGAAGGCTTGCATGCTCACTGCACTAGAGTGAAGACTACTCCCACTGAGCTGGTTTGCCAGTTTTGTATATCTACCAGGTTGTTACGTGGGCTGCTCCTATGCTTTCATAAAGCACTGCTGCTTGGAGAGCGAGGTCTGGCAGGACGAGCACTTTCACCAATCTGTCATGCAAGATTTCCTGGTCTCACCCACCGCCTCAGGAAGTACTCCTTTTATATATATTCTTACTCTAAAGAGGTGGTCTCAATCAGAAGAACAAGTATCTTAGCTTTGGTAACGCCTTTTCTGGTTGAGATTCTATCTAACTGCAGATTTCTCAGCAACCTACCCTCCTCCCAGTTCTGTGGAATAGACCCAAATAACCATTAAGAAGATCTCAATCTAGAGATCTGCACGCTGGCATTTGCTCATTACTATGAGCTTTGTGTCTTATGGTGCAGACAGAGATCAGAAAGAAACTGATTTCATGGAAAGAAGATGGTGCCGATATTGTTACCCCGATATCACGTCTGGGTTGGGACGTATCCAACTTGGAGTCACATGATGCCACCTTCCAATGCGCTAGGGAATTGCTATTGAAAAATTCTCCTGATCCAGTCCGATTCCTGGGGATAGTCACAAGTTGAGAAATCTGCAGTTCGATAGTCTCTAGCACAAAAGATGTTACCGAAGGTAAGCTCCCCCCACCACAGGTCTGCATACCTCAAACACCGCCTCTCCTTCTACACTCCTACCAGACATCTCTGCTCCACCTAAGTGCCCCTGTCCACCACCCCACAGATCCGCAGGATCACGGATGGAGGAAGATCCTTCTGGTACCTCACTGCGAAGAACTCCTTGCTCCTGCACCTCAGGCAATCACCATCCTCCTGCAATTCAGGAAGCACCTCAAGACCTGGCTCTTTAACCGAAGCGCAGATCCAACCCACCCCTCCCACGCTCAGCGCCTTGAGACCCTTACGGTTGAGCAGTCACGCTTTATAAGAAACTTGAATGATTAATTTAGTTGGCAGAGGTGGGCACACCTCCTATTCTAGGTTTTCTCGCCGTTTTTCCCATTCAAGTAGGGAGGTGTAAACCGGTAGCTGCCAACTGCTGCTAGCAGCAGAGGTTGGGGGTCACATTACAAAGGCGGCAGGCCTTTGAGGCTTCCACTCCGTGTACTGGCTCTTCTTGGGGAGGTGTGCCACTTCTGCCTGCCCAGGGTTTGCATTGTTTCTGGTCCCAGAGAGCAGAGGCTCTCCATCCAGGGAGCCAGAAACATGGATGTGGGTGACAGACTGCCTAGAGCCAGTCAGTGCCCACATCAGGGTCGGAAGGTATTCAGAGGGCCCCTCTGAGGTGCCCTCTGAGTACATGTTTTAATAAATCTCACTCTGACATCAGTGGGGATTTATTACAAGGATCTGTTTGGTACCAAACACTCCTGGTTTCAGTGAAGCCATAATGGTGCTTAGGAACTTGAGTTGTCGAGTTTGCAGCCCTTGTACTCCTTATGGCTTCCCGGCACTTTCAATACTTAAGAATCAATCAATCAGGGTTGCTAAAGTGCAGCTACTCACCCGCGAGGGTCTCATGGAGCTGGAAGCAGATCTTTTGAGTGCTGGGGTTCTCAGAAGAGCCAGGTCTTGAGGTCCTTCGTGAAATAGGGCAGTGTGGGGGCTTGCCACATGTGGAAATGAAGGTTGTTCCAGGCCTTGCCTGCGAGGTAGGAGAAGTATCTTCCTCATGTGTGGTCTTGTAGATGCGTGGAACGGTGGCCAGAGAGAGGTCGGCTGATCGGAGGTGCCTTTTGGGTGTGTGGAAGGAGAGGCAGTTGTTCAGGTACACTGGTCTAGTGTTGTGAAGGGACTTGTATGCGTGGGTGAGGAGTTTTATGGTTATTCTTATTTCAACTGGGAGCCAGTGGAGATTGCAGAGGTGTTGGGTGATGCGGCTGGGGATGTTGAGGATCAGTCTAGCTGCGAAGAAGTTTCTAGTTAATTCTGGCGTAGAGAGCGTTGCCATAGTCCGGTCTGCTACTGATGAGAGCATGCATGACAGTTTTTCTGAGATCCATCGGTATGTCTTTCGAAGCATGCAGAGGGTGTTGAAGCAGGTTAATGATATGGCGTTGAGCTGGCGGTTCATTGTGAGCAGTGAGTCTAGTATGATTCTGAGATTTCGTGCATGGTCTGTCGAGGTGGAGGGATTTCTGAGGGCGGGAGGGGCCACCTGGAGTCACCCCATGCGGAGGGGGTGGAGCCAAGGATAAGGACTTCTGTTTTCTAGTAGTTGAGTTTCAGGCAGCTGTTTTTCATCCAGGTGGCGACGGCTTTCATCCCTTCTTGGAATTTGTGTCTGGTGATGTTGGGTTTGTTGGTGAGGTAGAGGAAAAGCTGGGTGTCTTCGGCCTAAGAGACGATATTGAGCCTGTGGTTCCTGGCAATGGTTGCGAGGGGGGCCATGTAGATGTTGAAGAGGGTAGAGCTGAGGAAGGGACCCTGGGACACTCCACAGTTGGTCTCTGTTGGTTCCGAGAGGCAAGGCGGGAGTCTGACTCGCTGAGTTTTGCAGGTAAGGAATGAGCATATCCAGTTGAAGGCCTTGTCGTGGATGCTGGTGTCGTGGAGTCTGGTGGCTAGGGTGTGGTAGGAGACAGTGCCAAAGGCAGCCTAGAGGTTCAGGAGGATGAGCGCTGCCGTTTTGCCCTGGTCCAGGAGGAAGAGGATGTTGGTGGTGGCGTCTAGGGTGGTCTCTGTGCTGTGGTTGCTGCAAAATCCTGATTAGGAGATGTTCAGGACTGCAACTAAAGCAGACATTGTTAGCCTACAGGCTGCATTGTAAACCAATAGCATAGAAAATGAAAGCATTTTGATACAAACCTGGCACCGTGCTTTTAAGGCAGCCATGACCTCTAGCTTCCCATCATGCCGCAGGGGTGACAGTTCAGTCAGTTGTTCTTTCCGGCTCCTTCAGTAAGGACCCTGGATTCACAACCCTTCCTTTTTTGACTTTGTCAAAAAATATCTGATATTTTTGAAGATTTTGTGCTTTCACTCAGCGTCTTTTTACCTTAGAGTGAGAGTGAAACCTTTTTTGAGTTCCAGAGAAGGTTTATTTCTGTCAGAAATGCCTTATTTGAACCTTGCCCTGCCTGTGGTAAGAAGGCTAGATCAGAGACACACCCTGTGTGTATCCTCTGCCTCCCTGATTCGAACTCTTCTGCCACCTGTCATCATTGCAAGACGTTGTCGAGAAGGGCCATCAAAGACAGGGAGTGAATTCGACTTTATGGCCTCTCTGAAAGATGTAGGTCTCCAGTGAGGCAGCAGAAAAAGAGAACTTGGTGGACGTCGAGAGGCAAGGCCCCGACCTGTTCTTCATCGACGTCTGGATCAATGTCGAAGCTGCCGACGGCGAAGAAATCATCGTCGAAGACTACGGTGTTGCCGGCTCATCATTCTTCTAAGAAATTGACAACGCGCTCAACCTTGATGAAGATAAAGGAACCTCCCTTGTTGTCAACCAGGCGACGATCAACTCCGAGGAGCAAGTCTCCGTGGACGCTGGCTAGGCGATCGATGTCGAGACGCAGCACTCCGTTGTCGCCACGTCAACGGCGTCGAGGCAAAGGTCTCCATCGAGGTCTGTCCGAAGATCTTCGAGGTCGAGGTGCAAGACTCCATTGCCGATGTCGAGACAGAAGTCTCCGTCAAAGTCACTCCAAAGATTTTTGACGTCGAGGCGCAACACTACATCGCGGACGTCGAGGTCAGTGCAAAGATCTTTGGCGTCGAGGCAGAAATCTCCGTCGACGGCAGCATAATGCCGGTCGACGTTGAGACACCGGTCTTCAGAGCAGCAGCGGCTGATGTCGAAACATGGTACTCCGTCGGTGTCAATTAGACGTTCGACATCGAGAGGCCGGTCGACTGCAAGATTGAGTCCTCCGTCCAAAAGGAGAAACTCAATGTCAAGGCAGGCGTCTCCGTCGCCGAAAAGGCAGGAGACGTTGAGAAGGCAGTCTGTTTAAAGACGTTCCAGCTCAACATCGAGACACCAGTCCAAAGAGGCCTCACTTCCGGTAAGCCTGTCCACGTCACCGACGTCGAGAACAGATTCTCCCCGGTCTCACAGAGGCTCAACTTCAAGATCTCCAGAGTTTGTGATCTCGACGTCCAGCAGTCCAGTGTGCAGGGGACACTAAGATTTGCCGACCAGGCCTGCACAGAAACAAAGAACTCTCCTCCTCCACATTCTCCTGAGGGTCGAGAAGGGCTTCACCAAGATGGAACAGACTCTTGCATCACTGGGCCACAACTCCAGCCACAAGGCCACAGCATTACTCGAGCCCCTCTTCACAGGTCTCCGTTGGCTCGACCGGTACAGGCTTTGGATAGAGAGCGTACTCCATCAAGAACCAGGGATCATAGTCGCACTCCTGTGCACTCTCACAGAAGGAGATCTAGATCTAGATCCAGGAAACAGGAGGAGAAGGCACAGATCTCCAACACCTTCCTCCTCTTCCACACACGTCACACAGACTATTCACCTACTCTGACAGCCCGCCATCGAGGGTCTCTCCAGTGGATGACGTTGGCACTTTTCAAGATGGGCTTGGCAGAGCGACGGCGAAACTAAACATCCCTATGCTGACTCAACAGAGTTTGTCCTCTGTTATCTTTGAGACTTTACACCAAAGGGCAGCATCTAGACCTCTGCTACCATTGGTACCAGGCTTCTTAGAACCAGTCATGGACATTTTCCTTATGCTGGTGACACTCAAGACCGCGCCGGCTAGGATTTTGAAGAAGTATCGTTCACCGGAAGAGGACGGGCTTTTCCTTAAATCTGACCCCCCCACCAGATTCTGTGATAATCGCTGCAGCAAAAAAGAATCATGCTGTTGCTTCCTCCTCTACTGTTCCACCAGATAAGGAGAGTAAGACACAGGATTCGTAGGGAAGAAAGGTATGTGGCACATCAGCCTCTATGATGAAGGTATCGAGTGCATCAGCTCTCTTGGGCTGGTACGACAGGTCTCTGTGGGACTCCCTGCAAATATTCACGGAAAAGTTACCACAAGAAGATCACAAGGACTTTGATGAGATCTTGCATGAAGGCAGCTTGGTGGCTAACCAAGTTATCAGCGCTGCAGCTGATGGAGCTACTCTTTCGGCTCATGCCTATAAGCATGGGATATGCGCTAGAAGAACCTCCTGGCTCCGTCCACATCACTCAAACCAGAGGCACAGTCTTGGATCCTAAATCTTCCCTTTTCCAGCTCATCTTTGTTCGGGGCACATACAGATGAAGAAATGTCCCGCATGAAGACTGAGCTAGACACACTAAAGGCCGTGGGTCTAGAGAAGATAAGAGTTCCGCAGGCCTTATAATCAGCGTTCCACCCAACAGAGGGTTCAAACCCCTCATTGGCAGAAAAAACAGGATCAGCAAGGACAACAAAGGTCTCCATATCAATGCAAGCGTTCCTCCAGAGGAAGAGGAAACCAGCGTCAGGCTAACACCGCCACCAAGATGCAGGCCAAACAATGAGTGACCACTTCAGCCGTCGCCGTTCAACACTCTAATGGGTGGAAGTATTGCAAATAATTTCAAAGAGTGGCGAGCTATCACAAACAAGTGTGTGTTAGCTACGCTGCAGAATGGGTACTCTACTTTTTCGACGCCATCCTAGGTCAATCCCTCCAGGTTCAATTATCGTGTCACCAGATGAAGATATTGCAGAGCGAAGTTGCCACCCTTCTGTGAAAATCAGCCATCAACAAGTTGCCAATATCTCAGAGGGAGAGGGGTCTATTCAAGATACTTCTTAGTAAAGAAGAAGGGTCGAAAAGCAAAATACAGACCCATTCTGGATCTGCAAACACTCAACAAATCAATCAGAAAGGAGAAATTTTGCATGTTGCCTCTCCATCTGATATATCCACATCTCAGGCAGGGAGATTGGATGTGTTCGCTGGATCTACAAGATGAATACTTTCACGTTTCGGTCAGTCATCATCAGAGACAGTACCTGAGATTCCTGATGGGGTCTTCTCACTACCAGTTCAAAGTACTACCCTTCGGGTTGAAGTCAGCTCCCCGAGTGTTCACGAAGTGTATGGCAGTGGTACGCCGCAGAGGCATCTTCGTGTACCCGTACCTGGACGACTGGCTGTTGAAGGGTCCCTCCCCCCACAGTGTAAGGAGTCATTTCGTGCAATGCCTAGAGTTTTTTCACCGGTTGGGCCTTCATGTAAACTTCAACAAATGGACTTCACGACCCACACAGAGAATCCATTATCTAGGAGCTCTGCTAGAGTCCGAGGTAGGAAAAGTGTTTCCTTCGCGGGAGAGACAGTTTTCCATCATACAGAAATGCAAACTTGTTCTGGTCAACAGAATGCTGTTGGTTCGTCGGATTGCCTCCCCGTTTGGGTTGATGGCATCCTGCATCTTCCTGGTCCCCAATGCCAGGCTGCGAATGCAGCCTCTTCAGCAGGATCTGGAGGACAAGTTGGACCAGCAAACAGCTCGCTGGGACTACAAAATAAGTCTCTCAAACGCAGCATGAGCATCCATCCCATGGTGGATGAAGAAGGAGAATATGAAAGTAGGGATACCTTTTCATCAAGCACCGCCCTCTCAAACACTGATCAGCGGTCATATCACATAAACATGCTGGAGCTGAGAGCAGCTCACCTGGTCCTCAAAGCTTCCCTACCTTCGATTCAGGCAAGTTCAATCTTAGTACAGGTGGACAATATCACCTCCATGTACTACCTGAACCAACAGGGGGGAACTCGCTCACGCACACTGTCTCAGGAAGCTCAAACTCTCTGGCATTGGCTCCTGGCACAGGAGGCTGCCGTGCAGTCCGGACCTGCTGTCCAAGATGAACGGGAGGATTCATCATCCCAACCTTCACTTTCTGAACTTGGCACCTGAGGTCCTCCAGTATGGCCATTTAGGACTGCCACAAGACTGCATGTCCATCTTTAAAGAAGAAAGAAGGCCGTCCACTAGACACTCATATGCTTGCAAGTGAAACGTTTTTATATGTGGTGCGTTCAAAAGAATTGTAACCCAACCAAAGGACAGAAATAGGTCATTCTACCATACCTGCTTTACCTGGCAAAAGCAGGCTTGAAGTTTCCTTCCATTAAGGTGCACTTAGCAGCTGTCACTGCATATAGGCGCTCTCCTTCTCAGCCTTCTTTCTTTCAGTTAGAGGTTGTAAAGACTTCTTACAGGGTCTGAAAAATGTCTACCCTCCGCTCTGGCCTCCTTCACCACCCTGGGATCTAAACCTGGTGCTATAAAAGTTGATGGGTCCACCTTTCGAACCTATCCACAAAGCAACCTTGCAACACCTCACTTTGAAGGCGGCTTTCTTGGTAGCGATCACGTCAGCTCGCAGAGTGAGCGAAAAAAAGGCCCTCTGCTCTAAGGAACCTTATACTGTTTTCTATCTTAATAGGGTCCTATTGAGGACTCATCCCTGTTTCCTCCCAAAGGTGTTGTCAGATTTCCATGTGAATCAGACCATCTCTCCGCCCACGCCCACCTTTTTCCCTAATCCCTCCAGTCCAGCTGAGAGGGCTTTACACTCTCTGGACCTAAAAAGAGTTATAAAATTCTATCTAGATAGGTCCAAGTCAATGAGAAAATCTGATCAACTATTTGTTAACTATGGGTCGATCAGAATGGGTTTTCCAGCTTCAAAGCGGTCCATCACCAGATGGATAGTTTCATGCATCAAGTTAGCTTCTCAATTAGCGCAAAGGCCCCTCGGGCCTACTCCCAAGGCGCATTCCACGAGAGGAAAAGCAGCTACGACTGCTTTTCTTCATAACATGCCTATCTCTGAAATCTGTTAGGCGGCAACTTGGACTTCCGTCCATACATTTACGAGACACTATTGTCTAGATTCAGACACCAGGGCAGACACTCAAGTAGGCCAGGCCTACTTGAAGAATCTGGTCAGCAGCTAATGACGGCTGTTGTATGTTGGGTAATTCACTCTCATTTGCCTGCAGGTGGAAGAAGAAGGGCCTGCTATTCTATTCAGTGCTTATGACTATTGATGAGGATCCCCTGGAAGAGAAAGATAAGTTACTTACCTGTAATCCTAGTTCTCTTCTAGGGGTATCCTCATCAAAGTGATAAGCAACCCACCTGCCTTCCCAGGCAAATGGAATTTCCTTCATTGTTAAACGATATTTTTGCACCGTGATCTTCAGGGTTACGCAAAGAACAACTGACCTAACTGTCACCCCTGAGGCATGATGGGAAGCTAGTGGTCATGGCTGCCTTCAAGGCACGGTGCCAGTTTTGTATGAAAATGCTTTCATTTTCTATGCTATTGGTTTACAATGCAGCCTTAGGCTAACAATGTCTGCTTTAGTTGCAGTTTTCTTCAAGAGGTTTACTCATTAAAAACAGAGTTTAAGTGCTCCTTGCCCTCTTGTGTTTTTATATATACATATATTATGTATTCTGCAAAAGCAGTTTATGCGTTTATTACATTGTTTAGCCTCCTAGATAGTGCTGATGACTTTGATAAGAATACTACTGGAAGAGAACTAGGATTACAGGTAAGTAGTTTATCCTTGTCGTAGATCATCCTAATCTTGAGGTGGAAGAAGGTGTTGAGTCTGTTGCAGAGGTCTTGGAAGGGATGGAAGTCTGTTTCGCTGCAGGGTTTGGCGAATTCCTTGATGATGGAAAGGAGTTCTTTGGTATTGTGAGAGTTGGTGAGGAGTCTGTCTTGGGGGGATTTCTTCCCTGTAGATTTGATGAGATGGTGGTGTGCATTGGTGGTTGCTCTCTAGGCGGCGCGTGTTTCTGGGATTTTGTTGTTCCTCCATGTCTTTTTGAGTCGTCGCAGGAGCGTTTGGATTCTTGGAGTGCAGCGGTGATCAGCTTGCTTTCTTGATGTGTCTTCCTGTGGCTTGCTTGAAGGGGTTGATTATGATGGCGCAGTTTGTGACCAGCGGTGGAGGTTGCGTACTGCGGTGTTAGCGTCCGGCGTAATCTGTGGTGGGGTGCTGATGAGCGCGGAGGTGAGCTGGTCTTTGGTGACTTTGTTCAAGCTTCTACGGTGAGGCAGTGGATGTGCTTTTGAAAGGTGGGTTTTTTGAAGGAGAAGTGGAAGCAGTGGTGATCTGTCCAGAGGAGTTTCATGGTGTGGCTGTATTAGACGCTGTGTCCCTCTGCGAAGATGGGGTCAAGTGTCTATCTTGCTTTGTGCATGGGTACAGTGACCAGTTGCTTCAGTCCTATGTTGGGAAGGTTCTGTAGGACGGAGCTGGTGTTTGGTTCATCTTGGTTGTCCAGGTGGAAGTTTAGCTCTCTGAGTAGGATGTAGCCCGTGGAGGCAAGGGTGTGGGGTGCGATGAGGTCGGTGATGGCGTTCGTGAAGGGAGCACAGGCCGGGTGGCCTATAGAGGAGGGTTCCTCGGAGAGTCGTTTTGAGTGTTGGTCTGGATCTGGAAGTGTAGGCGCTCCATGAGGGTTGTTGTGTCATTCGGGGTGGTGATCATCATGCCGAGGGTGCTTTTGTGAACAATGGCGGTGTCTCCTCCTGGGTGGTCGTTGTGCAGTATCATGTAACTGTCGGTAATGGCGTTGGCGATGTCGGTTGCAGAGTTGGCGTTGGTCCAGGTTTCTGTGAGGAAGGCGACATTGGCAACGTAGGTTGAGGAGGATGAAGTTGAGAGGTTTGTGAGCGGTGTGGTCCGGAAGGCTGGGGGCTGCTGCTGGGGTATGGAAGGTGCAGCAGCAGTGTAGACAAGAGAGAGGGCCTTGGGTGGTGTTCAGCATCGAGAGTTGGCAGTTGTTGCTTCGACCGGGGTTGAGAGTGTGGAGTGTGCTGGTGTCGTGGCGGCAGTGGGTCGGAGGACTAGGGTCCCTGGCGCTGGTCGAGTCACAGACGAGCTTGCCTTTGGCGCACCAGTGGCACTGCCGAACAGCGGTCACCATTAAGTAGGGATCGGGGGGGCGGATCAGCTGGGAGGTGCAAAGGACACAGTGGAGTGGTCACTAGGGCAGTAGCGGCGGAAACCGCAAGAGTAAGAGAAAAGAGGACGCAGAGGAAAGAGGCAGAGAGGGAGAGGAAAGGTAAAAAAATAAGAGAAAACGAGGAAAGAGGCAGGGGAGGTAGAACAGCAGAGTGCTCTTCCACTGGGCCACCAGGGATGAGGTGCAGGCAGGATCCTGTGGGTGGAGGAGGGCCTCAAACACCCTGCAACAGAGAGCTCTGGGCTCAAGGAGCAGAACTCTGTGGTGGAGATGCCCTGGGGGAAAGCAGTTGTACTGACAAGTACTAAAGAATAGACTTAAGTACTGTAGGAGCATATCTACTCGTGCAATATGCTCTCATCTGTTGTCCGTGGTCTCGCACTTCTTTCCGCTCAGCAGCAGCCGTTAAGTAGGGATCGAGGATATGGTGGGTCACCTGGGAGGTGGGAAAGACACAATGGAGGGGGCTGGGGTCACTGGAAAGAATCAGTGGGGGGGAAAGCATGGGGAACACAAACAGTAAAATAAAAAAAGAGAAAGGAAGAGACAAGAGGGCACAGAGGAAAGAGGCAGAAAAGGAAAGGTCAACAAATAATACATAAACAAGAGGCAAGAGAGGTAGAACAGCAGATGAGCAGAGTGCTCTCCCACTGGACCATCCGGGATGAGGCGCAGGCAGGAGCCTGTGTGTGGAGGAGGGCTCAAACACCCTGCAACGGAGAGCTCTGGGCTCAAGGAGCAGAACTCCGTGGTGGAGATGCCCTGGGGAAAGCAGTTGTACTGACCAGTACTAAAGAATGGACTTGAGTACTTAAAATTTTTTTTAAACAATCCGTATTCATTTTACAATTTACAACCCCGACAAACACCTCCCTCCACACTTTAGACCGGTATAATTATAATACACGGCTAAATCACAAATATTCATTACAACATTTCATGATGTACAGTAGGTTTATCCTGTTAACTATTACTTTAAACAGTACATGTAATCCAATTGACAGTCTACAACTGCTTTCCAGGCAATAAAAAAATATTTACTAAAGTGACGTGCAGCGTCTTTCCCTTATAGTATAATACAATGTATGTTCTTTCTGCCTTTTTGTTAAAACCCAGATGGTGGGATACAAGTTCTTATTGCATTAAACCCCACTTTGGGTTTGAATCCACGTAAGTAGGGGATTCCAAATTTTCAAACCTTTTCTACGCTAGTTACTTCCTTTTAAGTTTATAAACGGCTGTTTCCAACATATACATAGCTAACAATCTGGCGAGCCATTGTTGAAATCCCGGTTCGTTGGAATCCATCCAGGCAGATTTAATACACATTCTTAAAACTGCCATAGCAATAAAAATCAATTCATGTCCCACTCTTACAAGATTAGCTTCATAGTCTTGTCAGAGTTCATTTTCAGGCGGCTGTTCGTCATCCATTGGGCGATGGCTTTCATTCCTTCGTGGAAGTTGGATTTGGCGGTGGTGGGGTCCTTGGTGAGGGAGAGGATCAGCTGGGTGTCGGCCCATGTGGTGATGTTGAGGTTGTGCGATCTGGCGATGTTGGCGAGCGGTGCCATGTAGATGTTGAAGAGCGATGGGCTGAGGGACAATCCCTGAGGTACGCCGCAGATTATCTTGGTGTCTTTAGGGCGAAATGGAGGGAGGAGGACGCTCTGGGTTCTGCTGGTTAGGAAGGAGATGGTCCAGTCCAGTGCTTTGTCGCGAATCCCTGCGTTGTTGAGGTGTGAGTCGAGGGTGTGGTGGCAGACAGTGTCGAAGGAAGCAGAGAGGACCAGGAGGATAAGGGCTGCCATTTCTCCGTTGTCCATCATGGCCCTGATGTCGTCGGTGGCGGCAATGAGGACTGTTTCGGTGCTGTGGTTGCTTTGGAATCCCGATTGGGACGGGTCCAGGATGTTGTTCTGTTCGAGGAAGGACAGTAGTTGCCTGTTGATGATCTTCTCGATGACTTTCGCCAGGAACGGGAGGAGGGAGATGGGCCGGAAGTTCTTGAGGTCCTTAGGGCCTGCCTTGGGTTTCTTGAGTAGGGCTTTGATCTCTGTGTGCTTCCAGCTCTCCAGGAAGGTGGCGGTCTCAAAGGAGCTGTTGATGATCTTGCGGAGATGGGATACAATGGTGGAGCTTGCTTTGTTGAAGAAGTGGTGCGGGCCCCGAGATTTTTTGAGATTCATGTTTGAGTAAATGGAAGAGAGTCGGAATTGATCGGATTGGTTGCTTCTTTCCCCCACTGGCGTTCGATCCTTTGAAGACCTGAAAAAAGATTTTACTTTAGATTGGCGGGATTTCAGTATCTCCAGATTAGAGATTTTCTGTTACGGAAAGGCGGCGGACGGGCCAAATTTGAAAAGTTGGACTTAAATACTGTAGTGGCATATCCACTCGTGCAATATGCCCTCACCTGTGGTATAGTGCACCCTGCTTTAGGGCTGTAAGGCCTACTAGACGGATGACTTACCTAAACCTGCAGGCAGTGCTGGCTGGCATGGCACTCAGGCAGGGTGCAATGTCGAATTTATTGTTTTTCCCCTCACAAGGGCATGCAAACTTCAGAGCTGTGGGATGGTACAAATGAAGGGATCACAAGGGACCCACTTCATCTCACAAGCCCTAGTTACCCAGGGTACCACTTGCTAGGGACTTACAGGGGGTAGAAGTACCAATTTGGGATATGTTTTTAGGGAAGACGCACTGACCGGCGGCATGGGGGGCCCTGGCTAAATTTAAGGAGCTTGAAAATTGCTCTCATAGAGACAATATAAGAGTATAGAGCCTATCAGACGCAGAGGGCACAAGGAAATCCACCTAAAATAATGCAATTGGCCCGCAATAAATGACAAGCTACCTTTTAGGACTACGACTGTCAACATTGTCACTACCCTACAACACAGGCAATCGATAAGACCGGTTACTGACAAACTCAAAGCAAAAAAGGTTAAGTATAGTTGGCCGTTTGCATACACCGTGGAAGGAAGAGCATATGTCACCAGTACACTAACAGAGAAATGCGAATGAAACTTTGGGAATACTGTTGCATGAGAGCTACCTGAGCAAGAGACCCCCACACTGCGATGAAATCTGCTACCTTGTGGCACCATGGTCACACAATGGATTAAAACCAAAGCACCAATGCGCCGAGAGTCCAGTCAATAAGACAAAATTAAAACTGGATCATCCATCTTTCTGGCCGTCTTGCCGTCTATCCGTTGGACTTCAAATTCCCACTTCTGCAAGGTGGTACAAAGAGCCCCTGCAATCTATGGACATTTAGCTCTCTTCGGAAAATGGTTGGTTGTGGTGAGGGCTGAAGGAGCTGGTTTCCCTCCTCTCTGAACTGGGATGTCATTTGTCGGCTATTTTGAGATATGGCTTTAGGGGGCGGACATACTTATGATTTGCAGTGGAACTCCTGAGGGAAGTAAGGGTTTGCAGTGTGAGGGTGGGGATGTAGCAAGCAGGATGCCTACAAGGCAGAAGTGCTGTTTGTATGCTCTACGCTATACCTTTGACGCTTGCCTATAGATATACTTTTTAGAATTGCATGAACAAACTCTGTTTTATTTATGTTTTAATCCTGACGCATTTGCACGATCTTTCAACTTGGCACAGCATTTACTTACACATTCTTTTAAAATACTCGCTAACACTTTTTAGACTTGTATAGACTGTTTTTACCTTTGACAGACCCTCTCTCAGCTGGTTCTTGGTTCTGTCGCCCCTCCCCGGTCCACCACGGGTGACGTCCCGTTTGAGTGGAGGGAGGATTAGGCGACTTCCGATCCAAGGGAGGTTAGCGGTCTTGTGGCCGTTTTTCCCCTGAATAAAAACTGGATGCCCTGCTCGACGCGCAGCGGACACGCGCAGTGGGCATGCCCCGCCGAAGTCAAGACTGTCTACATCCGGAACGCGGCCAGGGCCAGAAACACTGCCGTTTTAGGACCAGACCGATCTACATACATTAGAGAAGAACTTTTAGCACTCAACACAATAGCTACTATCTGCCTACACATATAGAAAACATTAAAGGTCCTTTCTCCTGCCTTGCATGTAAATATACGTGCAACTACATAGCTGAAGAGACTGTACAGAACAAGGGGGAAATACAATCCAAGCAGCTACTCTGTGGCCTGATAAACGCTAGATCTCTAGTGAAAAACGCTTTGCATGTCCATGACATGCGGAGTGTTTGGAACTTCGATTGCCTATTTGTTACGGAAACATGGCTAACGACATGTTCCAACCCTGATATAGAGGAAGCGCTTCCTTTTTGGTTATACCATCTCCAGACTGGATAGAAACGGGCAGAAAGGAGGTGGCATAGCCATAATATACAAGGACCACCTGAAGTGCTCCATCTCTGATACCATTGGACTAAAGGAAGCAGAAAGCTTCTGTTTTAGTTTCCAATTAGATAGCCGTACCATGTTTGCATGGGCCCTGATTTACAAGTCTCCGGGCTCCTCCTGCAAGTTCTTAGATACGTTGGGCGAAAGCATAAGTTCCTTAGTTTCCAGATATTCAAACTACACCTTGTTAGGTGATTTTAATCTACACCTTGAAGCAGCAGGTATACCGAACACCAATTCCTTGTTAGAAACTATGAATACACTAGGGCTAAAACAGATGACAGAAGGGGCCACTCATCAAGCGGGACTCACCCTGGATGAAATATGCACCAATGCAGCCAACCTAATCACCTCTCCTCCAGTGGCCATTACTTGGTCAGAACATAAGGTAATCCCTTTTAAGCTTCACCTTAAAAATGTTCAACAAGGAAAAAACCCTGACAAACCAGGTTTCACACGGAAATGTAAAAATTTGCTCTCTAATCCTAATCTGCAGAACATAGCAGAAGCTGAAAAACCTATTCTCACGGGGGAGCCCTGAAATAGACAATCTATTTAATGGATGGATGCTATCAGTGGCTGACACTCTGGCTCTCCTAAAGAAAAACAATAGAAACAAAAGGTCAGCTCCTTGGTTTACCCCTAGTTTAAAAGCCTTGCAGGGAAAATGTAGAATACTAGAGAAGCAATGGCGGAAAAACTACAAAACAGAAGACCTGGTGATTTTTAAATCAGCCCTCAGATCCCACCACCGTCATATTAAAATAGAAAAAAGACGTACTACTCAAATTTAATTAATAAAGCAGATCATCAAAAGACTATTTTCAATATAGTAAAAACATTTACTAATCCTAAAAACCTAGAATCAGAAATCCCTCCCTCACAAGATCTATGTGATCGTATCGCCAACTTCTTTGATAATAAAATTCTGGACTTCAAGAAAGATTTTACAAAAACACTCACCCAAATGCAAAAGGTTCAGATCACAGGAAAAAGAAAAAAGGAACTGATGTTTTAAGGAAATCAACCTAGAACAATCTAGGCAAGTTATTCTCTCCTGTAAATTTGGCTCGCCTTTTGATCCTTGCCACCTACATGCTCTGGTGGATACTATCAACCCATCATTAATCAGATTATTAATGCTACTTTCAGACTAGCAAAAATTCCCGAAGCTGGAAAACCGCTGCTGTGAAACAGCTTCAAAAAAAGAAAATTTCAGATCCCACGACCCTTTCCAATCTCAGGCCTATCTTACTGTTGGCATGTTTGAGTAACATCGCAGAGAAACTTGTTATCAACCAACTCAATGATTTCACGCAGGAGGCCAACATCTTACATCCCTAGCAATCTGGCTTTCGACCGGGTCACTTAACCGAATCAGTACTGCTGCACATCACTGAATCTCTAAAATTTGCTATGGATCAGGGAAAGAATGCGGTTCTGGTTCTGTTAGATTTGTCAGCGAGGTTTGACACGGTCTCTCATGATATTCTGAGAAACAGACTTGCATGCAGTGGAATCACTAACAATGCATTGGCCTGGATTACATCCTTTTTTTAGAACATAGGCAACAGATTGTAACACTGGGATGCTAGAGATCGCTAGAAAGAGGGCTGGCATCAGGGGTCCCTCAAGGATCGGCCCTGAGCCCAACTCTTTTTAATCTTTATATGGCACCACTGCTTTATCTGATGGACACTTACGATGTGGAGTGCATCGCTTATGCAGATCACACTCAACTGATCCTTACACTAGATACAAATTCGACAGTGGTTGAAGGAAGATTTCACCACTGTCTAACAGCAGTGATGGATTAAATGAAACTAAACCATCTGAAATGTAATGGCTCCAAAACAGAGATTATGCTGTTTGGCAAGACCAACGTTTTCAGACCGGACCCATGTTGGCCATCAAATTCGGCCCCACCTCTTATTACAGTAGACATTGTAAGGAATCTGGGAATATCATTTGTTCACACATTATCCTTCCACAAGCAAGCCCTTGCTGTGGCAGGTACCTGTTTTCAAGTAATAAAAATCCTCAGAAATGTTTTCGATCTTCTCCCAATGCCAGCCAAAAAGATGGTGGTAGCAGCCTTAATTCTATCCTGTCTGGACTACTGTAATAGTCTTTATGCAGGAACAAATAAAAAAAGTCCTACGAAGACTACACGTGGTCCAGAATGCTACAGCGAGGCTGGTACTCAATTTGCCTAGCGGCGACTCCTCAGCAACAGCACTAAAAACCCTCCATTGGCTGCCCGTCCATAAGAGGGTTCTTTTTAACGTTCTGACCATCATTTATAAAACAACAAATACTGGACCAGAATATCTTCATGTCAGAACTAAGCCATACACCACTCAACGTATTCTACAGTCAACTTCAGAGGAAATTTTAACAACACCCAATTTTAAAGTTAAAACCAGGGTTGGAAAGACACTGGCGGCCATAGGGACCAAAGCCTGGAACTCCTTGCCAACTCAACTCAGACACACACAAGCTGAACTCAACTTTAGGAAGTCCTTAAAAACATGGATTTCTGGTATTCCAGATAATACTGATTGGTCTCTTCTCTGAAACTCTATCATCTGAGTCTGTGCCAGCTCCTTCTCCTGGTAGGTGCCCTTCCTCTCTGCATACAGCACCAAGATACTCCTTGGAGTGAACGTTGCGCTATATAAAAGCTCTCTCATTCATTCATTCATGCTGAGGTATTTGTCACTCTCCTTGCCTGGGTGTTCCTATGAGTAGGGTGAATTCAATCCAGAACTCCACTTGAGTCAGGGGACGTTCCTTCCTCCATGCCACTTAGTTATTACACCTTTGTGGTCTCGGACCTTAGACCACAAAATATTTATTTATTTGGTTATGGTTTTAGTTGATGGTTTTGTAAATTGTCCACCCAGACACTGTGTGCCAACAAACATCATTTTTAGATCCTGGTACCAGTAGAGTCTATGTTCTTTAGAGATTCCCATTGTATGGGAAATGGCATATCCCCAGACTCGCACATCAGACAAATATGAGTGACTGCACCATGTGGAAACAGTTTCCAATGTAATAATGTTATCGAAGGGGCAGTTGTTAATCACCCACAGAAACGGTCATCACATCAAACTAAAGCACAATGGTAATTGCGACACAAAACTGTATTTATGTTCTCAAATGCCCATGTGGCTTACACACGTGTTGTCTGTGTCTTGCTATGTATGAACAGTTTGAAAATCAGTCACTTTAGATCAAGTGAAAGTGTTATTAAATTCCACTTTCCAACTTTACAAAGTTTTTGTATTACTCTTTCCTAGTTAACACATCTAGAAGCTCAGTGAAAGAAGAGATTGATTGTCATGAGTTACATAGTAGTATCTCATCGAGACATCTAGCTGCAGATTCCTCACCTTTGAATTTCCCAGGCGTCATACTGGATCCAGAAGATTTTTCTTCAAGCAATACCCTTGTGTGCCAGTAGGTGGTGTTGGACTGCTCCTCGTGTTGTTGGTGGTGTTGTCTCCGCAGTTGTGATGTCTGTGTCACCTATGTAAGCGCCACCACAACGCGCTGACGCCAGTTCCTTTCTTTCTGCGCCAGCCAGTGCAGATCTGTAAAGAGAGCTACCCTCTGTCACTTTTTTACTGGCTTTTTTCTGCGTTTTGTTGAATATTTTTTGATGTGTCGTTTTTTCCAGCATGCCAAAGAAGACTCCTGGATTCAAGCCGTGTGGCGCATTTCTCTGTGCCATGCCAGTATCGGATCCAGATCCGATTGGTCTTTGGTGCCTGGAGCGCTACCACAACTCGAAGTCGCACTCCGACTGCCGGACCATGGCTCCGAAAGCTTCGGGGGAGCAGTCCCTAAAGCTGCTTGTGGCCCGGCGCTCGGCACCGCATCATTCACACGGGAGGTCTAGTTCTCGGTCCATGTTGAAAGTAAGGTCCGGCACTGCCCTGGGGGTCCTAAGTCCTCGTCCTCCCACTTGAAGTCCTCAGGTAAGAAGCATAAGAAACCCAAGAAGTCGAAGAGTGCTTTGAATTCTCCCTGTCGGTCGACCGACGTAACAGAGGAACCTTGAAACGCTAGGCTTCGTACTGCCGAACATGCGCCTGGGTCAGCTCCGTGATTCCCTGAGTACCCAGAAGCCACCCACCTCAAAGAATTTTCTGGTGCTATGTGCCTCATAGTTAGGTAGCCTGATCCTCCGAGTGCGCCTTCATGCCCTGGAGGCTCCGAGGAGGCTCTACTGGGTTCTGCACTGGCAAGCTTCCCTGGCCCGAGACTCCTGAAGCCGTTGGTGCCCCTCGGCAGTGCCAGCACCATTCTTATCCCGACAACCCGGAGAAGGATTGTGCCTGCATCGTTGAGTCCGGTGCCGACAGAACTCTTGGGGTCCTAGATCGGTTCCTCAGCCTTATTGAGAAGGGCTAGGCATGGAGGAAGATTTGGAGGGGTCTCTGGATCATTTACAAGACTAGCCTGAACACAAAATGGACTGGTATGAATAATTGGGTGAGGCCAGTGGACTGGGCACCTCTCCAGATTCTGGCTTGCTTTCTCCCCCTACTGTGGCTACGTAGGAGGGAGCTTCACATGCTATGGTGGTAAGAAGGGCAGCTGATGTCCTGGACCTTCAGCTCCCTTAGGTGGAAGTCAAGGCGAACATTTTGACAGAGGTTTTGCAGCCAGGGGTCTCCTCCTCAGAATCCCTCCTGCCATTCAAAGAGGTCTTGACTGATGTCCTTCTGGGAACCTGGTCCAAGCCCAGCACAGGGGCTCCTGTGAATTGGACAATCACCCGCCGCCATAGTCCTGCACAGGGCGACCCAGATTTCCTCACTAACAGCCCTACATCCGAGAACTCGGTTGTCCGAGCCTCTATGTCTTAAGGCATGTTACCTTACGCATCTCCGGACAGGGAATTCAAAAGGCTGGATATATGGGGTAAGAAAATCTTTTCTTCTACCAGCCTTGCATTGCAGTCAATGAACAACTCATGCCTGTCGGCTGTTATTCCCACTCCCTGTGGGAAACAGTTTTGCAAGTGTTGCCACAAGTCCCATAGCCGAGTCACAACACAATATTAAATCACAATATATCAATCACAAAAGTGAGTGAGCTACAATGTTGGGCTATGAACGAAAAGTACTTCGAAGTACATAAATAATAAAAAGGTGATGAGAACTAACTCTAAATTCATGCCCAAGGTAATAATTTAAGTTTCACATTAACCAAACTTTCCAATTTCCTGTTTTTTTCAAAGTCTAAAGACACTAGCAGAAAGAACACTGCACTAGATATCGGGAGGGCTATCTTACATTGCGTACAGGCCGCTAATGACATTAAAATGTCAAAGTTTTTCAAAACCTAATGGAATGGATCCAGTTGTTTTATTCAGTGGCAGTTATTTTAATTTAATCACATACTACATCCAGCAAGGCAGGAAGTTGGCTCTTCTGGCATATAGGTTACATCATCATCTCATTAAAGGTCATATGCACAGCTGCAACATGGTCCTCCATACACACCTTAACTAAGCACTATTGTCTAGACCAGGGGCGGCTGGTGACATTTGAAGGTGGTGAGGCGTGGAGATCCGAGTTGAATGCCCCGGGGGGTGAGGGGGCTCGGGAGGGTTAAACTGACATCTGCCAAACAGAAACAATGTCTGATGCCTCCTTTCGGCTGCCAAAGCTCAACTCTGCGCGCACGCAAATCCATAAATTAATCCACCCAAGCCACGTTCGGGAATTTCTGTACTGTACTGTACACGCGCGCTACTCTAAGACTTTTGCACTGCAGTCACCACCAAGATTTTTCACATTCGCACCGCCTCTCAAAACTCTAATTAAAGCCTGGCTAGCGCGAGAATGTAATAGCGCAGAGAAAGTAAATCATGAAAAAGATCATTTAGTGAGAGAAGAGGGCACGCTTGGCATTGAGGCTGTTATTTACCCCATGCAGGCATGCCATATCTGTCAAAACATAATTGAAACTGTGAATGTTATGCCACATCAATACTGTTGTTCCGAGTATTGACAGCACAGTTATGACGGTTCCCTCAAGAGGAAACCAACATTTTTTAATTATCTTTGGCTCAAATTTAATCCATTGACGGAAGTCTAGGGAGTAAACGAGCCTCGGGTACGAGAGTCTAGGGTGATGGGTAACTGTAAGTCTAGTTAGATACATAAGCCTGGGGTAGCAGTACATAAGTCTAGGGGGACAGGTGATAGGTGCGTATATGGGGTACACAAATCTGCAGTAAACAAGTTCAGGGGATAGATAAGTGTAGGAGGATACTTTGGTACGAGAGTCTGGGGTGATGGGTAAGTCTAGATAGATACATAAGCATTGGGGTACACAAATGTAGGGGTACAGGGGATAGGTACATAATTATGGGGTATAAGAGTCTTGGTGATAGATAAGTGTAGGCGGATACATGTGTGGCGCCGCGGCCAGGGCGACTGACTCTGGAATCTGGGGATAAGGGTTCGATCCCCGGCTCCGGCGGCAGGTTAGCCCAGCACCATGTGACTCTGGGCAATAGCTCGCTTAATCTTCCCGACGGCCCCCAGCGCCTAGAGACCCTTACGGGTGATTGTGCGCTTTACAAATGTGGACTTTACTTTACTTTACTTTACATGAGGTTGGGTTTAGACCATTTGTATTTATATATTTTAACTGTTTTGTATAGTGCTAGAAAACCACGGGTATGAAAGCGCTTTACAAGAAACAGGGAGGTTTACATTTAACAAAACCTAGATTGAAGAGGAAATCACAATGTCAGGAGGTCATGGAGGCAGGAGTGAACGGCTGAGAATGAATGAGTTACCATAGGAGTGACTGTAGAAAAGGGGGGCAAGGATGGAGGGAGAGCGAGACAGGGTGAAAGGGGAGGGGTCAATGCGGATACTGGAAAGGGAGCTTAGGGTACAAGACTTCTTGGGTCTGCTCTTGGGGAGCGAGAGAGAGGCTGGGGGCAGTAACTCTGGAGGGATATATACATCGCATCGTAAAGCATTTTTTAGGTGGAAAGAATATTATTACAACCAGGGAGGGAAGCCTAGAACTCGCGTGCTTTTTGCCAAGTGACAACAACTCTGCAATTGATTATTATATAGGTAGCTCAGAAAATAAATAAAGCAGACTTACTCCAGCTTCATTATGGATCGCCATGCCCCAAGGCTCGAGAATGACTACGTGTGAGAGGCTGGAGGGCGAGAGTGTTCTGCAGTGACTGTGGCCGGTGTCTGCCCTGAACAATGCACAAGCTCCCGCCTCCCATTGTCCAATCAGGAGGCCTGGGACTAGCGCGAAGGCAAGGGGAGTGCTCCGGTTGTTGCCACCCACTGCCCTGACCCTTGCCATTGATTTCAGTGGCGAGCTGCTGAAGACGCCTGGGGCGCAGCATAGGCGCCCCATTTGAAAGCAGGCATTTTCCGATTTTTTTGGCTACTCCCTTCATGATGACATCACTCTTGCGCATGTGCTTCCAGGGCGAGCAATAATCCTTGCCCCGGCCAGCACATGCGCAGGAGGTCTCTGACCTTCTGTGACCTCGTTGTCGCGTCCCTTGAAGAAAATAAAACAGATTCAGACAGAATTTAATTTGCGATCGACACATAGGGCAGTGAGCACTTCATTTGAGGCTGCTGCATTGCGTATGGTGTCTCTCTTGTCTTCCTCTCCGATCCCCGATCCTCGTCCCGAGGCTAGTGAGGCAACGCCCCATGCGTCCCTAAGCACCAGCCGCCACTGGAGACATTTAAGCAAGCAAAGAAGGTAGCACATGTGGGACAGTCTGTAATAAAACATATATTCAGTACTGCTCATCCTGAACGCTCATCTGTATTAGAGGGAAGAAAGTGATATGTAATCTATGCAAAGTATGTGGCTCTAGAAGAGGTTCGCATTGCATAAGAACCTGGTTATTTACATGCAATAATAGATTTGCAGCATGGAACAGTTCTATATTTACATTCTACCACACCCTGTGCCCCCCCAACCTTCCTGTCAATGGGGGGAGGAAAAAAAGCAAGTGCAGGAATAGGCTGCAAGGGCAAAAAGAATATGAAAATTTGAGCAACGAACCTGGGCTTTGTGGATATGCTTAGTTCATAGACTTGCCCTGTGCTCCATCCTCTGGAAAAAACACCTAAATAAGACAGTGTTTCTAAACCCAACAACTAGAATAGTGGAATTATGCAAAGCATGCAAAAATGGAAGAGGTCCATGCTGTAAGGCTATTAGTACAGACAAATAACCATTTGGTTACGCTTTGAACTGCTTCTTTGTCAAGCAGCTAACCTTACAGAGAATCCTGAGCCACCTTGGATGACTTCAGTAGAGCAGATGTGCGGTCCATCATCAGAAAGGCCCATGAAAAAAAAACTACAAGTTGCACAGACTATCACACCCAATTAGTTTAGAGGACCCTATATTTGTTTAAAACATGCATTGTTTACTAAAAACCATTTCACAAACGCTACACAGATAGGCACCGCTCTGCAAAAAGTATTAGAGTATTAAGGGGTTATTTAGAGGTAGACAGAGTAGGAGATTCAACAGTAATCAGCTTATCTCCACCCTAACAAACCAGCAATTCCTCCCCTTCATTCAGAACCACTGAGACTGCCAGGTTTCTGGCATTGGTGGCTCAATTGGTTCCATCATGAGCTACATTTGCTTAGAGATCCATCCACCATATGGCAACAATGCTCGCGATGATTCACCCAACAAATGGAAGTTGGGTTATACTTATATGACGGAAGTTGGCATGGTTGACTGCATCTACTGTATGCTCTTTCAGCCGAAGAAAATCATTACTGTCTTAAGGCTGCCTGAGAAGGTGCCCTGGCCTAGTGAGGCGTTATTGTGAAGACATTGTTTGAGGGCCTTACTTTGCAGAGATAGATGAGAGAAGCATGCTATCTTTGTAGGAGGTGAGTTAAGAATGTTAGATAGGTCTCTGTGGGAGATGGTGTTAAAGGATGAACAGTCATCACCTGCACCCAGCAGCCACAGTTAGTGGTGTCGCAGCTGGGTATAAGCGAGGACAACAATAAATTGATAATGTTATATACGATTTTGCTGATTTTCTCCACGAAGAAAAGGCCTGATGGCTGATGGTTGGATAGCAAGTGCTGGGATTGGATTGACACAAAGTTTGACAACCTTAAAGAGGGCTATGTTTTATTTATTTGCTCTGTTGATGGAGGTCTTATGCTAAGTGGCTTTAAGTATGGTAATGATGTATTGACTGTTAGGATGGAGTGCTTTCACAAGCGAAATAAGGTCTCCTGGCATTTTAACCTTCATTTCTTCTCCTGTCTTCTTATGGTGTGCTTATTTTTAGTAAGTTCTCAGAGTTACCAGGGTGCCGGCTGCTTAGGCTTGGAGGCAATCATTTTAGAGGAGCATAGTGTTCTACGTGATTCTTCAGAGTGGTGTTGTATATATTTTGATGGTTGTTGACATCTGCCGAGGGCTGGCAGTGTTTGAGTAGGCTGATTGGCTCTTTTTTGAGTTCTTCTAGATAGGTGTCCATGAAGCAGGGAAATGTAACGTCATTCTTTCTTTGCTGCCCATGTGTGGGGGAGTAGCTTGTTTGTTGATGAAGGGACGGCAATCTGATCAGTCATTTCAAGGAGAATGGGGTGGTTACCAGTTTAATTTGTGGGATGTAGCGAGGAGGAGTCCCGTGTGTTGCCTATGAGTGAGTTGGGTTGGTGATGTAGTGTTCTATTGCTAGGTTGTTGAGTAGAGATTTGAGGGCGTCCTTCCTGGTTGTAATGCTGATTGATGCCTCTGAGGAAGGTGTGGAGGGGAGTGTTGGCTGGAGGCAGAGGTGATGAGGCCAGATATTTGTTTTCTGTGAAGTGTCTGCAAATTCCAGGTAGTCTAATCTAAGTGAGTAGAATTCTACTGCTTTATTACAGTTACAATTTTCAAAGCAATTAAAGAAAATGCTGAAAAGTATACTTGATGTCTTGGCAGGCATTATTATGATAAATAAATTTAAAATGTTGTGAAACCAGCAATTGCAAGTGTTTGCAAGAAGAGTGTGACATAATACAGAAGAAGAAGCTGGATGACCATAACTCCGAAACAGTGGTGCTTATGCTCACTCCGTTTTCATCTTATGTTAGACCTAAAAGTGAGAGTGTGGGTGTATGTGTGAGGGCTTGCTTACGCGTCTGTCTCTTTAGTGCTCTTCTCTGCCACAGTAGTCAAAATAGAGAGGGGGCAGAGTAATTCCAACTGACATTTTTTATTGATTCAAGGCCAATCATAGTTAGTGGCAACACTTTTTAATGGCTGTGCACTATTCTCTTTATTTGACTTTATTTAAACTATGTAGATCTAGTCTGCTGCTCTATAATTCGAACCACTCAAAATATAAAATTCTTTCTCAGACCCATTAATCTATGCTTTTTTTTATCTGAGAAAAAATTGAAATTCCTTTTTGTCATTAATATCTTAATGTGCCGTAATATCTCAGTGCAGCTTAAAATCATTTGATAGTTTTAAGTGGCTTACCTTTAGTTATATCTCCGTTCTCAGAGTTGGTCTTGACTGCACTTTACTGCAGTTACTCTGCAACAACAGTTCACCTATTCACTAAAACACTTAGGGCTTAATTTATAGTTTGGCAGATGGGTTACCCCGGCAAAAATGTAACGTATTACCTTTCTGCCTAATTACATGTGCATTATATCTAAGCCTGGGTGATATTTAAATTCTGCAGCAATAATTTGCGTAGTTTTGTGAGTTTCATGTTAGTCTTGTTTAGCAAAATTCCACTATTATGCTACTTTGCTTAATTATGTTATTTGTGGTAAAAATGTACTATGAACACTCAAACAGCAGAACGCCAGTGACTGTTATCGTGGTGCTGTTTTTTTGGGTGTATTTTTTGCACAAAATGTGTTATCTAAAGAATTGATGCTAGGATTTTTTTGTGCTAAAATATAGCGCTAAGTGACAGATTTACATTTTGCAGAAATGTGTAATTTTCCCAAAATGTCATGTTATTGTGCAAAAACACGTTATATGAATTTCACACACCCCTAATTATATCCTAATGCCCCAGCTCTGTTTGCCATGGCCCTTCCTTGTGCCGCATCACAGCTGTTTAATGTACCAGGAGGCAACACAGAAAAAACAGACTCTGAAACTTGCCATTCATATCAATTTGACCAAGTACCTTTCTTTGCAGTGCAGTGTTGTTTATTTAAAATGTTTAAATCCGACTTTGTATGTACGTGAATATTTATATCTACATATACTTATTATACAGTGGTGGTCACCACTGTGTATTTGTTTGGTCAGAGTTTCCGTAGAAGGACTGTTTCTTTTTCATTAATAACTGGTGCCATTTGACAAATCTTCACTATCACAAAAAAAGTTCATCCACTGGGATCTTCCCCGTGGGCTGGTTCTGCATATGCGTGGTGTTATTGCCAGGGCGAGGTCGACGGAGCGGAGGTTTCTTTTGGGGACGTGGAAAGATACTCTTTTGTTGAGGTATTTGGGTCCAATGTCGTGGAGGGATTTGTAGGCGTGGGGGGGGCTACTTGAAGGTTACTCTCTTCTCAACGAGGAGCCTGTGGAGGTCTCGCAGGTGTTGGGTCATGTGCTCGTGTCGTGGAGTTCTGAGGAGGAGTCGGGACGCGTTGTTGTGGATGGTCTGGAGTTTGTGGAGGAGGGATTTGTTGATATCGGCATAGAGGGAGTTACCGTAGTCCAGTCTGTTGGTTATGAGTGTGTGGGTGACAATCTTTCTGGCTTTGGGGGGGGGATCCACTTGAATGTCTTGCGGAGTGAGTTGAAGCAGGTGGAGCTGATGGCATTGATCTGGCGGGTCATGGTGAGGGAGGAGTCTAGGATGATGCTGAGGTTCCGAGCGTGGCCCGTCATTGTGGGTGGGTTTCCGAGGGCAGATGGGCCCCCAGGTGTTGTCCCAAGCAGGGGGGGGGGTTAGTCCAAGGATGAGGACTTCTGTCTCCTCCGAGTTCAACTTCAGGCAGCTGTTGCTCATCCAGTTTGCGACGTCCTTCATTCCTTCCTGGAAGGTGAGTCTGGTGTCTTCATGATTCTTAGTGAGGGAGAGGATGAGCTGGGTGTCGTTGGCGTAGGATACTATACTGAGCCCATGTTGTCTGACGATTGAGGCAAGGGGGGCCATGTGGATGTTGAAGAGCGTGGGGCTGAGCGATGATCCTTGGGGTACTCCGCAGTTGATCTCTGTAGGTTTGGAGAGAAAGGGTGGGAGTCTGATCCTCTGGGTTCTGCCGGTGAGAAAGGAGCGGATCCAGTCGAGGGCGGTGCCACGTATGCCGGTGTTTTGGAGTCTGGCTGCAAGAGTGCGGTCGGAGACGGTGTCAAAGGCTGCGGAGAGGTCTAGCAGGATGAGGGCTGGGGTATGGCCCTGGTCGAGTGGCATGCGGATGTTGTTGGTGGTGGCGAGGAGGGCTGACTCAGTGCTGTTACTGCGGAATCCAGACTAGGAGGAGTCGAGGATGGCGTTCCCTTTGATGAAGGTGGTCAGCTGGGCATTGACATTCCTCTGAGTCTGTGTGAACTTTTTGCACTGGAACAGCTTGGCATCCACCTGGGACATGATTTGCAGATGCTGCTTTCTCACTTGGGTCCTTGCTTTCCTTACTCGTGACTGAAACTGATAGGCAAGTAAAGATGTAGGATTTTGTTTTCTTTACCAAGCACACCACATGCGCAATGAGTGCTAAGATTCATTGGTATAAGAGCTATATGCAATGTACTCCAGAGGCAAATGTTAGCTAAGCTGCAGGCCTGTGATTAATCCGTTTTCATATGTTCATATGTTCAAATGTCTACACAAGTGGTGGCTGAAAATAGATGTGCTTACCCACCATGCACTAATAGGTCAGTCACCACCAGTCGTTCTACTTTCTCATTGATTTGAAAAGTTTTATGAGACAATTGAGCGACTATGAACTATTGTAATTTAATTTTTCAGTGACCTCTGATATTTTTACACCTTACTTAGATTTTAGAAAATTCTTGTCCTTTTTCCATGGTATGGGATGCATGTTATATTTATTCCATCTTTTTCACTGACTTTAAGACCATTAAGTTCTTTGTATTTAGACTGTTTTCTTTTTCTTTAATTGTTTTACACATGCCACATGCAATTTCTCCGAGTGCTCCTTGCTGTAAAAGCCATATTACCAAAGATGAGCTGAGGGTACTTATTACAAAAAACAGCAAGCGTCTCTTTACCCCTTATAGGAGCTCAGTTGCACCTCACATGAGAGACTGAGACTACTCCTTCCCATAAGTTAAAATTCAGATGGAGTACTATTCAGTACCACAAACATCTAGTGGGGTTTAAACAGTAGCATTACATTACTTTATTGTTTAGGGAAAAGTCGATTTTCTCAGAATCATTGAGTTTTGGTGGTTCGCTAGAGACCGCCTTAATTGCCATAGCTGGTTTTTGCAGACAGCTTTGTAACCAATAGTTTCAGATATATACTTGAGTATGCTTGATGGCCTTCTTGTATATTTCAATTCCATGCTTCTGATTTGATGGCTGTCCTCCCGATTTTTGTATTTGTCCTGCCCGAGCTGTTTTTAGGTCACCCCCCCCCTCCCTTTTGATTGATTCAGTGTATCCTTCCATTGCTGGTGTCAAAAAACGATTTTCATTTCTGATATCTTTTTGTGTTATTTAAATTTTAGCATTTGATGGGAGAGTTTTTCTCTTTCGCTTTTTCCTTCTCTTCCTCTGTACCCAACCACTCATCCTCAGTTCCTGTTACCCTTGCTCCCATTGACAACCACTCCTTCATATTGCGCATTCCGCCTACTTCGTCTCACTGTCTCCTCACTGCCTACAATTCCAGATAGCTGTTATTGGCTTTGCTAATGCTTGTAAAATTGTTCAGGTATTAGCAACGTCAGTAAAGGAAGGTGGCCATCTTGAAATGTTTATTTCTGTATTTCCAAGATAAGTCATGTAGCATATAGACGCAGCATAATGGCCATCATAGAAGCATAGAAAATAATGCTTCAAGATGGCGGACAGCAGCTGTTGCCAGTGCCTGTGATGCCGTTTTACAAGCAGTGGCAATGCAGGTGCACATTTTCAAATGTTACTTTCTCTGCTTCCAAAATGGCAAAAAGTTTGAGTTCACTTGCTTGTTAATGGCTATTTTTGGATTGTAGCTTAAAACAATCCAAAATGCCCCTCTCCTGTTAAAGCTTTTCCAGTTCTTGCGCAGCATTAGAAAATATTGACTTTGCCAATGCTTGCACAGCATTGACAAAACTAGTACTGTTCAACCATCAAGCATTGGAAAAGTGAGACCAGTCGGCTTTGCCAATGCTTTTTGATACGTTTTCTGTATGCTATGCTGTGCAAGATCTTTGCCTACTGAAGGCCTTTCAGCTCCAACAGTCATTGTTAATGTAGCTTGAATGGCTTGCACACACTGAGTCTCAGAAGAGGTTCCTTGAAAAGCAGTCATGTTAATAACATATGTCCCTGTGCAGAATATGTTGGGCCACTGTTTCACTGTGGAGAGAGGTCCCTTGCATATAAAAGAAGAGTGCAATAATCTCCACAGTGAGTACATTGGTGTTATCAGACCAGTGCATGGTCCCATTTCAAAGGTGTAAAATCAGTAAAGATGGAGATAAGTGACAGACTAGAAAATAAATGTTCACTACCAGATGGCGAAGGTAGGCTTGTGATAATTTAGGACGGGTCAGCATTAGAGGTTATGGTACTAACAGAGCAGGCAAACGGCAATTCTTTATGGGAGTTTCTAGGGATGTCTGCAAGGCAGTGTTGAGGATGGCAGTTGTGGAATGCAATATGAGCTGATCTGTTCAATCCTACTCAGAAATAGTTACAGATGTTTCTTTTCTCTTCTACAGAGAAAGAACTGGAAGAGAAGATACTTTCAGCTCGATGACAACTTGATCAGCTACTTCAAAACCAGCACGGTACTGTCCTTTCTCTTAGCACACTTTTTTGAGACTTCACAGCTTGATGTTTAATGTGGTTGTAGAGAGGAGAAATCTGAATGAAGAGATGGAGGCAAATAAACTGTAAACCTGATGCATTGATTAACATACTGTTATATGGAGCTTTATGGTTTAAATCCTTTCCACATATTTCGTGCCACAAATGACAAAGCAGGAAATACTGACCGAAGTCAATCCTTTTTGCTATTTTTTCTCTAGTACATTCTTTTTTCAGCTTGGTTAGGTTTTGCTTCAGTACTCCAACCGAGTCTTGTGCATAGAGTAATTGCAGTAGCTGACCAGCGTAACCTCTGTCTTTCGACGGACATTTGGCCCCAAGGAGGTGAATCTCTTGAAGCATTGAAACAGAGGGGAGAAAGCGGCGAGTGTAGCGCAACACTGTGGAACATTGTGGAACATTACACTGTAAGGAGTCATGGAAGGACATTGGATGTCAATGTGGACTGAAGCAGGGAACCCACTGGTCCTGTGCACTAAGGAGGGCAGAGCTTTACAGGAGAGGAGTCTAAAGTATTCAGTGTCTGTTGCCATTTACACATTATCAGGCCAATGCTACAATTTAAGAAAGAAACAAGGCCTAAACGGAAAGTATAAACCAAAGGTGGTGATGGACGGAGCGTTGACCATACAAACACTCACCCCCCAGTCAACTGATCTGGGTTTAATCCATCACCGTTCTTTAGCTCACTCCGCCACCCCAGTTCAGAAATGGCCATATGCAAATCAGTCTGACCCTGTGCCTCATGGGAACAGTCCAGCCCGAACTGCCAAGCCATGTCTTCCCTGGACCGGAATCAAGCTTCCCAGGACCGGTTTCTGGCATTACAGCCGTCTTCAGCCGGGCTTGCTTGACTCCAGTGGCAAAGTGAGCAAGGGACTCACGTCTGAGCATACCCTGCCAACTTAGGGCGAACAAAGAAAAACCAAAGGTGGTGATGGACGGAGCGTTGACAATACAAACACTCACCCCCAGTCAACTGATCTGGGTTTAATCCATCACCGTTCTTTAGCTCACTCCGCCACCCCAGTTCAGAAATGGCCATATGCAAATCAGTCTGACCCTGTGCCTCATGGGAACAGTTCAGCCCGAACTGCCAAGCCATGTCTTCCCTGGACCGGAAGTATAACAGTAACATTCATGTATATTATATTCAACCCCTTGTCTCCCCCCCGCCACCCTATTCTCCATGTGAGTGCGCTGTAAACTCTGTGTGTCAACCTGCCTTCTACCCCCTCTTCCCAAACAATCTGGTTCCGTGAACTCAAGCATTCTTACTCCCAAAAGCAGTTATTCCATTCCACGTTGGTCAAACCATCACCTTGCCGGCATTCTATGCTCTGCCTCAACCCTGAGCTTTTATATCGATCTTACTAGAAAACACAGAGTGGGTGATCACCTATTTGGGGGGTTTGAAAGAGTGAAGAAGGGCAAAGCTGCACAAAAGTACCATTGCAAACTGGATCGTGCTCTGCATTAGCAACTATGCATTGGTCAAAAAGAAGCCTCCTGAAAGGTTGCATGCTCATTCCACCAGAGCAAACGCTGCAAGCACTGTGTTGCCACACGGAGATCCTGCCCTGGACAACTGCCCTGCAGCTATGTGAGTGTCCCTCCATCCATTCACAAAGCATTACTTCCTGACAGCCAGGTTTGCCGTGAAGGGCACTTCGCTTGCATTGTCCCACAGGATGTTTTGAGTGGAGCCTACTCAGACCCACTGCTGAATAGGTATTGCTTTGGTATCTGTTCTAAAGGTGAGAAATCTGTTGGTAGAAGTCTACCAGAAGAAGTTGTTACTTATCTTTGGCAACACTCTAGTAGAGACTAACAGCAGATTTGTCACCGACCCTCCCAGCCTTCCTGTTCTGTGAATTAGGACTCTATCCATTAATAGGATCCCATGTCCAGAAATATGCACACTCGTCACAACCACTTTGCTATTTGGACTCGGGATGTTGGGGCATAATGGTTTCAAAAACAGCTGACATCAGCTCATGGGAGTGGTTCTATATACGCCATTTCTGGAGCAAAACTGCGTCAGGGTTGAGCTGCATGGCACCACTTGGCAGTGTGCAGAGATACAGCAAATCAGTTTCCGGATCCATTCTGACGCCTGGGGAAATATTCCAAAGGTGAGGAATCTCAAGTTAGTCTTTTCCAGAAAGAGCATTACCAAAGGTAAGTAACTTGTTCGTCTCGCTAAATGTGAATGGTGTTTCAATTTGTTTCCAATTCACAACAAAAAGGTCAGAAGGGAGTCTAATCCTATACACCCATTTGACTGCTCTTGTCCCCTTCGTTGTACCATCTCACAGCACATTCAATCTTTGAAACTATGTACTGTAACTCCAAAATCTTTAGTGCAAATTCCTACTGTATAGGCATTTGTCCATCCAAATAGTGTTCATTTTGTTCTGTTTGTAGCCACTGGCCTTACTCTGCCTGAAGTACATTTTGTCTCTGTTTGGATGGCTAGCTTGTTCCGACTTTAGCAAACACTCTTTCAAGAGTCCTGGAAGATCCCTTTAAAAAGGTATGGTTTTGGGAACTCAAAGTAGATTCTTGGGGCCTGACATTTTCACTTCATTTTCACTTGTAGAGCGAATATTGAATCTCCTGCATCAAGTCTGTCTACATATTTCTGGACATGCCATTACATAATTTTGGATTTCTTTACACTGTTAGGCTTCCGGCATTCTGCATTCATGTAGCCTTCTTTACAAAACTGAGAGCTGGAACTATTCAGCAAGATATAGCTCAATGGTTGTATAAGTTTGTAAGAAATGGGGTTATTAGTTGTCCAGGATGTGAGTATCCTAGAATGCCTCCACCTCTGTCCCAGCTATCCGGCACAGCATTCTGGGACAATCCAAAATGACACATCAAGTTTTCTCTGTAAAGAGTTTTTTTAGGGCCTCTGCTAGCAGACATCACTGCCAGATACTTTTTCACAAAATGTTAAAGAGCAGCCCCTCCGGTGTTGGCTCCAGACATCTGAGCTTCCTCCTTCGTTCAGATGGCCTGGAGTGACCCACCCCAGATGCAGTGTGACAGCTAATTTTCAGATGCAGATTTTCCACAGGCGGCTGCTCTCTCCCAGGAACTGGGCTAAGCACTGATAATTGCTACCTTTGTGTGGGGAGGGCTTTGTTCCTCTGATGGGAGGCAGAGTAATTAACTTGGCCAAAGAGGTGGAACAAAGTCCTGGAATCTCAATATGAGCTGAGCAAGACAAATATGACAATTCTTGACCACCCATAAGAGGTATGTGTGGGTTATTGGCACTTTCAAAATCTACCTAAGGATGCATGTTTTACCCTAGTTTAACACTTCGCTTGAGTGAGTAGTCCTAAGTGGAGTGAAACTTCACTGTACTGCAGATTTCATCGGTGTATAATACTGTGAAAGGACTAAAGATTTTCCAGCAAACCCTACTTGCCAATATTTGAAAGCCCACTAATTATAAGGCCTAACCTAGGTCAGCACTTATCCTTGCAGCGTATCTTCTGTGCCTGGTTAACTGTGCACAATTAGTGGGCTGTGCACGACGATAGTCTCACACGCTCAGTCAGCGTACATGCACACATGCATGTGCACACATGTTTACATCTACCTTGCCTACTACCTCTCACCCTAGCTGCACCTGAGCAGCTTTATTTTAAAAGAAGACACTGGTGGTAAACATGCTCAGTCCAGTTACTGTGAAATTACAGTGAGTGAAATGGTGGTAATGCTTGCCCACAGTAAAGGTCCAAACACTGGGTGATCAGAAGCGCACAATTGGTGGAGGAAATGGATAGAACCGATTTGCAAAGCAGCCAGTGGAGCTAAAGTATCTCATGGGGCACTCCTCAGTAAAACATGTATTCATTAAGGGCAGTTTTGATTTCAAATCTTTTTATTTTCCAGAGCAAGCATCAGGCAAAGGACTGAATGTTACACAGCGTTAAGCCTACAACCCAATCAGGGCCGACCGCGTTACTAGACAGTACAGCGCTAGCTTTAGAAAGCCCCACACTCAGTCCTATTGTACACAGCGTTTCGCCCACAACCCTTGGAGCCAGCCGCGTCATATGATATCAAGCACAGGCCATTCAGTCTTGCAGAAAAAGCCCGACCCCTGGGGTCAAATACAAACAGGCAACTAGCCTAAATGGAATAGACGGACCAGCAAGGTCCAAAACCCCACAAGATATTGGAAAGAGAAGCAGTAGGACAGAGCAGACAGCGGGAATAAGTAAAGAGGGAAGAAGAGAAGACAGCCAGAGAAGATGGAGCGTGCGCAGGGTGGAGGCGTCTACGGACGTCAAGTTCAGGCCAGCATTCTTAGCAACTAGGGCTTAATGCTCGGGGGTGCCTATGGTAGCAGCCTATCTGGATCAGGGGGGACAACAGCGTCCTCAAATAGACGCAGCGTCCGGAGCTTAGCAGGTATGTGCGCGCATGTTTAACGGCACATATATATTGTACTAGGGGCCGCCAGACAGCCTAAAAGCGCGTGTCCCGGGCTTGCAGCCGAGCTGTAAAGAGCTCCATCGTAATAACATGCCATAAGCGCACGAACCAGGCCGCGATTGGAGGGGCTTCAGGCTTTTTCCAATACAGGGCTATAAGCTGCTTGACTGCTCCCAGCATTTGAAGCGCCAAAGTCCAATCGCTCCGAGTCAGTGCCCTAAGACCGGCAGGTTTGATACCTAGTAGGAGTGTGCTTGTGGCTTCAGGCAGAGGGAACCCCAACACCCCCCTGATGTGGCTTAAGACCTCCTTCCAGAAGAGGGTCAGCGACGGGCACGCCCACCAGATATGAATAAAATCCCCCGTTGCAGACCGGCATCTCCAGCATGTAGGAGAGGAGCCAGGGAACATCTTGTGTAGGCGCTGGGGCGTGTAGTACCACTGGGTCATGAGCTTATAGGCATTCTCCTGCTGTGGGATGCTACAATGCACTTTGGGGATATCCTGCCACAATGTCCGTACCTGGTATTGACTGCCAACGTTGCTGATATGGATGAGAGGGTGGCGTCTTTGGATGTTGCAGGATCTGGTATATCCGTGAGATCACGCCCTTAAGGGCAGTTTTAATATGTTGTTTATCTCCTGCCACCATCTGGTCACTTTCAAGAAAGTAATGAGTACAAGAAAGTTAATAAACTTCAACTGAGAACTTTTGCCATTGGCAAATACTTCAGTCTAAAATAACTATGTGAAAACGTGTTGTAGGATGTGTGACTATAGATACACATGCTCTGTATACTCCTGCCATCCAGTTTTAGCCTCAGGCGGTTGCAGCCAGTGTTTCTGCAAAGAAGTCACTGAGTCGCCAGGTCTTGGTGACTCCTCAGTAGTGAATGTACCTGGGCACCATCTCCACTATTTTGCTCCGCATCGGGGTTGACCATGCCCCGGGCCTCGATGTGTTTGACGCTAACCAGAGCTTGCTGCCTTTCCTTCCTATCACCAAAAAGATATTTCGATGAGTAAGCAGTTCCTTCGAGCTTCTTTGCTTGAACCGCTCCAGACAGTCATCGAAGAACCGGGGCAGCCTCGCCCTTTTGGGCCACCCATCCTCCTTAATGACACCGGAGAATGAGGGCACGCACAAGGTAGCAGAACTGAAGCCTTTCAAGACATTTCCTCAGTGCTACTCAAAGTAGAGAGACAGGTGGTGGGCCCACAACAAAATATGGCAATCATCCTCAGAGATGCAGGGCATCTTTAGCAAGGCAGACACGCTTGGCTCTGACGAATAGGAATTTAGATAGTCACCAGACTTTCTGTCCCACCAACCCAGCTCCGAGATCATCGGATCCAACTACTCGGAGCCTTATGAAGAAGTTGTTCAAGAAGAGGAAGAGGCGCCTGAGGAAGTCCCATCTACCTATGTTGACCCCGGTTCTAACCTAAAGACAGAGACGAGTGTGTACAGTCCACACCAAAACCTCTTCTAAGACACATAAGCGGATGCACATCGAAGCCTAGAACTGCCCTTCTGGAGGTCAGCCATTGAGCCCCGTGCATAAGCCACTGTCGGTTTCGTGTGCGCCACTGCACTTGTGCAGTGGTCAACACTGAAGTAAGGTATCTGAGCCGATAGGGGATCCAGCCAGAAGCCTCAACCCTCATTGGCCGACGACTCGTAAAACATGTGCCGGTCCTGACGTTTCGGAGTTGACACCTCTGACGAGGCCAAAACCGGCTTTTGCAATCTAAACCCCACTGGCTCCAAGGCCATCCACAGCCAACAGAAGCTAGATGAAAGGCAACTGCACATTATCATCCACACATGCACAGGCAAGAGCTCTGCTTCAAAAAAGACTTTGCCTAAAAAGCTCAGACTCGCCTTTGAGGACACTGCACCGCAACTGCAACCACCCCCCCAAAAGGCCAAGGGACAAGGCTGTTGGCCCTGCTCCTACTCCTCCTCTGCCTCGTCACCTCCTCGTCTTCCTCCTTGCCCTCCTCTACCACCTTGTACGACTTCCCACTGGAGCGACATAGGTAGCTCTAACCCCCTACTCTCTAGCAGAGGATTTTAGTGCTCCAGTCAACCCTTAGCCCACCGTTGATCCGTGAGAGGTATATGACGTGAATCCTGTCGGGACCCTGAGCATGTCCGTGTTATGGCTACCCCTCGAGACTCCATACCATGGCATCATCCAACATGAAACCACCTACCACACGGTGGATTTCTATGTCACCCAGGAGGATGATGAATTTCTGGTGGAGACTCTCTCCAGAACAGAGTGCTCCCTCCAGTATTTGCCTATGCTCAAGGTGATGGAAAAATATGCCAGTGAGATCTTTAAGGAGTCTTTGAAAAACCAGGTGGTAACACCCGTGATTGAAAAGTTCAAGCTGTCACCCTTCAGATCCACTCTACATCAGGGGTCACATCCCACTGGATTCCCCGATTGTATCCATCTCTCCGAAAAGAGGGCAGCCAAGGCCAGAGGTGACGCCCTTCCTCCTGGCAAGGAGAGTAGGTGAATCAACACCACTGGCAGAGGGTAGTGGTCGGTATCATCAGAAAATTCCATAGTCCTCCAGTTTTGCTACAACAGGGCACAGTGGGTAGAATTAGAGGCCCTACTCCAATATCTTCCTGACCAATACCACAAAAAGGGGTAGGAAATCCTAAAGGAATGGAATGCCATTCCCAACAACCACATTAAGGGGTGTCTTGGATTCAGCATATAGAGCTTCTAGGGGAGTGTCTCTGGGATCAAGCCCGAGGTCAACAACGTCTGATCAACCTGCCCTTCGACGGTGAACACCTATTCAACCCGCAAGTGGATGATATGTGAAAAAGATAAAGGAGGACACCAACACCCTTAAGTCCATAGATGCCCTTCAAGGCCCTTCCACCAGAGTCTGCTTTTGGAGGCAATAAGCGAGGGCTGATTCCAAGACCACTTCCCGAGAACCAACCCAGTCCTATCAACGATAGCAACAGGGTTACTACAAACAAGGAGGTAGAGGGGCACCTTTAGAGGTAACCGCTTCATGTGTCAGGTCAGAGGGACTCCCGCCCAGAGAGTCTGTACCTCAAAAAATTGACTTGCTCCATATCCTCCAATCACACTACACCTGTCAGTGGGAGACTGCAGGGATTTCTGGGAGAATATCAGCAGATACTGCTGGGTTCTATCCATCATCGGTCATGGCTCTGGCTTCAAGCTTATTTCAACCCCTGAAAACAGCCTATACAGCACATACAAGCTCAGCCCAGAACACCTTGCTCTACTACATTAAGAGTTTCAGGAGCTCCTCAAAGGAACCATAGAGCCAATGCCCCTGCAACACCGGGGGCAAAGGTGTCTGCTATCTGTACTTCCTCATCCACATAAAGTTTGGTTCCTTCAGTCCCATCCTCGATATCAGCCTCACAACAGATACATTCTGTGAGAACATTTCCACAGTGTCACCCTACAGGATGTCATCCCCCTGCTGCAGCAAGCCGAGTCTAATCTGGCCATGAAGATTTTCCATTTTCACATCCCAATCCATCCGGCTCATCTGCGCTACTTGTGCTTTTTGCTAAGTGGTCAGCCCTATCAATGTGTTACCCTTCGGAGTCACCATAGCAGTGGTAGCTGCCCATCTACCCCTACCTCGACGACTAACTGATCAAGAGCACAAGCAGACACAACTGCTGAGCCCACACCCAAGCTACAATCTCTTCTACACAGCCTGAGATTTACAGTCCGTGCCACCAAATCTCATCAAATGCCACTACAGGTTCAACCCTTCCCGGGGTTAGTTCCTAAATGCTGTCCTAGGCAAAACTAACCCTAGCGACCAAACGGTGGTGGCATTCCATCAGCTTCTGCTTCTTTTTCAGCCACTCCCTCCTTTTCACAGTTCAAACAGTAATGCTCCTCTTGGGTATAATAGCCTAATGCATAACCAGAGTCACTCACGCAAGGCTATATATACTCTCACTTCAAAAGTGTCTGTTCGAGGCATATGGGCTGCAGACCACACACTACTGCATAGATCGCCATTTGGTGGTGGGCCCGGATGATTACACTTTGTTGTTGTCTTGGAAGAGTCTTTGTTTGGTAGATGACTCCTCCTGTAGAGCGTTGTGCGCATGGGCATCGACTCCATCTTCAGATTGTTTTTTTCCGCCAGTGGGTTCGGAAGTGTTTATCGTTCGGTCCCTTTACCGATCTCCTTTCGACTTCCAGTCCTACATCATACCATCGGTATCGTCTTCAATCGTGATTCCCGTTACCTGCGTCTAAGAAAAGCTTGCGCTTCTCGATTCCAGCGTTCGTCAGGGCCGTCGGTCCCGACTGCGACATTGGACCTTTGGCTCATGAAAAGAACACCCTTCAAGAAGTGCCCTCAGTGTGGACACAAATTCCCCCACACTGACCTACATGAGGTTTGCAATCTGTGCTTGTCCCCAGAGCATGAGAGTCGCGATTGCCAGGCCTGTGCTTCGTTCCGGTCGAAGAAAACCATCAGAGACCGTCGAGCTCGAAGTGTCATGGCGCAGTCCTCTTCATCGACACCAGACCTCATCATAGACGAGGCTCCAATCGATCTAGAGTCCGAAGAACAACAGCATGACGAAATAGTTTCCAAAGCAGAGGATTCAGCTTCTGGAGCCGAAGGACAATCAGAAGACGACTATCTTCTTCCAGCTGGTCAACAGGTCGTGAGTACAAGCGTTGACCCTGTTCACACTCCCATACCGGGACAGGCTTCGGTTCCACCTCTACCTCCGGGTCCAGGTGCACACCGACCAAAACCTTCAGATACCCCGCCTTCTGGCTCGGCAGCGAAGAACCCAAAAAAGCCTCCAGTCGACTCAGGCTCGAGTCAGTCTGTCGGTCCTGACAAGCAAAAGGTCCTAAAACCAAAACTAACTCCGGCACCTATGCAGCCCTCTGTACCGAAACCGGTCGAGCCGAAAACAAGCTCAGCACCGAAGGCAGTTCCCAAGCCTATCGAACCGAAGACAACTCCGGTTCTGACAAAAGTCGATGCGAAGCCCTTCTCGGCACCGAAACACACTTCGGCCCCAAAGGCCGACAATCCCAAACAGGCTTTGGGACCAATAATTCCGGATCCGAAAAGCTCCGATCCGAAAAAGAAACACAACACCAAGTCTTCGGATCCGAAACCAAGATCTGCTCCAAAGACTGCAATAGACACTGTAAAACCTTCCAAACAATTCGGTCCCAAGCAAGACAAGTCGGCACCGAAAAAGGATAGTTACACAGAAGAGCTTTTCCGCCCAGATCCAAAACAAAAGAATCTTCAAATTCATCCAAAGACTGGACATATAATTACAGTGCCTGAAAAGAGGAAAAGACTCCCCCAAGCCACCTCCAGTTCCTCTAAAAAAATATGCTCAAACTTCCCCATAAGAATACCTTCACCATTGCCAGAGATACCACTTGACATTTCCCCTGCGCACTCACCATGCACCACGCATAGTCCTATGCCAGAGGAGGATGATGATGAAGAAGAGATTTATTCACAGGGTGTAGGGTGTAGAAAGTGAGCAATACATAGATGACATAGATGACCCAGACAATATCCCTGGGCCATCAGATGATCCCTGGGAAGATTATAACGCGCCAGATGCACCAGATCTGCCACAAGATTATGCATACTCTTCTAGACCATCTTCTCCACATGACACGATTGGGTTTACGCAGCTTATTCATAGAGCAGCCACTTTTCATGGGGTGGATTTACATACAGATCCTGTGGAAGAAGACTTCCTTATGGATACATTGCTGTCATCACACAAAACCACAACCACATTACCAATACTTAATGGAGTGGTAAGACATGCACCAGAGGTATTCAAAGACCCCGTCAGAGCCAGGGTAATCAGCCCCAGACTAGAAAAAAAGTATAAAGCGGCTCCCACTGACCCAGCATACATCAAGGGTCGGCTACCATTACACTCATTAGTAGTCTCAAATGCAAGGAAAAGAGCTAACTTGCAGACAACAGGGGATGCTCCACCCCCTGATAAGGAGTCCAAGCTTTTAGATTCCTCAGGGAAACGGACCATCTGACAAGGAGCCAGTGTCTGGAGAATCGCTAACACTAAAGCTTTGTTCGCAAGATATGATCAAGCTCATTATGATGAGCTAGAGACACTCATGCAACATTTGCCAGAACAATATAAAGCCAGGGCTTCTGACTTAATACATGAAGGCAAGGTCATTACCAATACCTCAATCCGCTGTGCGTTAGATGCTGCCGACACAGCCTCTAGAGCAATAAATACAGGAGTTCTGATACGTAGACATGCCTGGTTACGCATCTCTAGGTTCAAGCCAGAAGTACAGGCCAGTATCCTAAATCAACCTTTTGACCAGCAACATCTTTTTGGTCGTACAGTTGATAATGCACTAGAGAAAATGAAAAAAGATACGGACACGGCAAAATCCATGGGCGCCTCTAAAGGTTTTCAAACAGGCAACACCTCCTCTTCTTATAAAGCGCCCACCCAAACCTCGCCCAGTAGAGGTTATTACAGAGGAGGATATAGAGGTAACAACAATAAAGGTAGAGGCAGAGGCAACAACAACCGCAATGCCTCCACTCCCAAACAGTGACTTCCCTCCCATCCCCCCAGACCATTCCACTCCTGTCAGGGGGAGATTACAACAGTTACTAACTGTGTGGAACTCCATCACCACAGACAGGTGGGTAAGACAAATAATTCAGTCAGTTTATTGCCTGGAGCTCACTTCCACTCCTCTAACAATACCAGCCAGACAGCGTCCCATGTCACTGGAGCATCTCACTCTCCTAAAACAAGAGGTTGCTTCTCTACTGCAAAAGAATGCAATAGAACCAGTCCCAAAATACCATCAAAACACAGGAGCTTACTCCCTATACTTTCTCATCCCCAAAAAGGACGGTTCCCTCAGACCTATACTAGATCTGAGGCCCCTAAACCTTTACATACAGTCCGACCACTTCCATATGGTCAAATTACAGCAGGTTCTGCCTCTGTTAAAACAAGGTGACTTCCTTGCCACATTAGATCTCAAGGACGCCTACTTCCACATTCCCATCCATCAAGCTCACAGAAAGCACCTTTGGTTCGTACTAGATGGTCAACATTACCAGTTCAAAGTACTCCCTTTCGGAGTAACTACAGCGCCTCAAGTTTTCACAAAGTGTCTAGTAGTAGCAGCACACTTAAGAAGGAACAACATTCATGTCTTCCCATACCTAGACAACTGGCTAATAAAATCCAAGTCATACCACAAGTGTGTGCAGCACAAGCATCAGACCATCTGCCTGCTACTACACAAGCTAGGATTCACAATAAATCAAAAAAAGTCACATCTCCAAACATCCCTGTCTCAACAGTATCTGGGTGCCACAATAGATACCTCCAAAGCAATTGCATCCCCCAATCCAACAAGGACACAAAGTATGCAAGCTCTAATACAAAGATTCCAGCCACAACACTCACTACCAGCTCGAGTGTTCATGCAATTAATTGGACTGATGGCATCTTGCATCTTCATAGTGCCACATGAAAGACTCCAAATGCGCCCCCTGCAAGAGTGCTTAGCAAGTCAATGGAATCAGGCTCAACAACAAATAACAGATCTGGTGGTGGTGGATGACCGGACACATCGCTCTCTGCACTGGTGGAACACCAAAAACCTTTCCAAGGGCCGGCCGTTCATAGAGCCTGTTCCACAAGTGGTGCTAACCACAGACGCATCTCTCACAGGATGGGGAGCACATTTGAAAGAACACACAGTACAGGGCACATGGACACTGCAACAAAAGCTACTCCACATAAATCATCTAGAGTTGCTAGCAATTTTTCTAGCTCTAAAATTGTTTCAGCATTACCTATCAGGTAAGGCTGTATTAGTCCGTACCGACAATGACAGCCATGTATTCCAAAAACAGGGAGGAACACACTCCTTACAGCTCTCCCGGCTGGCACAGAGCATATGCAGGTGGGCCGTTCCTCAAAAAATATTTCTGTTAGTAGAACATCTACCAGGAGTTCACAATCAAGTTGCAGATCTGTTAAGTCGTCAAAGACAACAGATACACGAGTGGTAACTTCATCCTCAAGTCCTTCAACCTTTCTTTCACAAGTGGGGACAACCAGAGATGGATCTGTTCGCCACACATCGCAACTCCAAATGCCCAAGCTTCGCCGCCAGATATCCACACCTATTGTCCAAAGACAGTGCGATATGGATGAGTTGGTCAAACAAATTTGCGTACGCTTTTCCACCTCTCCCACTAATTCCATTAGTGGAACGCAAGCTACAACAACATTCCCTCACATTGATTCTCATAGCACCAACATGGGCAAGACCACGGTGGTACACCACACTACTAGAACTCTCAGTAGTACCACATCAAAAATTAAAACTCTCTCCACATCTACTGGCACAGAACCATGGAGAGATCATGCATCCGGACCCAATGCAGCTCAACCTAGCGATTTGGCTCCTGAGCTCTTAGAATTTGGATACCTCAATCTTCCGCCGGATTGCATGAATATTATAAAAGAAGCTAGACGCCCACCACTAGAGCAAGCTATGCAGCCAAGTGGAAAAGATTTGTTGTGTATTGCACAAATAACATTAACCCACTAGATGTTCCTATACAAAACATCATATGTTACCTGCTTCATCTACAAAGATGTAGTTTAGCGTACTCCTCAATCAGATTACATCTTGCTGCTATAGCAGCTTACCTTCAAAACAGACAACATCTGTCATTATTTAGAGTACCTGCCATCAAAGCATTTATGGAAGGACTCAAAAGAATAGTTCCTCCCAGGATACCACCCTCTCCGCTATGGAATTTAAATATTGTTCTCACTAGACTTATGGGTCTCCATTTCAACCATTGCATAAGTGTGAATTATAGGTTCGAGGCATGTGGGCTGCTAAATTCATATCTATAGCATAGATCGCCGCCTAGTGTTGGGTCCGGATGATTGCACATTGTTGTCCTGGAAGAGTCTTCGAAGTATCACGAGATAGGTGGCTCCTCCCCTGGACTACAGTGCGCATGGGCATCGACTCCATCCCCAGATTGTTTTTTTTCCGCCATTGGGTTCGGATGTGATTTCGACGTCTCCTGTTCGGAATCGTGATAGAATTTTTTCAAAAGGCCTTCTTTGCACCGTCGGTATTGTTCGCGTTCGGTCCCGTATATCTTCCAGCTCGTGGAGTCGGATATCCGGGGGGTCGTGTGACTCTTCGGTGATCGGGGCCTGGTCGACGCAGCAAGACTTCGACGGCATGGAACGGAGTCCATTCAAGAAATGTCCCGTGTGTGGATCCAAGTACCCACACATTGACGTCCATCCTGTGTGCAACAAGTGCCTGTCGCCGGACCACGACGAGGCCAACTGTATGGCCTGTTCCAGATTTCGATCGAAGAAGACGATCAAGCTTCGGCACGTGGCGCGCCTTGAGGCCCAGCGATCGGCTCCGGCACCGGTGGACATCTTTGACGACCCCGAAGCAGACGAGCAAGTGCGTCACCTGCAGATTTTCCCTACCCCGGTGGAGGTCGAGTCCGACGACGGAGCGGACATCCAACGTCCAGACATTGAGGAACTCGTCGAGAAGGTAGGGGACGACGACGAAGCATATGGGGCCATGGAAGGTAGCTCGGAGGAAGAGCTATGCCCCGTTCGTACTCTTACAAAGGCTCAGGTCACGGGATCGCCACGCGGCCTTACCCAAGACCTTACACCTCGATCCAGGGCCCCGCCTTCCGGCCCGGCTACGGACACCTCCGCGGAGCCGCCATTACTAAAATCGAAACTGAAACCCTCGGTATCGATGAAAACAAAGATGGCCGACACGCCATCGAAACCGAAGACATCTGCTCCACCACCGACGCCGTCGTCTTCGGGGGGCGCAAAACCGATGCAAGCTGTCGACCAGGCAAAGGTGCCGAAGGTGGTCAAGGAGCCAAGCTCAAAGAAGGCCGTCGAGCCGGTGTCAACCAAGGTGGACAAGCCGACATCCAAGAAGGCTGTCGAGCCTACATCGGGACAGTCTGTCGCGCCAAAGACCAAGGGGCCCGTTGACGCGAAGTCAGTGAAGGGCGCAGAGCCAAGGTCTGGGGTCGTTACTCCTAAAGGGAAACCTGTCGATCCGAAGCCGTCGGCATCGACGTCTGCAGCCGTGGACGGTGATCGAAGCGCACCAGTCAAGGGTGCTCCTGCGCCTCCACCAGACAAACACAAGTCATCCACGCTCGGGTCTTCCCCTGGGGGCGGACCAAGGACATCGGTCGGATCGACGAAACCGTCCGCTTCCTTTACGAAGCAGGTCTCGAACTCCCTCAAGCGCCTTAAGGACAAGGCTTTGGCGTCGGAACCGAAGACTCCTTCCGCACCGAAGCCGGCAGACCCACCGAAGACCACGTCGGCGCCGCTCCTCTACACGTTGCCGCCTAAGGTGGCGCCAAAGGCCTTTGCACCGCGGTCGGTGCCCAAGGACACTGTGTCGAAGTCAACTCACCCGGCTGGGACTTTGGGTCATCGACACCCTTTGGTTGAAGAATGGTCGGAGCATTTCATCGATGCCGACACCGGGAAACTCACGCTATACAAGAGGAAGATTACTTCACAGCCTTTGCAGTCGTTTACCATTCCTCTAAAACGGAAGAAGCCTGCACCAGAAACACCCGTTCTGGTTGAGCAGATTCTTCCTCAGCCTGGGAGGAGTACAACACCTTCACCCACATACTCTGAGGGGGATGAAGGGGAGCAAGATGAGGAGTACAATTTTCCTGCTCATACGGAGCCTGATGAGCAACAAGACTCATGGATGGACACAGGTGATCCAGGGGACCATCAGACGGTCCAGGATCCTCAGGTTTATACCGTCAAGCCGTCTCCCACTGAGGACTCTGCGGCATTTAATGCCTTAATTGAAAGGGCAGCTACAAACCATAAAGTGGAAATACATGCTGACCCCGTGGAGGTGGACTTCCTTTTTGACACTTTCTCTACTGCTGAAAAAACTGTCAAGACTCTCCCAATGTTGAAAGGGGTCCTTAAGCATGCGGCAGACATTATCAAGGAAACCACAAGATCACGGGTTGTCAACCCACGCATTGAGAAGAAATACAGACCGGCACCTGGCGACCCGACCTACATAAGGGGCCAGTTGCCTTTGGACTCTTTAGTGGTCTCTAATGCCCGCAAGAGGGCAAACTCCCAAACAACGGGTGAAGCTCCTCCCCCTAACAAAGAGTCAAAAGTGCTGGAGGCATCTGGGAAGAGGGTAGCAGCTCAGGCGGCCAACATATGGCGCATCTCAAACACGCAGGCTCTGTTGGCCAGATACGATAGGGCACACTACGACACCCTAGAGCAGCTGTTACAACACCTCCCAGACCAGTTTAAGGAGGGAGCTGAAATGCTTATCCAGGAGGGGAAGCTCATCTCCAACGCTGCTATAAAGTGTGCGCTAGATGTTGCGGACACAGCAGCGAGAGCGATCAACACTAGTGTGATGTTGAGGCGTCAGGCATGGCTCCGCATCTCGGGATTCAAGCCAGAGATACAGACTACTATCCTCAACCAGCCCGTTAATCCAGACAGGTTATTTGGCCCAGAGGTGGACACCACCCTGGAGAAGATCAAAAAAGATACCGAGACTGCCAAGTCCATGGGAGCTCTCCAGTCACAACAATTTAGAGGGAACACTTTTCGTCGCTCAGGCAATCGAGGTGTTAACAGAGGGCACATGTCGCAGCAGACGCCATTAAATAAAAGTGGTGTGCAATCCTCCTACAGCAAGCAGGGCAGAGGTGGATACAGAGGAAACAGTGCCAAGGGTAGAGGCAGAGGCAACAACAGTTCCCGTTCCTCTGCCGCCAACAAACAGTGACTCCCTGTCACTGCCCCCCGACCATCCAACACCTGTCGGGGGGAGACTCCAACAGTTCCTGCCAGTCTGGAAGTCCATCACCACAGACAGGTGGGTCAGGAAACTTATCCAGTTCGGCTATTGTTTGGAGCTGACATCCACCACACCACCCATGCCCCCAAAACACCGTCCTATGTCAGCAGAGCACTTGCACTTATTGCAGCAGGAGGTTCTGGTGATGCTGCAAGAAGGCGCAATAGAGCTCGTACCAGTGGAGGAGGAAGGCACGGGTTTATTCCCTGTACTTCTTAATCCCAAAAAAGGACGGCTCACTCAGACCGATTCTAGACCTACGCTCCTTAAACCAGTACATTCTTTCAGAACACTTCCACATGTTGACACTGCAGCAGGTTCTTCCCTTATTACAACAGGGAGACTTCCTCGCAACCTTGGACCTCAAGGATGCTTACTTTCACATACCACTCCACCCATCCCACAGAAAGTACCTCCGGTTCACCATCCAAAACAGGCATTACCAGTTCAAGGTACTCCCCTTCGGAGTGACCACTGCTCCCAGAGTGTTCACAAAATGACTGGCAACAGTAGCGGCCCACCTCCGGAGACAGAGTATACATGTCTACCCTTATCTGGACGACTGGCTCGTTCAGGCAAAGTCAGCCCAGCAGTGCGCCGCAGATATGTCCCACACCATTCACCTCCTTCACAGTCTAGGATTTACACTGAACTACCCGAAGTCGCACCTTCAGCCGGCCCATGTGCGGCAGTATTTGGGCGCGACGATCAATACTCTGGCTGCCACAGCTCAGCCAAACCCAGCGAGGATCGACAACATCCAGGCGCTGATCCAAAAGTTCAGACCGCAACACTCACTCCCAGCGAGAGTGTTCATGCAGTTGATAGGCATGATGGCCTCCTGCATCTTCATAGTCCCGCACGCGAGGCTCCATATGCGTCCGCTCCAAGAATGCTTAGCGCATCAATGGACTCAGGCTCAAGGACAGTTAAACGACCTAGTGTCGGTGACGGGTCGGGCATACAGCTCTCTGCATTGGTGGAATCCACACAACCTTTGCAAGGGCCGACCGTTCCAAGAGCCTGTGCCACAGATTTAACGACGGACGCATCTCTCCAGGGATGGGGGGCTCATGTGCTCCACTACACGGTGCAGGGACAATGGACAACGCAACAAAGGAAGATGCACATCAACTACTTAGAGCTGATGGCAATCTTCATGGCTCTCAAGTCCTTCAAAGTACATCTGTGCAACAAAGTCGTGTTGATCCGGACGGACAACATGACAGCCATGTACTACGTTCAAAAGCAGGGAGGTACGCACTCTCCACAGTTGTCTCATCTGGCTCAGAGCATGTGGAAGTGGGCCATTCAGAGGAACATCTTCCTCATGGCGGAACACCTCCCGGGCACGGACAATCAGATGGCGGATCTGCTCAGCAGGTACAGCCACCAGATGCACGAGTGGGAGTTACATCCATCAGTACTCCGCCCGTACTTCCAGCAGTGGGGTCATCCAGAGATAGACCTGTTTGCCACGGAGGAAAACTCAAAATGCCAAAGCTTTGCTGCTAGGTTCCCTCACCCACTATCGCAGGGCAATGCAATATGGATGAACTGGTCAGGCAGATTTGCGTACGCTTTTCCCCCAGCGCCTCTCATTCCGCTGGTGGCAAGAAAGCTAAAGCAACACTCGCTGACGCTCATCCTAGTTGCTCCAACGTGGGCGCGACAGCCGTGGTACACCACGTTCCTCGAACTCTCCGTGGTACCGCATCAAAGACTGCACCTCACGCCCCGGCTCTTAACGCAGAACCGTGGCGACATTCAGCATCCAGATCCGCAGCAGCTCAATCTGGCGATCTGGCTCCTGAGGTCTTAGAGTTTGGCTACCTTGATTTGCCCCCTGAATGCATGGACATCATCCGGGAGGCAAGGAAGCCCACTACCAGAGCTTGCTATGCAGCGAAATGGAAGCGGTTTGTCATCTACTGTACAGAGCACGCTATCAACCCGCTCGATGCATCCATTCCTAATATCATCTGCTATCTGTTGCATCTTTACAAATGCAATCTAGCATACGCTTCCATTCGGATACACTTATCCGCCATAGCGGCCTATCTCCAAAACAGGCAGCATCTCTCTGTCTTCAGGGTGCCTGCCATTAAAGCATTCCTGGAAGGGCTGAAGCGGGTCATCCCTCCCAGGACCCCGCCAGCTCCTGTGTGGAACCTCAATGTGGTGCTCACCAGATTGATTGGTCCCCCATTTGAACCTCTGCATTCATGTGAGCTTCAGTTCCTCACATGGAAAGTGGCTTTTCTCATTGCCATAACGTCTCTAAGACGTGTTAGTGAGCTACAGGCGCTCACAATCCAAGAGCCATTTATACAAATTCATTCAAACAGGGTGGTGCTGCGCACTAACCCCAAATTTCTCCCGAAGGTGGTGTCGCAGTTTCATGTCAATCAAACCATCGAACTGCCCGCATTCTTTCCAAACCCAGAAACAGTAGCAGAAAGGATGCTCCATACGCTTGATGTCAAAAGAGCGCTTATGTACTATATTGACAGAACACAACCTTTTAGAAAGACACAGCAACTCTTGGTTGCCTTTGCAGCCCAGCATAAAGGCAACCCCATTTCCAAAGCAGGAATAGCCAGGTGGATCGTTAAGTGTATTCAGATTTGCTATCAGAAGGCTAAGCGCACTTTAACGGTCCCCCCCAAGGCGCACTCCACACGCAAATTGGGGGCCTCCATGGCATTCCTAGGTAACATTCCTTTGGAAGACATTTGTAGGGCAGCCACATGGTCTACACCACATACGTTTACTAAACATTACTGTGTAGATGTGCATTCAAAACAGCAGGCAGCTGTAGGACAGGCTGTTCTTAAAACGCTTTTTCAGACTTCTGCAGCTGGCACGGGCGGCCGCCGTTAATGGAGGGACTGCTATGTATTCTATGCTATAGATATGAATTTAGCAGCCCACATGCCTCGAACTGAATATGCTACTTACCAGTATGCATCTGTTCTTGGCATGTAGGGCTGCTAACATTCATATCGCCCGCCCTCCTCCCCGGCGCCCGTAGCGGCTGCAGACTTTTCTTGCATTTAATCTCTAGCATTGCCATCGCTTACACGGTTAAACTCCATCTTTGCCACAATGGCTAAAAACAATCTGGGGATGGAGTCGATGCCCATGCACACTGTAGTCCAGGGGAGGAGCCACCTATCTCGTGATACTTCGAAGACTCTTCCAGGACAACAATGTGCAATCATCCGGACCCAACACTAGGCGGCGATCTATGCTATAGATATGAATGTTAGCAGCCCTACATGCCAAAAACAGATGCATACTGGTAAGTAGCATATTCATTCCTTACATGGAAAGTTGCTTTTGTAGTTGCTAATACCTCACTCAGAAGAGTAAGTGAGATCCAGGCATTAACAATTCAAGAAACATTTATACAACTCCATCGCAACAAAGTGGTTCTTAAAACAAACCCAAAATTCCTTCCAAAAGTCATTTCACCGTTTCATCTCAATCAATCTATTGAGTTGCCAGTATTCTTTTCTCAACCACAAACAGTTGTGGAAAGAGCTCTACATACATTAGATGTAAAAAGAGCGCTCCTCAACTACATTGATAGGATAAAACCATTTTGTAAAACAAAACAGTTGTTGGTGTCCTTTTCTCCTCCACATAAAGGTAATCCCATCTCAAAAGCTGGAATTGCAAGGTGGATTGTTAAATGCATTCAAATTTGTTACCAAAAGCAAAACACACTCTATCCATCCCCCCCTAGGGCTCATTCCACCCGTAAATTAGGGGCATCTATGGCATTTCTAGTAAATATACCCCTAGATGATATCTGCAAAGCAGCTACATGGTCTACATCGCACACATTTACAAAACACTACTGTGTAGATGTGCAGGCAAAACATGAAGCTACTGTGGGCCAGGCTGTACTCAAAATAATATTTCAAACTACTGCAACAGATACTGGTGGTCGCTGCTAAGGGAGAAAACTGCTATGCAGTCTATGCACTAGTGTGTGGTCTGCAGCCCATATGCCTCGAACGGAAAATGCTACTTACTAGTATGCATCTGTACTTGGCATGTAAGGCTGCAGAGCCACACACTCCCACCCGCCTCCCCTGCTACCTATATCTGTTCCAGTAATATCTTAGTTAGATATACAAGACATGGACATCTTTTTCTGTACTCTTACAACTCCATCATTTCCCCAATGGCGAAAAACAATCTGAAGATGGAGTAGTTGCCCATGTGCACTACGCTCTATTGAAGGAGTCATCTACCAAACAAAGACTCTTCCAAGACAACAAAGTGTAATCATCCGGGCCCACCACCAGATGGCAATCTATGCACTAGTGTGTGGCTCTGCAGCCTTACATGCCAAGAACAGATGCATACTGGTAAGTAGCATTTTCCTTCAGATTAGTGGTCTCAAGCTGAGTGTCATTGGGAGGACCTATTTCTGATAAGGACCAAACCCATCACTCTATGCAGTGGTGGAAAGCCACAATCTGTTGTGGGGCAGTTCAGACACATGACTCGCTGGATGGGGGAGGGCACATCTGAATGACATGACAGTCCAGGGACTGTGGCAACCTCATCAACTGGTTCTCCACATTAACCATCTAAAACTGTTAGCCATGCACCTAGCCCGCAAAACTTTTCTCTCTGAACATTCAGAGGGAAGTGGTCCTTGTGCGGACTGACAACATGACCGCCATGTTTTACGTACAAAAGCAAGGTGACACACATTCTCCTCAATTGTCAGCACAAGTGCAACAAATTTGGCATTGTGCGGTCTACCACTAAGTACACTTCCTGATGGAGTATCTCCCTGGGTGGACACCAATTTTGTTGACTTACTCAGCTGGATGCAGCAACAAGTCAATGAGTGTGAACTCCACTCGCAAGTCCTACTCCCTTACTTTATTCGGTGGGGACCCCAAACAGACTTTTTCGCCATGTGCAAAAAAGCTAAATATCCAAACTTCGCCTCCAAATTTCCACACCTGCAGTCCATGGGAAATGCTCTGTAGGTAAACTGATCAGGGATCTTTCCATACACTTTTGCTCCTCTCCACGTCTACTATGCGTGGTAAGGAAACTCCAGCAAAACATCCCTCCTGAAATGTCATTTGCCTTATACGAGAATCTCACCAACAGGCTGGATCTTCTGAGACAAAATCAAGGCAGGTTAAAACACCCAGACCTCAGGCACCTGAAGCTATTGATTTGGCTCCTGAGGTTCTAGAGTTTGGTTACCTAAACTTACTTTGAGTGCATGGATATACTGAAGGAAGCCAGCAGACCTACCACACACCTCCTATAATGCTGAGTGGAATTGGTTTGTCAACTACTGTACCTTGAGCCACATAAACCCTCTCATACCTAAAACACAAGAAAACATTTGCTCCTTCCTAAACCTGCAAAAGTCAGATTTTAGCCTACACCTTGATTCGGGTGCACTTAGCTGGTATTGCTGCATACCTGCAGAACAGGGAACACCTTTCAGTCTTCAAGATCCCTATTATTAAGGCCTTTATCCCATCTAGAGTGCCACCTGCCTCAGTCTGGAATATGAATAGTGTACTCCTCACACTCATGAACCACTGTATTCTTGCCTATTGCAGTTTCTCTCCTGGAAGGTCACCTTTCAGGTAGCCATGATATCCCTTAGGAGTATTAGTGGGCTACAGGTCCTCGCACTACTGGAACCATTCATCCAGGTCCATAATGACATAGTGAATCTTAGCACCAACACCAAGTTGCTGCCTAAGGAGGTCTACTCATTCCACCTTAAACAAACAATTGAGCTCCAAGTCGTCTTTCCACAGCCTGACTTAGTAGCTGAGAGAGCACTTCACAGACTTGACATCAAACGTGCTGTCATGTATTGTATAGATTGGACCAATTCCTTTTGTAAAACACAGCAGCCCTTTGTTGCCTTTGCACAGCCTCATAAACGACACCATGTATCCAAGGCAGGTGTATTGCCAGTTGGATTGGTAAAAGCATTCAGACCTGTTACATTAAAGCCAAAAGCACTCCACTCGCAAGAAGGGTGCCATTGTGGACTTTAAGAGGACTATACCCATAGATGACATCTGCTAAACTACCACATGTTCCACTCGACAGACCTTCAAAAAGTATTATTGTGTGGATATTGTTACTAGGCAATGAGCTAGAGTTGGTCAAACTGCCCTGAGGTCTCTGTTTCAGACCTCTGCACTATCCACTGCTTAGCCATTGCTAAGGAGAGTACTGCATCACAGTCAATCCAGAGCATGTGGTTCTACAGCCACTCGTGCTACAAATGGATTGTTACCCTTTAAGCACCGGTTTGTTGCATGTAGTGATGTAAATTCACATTCGCCCACCCTCTTTCCCGGAAGCCAGTGTTTGCTACAGATCTCTTCAACCTACAGAGTTATTTGTATTACACAAACGGACACTGTCCTATCCTACGCACTACTCCAGATTTACTCTCATCCACTGTGTGGAAAACAATCGTAACAATAGTTTCAGTGCCCATGCACATTCACTACCAGAGGAAGAGTCGCAAAGATCTTGTAACTCGAAAGACATCTTCAAAACAGCGGAGTCCAGCAGTAGATAGCAGGAGTATGCAGAGCATATAAATAATAATACCAGCATTTGTAAAGCGCGCAGCTACCTCAGGTGAGGTGTCACAGCGCTGGGGGCCGTCAGGAAGATTAAGCGAGCTTTTGCCCCGAGTCACAAGGTGCTGGGCTAACCTGCCACTGGTGCCGGGGATCGAACCGTGAGCCCCCGTGATCCGGAGTCAGCCGCCCTGTTTAAGGCATAAGTAACAATCCTTCTGAGTGCACATAGTATGAATATAGAATAATAGAGTATTATGTCTTCATTGTGTCCAAAGTAGCCTTTGGAATGCCAGACAACATTAAGACGGGTGGAAAACCAGTTTAATACAGGGCCAACATTATTTCTGGTGGCGATCTGCTTAGCCCCATGAATCTGTCAATGTTCCTACAGACCGTATCCTTTGAATTGAGTTAGCAGGAGAATAAACAAGTTAATTGAGAATCGCAAGAGCATATTTTTTCAGCGTGAACTGGTGGGGTCACGGATTAGCTGGGATGCACATTAAAAAATTCTAAAAACATTCAAGTAAGCTACAAAGAGTGCGAGCAAGGAATTAAATTGTGTGGGGTTTGCTTGTCGGTGCTGCATACGTTGAAAAGCAGAAGCAAGAATATATTTCAACAATTGTGACATACTTGAGTAACTCTGTTGACAAGTTATTTTTTGAGAAGGAAGAATACAGTGAAACTCCATTTGATGGCTTACTCATCTAGCTTTCCGTTAGGTAGTCGGATCCTCTTGGTTTTATTCATGCATAAGCTCTCATATTCCATGGCGTCTTGTGACATTGACCTAGGTACTTTACCTGAAAGGCCGAATTTCTGGTGCAAGCTTTCTACGTTAGGATAGTTAAGTCTGCAAGCTTTGTCTTAAGCAAGACTTACATATGAGCTCCTGTAAGAACATGCTTCTTCTGCCATATTATTGTTTCAAAGGTAGTAACAAACTTGCATCTGACCTAGTAAATATTCCTTGCTGTCATATGTAGATCACATGCCTCCTCTGTTGTGGAGTTATCACATCAACTTGATTCCTCCACGGGGTGTAAAATTCTATTTGGCGATAGTAAGCTCTTTCCAAGCTCTAGCTCATACATTTTATAGGTATGGGATACTTACCTCTGTCATTCAAGTGACAAAAGCACCATTGACAGAGGTATCATTCTTTTAATGTTATGGCATTTGAAGACTTCTTTGCTCCACTGATACTTTACTGTTACTCCACCAGACCAAAGACCGTATCAGTGGTTCATAAAAGACATACCCATTGCAGATAACTGCATAACAGTTAGCTGTATTATATTTTTAAGCATTGTTCTTTTCATGCATCTTCTAGGAAGGATACATGTTTCAACAAGGAGTTCATATGTTGCCTATGTACTAAGTCTGGTTGGGCATGTGCGCCTCCCACCCCCCCAATCCCAGATTTCCGTTTTCCGGAATTAAGAACAGTAGGATGACAAGGTAAAGAAATAACTACCTCCATAGTGACTGCGCTTGTCCCTCCTTATGGACCATTTATACACAATATGTTTCTCTCCAGGCAACTGTGAAGAGTGCCTTCCTTTAACCAAGTATGTTGGAACTGGAACTTGGTGGGAAAAGTTAGTAATGCATGTCTATGAGTCATGGGTTGGGGTGTGGAAAAAACAGTGTAGCCATCTAAACTGTTTAAGTGACTACTTTCTTTAAGCTGGTAATGTCCACAGTTGCAAACAACTGGAAAGTGGCAGAAAAGGACTACAAGTGCCCTAATCATCGTGAACTTTTTTCCCTTATTTGGTTACGTGTTTTCAAGCATGAAGCCCCTAAGTGCACAATAATTGTATTTGTTTGTCTCCTTTCCTATAGGACAAGGATCCTCTTCGGTCGATACCACTCAAGGAGGTGCAAAAAGTACAGGAGTGCAAACAGAGGTGAGATGCCACATTCTAAGGATATATTTAGAGTATGGCTACTGGTGAAGTCCACATATTCAAATGCTCTTGTAAGCCTCCCTGTTATAAGCATACTTTTGTATTTAGAGCTCCTGTTTTAAACATTTTCCCTATTGAGACCTCCTTCTTGGTGTAGTCCCTAATCAGATTTCCATTGAAGCTCTTTCCACTTGTCAGAATTCTCTTGCAAGCTCATTATTCTCTGTACTTATGTTACAAACATATCTTTTCAGAACTCCTGTTGTAAGAATGTTCCTCTGATAATTGCAATAGTCACTATTTTAAAACCACTCTTGAGGGTGGCAGCTAATTCTGTGGAAGTTTGCCTTAGTACTGTCCCATTTCCCTTGTAAAACCTTTTTCACAATGTCCCTATCAGTTTTAATTTATTCCCCTTAGTACTTCCGCCAGTGTACCTTTAGTTTAAGTGTTTTCCTTCCAAATGTTCTCCAGTATAAAAGTATTTATTTGATAGTGTCTCATTGTTGGAAATTTTCCCTTTCTGTAGAGTCTCCCTGTTTTTTTTTTCCTTCTGAACTCTGTTTTTGCTGGCTGTAGAACTCTGTGCATTTTACCCCTGCGTGGGCTCCTCATTTCAACATGGTAAATTGGCATACACCTTATTGGTTTATTAGGTCTCTCCTGAGTCGGCACATGCGCTGCTCTGTCGAGACTTTTAGTAAGCGGCTTTTTGAAGTTCTCCCAAAGCGGCCACCAGCTGGTGGTCACGCGCACAAGCGCGCGCGCCCTGCTCAGCCTCTCCAATAACTGCTGCACGCGCATCCCTCGCGTGCTTTAGCGCGTCATCGCGATCACTTTAGCTTTCAATGCGATCGAGATGACTTTCGCTTTCATGGCCGCGCTGCGTTACTTTTACGTCAGCGCGGCCAATGCTTGTTTTCTTAGTCACACAAGTAAACACCAATAGGGTCACCAGGCCCTGTTTCCCTTTCAACGTCTAATTTTCATGTTTGTTTTCCAAGCGAGGCAGCCTGTGCCGAGACGGTGAGCTTGCAAAGCAAACACTTCTTGGAAGCAAACAGGAGTTACTAATCTTAAACTGTAAAAAATATATATATATATATATTTCTTTGCACGTATTTAAATCGGCGAGCTAAAGCTTAGGTAACGCCGTGATTCAGTAATTACTTTGCTATGATCCAGATTTTTGCTTTTCTACACGAGTAAATACTAACTTGTGGGAACCCTGTGAATATCAGGTTTTCCGCATTTATTGGCAAAGGAGTTACTTCCAGTTTTCACAAAGTAATGTGGTATTACCGCATTGCTCTGAATAAGTGGAACTTGACAAATGTGTGTTAATATGATTTAAACACAATTAACATTTTTCCCAACGATTCTGCATGAACAATTCTTTAACATGTTCTGGTTGTATTTTGCAGCAACTGGTGTAAAATAGTCCTCATTATATGCGTCCTGGTATCTTGTGCGATAATTATCGCACACAAAAATATAATCCGACACAAATGTGTTCAGATTTTAAGGTGTATGATAAGTACAAGTTTTGCCCACACAATGGGGATAAATGGATTTTTGGGCTTGCGGCACCAAAATACACAAGTCATGGTATGTTCCAGGCATAATTTTCCAAATGTCACAGATTTAACCTCCTGAAATGTATCCTGGCGTTGTGGATGTTATCAAACCCGGTATTTACTGGGTCCTATAGAATCCCCAGAATTCATAAATCTGATATGTGGGGTCCCAGGATTATGACCGGGGCTCGCAACTCGGCCCCATGTTATGTGTTGTCTTGTAGCGAGCATATGCTAAAAGAAGTGTGATGCACTGCCGTGATGCTTCAAACTTCTGGCTGAAAAGCAAGGCGGACACTTACAAACTGTGTACACTGGCCCAAGTTGCTGGACTGTAGGTTTTGTGAAATTTAAATGATGGGAAAAATCAAGTTGATTCTAGTTCTACCTTTAAACCCGGGGCATCATCAGGAAAGAGCTATGGCAAGGAGGTCCTGTTAGCCAACCCCTTTGTTCTCATCGCCACAACTTAGTAAGTAGTATCTCTGTAGGATATTGCATAGGCTTTCAACTTTGCTCGACAAGCCCAAGGGACCCACCATTACTTTTTTTGTCACTGTTCTGAACATTTTTAGCCATGCAAGAGTTGATGTTCTTGCAGCAAGGATATTCTGCTGCATAACTAAATACTTATAAGTGCCCAAAAGCGAGACCTATTGCCTATGCCAATGCTTGTATAATTTGCTTGTAAGTCCCTCTTATATGGTATCAAGTGTAGTCCGGGCCGGTAAATTGAATGTTGTCAGTGGGCTTCAGCTTCATTGTGCTACTTAAGGCAGGAGCACTGTAAAACCTGTCTCAAGGACTACCAATTTTAGCCAAGATGTGCAGATTTAAAATTGCTAATTCTTTCTGTCAAAATGAACTCTTAGGACAGGCCTAAACCTTCCTTTGAAAGGGTGTTACTGCCCTTAAAAGCAGGGTGCCTAGTATTTAAAAGTAGGATATGTGCAAGTTTAATGTTAAATTAGTACTTCATTATTAGCACCTTGTTAGACCTGTCAGCCCTTTGGGTGGTCCCTCCTGTCATTTATTTATTTTGTCCCCTTTTTGCCCCTCATATCCCTTTATTTTTATGTCCACTGGAATTTTTGGGTGTTGACCTAGGGGTTAGGCACTCCTTGACCTTATAGTTTTTTTTTCTATCCTAGGTGCCTCTCTGACTGAAACTAATAGACCCAGAAAATGGTGGCTTCCAACTGCCACAACTGTTACCTTAGAACCCGGTGACATTGGGTATAATGAGGAGTTCCAGAACTTTCTGGTCCACCCTAGACCCTCTGGACCTGGGCTATAAATATTGGAACGTTGTGCGGCCATTTTGAGTGGAGAAAGGAGAGTCAGAGAACACACCGGGTGGAAGCCAGCTAGAGTCCAGGCTGAGGTCTGAGGAGGTGGGCGCGTGAGAGAGGACCTGACAGCCTCTGGGGGCTGCTTTTCCTTCACTGCCTGACGCCCCCCCTTGACCATAGATCTGACCTGGCGGAGCTGACACCTTACATCCTTCGTGAGGTACCTGTGAAGGGTGTCCTATCCTCCAGCAAGGAGCGCTGGACCAGAACCCAGTGAAGCTCACAAGTAAGAGTGGCAGGACCCGTCTAAATATCGGGGAGTATTCCCAAGAAGTCGGGCCCTTCTGAGGAGACAACCCCCCCCCCTAACTGCTAGACTATAGTGGCAAAGCAGTGGGATTCCCTCAGCGACTGGGATCTCTGCCGTATTTCCCCTCTCTCTTGTTGACGCCTGGAGCTCGGGCGCATCCAGCCACTCAGCTGTCTTAAACGCCTCTCATCAGAGCTTACCTCCGTACTGGGCATTGTGTGGGTTCATCGCCCCTGGGCTGTCCCGCGCTCTCGGCGTCCCTAATGACTCATCGCAGTCAGCCCGGGTCGAGCCTCTGAGGAGAATGTGCCGCGGGTGCCGTGTGAGCACTAGTCCCCCTGTCGTGAGGTTCCTCTGCGCCGGTGTTGACAGAGGAAGGGGGGGGGGGGAGAGCGCCGCCTCAGGACTGGCTTTCCGTTTGCAGAGGCTTGAGCGGAGCGGCCGGCTGGCGTTGAGGAGACGAGCGCCAGAAGTTGTGAGGCGGGGCCGGAGGAGCTGAGGGTGGAGTTGACCCTCAGTGTGGGCGTGTGGGGAAATTGCACGGAAGCCGCTGGGAAGGTGGAAATCAGAGCGCGACCTGCCTTCAGTGATCCAAAGCCTGACCGAGCTTCACGCTTAAAGTAAGCAGGGCGCTGGGCTCAGTGGGAGGGGAGGCATAGCGCTCATAGCCTCTACCGAACTCGAACTGGACAGACCCCCTGGCCCCGGAAGGAAAGGGTGAATGGTGGGCCCAGGGAAAGGAGACCAACAGGGGTACACCGTGGAGTCTTCCTGACTACGCAGGTTCTGAGGGCTGAGGAACTTTCTCTGGCTGACTGCTGCTGTCTGGAACTGGCATGATGGTTGGTAACCCCTTCCATGCTGATGACGAGCTCAGCTCGTCATGGAGTGCCCATTCATTTCAATGGAAATTACATTGAAATCGTTGGACATGCCTTAGCATCCAAGTGGTTAAGGAAGAGAAGAGCTAGGCTTATCTAACTGTGTGAATCATAATACACTGTCAAGTTAACCCTTGAGCTGCCCTCATTTAGTGAATGAATTGCACGGATGACTACATGCTAACGCTTCTAGGCATTCTTCTGCTTATTATTTACTGCATATAACTGCTTGGTTTTCTAATGTGTGAATTGTTACAGAACTGCTTATACAGACTATGGCTCCCATTTTTGTATGGAAATAAGTCTCTGATGGAAATGGATTTTCACAGTTACCTCTCATATTAATGCTATATCAAAACGAGGTCTGCTTTAATAAGGAAATCAAATGACATGATATGCTGTTATGATTAGAAGTGATCCAATAGTAACGTCTAAAAATGTTAATTTAATGACTTGAGAAGCAATTGAGAACCTAATTAAAAGAGAACCTATTAACTGCATATTTTTATAAAACAGCCCGTATTTTTCTAAAACTGGTGTAGTGTCTTTATTTTTGAGTGGATGGACGTTATGTTACTGAAGGGTGTGACGCAAACTTTACACATGTGCCTTTGGGATAGGCCGTCCTACTTTGTGCCAAGCTACCCTATGTAGACTGATAACCCCAGGTCCAACATAATTGGTGGCAGCGGTGGGATTTGAACTGCGTTTGCGTCCACTCTAAAGTAACAAAGTGTACTCCACAGGCCTACACCTGGAGTTTTCTCCTGGCGGACTCCCTAATTATAATTTTGTTTTTCCAAATTTACTCCTGGTGGTGGGTGGAGGAAGCGTCTAGTTACCCTCTGAAATTATTCCTTCTAAGTGGCTGTCCCGCACTCTTTGTGGCACAATGGAATTCGCACTGGAGGAGTTAGAAACCTATAATATGGCTCAACTCTGTGAATTTTGTCAAAATATGGGAGTGTTCTTCAAGCGTGGTGCCAAGAAGGGGGAGCTTCAAACCAGCTTGAGGGCGTGGGTGGCAGCCCACCCAGATGGGAAGGAGGAGGAGGAAACAGACTGGGAAACTGTCATCGGGGTAGATGTGCTGTTCCAATCTGAGAGGGAGAACTTACTGACAGGTCCCAGAACACTCTCAAGAGAGGGCAGCAGTGTCTCCGCGAGAAGCTTGACTGAAGCCGAACTAGCGGACAGGAGGGAAAAAAGACAGCTAAAGTGGGAGTTAGCCAAGTTGGAAAAGGAGAAAGAGGAGCAGAGGATGGCTCACGAGTTGAAACTCAGAGAGTTAGATCTCAAGGCCCTACAGGCAGGGACTCCCAGTTCTCCAAATGGTGGCAGCGAATAAAAGGATGTGACCAGGGAACCCAGACCTTACCTACCTAAGGATGTAGTCGCCAGCTACAGTACAGGGGATGACATCGCCAAGTGGCTGGCCGCCTATGAGGTCTCGTTAAGAGCCCATGGGATCCTGGAAAAACACTGGGGGGTGGCTTGTAGAAATACATGCCTCCTGCAGGGAGGGATACACTTTTAGCTCTAGACCAGGAAGAGCAGACCCACTACCCCACCATGAAAGTGGCGCTGATCAAGAAGTTTGGACTGACTCCAGAAAAATACCGTCAAAAGTTTAGGGGTAGTCACAAACTAGGCACACAGAATTGGGTGGATTTCCTGGACTACGCAAAGAAGGCATTAGAGGGCTGGGTGCAAGGCAGCGAGGTGGGGGACTATGAGGGGTTATATGACCTTATACTCAAGGAGCACCTACTCGAGAAATGTTTTCCCGAGCTGCGTCAACACCTGGTGGACAGCAAGCTAACCAACCCCCGGAAGCTTGCAGAGGAGGCGGACAACTGGGCAAGTACCCGGGTGTCCTCAAAGGGGACTGGAGGGGATTCCCAAAGGGTCGGACAGGGCGCCCCCCAGAAGAAAGAGGGGGGAGATAAAAAGAGGGAGTTCTCCAAAGGCCCCCAAAACAGTTTCCAGGGAAAGGGAACAGGATTCACCCCTAAGGCTAATCCGCCCAGAAACCCTCATCCTGGCCAAAGTCAGCAGCCAAGGGTTGGCCACTGCTTTGAGTGTGGTGGTGTTGGACATTAGAAGGGACCACCCCCTCCCACCGGAGGAAAAGCCCCGGGAGTAGCTAGTGTAGTGCTCGGGGAGGAGTTGCCCTTAGATAAGGGGGGTGAGTGGGCGGGTGTCACCTTGGTGTCCCTGGGAGATCGGGAGATGGTTCCTAAGATCCAGGTGCCCTCAAATACTGTAAAGTATGGGCAGTGGGTCACCATCAATGGCCAAAGAGGCGAAGCTCTGAGAGACACAGGAGCCAGTATGACTATGGTAAGGAGTCAACTGGTGTCTCCAGAGCAGGTGATTCCACATGTACTCCGCCGCGATGGCTGACGGCAGATTGGGCCACTACCCTGTGGCCGAGGTTCCCTTTGAGTGGGAAGGGCAGTCACTTCGAGTTGCCGTAAGCCCTGCCGTGCCAGTCGATTGTCTGTTGGGAAATGACATGGAGCACAATGCTTGGAAGGAGGTGGAATACCGGACTCATTCGGAGATGCTGGGTACACCTGACTGGGCCTGTGCAAGCACAAGGTCTGCGACTACCCGGAGAGGGAGTTCGCCTGGGCTGGAGCCTGGAACAATGGCCCAGCCCGCTGCCAAAAAGGGAAAGACCCGAAGACTGGAAAAGCCTGCTTCGGCTTCCACGCCCCATGAGACAGATCGGCCACATGCGGTGGTGGGCCAGGAGTCCGTGGAGGGGGAAGTAGTCTCCCTGGAGGACTTACCTATCCCTGCTGAGTGGCATGTGGAAGGAGGGCCTACCAGGGAGGAGTTGTGTAAGGGCCAGAAGGAGTGCCCTACCCTTGAGGGACTGAGGCGACAGGCCGAAGCCCAGGCAGCAGGGAACGTTGCAGGGCACTACCATATTTACTGGGAGGACGGACTCCTCTACAGTGAACCCAAGGTACCTTTGCCCGGTTCATCACGGGCCTTGGTAGTCCCACAACGATACCGAGCCTTTCTTCTAGAATTGGCTCATGAAATTCCCTTGGCAGGACACTTAGGACAGGACAAGACCTTTGCCCGGCTTGTCCCCCACTTTTACTGGCCTCAGATGAAACTGGCATCCGACACATACTGTCGGACGTGTGTATCCTGTCAAGCCAGTGGGAAGACAGGGGTGAAGCTGAAGGCTCCCCTGGAACCACTTCCTGTCGTTAGCACCCCCTTTGAAAGGGTGGGCATCGACATTGTGGGGCCATTGGATCCACCCACTACAGCTGGTCACAGGTTTATCCTGGTTCTGGTGGATCACGCCACGCGGTACCCAGAGGCAATTCCTCTGAGGACTGTCACTGCACCTGTAGTGGCTAGGGCCCTGATGGAGATCTTTACCCAAGTGGGTTTCCCCAAGGAAGTTGTGTCCGACAGGGGGACCAACTTCATGTCAGCGTACATGCGGGCTATGTGGAAAGAGTGTGGAGTTACCTACCGGTTTACCACTCCTTATCACCCACAGACCAATGATCTGGTGGAAAGGTTCAACAAGACCTTGAAAGGCATGATAAGAAATCTGCCTGAGAGCCTGCGGAGGAAATGGGACGTCGTCCTACCCTGTTTGCTGTTTTCCTACAGGGAAGTGCCACAGAAAGGAGTGGGCTTCAGCCCCTTCGAGCTTCTGTATGGGCATCCTGTGCGTGGACCTCTCAGCCTGGTGAAGGATGGATGGGAAAAGTCTCCCAGAAAGCTTCCCCAGGATGTGGTGAGCTACATGCTGGCCATCCGGAGCCAAATGGCAAAGTTGTGGAAGCAAGCTTCTGACAACTTGGAAGCCAGTCAAGCAGTAATGAGAGTGGTATGACCACAATGCTCACCCTGTGGAGTTGGAGCCTGGCCAGAAAGTGTGGGTGATGGAACCTGGAGAGCTAAGTGCCCTCCAAGATCGCTGGACAGGCCCCTTGAGGTGAAGGAGAAGAAGGGTAAGGCCACCTACCTGGTGGACCTTAAGACCCCTCGACAGCCCCTACAGGTGCTGCATGCTAACCGCCTCAAACCCCACCATGAGAGGCCCGAGGTCATCTTGATGATGGTGACTGATGGAGCAGAGGAAGCAGAAAGCGAGCCTCTCCCTGATCTCTTTTCGTCTCAGGAAAAGGATGGGTCGGTGGACGGAGTGATTCTTTCCCCATCCCTTACTCCTGAGCAGCGAGAGGACTGCCGCCAGGTCTTGGAGCAGTACTCCTCGCTGTTCTCCCTTGTTCCGGGAAGGACCCACCTGTGTACCCATGATGTGGACACAGGAGACAGCCCACCAGTGAAGTCTAAGACCTACCGGCTGTCAGACAAGGTGAAGGCCAGCATCCACGGTGAGGTTACCAAGATGCTGGAGCTGGGAGTCATTGAACCTTCTAGTAGCCCCTGGTCCAGTCCGGTGGTTCTAGTACCAAAAGCTGTCCCACCAGGTACCACTCCAGAACTGAGGTTCTGTGTGGATTACCGGGGACTGAACTCAGTGACTAAGACTGATGCACATCCGATCCCTAAGGCGGATGAACTTATTGACCGGCTGGGAGCTGCCCAATACCTGAGTACCTTTGACCTTACTTCAGGGTACTGGCAGATCTCCCTTACAGATGGAGCAAAGGAGAGGTCAGCCTTCTCCACGCCTGAGGGCCACTACCAGTTCTGTGTGATGCCCTTTGGGCTCAAGAACGCCCCTGCCACTTTTCAGCGGCTGGTGAACCAGGTCCTTTCTGGAATGGAGGCTTTCTCCGGTGCTTACCTGGATGAGATTGCTGTCTTTAGCAGCAGTTGGAAGGACCATTTGTGTCACCTACAAGCTGTTCTCCAGGCCCTGAAACAGGCTGGCTTGACAATCAAAGCCAGTAAATGTCAGATCGGGCAGGGGTCGGTTGTGTACCTAGGCCACTTGGTGGGCAGGGGAGCGGTGCAGCCCCTCCAGGCAAAGATTGAGGCAATCATGGCCTGGGAACCCCCAATACCCAAACTGAGGTACGAGCCTTCCTGGGCCTCACAGGTTACCACCGTCGCTTTGTGAAGGGGTATGGCACTATTGTAGCGCCCCTCACTGAGCTCACATCCAAGAAACAACCGCGACGGGTAGTCTGGACAGAGGCTTGTCAGCAAGCCTTTGAGAAGCTGAAACAAGCAATGTGTGCAGCACCGGTCCTGAGGGCCCCAGATTTCTCCAAGGAGTTCATCGACCAGACAGATGCATCAGAGCATGGCATTCAGAGCATGGCATTGGGGCAGTGTTATTGCAACTAAATGAAGAGGGTCTGGATCAACCTGTTGTCTTTCTATCTAGGAGACTGCTTCCCCGGGAACAGAAGTGGAGTGCAATTGAGCGGGAAGCCTTTGCAGTGGTATGGGCTCTGAAGAGGTTGCGGCCATACCTGTTTGGCTCGCACTTCATGCTTCAGACCGACCACCGACCCCTTCAATGGCTGATGCAAATGAAGGGAGAAAATCCCAAGCTGTTGAGATGGTCCATCTCCCTACAGGGAATGGACTTCCGGGTGGAACATCGGCCTGGAGTGGACCACGCCAATGCAGACGGTCTCTCTAGGTATTTCCGCCTTAGTGATGAGGACTCCGAAGGGGTTGGGTAGCTCTCCCCACTTTCAGCTGGGGGGGGAGGGGGGCGCGTGTTAGACCTATCAGCCCTTTGGGTGGTACCTCCTGTCATTTATTTATTTTGTCCCTTTTTTGCCCCTCATATCCCTTTATTTTTATGTCCACTGGAATTTTTGGGTGTTGACCTAGGGGTTAGGCACTCCTTGACCTTATAGTTTTTTTTCTATCCGAGGTGCCTCTCTGACTGAAACTAATAGACCCAGAAAATGGTGGCTTCCAACTGCCACAACTGTTACCTTAGAACCTGGTGCCATTGGGTATAATGAGGAGTTCCAGAACTTTCTGGTCAACCCTAGACCCTCTGAACCTGGGCTATAAATATTGGAACGCTGTGCGGCCATTTTGAGTGGAGAAAGGAGAGTCAGAGAACAGACCGGGTGAGAGCCAGCTAGAGTCCAGTCTGAGGAGGTGGGCGCGTGAGAGAGGACCTGACAGCCTCTGGGGGCTGCTTTTCCTTCACTGCCTGACGCCCCCCCTTGACCATAGATCTGACCTGGCGGAGCTGACACCTTACATCCTTCGTGAGGTACCTGTGAAGGGTGTCCTATCCTCTAGCAAGGAGCGCTGGACCAGAACCCAGTGAAGCTCACAGAGTGGCAGGACCCATCTAAATATCGGGGAGTATTCCCAAGAAGTCAGGCCCTTCCGAGGAGACAACCCCCCCCCCCCCCTAACTGTTAGACTATAGTGGCAAAGCAGTGGGGTTCCCTCAGCGACTGGGATCTCTGCCGTATTTCCCCTCTCTCTTGTTGACGCCTGGAGCTCTGGCGCATCCAGCCACTCAGCTGTCTTAAACGCCTCTCATCAGAGCTTACCTCCGTACTGGGCATTGTGTGGGTTAATCGCCCCTGGGCTGTCCCGCGCTCTCGGCGTCCCTAATGACTCATCGCAGTCAGCCCGGGTCGAGCCTCTGAGGAGAACGTGCCGCGGGTGCCGTGTGAGCACTAGTCCCCCTGTCGTGAGGTTCCTCTGGGCCGGTGTTGACAGGGGGGGAGCGCCGCCTCAGGACTGGCTTTCCGTTTGCAGAGGCTTGAGCGGAGCGGCCGGCCGATGTTGAGGAGACAAGCGCCGGAAGGTGTGAGGCGGGGCCGGAGGAGCCGAGGGAGGAGTTGACCCTCAGTGTGGGCGTGTGGGGAAATTGCACGGAAGCCGCTGGGAAGGCGGAAATCAGAGCGCGACCTGCCTTCAGTGATCCAAGTAACGGCAGTCATCGAGGAGCTCTGATCCCTTGTGCACCTGACAAAGCCTGACCGAGCTTCACGCTTAAAGTAAGCAGGGCGCTGGGCTCAGTGGGAGGGGAGGCATAGCGCTCATAGCCTCTACCGAACTCGAACTGGACAGACCCCCTGGCCCCGGAAGGAAAGGGTGAATGGTGGGCCCAGGGAAAGGAGACCAACAGGGGTACACCGTGGAGTCTTCCTGACTACGCAGGTTCTGAGGGCTGAGGAACTGTCACTGGCTGACTGCTGCTGTCTGGAACTGGCATGATGGTTGGTTTAAGGAAGAGAAGAGCTAGGCTTATCTAACTGTGTGAATCATAATACACTATCAAGTTAACCCTTGAGCTGCCCTCATTTAGTGAATGAATTGCACTGATGACTACATGCTAACGCTTCTAGGCATTCTTCTGCTTATTATTTAATGCATATAATTGCTTGGTTTTCTAATGTGTGAATTGTTACAGTACTGCTTATACAGACTATGGCTCCCATTTTTGTATGGAAATAAGTCTCTGATGGAAATGGATTTTCACAGTTACCTCTCATATTAATGCTATGTCAAAACGAGGTCTGCTTTAATAAGGAAATCAAATGACATGATATGCTGTTATGATTAGAAGTGATCCAATAGTAATGTCTAAAAATGTTAATTTAATGACTTGAGAAGCAATTGAGAACCTAATTAAAAGAGAACCTATTAACTGCATATTTTTATAAAACAGCCCGTATTTTTCTAAAACTGGTGTAGTGTCTTTATTTTTGAGTGGATGGACGTTATGTTACTGAAGGGTGTGACGCAAACTTTACACATGTGCCTTTGGGATAGGCCTTCCTACTTTGTGCCAAGCTACCCTATGTAGACTGGTAACCCCAGGTCCAACACACCTCAAAGCTATTTTCATTGTAGCAAGTCTAGCTTCAGGAAACACTGTGATGCAATATTAAAAACCAATACTGCATCTTGGGAATGGAACTAGCTAGAAAACAACTATTTTGCATACTTATTAAAAATCCAAATACATTGTGAAGTTAGATTTTGGTTCTGAATATTAATGACAAGTAATGTAATTACCTGTCTGAAGTCCCTGGAAGATAACTCTGTTTTGCTTTATCCCTTCTGCTAGCCAATAATTAACATTTCAGGGGGTGTGAACTTGCTCCCAAGGGCAAAGCAGTAGGCTGACTTGAATGGTCAGATATTACCCCACTGAACCTAATAGAATATGCAAGGGGACTGGGGGGATCCTTTATGACATTCAATTGTCAAATCCTGCTTGAATATAATTTCCTGCTTGACACTTCTGCTGGGGCTTTTCATATGACACTTGAGGTGCACCTCAAAGAGGCCTCCCCTGTCACAGGCAAATGTTAGCTGACACTTAGGCAGGGGCTGTCTGTTGTCTCTCCAGACAGGCCTGCCCCAATTACAGTGGGCCTCTTCTTTCCCAACAAAATATTATTGATTTTCAAATAACAAAAGCCAGAACAAGGCCCGGAAGTCCGTAATTAGGATGCAATATGTATAACAATATTTTGGGGCCTCCTAATCTGCTCACCGTCGTTCACCCAAACCTGGTTCCTTTGCTGAATGTACTTTCCTCTGTGAAGATAATAATGCATTATCTTTAGCATATTAGTCTGGCTGTTATCCATTATCCATTTCCCTTTTCTAGGTAGTGAGTTGGAGAGACCGTAGTAGAGATTTGAGGCCACCATACACAAAGTTCTTCTCTTACAAATATTTCACCAGTGGTTGCCACATCTCTTCATATATCTCTTATATTTGTTAAGCCACCAGTTTAATTTTTCTGTGGCCAATAGTGCCCAGAGCTTACCTACCCATTCTTGTATAATTGGAATAATGGGAGATTTCTATTTGGGTGCAATTAATTGTTTTGATGGCAAAGTAACATTTATCAGTCTCCAATATACCTCATGTAGGTGTCTGATCTGAGTTAGTCTCTTGTCAAGTATAATAGTAGCAGTGGATATCCCACCACCCTCTTAAAATGGCTGACGGTTTCTTTACAAATAGTGTTAGTCTGGGGCAAGCCCACCATACATGCAACAAATCTCCCACTTGCCCATACAGTTGCCAACAAAGTCTGTCTGTCTTACCAGACATGTTTCAGTTTTACTGGAGTGACATGCCAGCCCATCTTGGTTTTGTATAACAGTTCTCTGTTCTGCACACTTTAACAGAATGAAGGGATGTCAGTCCAAAGCTTTTGCCATTGGTTTAGCAAAATGTGGGTTCCCCACGCATCCGCCCACTTCCCTGTATAAGTTCACTCCAGGCCGATGTCCACATCTGTTAAACTGTTGGAAATTTGATATAAAGTCTTTGGTCCCCTCATACATGGTGAAAAGTTTCTCCCAGGATGTTAATGGTCTAATTGCTGCTTATCCAGTATTGGGGTATCTGTCATAGATTCACATGCCTGAATCATTCCCTGTTGCTGAGGCGGGAGTCCCACAGTAAATACAAAAGTAGTGCCAAAAGTAAATAATGTTAGTAGGCTAAAAGAAAAAAGCCTAAGGCCTAAATCTTAGTAGCCTATCTACATCATTATAGTAAATGAACCAAATATTGGTTCCAACCAATCAGCTACCAGCACCCTCTAGAACCTTCTCAGCAGAGGCAGTTCTCTTCAGATTTTCACCGCACGTCGTGTGGAAGGGAGTCTCCCTGAGTGCCACTTAGTTCTTCTACCTTTTCTTCAGAATGTCTGACAGGAAAGCTCTTTTCAAGCCCTGCAGGACCTGTGATGAGAAGAGGGTCCATGTGGATGACCAACATAATGACTGCATTTATTGCCTTTATCCCAAGCATGAGGCAAAATATTGCAAGATCTGCTGTACCTTCCCTACCAAGACCCTTAGGGATAGAGAGGCAAGACTGCTTTTATGGCTCAAATCTTCTTCGGCTGAAGAGGATGACAGAGCTTCTACTTAAAGCAAAAGAGCCAGATCCCATGACAACTCTTCAAGTGAGGGAAGAAAACACCTTAAATCTTCCCATGATGTTTCTGACCTTTCACAGAGGTCACCAAAACTCTCCTCTGGGTCAACGCTGTCTCCATCATCTACAGCAGGCAAGGAATCAAAAAAGGCATCTACTTCAAAAACTGTAAGTAAAAGCCATATTAAATCAGTCACGGTGACTACTTCGTCGACTATCTCTGTGACAACTTCTTCTGCCTCATCATCTACGGCTACTATCTCTACTACAGCCATTAAATCGCCTATTCTGTCTATAAAAATCTCTATCTCTACCAAGAAACCAGTTCTTGAGGAGTCGTTGACGAGAAAATCGAAATCACCGTCGACTACCATATCGACGTAGAGTTCTTCAACAGTGCAGTCGACGAAGACGACCGTTCCGTCGTCGATGACAACATTGAAGAGCCTGTTGACGACGAGCCCGTCTATGAGAAGCCCGTCGATGATGATCCCGTCGACGCAGAGCCCGTCGACACAGAGCCCGTCGACGAAGGATTTACCTATTAAATCTACAGTTTCTGCTGGATTAGCTTTACCTGCGCAGTCCACGCCTAGATCATCTGGTCTTTACCAACTTAAAACTTTTCAAAGACAGCGGGATTACACTAAGGTTTCACCACTTATGCCTTCACATCTCCTAGACACTTACGTTGAGGATGACGACAAAGAGGATGAAGGACCTTTTGGTACAGCTCACCATCCTTCTGATTTAAACATCAAGTGTCAGGATGACGACGAAGATGACGTCTACCAAGATCAATATTACCAGGAAGACATTATTGGTTTGAGGCATGTGGGCTTCTGAATTCAAATCTGTGCATAGATCGCCGCCTAGTGTTGGGTCCGGATGATTGCACATTGTTGTCCTGGAAGAGTCTTTGAAGTATCACGAGATAGGTGGCTCCTCCCTCGGACTACAGTGCGCATGGGCATCCTCTCCATCCCCAGATTGTTTTTCTCCGCCATTGGGTTCGGATGTACTTTCCTACTCTCCAAGTTTGGAATTAAGAAAAACTTTTGAAAAGGCCAAAAGGCCTTCGGATCCGTCGGTATTGTTCAGCGTTCGGTGCCGATACACTTTTTACAACTTTGTTGCACTCCGGTCGTCGAATCGGGCCGTGAGGCCTTCTCGACACCACGTGGACCGACCGTTGATGGAACGAAGTTCATTCAAGTACTGCCCGCAGTGCAACTCGAAATTCCCGCACACAGACAAGCATCCAGTGTGCAATAAATGCCTATCTCCAGATCACAATGAAGATAGTTGCCTAGCCTGTACCCAGTTCCGATCGAAAAAGACTATTCGGAATCGACAGGCGGCGAGGCAAGAAATGCAACGGTTGGCGCCTGAGCCCGATAACATCTTCGACGATCAGGAAGAACTAGCGAGCGCCGAAGACTCAGATCAAGACGAAAGACAATACTCGGAGCCCGACTCCGAATATTACCTCGAAGAGGGAGAACTAATCGTCGATCTCGAGGAATATGATCAGGACATTGTTGCAGTTGAAGACGACTCCGATGACGACGAGGGGCGAACCGTGAGTACACCGCCCCATATAGACACTACACCTCTATCAGAGACTCGGGTCAAGGCATCGCCAGCAGGCCTTAGCCGAGATCAATATCCTCATTCTACAGCCCCGCCATACCGCCCGGCTAAGAACATACCAAAAGAGCCCTCTGAGACAGAACATATGACATCGGTTCCATCGAAACCGAAACTAGTCGACAATACAGTCTTCGGACCGAATTACATCGAACCGAAGGTAACTAAGCCGAAAGACGTCGACCCGAAGGACACAGTAACAATACAACCTTCGAAACCAAAGACCGTCGAGTCGACATCGAAGACCAAAGTAGTCGAGTCGAGCTCGAAGTCGAAGGCCGTCGAGTCAACCTCGAAGCCAAAACACGTCGATTTGACACAAAAACAAAAGCACGTCGAATCGACCCCCAAGAAGCACGTCGAATCGAGTAAAACAGCCTCCGGTATCGACAAGGGGAAAAACACGGTCCCGAGAGCACAAGGCCTACGCCCAAAGCTACCGTCGAACCGAAAGCGAAACCAAAGGTGGACGAAAGAAAATCGGTCGAGCCGAAGCCCATCGAACCGAAAAAAGGCGTCAACCCAAAACCGTAGGCTCCAAAAAAAACTAAAGGCACTGTCGAACCGACAAAACCGCTCGGTCTGAAACAGGTGGTGAAGCCAGCCAAAGACGTTCAACCGACAAAACCTGTCGAAAAACAGCCTAAACCGATCCAACCACCAAAACCGATCGATTCCACAAAAAGCATCGACCCAAAGAGACAAAAACCAAAGGTTACAGCACCAAAACCAAGGACTGTGGAAGAGGAGCTTATTCACCCAGATCCCTCCACAGAAGACCAGTCAAAACTCTATATTGACCCAAAGACTGGTAAAGTGACTGTTTATACCAAAAAGAAAAGACCTCTGCCAACTGAAGACCTTTCCAGAATCCCCCTAAAGAAAAAGAGAGACTGTGCTACCTCTCCCATATTCTTTGAACCTATCAGTCCAGTTATGCCTACTACTCCTTATGCCCCAACCTCACCTGCACGCCCTGACTACAACCCAGATGAAGATCAGGACGCGGATGTAGGGTTTGGTTTTCCACAAAACCCACTTGCAGAGCCAAACACACAGCCATGGCGTGGAGGAGGAGAACCAGACACTGAAGGGATTCTGCCCATTACAGACCCTGCAGTATACCCCACTAAGCCATCACCCACAGAGGATACAATAGCATTTAATTCACTACTGGATAGAGCAGTAACCTACCACAATGTAGATATGTACTCTGATGCTATTGAGGAAGCCTTCCTCTTTGATACACTAACAACATCTGAGAGACACGTCAAAACACTCCCAATGTTAAAAGGGGTATTAAAACATGCAAGTGACATTTTTAAGGACACTGCTAGAGCACGGGTCATAAACCCTAGAATTGATAAAAAGTATAGGGCTGCACCTATAGATCCTACATACAGCAAAGGGCAGCTACCCCTAGATTCCTTAGTGGTCTCCAACGCACGTAAGCGTGCAAACTCCCAGACTACTGGAGAAGCCGCTCCACCAGACAAGGAGTCTAAAATCTTTGAGGCATCAGGCAACAGAGTGGCGGCTCAGGCAGCAAACTCATGGAGAATAGCCAATACCCAGGCCTTGCTGGCCAGATATGATAGGGCGCACTTCGACAGTTTGGAAGAAATTCTCCAACACTTACCTGATCCCTACAAACAGCAGGCAGATGAACTTATACAAGAGGGAAAGCTCATCACCAATGCCTCAATTAAATGTGCCCTAGACGGGGCAGACACAGCTGCCAGATCCATCAATACAAGCGTGCTGCTAAGGCGACATGCATGGCTTTGCATATCAGGCTTTAAAAATGAAGTCCAATCAACAATTCTTAATCAGCCAATCAACACTGACTTTTTATTTGGTCCAGCAGTTGATTCAATTCTGGACAAAATGAAAAAGGATGCAGAAACTGCAAAGTCTATGGGAGCTCTTCAGACCCAACAACACCGGGGCTCCTTTCGTCGCTCCAATTATAAAGGAGGAGCGCGAGGGACATCACAGCAATCCTCCAACTACAAAAGTAACACACAATCCACATATACCAAAAACACCAGCAGGGGTGGATATCGAGGAAACAATACTAAGGGAAGAGGTCGTGGAGGCAATGCAAATAGGTCCTCCACTAACACCAAGCAGTGACTTCTTGGCACTACCCCCAGACCACATAACACTAGTCGGGGGAAGAATACAACAATTTCTGCCAGTCTGGTTAAATATCACCACAGACAAGTGGGTCAGGCAAATTATCCAACATGGCTATTGCCTCGAACTCACCTCCACACCACCCAACATACCACCCGTGCACCGTCCAATGTCACAGGAACATATAAAGCTACTACAGCAAGAGGTCATCAGTATGCTGCAAAAGGGGGCCATAGAACCAGTCCCACTACACCATCAAGGAACAGGAGTATACTCCCTATACTTCCTTATTCCAAAAAAGGACGGGTCTCTCAGGCCAATATTGGACCTCAGGCCCCTCAACCTGTACATTTTGTCGGAGCATTTCCACATGCTCACTCTCCAGCGAGTCTTACCATTGCTTCGCCAGGGAGACTTCCTAGCAACCTTGGACCTCAAAGATGCACACTTTCATATACCAATACACCCTGCTCACAGAAAGTATTTGAGGTTCACCATTCAAGGACAACACTACCAGTTCAAGGTCCTACCATTTGGGGTGACAACAGCTCCAAGAGTGTTCACCAAATGTCTAGCTACAGTGGCATCACATCTCAGAAGGCAACACATCCATGTGTACCCTTATCTGGACGACTGGCTAATACACGCGCCAACAGCCCAGCAATGTGCCGACCACATGTCAAAGACCATACATCTCCCGCACAGTTTAGGATTCTCACTAAACTACCCAAAATCACATCTACAACCCTCCCACGTCCAACAGTACCTGGGAGCAACAATAGATACACTGGCAGCAAAAGCATATCCCAACACAACACGGGTCGAGGGAATGCAAGTGTTGATACAAAAGTTCAGACCCCAACACTCATTACCAGCTCGAGTGTTTATGCAACTAATAGGCATGATGGCCTTGTGCATATTCATAGTCCCTCATGCCAGAGTACATATGCGTCCGCTACAAGAATGCCTAGCAAGGCAGTGGAACCAGGCTCACAGGCAATTGAAGGACCTAGTGTTGGTGACCAGTCGGGCATACAACTCTCTGCATTGGTGGAATCCACAAAACCTTTGCAAAGGACGACTGTTCCAAGAGCCTGTCCCACAAATAGTCCTGACCGCAGACGCATCCCTAGTAGGATGGGGAGCCCATGTCCTACACTACACAGTACAGAGACTCTGGACTGTACAGCAAACGAAAATGCATATCAACCTTCTGGAGTTGATGGACATCTTTCTAGCCCTAAAAGCTTTCACGACACACTTATGCAACAAAGCTGTGTTGATCCGGACGGACAACATGACAGCTATGTATTACATTCAAAAACAGGGAGGAACACACTCACCACAGCTGTCGCACCTAGCTCAAGCAATGTGTAAATGGGCCATTAAGAGGAAAATTTTTCTCATGTTAGAACACCTCCCAGGCAAGGACAATCAAGTTGCCGACCTACTAAGCAGGCACAGCCAACAGATGCACGAATGGGAAATTCACCCCAAAGTGCTCCAACCATTCTTCCGGAAGAGGGGACCCCCGGAGATAGACCTGTTTGCCACAAGCGAAAACGCAAAATGCCAGTACTTTGCCGCCAGGTTCCCACATCCGCAGTCGCAGGGCAATGCGATCTGGATGAACTGGTCAGGCAAATTTGCGTACACTTTTCCCCCAGCTCCATTAATACCGCTAGTGGCACGCAAAATGGCGCCAACATTCTCTGACGCTAATCCTAGTTGCTCCCACGTGGGCGAGGCAACCATGGTACACAACGTTCCTAGAACTGTCAGTGGTGCCTCATCAAAGACTGCGACTCACACCCAGTCTTCAAACTCAGAACCATGGTGAAATCCAACACCCAGATCTGCAACAGCTGAACCTGGCGATCTGGCTCCTGAAATCCTAGAGTTTGGATACCTCAACTTGCCTCCCGATTGCATGAATATTATCAAAGAGGCAAGAAAAACCACTACCAGAGCATGTTGTGCAGCAAAGTGGAAACGTTTCGTCATTTACTGTAATAACAATGACATTAACCCACTTGATGCTTCCACTCAAAACATCATTTGCTACCTATTGCACCTACAACGTTGCAATTTAGCCTATTCATCCATCAGGATACATCTAGCTGCGTTAGCAGCATATCTGCAAAACAGGCAACACCTTTCACTATTTAGGGTGCCAGCAATTAAAGCGTTTATGGAAGGACTTAAACGCGTAATTCCTCCAAGGCACCCACCTTCACCAGTCTGGAATCTAAACATTGTTTTAACCAGACTAATGGGACCACCTTTTGAACCACTACACTCATGCGAAATACAATTTCTTACTTGGAAGGTGGCTTTCCTCATTGCCATTACTTCTCTTCGAAGAGTTAGCGAGCTGCAAGCCCTAACTATTCAAGAGCCATTCATTCAAGTACATGCAAATAGAGTAGTTCTTAGAACAAACCCTAAATTAATGCCAAAGGTAGTATCCCATTTCCATATAAATCAAACTATAGAACTGCCAGTGTTCTTTCAGAACCCACAGACAGTAGCCGAGAGGGCCTTGCATACCCTAGATGTCAAGAGATCTCTGCTATATTACATAGACAGAACTAAGACATTTCGGAAAACAAAACAATTGTTTGTTGCCTTCTCACCACAACACAAGGGTAACCCTATTTCAAAATCAGGTATAGCCAGATGGATAGTTAAGTGCATCCAGATATGTTATTTAAAAGCAAACGCACCTTAACAGTCCCCCCTAGGGCGCATTCCACACGCAAGCCAGGGGCATCCATGGCTTTCCTGGGAAACATTCCTTTACACGAGATTTGTAGAGCAGCCACTTGGTCAACCACACATACATTTACAAAACACTTGTGTAGATGTACATTCCACACGCAAGCTAGGGGCATCCATGGCTTTCCTGGGAAACATTCCTTTACACGAGGTTTGTAGAGCAGCCACTTGGTCAACCACACATACATTTACAAAACACTATTGTGTAGATGTACATTCCAAACAGCAAGCTGCTGTAGGTCAGGCTGTTCTCAAAACTCTTTTCCAGACTGCTGCAGCTGACACAGGTAGCCACCGCTAAGGGAGATACTGCTATACATTCTATGCACAGATATGAATTCAGCAGCCCACATGCCTCGAACGGAATATGCTACTTACCAGTATGCATCTGTTCTTGGCATGTAGGGCTGCTGACATTCATATCGCCCACCCACCTCCCCGGTCGCAGCTGTAGCATTCACTCTTTGCATGGACATCTCTTACTGTACTATACTCCATCTCTGCCACAATGGCGAAAAACAATCTGGGGATGGAGAGGATGCCCATGCGCACTGTAGTCCGAGGGAGGAGCCACCTATCTCGTGATACTTCGAAGACTCTTCCAGGACAACAATGTGCAATCATTTGGACCCAACACTAGGCGGCGATCTATGCACAGATATGAATGTCAGCAGCCCTACATGCCAAGAACAGATGCATACTGGTAAGTAGCATATTCCTTCCACATCATAGATTCCATCACAGGGAAGTATGCCAGAGGGAAATGAGTCACCTACCTTCAACGCTAAGAGGATGAAGGACCTTTTGGTACAGCTAACCATCCTTCTGATTTAAACATCAAGTGTCAGGATGACGACAAAGAGGACGTCTTCCAAGATCAATATTTTTTTTTTTTTTTTTTTTGAAGTTCAACACTGCTTTATTGTGTATGATGATAAAGAGCACACAGCTTTTCGCGCCTACAACCCGGAGGCCGGCAGCGTATTTATAATAAGTAGAACACAGCCTTGTAGCCGGCATCCCTGAGGCTCGGCGGCGTGACATATTTTTGATCGAAGGATAAAGCTCAGCCGGAGTTGCAGGGCACTGGAAGGATGAGCAGCAGCAGAACAGCGTTTTCAAAGGTAACGTTCAGAGTCATAACAGTAAAAAAGAACTCCCCAACCGTGAAAAAACACAGAGGCATTTCAGACATCTTTGGAAAACAGAAGGTATCAAATCAGTGAGGCATCCCTGAGAGGCAGAGCTGTGCATGTCACAGTAGTAGCAATATGGTACTTTCAACAATCAAACCATCGTGGCTGTCTACAGCAACAGGCGAAGTGGCGTGAGATGTGATGTGGTGCACTAGAGTAGGAATGTGAGGACGTGTCTATTGCGTTGTATGGGAGCCCGCTCTAACAGGGGGGGGGGGGCAGTCGCCATCAGGAGGAGGGCTTCCAGTGTCGGGCACCGTGTGGTGTACGAGAGGCAAGCCAATGCATCCCAGCCCGGGGACAACAGGTCACGGCCAACACTGTCTACAAGGAGTGGTGGGTGTAGGGTCCGGATCGATGGTCAGCGTCAGGGCCATAAGGTACGCCGTCAGACAACACCAGGGCTCCCATCAGGCGTGCCCACATCTGACCGTGTTAGGAGATAGCCCACCAGGGGACCCCATATGTCTCTGGGCCGACTGGATATAGGTAATAGTTAGGCGAACGTGGTTTATTGGTCCTGACAATGGGTCAACTCTGCTAGCCAGTCCTTGAACTTAGGTGCCCTTCCTCGGCCCCACCGACAGGCCACGTGCCGCTTGGCCAACAGTAGTGCAGTGTCAACAAATTTCCGGCATGAACTAGGGATCTGCGGAGTTTATCCAAGAAGTGTCACCAAGGGGTCCATGGGCACCTCAGTCCTCGTCATGTCCTCGAGGGCACCCGTCACCTGTTGCCAGTATAGCGCCACCTGAAGGCACTCCCAGGCCAGATGTAACATATCCGCGTGGGCGGCACGGCAGCGATCATCCTCTGCCAAGCCAAATCTATGCTTTTTAACTGGCGTATAGTACAACCGCTGTAAAAATTTGTAATGTATGATTTTCAATCTGCTACTGGCAGATATGCGGGAGGTGAGTGCATAGCAGTACAACCATTGTTCGTCCGTGACGTCAGTGGCCAGCTCAGTTGTCCAACGCGATCGAGCACTAGATTCCGGCATCGAGGCCGCGCCCCTGAGCTGGCGGTAAAGGCCAGAGACCAGAAGGGTCCCATCTTGGGAGCATAATAGGAAATGAAGCGGGGGTAGGACTTCAGGTTCGTCAGGGAAGTTAGGTAGGATGTCTCTCATCCCCGCACGTAAGCGCACATAATAAAACAACTCCAAGGGGGTGTGGACATGTGTCGCAAAGAAAAGGTCCGCCGTTTTAAACCGACCGTTAGCAAACAAGTCGCCCCAGCAGGAGACATGTATCTTTGCACAGAGGTTACGGAATCCCTGTTCCCACAGTAGGGTGAGATTAGGGTGATAGGTAAGCGGCAGTTTCAGTGAGTAGGGCAGGTGGCAGGACAAACTCTTAGCTATCCGGCGCCATGCATCCATTGTGCACGAAACCGAGGTATTTGGTGTGGTAATGGATGACTCCGGACAATGTAGTAGTCCGCTTAATGGAAGGGGGTGCACTATCCAATCTTCCACCGCTATATGTGGCATATAAGGCGTGGGAGCCATCCAGTGGTAAGCGAAATGCGCCTGCGCGCATTGATAATACTCCACGAAGTCCGGGATATCGAAGCCTCCCTTGTCGTAGGGTAAAGTAAGCGTGGACCATTTGAGTCGGGGGCTCTTGCCTCCCTAAAAAAGCCTGCGCAGTTCCATCTTCAGGGTCTTAAAGAAAAAAGCTCCCGGGAAATAAGGAATGTTAAGAAATAAGTAAAGAAAACAGGGAAGGATGACCATTTTGATAAGGGATGCCCTTCCAGCCATGGAGAGCGGTAGGGTGATCCAGCGATCCACAGTGGCGGTCAGTTTGGTAATTGCCACTCCATAATTGGATCGCAGCGTCTCCTCCGTATCCCGGGATACACGAATCCCCAGGTATCGAAGATCCGTCCGGCACCACTCCAATGGATAGTCAAGGGGAAAGTCATCCACCGCTACCGTCAAGGGGAAGAGTTGGGATTTGGACCAGTTAATATGCACACCTGACATCCCGCCAAACATAATGAACTCCCTGAGTAAGGGATTTAGGTGTAGCTCGGGGTGCTTAACATATAGTGTAATAGCGTCTGCATAGAGGGACACGTCTATTTGTCGCTGTAAGCACTGTACCGCCCCATCCTGGTGTAGTTGACGCAAGCGGCAGGCGAGAGGTTCAACCGCTATGGCAAACAATAAGGGAGAGAGTGGACAGCCCTGACGCGTGCCTCTGGTGATGTCGATAGGCTGCGATAGGCGATTGTTGACCAATATTCTCGCCGTGGGGCGAGTATAAAGCAGACGAACCCAAGAAAGAAACAAGGCCGGGAATCCCATGCTAGCCAATACCCAGAATAGGTAGGGCCATTCGACTGAGTCGAAGGCTTTGGTCGCATCCAGAAAGACGGCTGCGACAGGTATGTCAGGATGAACTGTGCGCAGGAGAGAGAACAAGGTACGGAGGTTATGTGAAGTAGACCGGCCAGCCACGAATCCAGATTGATCGGGCAGTACAATTCTAGTCATCAGCAGTGATAGCCGGGTAGCCAGAACGTTAGCGAGTATTTTCACATCGCAATTTAGGAGGGAGAGTGGGCGGTAAGAGTCGCAGGAGCAGGGGTCCTTACCAGGTTTCAGGAGGGAGGTGATGACCACTTCACGCATGGTGCCAGGAAGGATGCCATCGCCAAGGAATTCCGAGTAGATCTCGCGTAGGACAGGAGCCATTATATCAATGTAAGCTTTATAAAACTCAGCAGGAATTCCATCAAGTCCAGGGGCCTTACCATTCTGAAGGGACATGATGGCGTCGCGGATCTCGTCAAGTTCGAAAGGTGCCGCCAGGAATGCCCTATCGCTGAGCCAACAAAGCGCTACGTCCTTTAGATAGTCAGTATATGACGTTTCGGACCCCGCGGCGGAGGTATATAGCGAGTGATAGTGTGTAGTAAATGTGGTGAGAATCTCATCCGAGTTCCTGATTGTGGTGCCATATGCATCAGTGAGTTCAACAATGACGTTGCGGCCCCTAGGAGTCTGCGTGAGTGCGGCGAGTACCCTCCCAGGCCGATCTCCCTCGCAGTATTTTCGGGCCTGCCAGTGTTTACCACGGAACCTGATTTCCCTAGCAGCCTCCTCCTCATACCTGGAGAGCGTCTCCCTGAAAGCAGCATGTAGCGCAGGGTCAGTCTCCTCCACCATACGACGTTCCAGGTCCCTCAGTTCCCCCTCCAGTGTGCTAATAGTACGGAGGATGTCTCGCAGAACCCCACTACTCTTGGAGATGCAATAACCCCTGATGGTGACCTTAAAAGCCTCCCATATGTGTTCAACCGAGTCTACTGATCCCTTATTTCTGGGGAAGAATGCAGCTATCTCTTCTCCTAGTTCAGTTCAAAACACAGTGTCCAGCAATATGTCAGGGCGGAGTCTCCAGTGTGGTCGTGGGTTATCCCACCCCGGTATGCGGAGTCGAAGCATGACAGGACTGTGATCAGAGTATGTTCTGGGTAGGTGCATCACCCCTATTAATTCTGATGCTATCTCTTTGGTGACCAAAATATAATCCAAGCGTGCCCACGTTCCCGTGTGAGATGTAAAATGTGTGCCTTCCCTCCTGAATGGGTGCAAGTGTCTCCAGGCATCTAACAGTTCACCCTCTGCGAGTACGCCCTCCAGTGCCTCTCGCGCTCTAGGTTTATATGTGCAAACTCCGTCCGCCCTATCTAATTGAGGCACTGTTGCCAGGTTGAAATCGCCTCCCCAAATAACGTGGCGTGATCCTACAGCCATGACCTTGCCCCGTAGAGTGGAGATAAAAGCAGGTTCGTCTATATTCGGTGCATATGCAACAACAAATGTGAATGTGTCTCGACCTAGTCTACCCCACAGCAGTGCATACCGCCCCTACCCATCCACCAGCTCCCCACATTTGTGAAACAGGACATTGCGGGCTATAAGGATAGCCACCCCCCTCGCATATGTAGAGTACGAGGAAAAGACACGGTCTCCAGCCCACCTGCTCGCAAAAGTAGTTCTAGTACGTGGTGGCAAATGGGTTTCCTGCAGCATGGCAACCTGTACGTGATGTCTATCTAGATAGGCGATGACACTGCGACATTTCTTAGCATTATTCAAACCACGAACATTCCAAGACAGGTGAGTCAATTGAGAGTTATCATTCAGAGGAGCCATAAGTAGGTCAATAGCAGAAGAGATAGTACGACCAAAGCAATGAGTCCGGGTCTGCACCACCCCACCAACCCAGGTGCATAAACTGTCGTAGATACTGCATACATATTCCAAGTGATAATTGCCTCTTCGTAGAACAACCCAACCCCCCTCCCACCCCAGCATCCCAATCATGCCAGTAGCCAATGAACCCCACCCAACCTCCCACCCCCCACCCATCCACTCCCAACCCCTGCAACAACATCAAAAACAGTAGTAGTCTTGGGGGAACACCCTGTAGGGGTAAGGCATAGAGTACGCACAGCCCCCTCTCGGTCCATAGCTCCTGTCTGTACCGCCCTCGGTGGAGCTTAGGGCCAAGAGAGTGGTCCTTGGTTTACATTACCACAGGCGTGTCGAATCCGTGCAGATCCGATGCAGGTATTCATCTCAGTATCCACATGTAGGACGATGAGTGTCATGCAATCTGTGTGGGAAAAACATCCAACGCAGTCTGCTCAGGTATTCAGTGGTCGTCTGGCGCCGGCGGCGAGCCTACGTCTTCTATGTCCGCCTCAGCATCGCTCTCTTCCCTGCGTGCTCTCCGAAGCGATTTCAGGAAGTCCTCCGCCTTCTGCGGATTCGTGAAGAAGCGCTGTGTGCCCTGATGCGTGATCCGCAGCTTCGCCGGATACAGGAGAGCATAATCCACCTGGGCCTCACGCAGCTTCTTTTTCACTGGGAGAAATTTGCAGCGTTCTTCCTGCACCATCGGGGTGAAGTACGGGTATATGGAAAATGGGATACCATTATAATGCAAGGTCCGTTGAGTTCGGGCCGCTCTCAATGCAGTGTCCCGGTCACGATAGTTCAATAATTTGGCTATGATGGGTCTGGGCGGCAATCCGGGTTGGGCACAGGTGCCAAGGAACGGTGCGCTCGCTCAACAATGAATTGGGGAGAAAAAGCTTTGTCACCGATTGACCCCTTAAGCAGTTTTTCGACGTAGAGTTCCATCCTGTCCGTGGATTCCGGCACATTCGTAATGCGTATATTGTTCCGGCGGCTGCGGGCTTCCAAGTCCTCGTTTTTAGCCGCTATAACCCTAAGCAGATTGTCCATTCGAGCTAGCTGCGTCGCGTGAATTGCGGCAGCATCCGCGTTATCGGAGACACGTTGTTCCGCGGCCGTTAGTCGCTCCTCATGGCGATCCACCTTGTGGACCAGTGCGTCCAGTCGTGCAGTTACGCCGTCGACCTTTTCGACAACCGTAGCGAACCCCAGTCGCATCTCCTGAAAGAGGCTGTGGAGGTCCAGGTCCGCTGGCGGGGGTGCATCGGCTTTCAAGGGCGCCTCGCTAGGACCGGGGCCAGCAGGTACGGACTTCGCGCCTTTTTTGGCGCCTTCAAAGCTCAGCTTCGCTTGACGGTTATCCAGGCGACCCATGATGTTCTTTGTATCCAGCTGCCGCGTATTTCGTCGGCGTTATAGGTATAGCGGTCAGGTGGGCAAGTAGTGAGGTAGCAGATGAGTCAGGACAAATACTGAAAGCCGTTACCGTGGCAGCCCTCGATGAGGACGTCAAGGACAGGAGGCAGCAGCTATCGGGGGAAGGGCACGGCGCCCAGATGCCCCTCAATCTCTCATATACACTCGCAGCTCCAGGGTACAACGTCCAGGGGGGGCAGCGATGAAGAAACTCCAGCCTCCCAGTGGATCCGGTGGGTCCCAGCTACGGGCCAAGGATCGGTATGTCGGCCAACCGTCACCCAGGACAAAGGGGGGGGGGGGCAGCCACCAGTATAATCTCCGCCGGAGTCTGGCGGTGGAGTAGGGCCCAAGTACAGGAAAAGCTGTGTAACAGCCAGTTCAAGGGGCCCAGCCCAGCTCCCGGTGGTGCTAGTGGGTGTGCATGTGTTCATCAGCCCGCCGACGGGCGAAATCCAGGCGCCTCCCGGTTGGGCCGGGCGCCGCGGTGTCCCCCGTCCGGGGAGTCCTAGAGACGATCCCGGCCGCCACACCAGGACAGTCTACGGCCTCTGCCCCCCCGCCGAGTGGCCCGTTATGTTGCCGACCCCCAGCCGCTCGGGGAGCGCTCCTCCGCTCAGCGCCTTCCCTGGCGGGAGAGGCGGCTCCAGAAGTCCGCAACGATAGAAGAGGGGGGGGGATAAACGCAGGCGACGGGGCTCCCGCACCTCGCCCCCAACCGCCGGCCCCCACGCAGGCACTGTTTCGGCGCCGGGCGGGCGTCCAAGAGTGCGGCCCAGTTCCTTGTGGTCGACCCCGGTGTTTCGTAGGGCGCCTCTGCCGGGTCCCCGTGCCTACGGGCTCCAGGCCCGCTCCGGTGATTGCAGGATTGGCGATAACTTTGGACTCGCACCGCGCAGCAGCCCCAAACTTGGGACGAGTGTTGAGTTCACCGTCCAATACCTTTTGATGGACTCGTAGGACGGATCGTCACCCTGTGGCGAAGGATATATGCAGGATAACTTGCCAAGGCGCGGGAGCTACCAGCCTAAGTAGCCATTCCGCTTGTGCGCCCTCTAGCACCCCTCCCTCTTCCAAGATCAATATTACCAGGAAGACATTATTGTTCCACATCATAGATTCCATCACAGGGAAGTACGCCAAAGGGAAATGAATCACCTCCCGCCAACGCTCATTCAAGATCTACAGGCCATGCTGACAGATTTACCGACAGAGATTTCCCCCACAACAGGCAGTTCCAGAAAACCCACCCATGCCAGCGGTGGTTCACGTTCCATTTACTCAACCTGAAGCTCCTGTTACACCGGCCCCTCCTTCCAGTCCAGCTGAACACGTGCAAGATGACACTACCTCCTCCGAAGATGAGGTTGAAGAGGGTGAATTACTTGACAATACTAACGGTACGGATCACTGGGGTGTTAATGTAATTCTGATGCCTTCTCCCCCTGAGGACATCGGCGGCTTTCATAATTTAATGCAGTGGCTGCAGCTAGATTTCAGCTGCCAGTTAGTCGAACAGACAGAAGGTTTCCTTCATGATTTCAAGGAAGCGTCCAGGAAAATCATGAGTTGTGCCTGTAATAGACTATATCTGGAATGAAGGGGTTAAGATCATGAAGACGCCTCCATCTATTCCGGCGGTGCTTCCACGCATAGAGAAAAAATACCATGCCCCTGCCAACAGCCCATCCTGCCTAATTGGTCACCCACGGCCAGATTCCGTGATTTCACTGGCTGCCCAACAGCGATCTAAAAATCCTGCAACACCTATCACCACACCACCGGATAAGGAAGGACGTCGTCTGGACCTTATAGGCAAGACATTTTCTACCATGGCAGCAGCCTCTATTAGAGCTGCCAATTCTCTAGCCTTTATCGGCCGTTATGACCATCAAATGTGGTCAGACATGGCGGGTCTCATTGACCTCATTCTGGAAGACCATTGGCAGGATCGGCAAGGAAGATTCTGCTGGAGGTAGAACGTGCTGCATCGGAGACTATAGATTGCGCTTTGTACATCGTAAACACCAACCAAGGGCCTGCGGTGCTTAGATGCCAGGGATGGCTTAAAGCCACCAATTTCAGACCTGAGGTACAAACAAAGATTATAGACAATGCCTATGACGGAGAGTCTTTGTTTGGTAAACACAATGATGAGGCCCTCTTAGCCATAAAAACTGACACAGATACCGCACGATCATTGGGCATTCTTCAGTACAGGCGCGAAAATTTCAGAGGCGCAAGAGGGCGTGGTTTTTCATCAAGAGGAAGATACCAAAACCAGCAGAACAGGCAGTATCAATCCCAGTATAGACAGCCTTACAGCCAGTACTCATACCGTCAATCGTCCTCGGCTAGTTTCTCTCGTCTAGGTGGTCGAAAAAGATCAAAGAATCGAAGCAGAGACACTAGCAGGAAGCAGTGATCTCAACAGGGTGCCAGCCATATTACCCTCCTTACCCGTGGGCGCGAAGATTTCAGCTTTTGTTCACAATTGGCAGGAAATTACTTCAGATCGATGGGTTCTAGACCATGTAACCAACGGCCACACCCTCGAATTCATCAAACAGCCACCTACTACTCCGCCCAGGGGTCCCCCTCCCCCTAACTTATTATTCAAGGAATCCTTAACGATGCTCCTCAAATATGCCTTAGAGAAGGTTCCATCATCTCAGACAGGATTTCTATTCTCGTTTCTTCCTGATCAAAAAGAAGTCGGGAGAATGGTGATCGATTCTAGACCTCCGCAAGCTCAACAAATTCCACAAGAAACAAAGTTTCCGAATGGTCACACTTGCCGAGATTTTAAGTTGTTTAAATAAAGGAGATTTTATGGCTTCTCTGGATATGGAAGATGCATATTTCCACATACCTTTGCACCCCAAATATCTTCGCTGTTCAGTGGCTGGCGCCCACTATCAGTTCAAGGTGCTCCCGTTTGGGCTGAAATCGGCACCAAGAATCTTCCCGAAGTGCTTGGCTCCAGTGGCAGCATTGAGATCTCGAGGAATAAAAGTATTCCCTTATTTAGACGATTTGGCTGCTCAAAGGTCCTTCAGAACACGAAACAAAGGTTGCCACAGCAGAATGTATACATCAGTTCTCTTCTTTGGGGCTGAGCCTCAACGAGAGCAAATCACAGTTACGTCCTCTCCAAGTCATGCCTTTTCTCGGAGCAAGGTTAGACACTTTCCAGTGCAAAGCATTCTTGTCACACGACCGACAGCTTCGTCTTCAAAAGTTGGCAAGGCTAATTTCCAAAAGAAAGTCTGTTTCAGTCCGAATGTTTGCTTTGCTCCTCGGAATTTGTTCTTCAGCTATACATCTCATACCCTTAGCACGGTTCAAAATGAGAGCTCTTCAGAAGGAGCTGCACCTTCAATGGCAACAAGCCATGGGTTTGTTCAACGATACTTTCAAGGCAACACAGCGCTTGATAAATTCGCTGCATTGGTGGTCACAGACCGAGAATTTACCCAAAGGCCTCACTTTCCTACAGACCATTCAAGACTTCGTTTTTACGACTGATGCCTCCTTTGAAGCATGGGGAGGTCATCTGCAGGATTTTAAGATTCAAGGAAGATGGTCTCAAGTACAAAGACAACAGCATATCAACAGACTGGAACTCTGCACCATTTTCTGTCTCTCCAAGCTTTCCTTCCAAGGATTGGGGGTTCTTCAGTGCCAGTCCGTACCGACAACACCACCAGCATGTATCATGTCAACAAACAAGGAGGAACACAAACAGTTACGCTCTCGCGGGAGGCAAAGGAATAGTGGAAGTGCATCACACTTCACAAGATAACACTGAAAGCCGAACATGTCAGGGGTCTCCACAATACCCTGGCTGACACGTTGAGCAGGTCTCAGTCGGACTGTCACGAGTGGGAGCTAGAGCAGGAGCAGGCGTACACAGTGTTCCAGGCTTGGGGCAAACCTGCACTGGACCTATTCGCAACGAGGGAGAACAAGAAATGCTGATATTATGCCAACAGGTTCCCTCAACAGGGATCAAGAGAGAATGCCCTGTCCATGCGATGGTCAGGGATTTGTGCGTACGCTTTTCCCCAATACCATTGATTCCGAAGGTGCTCCGCAAGATGAAGCTCGAGGGTTGCTGTCTGATACTGATTGCACCCCGTTGGCCAAGGCAATATTGGTTCCAAGAACTTCTCCTATTGTCTCAAGACAAGCCCATTTGCCTTCTTCCAACGCCTACAATGTTATTGAGGGACAGAGGGCAAGTACTTCATCCGGATCCACAGTCTCTGCACTTGCTTGCATGGCTCCTGATTTCTTAGAGTTCAAGGACCTCAACATTTCTCAGGACTGTTGTGAGATTTTTACCAAATCCCATGCCCAAAGCACAATCAAGACTTATCGCCTCAAATGGAAGCGATTTTGCTACTGGTGTGAGGCGAATAATATTCACCCAATTCAAGCTCCTGCAAAGCAAAACTCCCGTATCTGCTTTCTCTTGCCAAGTCTGGGCTTACCTTTCCATCAGTCAAAGTACATCTTGCTTCTCTTTCCAGATTCAGAAAATGCGCAAAACTTCCTTCTCTCTGCTAGTCTTCCCTTGAAAAACAATTCACGAAACGTCTTTTCCGAGCTTTTCCTCCAGTGCGAACACCCCCTCCAGAGTGGGAACTCAACACCGTGCTAGCGCAGTTAATGAAGCATCCATTTGAACCGAGCCATAAAGCAGATCTCAAGTTCCTCACGTGGAAGGTCTCCCTTTTACTGGCTCTTACCTCTGCGAGATGGGTTAGAGAGATCCAAGCTTTCACTTTCAAGGAACCCTTTTGGCAGTTTACTCGGGACTACGTAACCCTTCGGACAAATCCCAAGTTTATCCCTAAGGTACCGACACAATTTCACTTGAATGAACTGGTGAGATTAAGAACATTCTTTCCGGATCCATCCACTCCAGCTGAAAGAGCATTACACTCTCTGGATGTTATGCGCTGTTTAAAATTTTACCTACAGAAAACTAAAGACATCAGACGTTCCAACCAACTGTTTGTGGCCTATGGTCAAGCAACACTTGGAAATGCAGTAACAAAGGCAACAATAGCTAGATGGCTTTCATCTGCGATTCATTTCTGCCATGACAAGGCTAACAAACTTTTGCAGAGGAAAGCCAAAGCTCATTTGACAAGAACCGTATCAACTTCTACAGCTTTGTTTGCTGGAGTGACTCTAGAAAATATCTGTTGTGCTGTGACATGGAAAAATATACACACGTTCACGAAGCATTACTGCCTTCAATCTTCGCATCAAGAAGATGCAGCGATTGGACAGGCTGTCCTACGCCATCTCTTTCATTAAGGAATCTGATTCAGGTACTTTTCTCTTTTATATATCAGTCCATTTCTTTCAATATTCATGCAATATACAGTTTTATATGTCTGCAAAGTTGTAAATATTTCTGTATACTGATATATATTTATATAATGTCTTTTACTTAGCTTTTCCTTTCTTAAAGGCTTGGTATTTAAAAATCAAAAAAATATATTTTCAACCATTGTGGATGCTATTTGGGAGTTTATGACCACGTGTCTCCCACCATCCGCTAACAACAATATATTGGTATACTGCTTGCTACTCTGATTTAGGCATTTGAATCTATGAAAGATACCCCAATACTGGATAAGAAAACTAGTTACTTACCTGTAAGTACAGTTACCCAGTATTGGTATCTTCCATAGATTCACATGTACCCACCCTCCTCCCCGGCGAATCAGTTCTCTATAATTTGGGATAATTACTTCCCACTTGTGCTAGGAAAATCTGAGGAGAACTGCCTTTGCTGAGAAGGTTCTAGAGGGTGCTGGTTGCTGATTGGTTGGAATCAACATTTGGTTCTTTTTACTATAATGTTGTAGATAGGCTACTAAGATTTAGGCCTAAGGCTTTTTTCTTTTAGCCTACTATTATTATTTACTATTGGAACTACTTTTGTATTTGCCGTGGGACTCCCGCCTCGACGACTGGGAATGATTCAGGCATGTGAATCTATGAAAGATACCAATACTGGATAACGGTGGTTATAGGTAAGTAACTTGTTTTCTTCTTTGTTCTCTGGGTAAAGGGCCCAGTGCAGTAGTTGAAAATAGTGCACACTGCCAGCTTCCCATAGCTTATACTCATGTCTGTGCTGTTTAAAGGGCTTAATTCTCCCCCTCTGGGGAAATGTCCACCTGAAGCATCTCAGACTTTTCAAGATTCACCTTGAACCCAGAGTTTTTCTCATAAGTTTCCATATCTCCCTAGCGCTGGGAATAGAACGTTCCAGTACCACCAGGGTGAATAAGGCATTGTCAGCCAACAAGTGTATTTTATGCTTCTCGCCCCCCATATCTGCACTGACCTGTGAGGAGGAATTATTGGTGGCGAGATCCTGACTAGCGCCTCAGCGCTACAACTTGCTGCACCTGCTTTGCGGGTGCCGCTGCGCCGTGCCCTTTAACATCCTCGGCGTTTCATCAGGGCCAGCTGTGTTAGGAGGACTGTGGGCTGCTGGAGGGGCGAGGAGCAACGCAACGCGGCAGGGACTCAATCTCCCAAGAGTCCCTGCCTGATCACTGACACCTGGTCCAGCGATCCCGGCGAGCCCCGCCCACCGGCCCCTGCACGGCCATAAACCCCTTGCTTCCTTCCTGCCAGTGGGAAACCTTCCATATCCGCACTGACCTGTGAGGCGGAATTATTGGTGGCGAGATCCTGACTAGCGCCTCAGCGCTTCAACTTGCTGCACCCGCTTTGCGGGTGCCGCTGCGCCGTGCCCTTTAACATCCTCGGCGTTTCATCAGGGCCAGTTGTGTTAGGAGGACTGTGGGCTGCTGGAGGGGCGAGGAGCAACGCAACGCGGCAGGGACTCAATCTACCAAGAGTCCCTGCCTGATCATTGACACCTGGTCCAGCGATCCCGGCGAGCCCCGCCCACCGGCCCCTGCAAGCACTACAAACTGGACATTAGCTACCGCTGCGCGGGAGCGTCCCGGGAGAAGCCCGGGACAAGGGCGGGACCGTCTTAGGCCGTCCGGGGCTGGGCGGGACCACCCCCATAACCTTTCCCGTTGTGTGTGTATAGGTAGAGTATTGTTTGCACACCAATTCTTGTAATATAGTAATTGGTTGTGCTTGCGCTTCGTCTAATTTAAGCACGGATGCAAATGTCAACACGATCTGGCAAGGGAAAGGGGGCTGGGGGAGGCTCTGTTATTGGTACGATGGATCAATTTATTACTAGAGCAGTGTCGGCAATTGATAAGGAGATTGCTAACACTGAACGTCGTTTTTCCAAAGAATTGTGCAACCAGAAGCGCTCATCTTTAGATCCCACTGGTTTGGTAGTATCTCCCGTACAGCCAGCTGCTGTTCCGCTGGCTGAAAGCTTCCCTGCTCCGGATCTAGCAAGAATAGAGGCCATTAGAGCTAGCCTTGATAGGCTCAATGCCCTAAACTCTAGCACATATCCGATCATTCAGCCCTCTTCAGGGGTTGACTTGTGTATGCCAACTAGGGATCAAGCCCTCGAGAGTACTTATATTTCTCCAGATCATACCCCGGTACAGCCAGAGGTTGCACCCCCTAGTAGACCCAGATCTGTGTCCCTTAAGCGGAAAAGAGCTGTATTCCTTTCAAGGCCACACTATTTAAATCCTTCTAAGAAGTTCATGAGTAAGTACTCGAAGATATGTAATAAATTCTCAGGAGGAAGGGTGGGAGTGAATTATCAAATCATTGCTCCCTGTTCCCCTCCTCAGGGGGTCTCCCCGCCCAGAATACAGGCGCCAAGTACCATGAATAAGTCAAAGAATGGGGCGCCGGCGCCCTCTAGTACACCAACTCATCCTGATAACCTCCTCTCTTTGGCCCAAATTGAAAAACTGCTGAAGTCATTAATTCTTCTGGTCATTGAGAGAATAAAGGTTTAATCCCTAATTAAATTACACACCAAAATTAGGAGAGGGACACCTGTAATGTCAGAAGCAATTCAGATGGACTTAACATCTCCGGTTCCAAAGGGGCCATTAACAAATGAGGAAGTATTGAGACCTACTGCGGGCAAAAACCCAACTATTCAGGAGGGATCCACTGAATCCAATGTCCAAGCTGGTAAGAAGTCCGGTGTGGACAAGGGACCCAGGGGGCGTCCTGCAAGTTTGACTGTTCAGAGCAAGCCCACCAAAACCACCGTGGTTCGTAGTGAGGGACAGAAGGGTAATGTTCTGGACCCAAATAAAAAAGTCACTGTAGCTAATTCTGATACTGTCCTTCCCACCATTAACCTTCCCCCTGACTGCCAACCATACGTAGTTGTCCTTACAGGGATACCCCTCCGTAAACCAGGCACTCAGGAATCGTATAGAGAACTTATGAACAAAACGATGTTTTGGCTATCTGAAAATAGACCTCTGCCCAATTCATTTGATGGCAAGGTTCTTCATGTCCGAAGAGTTGGTTGGGTTGGGAATAGGCCCTAAGATCTGTCAGGGGACTGTATTCTGGTTAACTTTAGTGACCCCAGGGTGGCCAGATATATCTGTAACCTTTTGCCCACCAAGGGGAACACAGGGATTGGCACATTTGAACTTAGCCATTTTCAAACTGTTTTGGCGCCCAAATCCACTGCTAGCCTGCATTCCAGGGGTTGGAGGGATAATTGGTTTTATTCCAATCTGGATTTTGATCCTTACCAGCACTATATGCCCCTGGCCGGCAGAGCTGTTGCTAGGCCGGATTATGGCTGGTGACACAATCCTTATTCCTCTATTAAGCCTGCTGAGTCCCCTGCAAAGGATGATGGTTTGTCCGGGTGCAGGTCGATTCCCGTGGACCCTGATGGTAGTTCTTACAACGAACTTTGTGCTGCCCCCCCTAGCTCGTGAGAACATCAGCGGGTTGGAGGAGCAGGTGATCCCCTTAGTGGAGATTGGTGCTGAGAGTAGTATGGAGGGTTCCCTGCATATTCCAGTGGTGGCTAACTTGAACAGTGACATAAAGATCTTGAGCTGGAATATAGCGGGCATCGCTAGAAAACTAGATGTTCCAGATTGGAATTTATTGATTGAGTCCTATGGAATTTGTGTGTTTCAGGAGACTTGGAGTACGGAACCCTGTCATAAGGTTGGTTACTCCACGTTCTTTGTACCAGCTATTTCTCCTCAAACTAGGAGAGGTCGCCCTTCAGGAGGTCTGTTAATTTGGATTGACGTCTCTTTGGGCTGCCAAACCAGACTGCTTGCTTCCAAATCTCCAGACATTTTAAAAGTGTCAGTGAGGGGTCCGGACAGAGGGCTCACTATTGAGATATTTAATATCATTACCATCTTGGGAGAAGAGCTTAGTAAATGCAGCAAGCACGTAAATGTCTTGGTCGCAGGGGATTTGAACTGTACCTTCGAACCCCTGGCGGACGATGACATTTTGGGCATTAGCGATGAGGATGGTAGAAGGGGCATTCCTGCCCTTACTATTTCGCCAATTAAGAGATGGTCCCAACGGTCCATCCAGCTCAACATCCTGACTCTAGAATTTGGCTTGAGGGCAGTGAATGGGAGAACATCTTCAGACCCTTCAGGTGCCCACACATACAACAAGGTAGACCATTCCTCTCGGATAGACTACATTTTACTTGACCTAAAGCTCTGAAGTTATCTGAGAGATATGGAGGTTCTGCCAACGGTGGACAGTGATCATAATCCCCTATCTTTGAGCCTAAAGTCTTTGTGGTCATTCCTACATGTTGTTCCCAAACCACAAGCTAAAATAACCTCAGATGTTTGTCCATCGAACGGAGGAAGGCGCCTTAAATGGCGCGACGCTGTCCTTGATGATGGGCTGGTGCAAAATCTAGGGGACGTGATTGAGGAGACAGTATCCAGGCTGGACTCCTCTACTTTGGCCCCGTCTGAGGTCCTCGGCCTCTTCTGTAATACCATCGATGCCTTGGGAAGCCTACTCATTAAACCATGTAGGGATTCTTATGACAGGGCGGCCCAGAAACCGAAACAATCCGGGGTGGTTTACCAAAAAGTGTCAGATGCTAAAAACTGCCTTGGTGAGGGCTGTTAAGATAAAAGATCTCGTGTTGATTCGATCTACTAGAAAGAATTACAGACTTGCTATTAGGGAAGCTAGGAGGGATTGGGACAATCACTTTTGGTGCGACCTAAAGGCTGCTAGTGCAAGGAGGGATGCTGGAGGTTTCTGGAACCTGGTAAGGACCAGGAATAGGCCAGATTGTACTCTTATTACATGTAACATCACGGAGCAAGCTTGGTATGATCATTTTTTATCTCTTTATTCTACCAACCCTGTGGAGAGGTTGAGGCTGCCACCTTCCCCGGTTCAGGGTGTCTCCGAGACAAGCGATCTGGTATTCTTCTCACCGAAAGAGGTAGAAGCTGTGATTAATTCCCTAGTGCCTAATAAAGCAGCTGGGCCTGACGGGCTACCGGGGGACTTACTCCGCCGGCACCCAAAAGATTGGGGTAAGCTTATAGCAACCTTGCTCAATGCCATTATGCACGGTGCGGCGATCCCAGTCTCGTGGAAGGGGGCAGAGGTCGTCCCGATCTTTCAAAAGGGCTGTAGGGACGACCCAGCGAATTATCGCCCTATTAGTCTTATAGACTCCACACAAAAGGTAGCCGGAAAGGTTGTCCTAGAGAGAGTTCTCCAGTGGGAGTCTGAGAACAAAATCCTCTCAGAATTTCAAGCAGGCTTTAGGTCTGGCACGGGGACCATTGAACAGGTCTTCAGACTGATGCTCTTTTATTGGAAGGTGGTAGTACTTGGCAAAGGCAGTCTTTACCTCGCTTTTATCGATCTAAAGACTGCCTTTGACCTGGTGCCTCGGGACCGCTTGTGGGGGGTACTTCTTGACCTGGGGATTCCTGCATATATTTTGTCCCTACTGGTTAAGATGCACGATGGGAATTATGCGCAGGTGAGGTGGGGCCTCCAGGGTCAGAAGACTGCTAAAATTCCAGTGGATAGGGGCGTGCGCCAGGGGTGCGTCCTTGCCCCCACCCTGTCTTCATTATATGTGAACGGGGTGGTGGAGCATGTCTTAAATCAGCCATCTGACGCCTCCTCTTTGGCAGGAAAGAAAATACCCATGCTTCTATTCGCGGATGATACCCTGCTCATTTCGAAGACTCCGATGGGCCTACAGAACCTCCTGGACAATTTCCAAACCTTTTACAATAGTAGGGGCCTCAAGATTAATACCGACAAAACCAAGTACTTAGTACTGAATCCCCCAAGGAAGCTTGGTTGTCCTCCTCTCCTAAATTGTATACCCCTTGAAAGGGCTAGGGAATTTGACTATTTGGGCATCCGCCTATCTGACTCAATGCAGTGGGGCCCCCACCTCCAACAAATGTTGTTGACACACAATAGGGTTGCAGGGACACTTATCAAAGAGCAACGCTCAACCTCTTCTAGGCCTATTGCCCCAGTCCTAGACATTTACAAAGCAAGGGGAGTTAGCGCAGCGCTTTATGGGGCTGAACTGTGGGGACTAGGTAATATTGACCTCCTTTTAAAATCTGAAAACACATTTTTAAAGGACCTAATGTCCCTTACCCAGAGCATCCCTACGCTCCCATTGTTGTTGGATATGGGTTGTCGTTCAATAGGTGATCAGGCCAAATTGCGCCCACTTTAATTGTGGGCCCGACTATGGAGAGTTCCTGAACTCTCTAGCTACGCAGAGGGGCTAACGGAAATATTGTCAATGCCCGGGTGGTCTTGGATTGGGTGGCTTACCAATGTTAAATCACTGCTTGACAACTTGGGTCTTGGAGATGCTTGGGTATCTCCCCCCAAACAAGTTCTTAAATCCATTTATTGGCAGTGGGTAGCTAGTAAACTAGATTCGAATCCCAAGCTCAGTAGAACATCCATTGAGTTCCTTAGGGTTAAGGATGTCCCCCTATGTGAACCCTTTATGGATCTGATTTCCAAATCCTTTGATCGTGCACTGTATTTTAAATTCAGGCTGGGCCTACTTCCTCTGAGAGAATTGACTGCCCATTGGAACAGTCCTGCACAAACCTCTCCTTTCTGTATATTTTGTTCCCTTAGAGTGGAGTCTGTGGCCCACTTTTTATTTGAATGCCCGGCCTATGACTCCCCTAGGTCTTTGTGGCTCAAACCTGTATGCAGGGAGCTGGGTACCAGATACCACATTGTCGCATTGCGAATCCTGAGGTCGGACACCCGGCCACTGTATGTTTGTGGAATGGCCAAATATCTAGGCTGGGCTTGGTCAATCAGATGTAAAAGGATAAACTGTATAGTTTAATTGTGGTCTTGTATCGGACCTTCTTATTTAATTTATTGGAAAGTGTCATACTTTTTATCTGATGGTTATTGGATTTTATGCTACATGGTTTTATTGTAATGTTTTTATGTAATGCTTTTATGATACTTTTACTATCGAAATAAAGCTGATTGACTGACTGGCTTCTCGCCCCCTGAAAGACATCTGGATCTGGATGTTATGTTGTAGTGGCCCCTAAAGCATCAGTTGCCAAGGCAAATTAGAGGTACTACGTCCCTTTCTGCACAGACCGTTTATAGCTAGCTGCTATAAAAGTAATCTTGTTGGGGACCAGGTAGATTTCCTTTAGAACTTTAAAAAGTAATACCCAGCTAACTCTGTTAAGTGCCTTTTTTCATCATCTATAGGACAGCAAAGTTAATCCTTCCAAAGTGGGCTTTTTTAATTTGGCATAGAACACAACAGATGTTGCCTGCAGCCTATCTTAATGATACAGAGCATGACCGATCAGTATCAATAGGTTAAGGCATATGTGGCATCAACCTACTAGCCAATACTTTAGTAAAGATTTCTGCATCAGAGTTTAGGAGAACTAAAGCTTGATATGCCTCATGTTCATTTGCAGGTTTACCCGATTAATGGATTAGAGTGATATTTTCTGTCACCGTTAGAGAATGTCAGAAGAAATTAAACACTAAGTGTCAATCCAGGTCAGATTAAAATTTCTTGTAAAACCTATTAGTTAACCCATCTGGGCATGATGCCTTATCATGATGAAAATTGGATATGGCTCTCATGACCTCCTCTCCACTTCCTCAATAGGAACCGGTTCTTCATAATTGAATGCCCCACAGTATATTCTATAAAGGCTCTTATTTAGTCAAGCTTCCTGCTGAGAAGCTTGACTAAATAACCCTGGTTCCCTTTGTGTTGTAATTTTCCTTTTAGCTAACTGTTGTCTTAGCCTTCTTTTCATTTGTGAACCATTCTTGTTGGCTTGTTTATAGAAGCTTATCGGCAAATATAATAGGGCTTTTTCTGACTGTTATGTGGCCAGAAGAGTGTTTGGACTGTTCAGTGAGGTCATCTTTCAAAGGGCCTTCAAAGAACCTGTGAATATCTGATGCTGTATTGCATCTTTCAGCTCTGTTTGAAGACCACCTTAAAGGTGTCCCAGACTGTATTTGGGGGAACCTTGCCCAAAATCCTGTTCACCAAAATATTGTGTGATCATTTCCCTCCGAGTTTGTACACAAAGTCGCCCTTTGAGTAAGGCTGTATTGAGTTTCCGCTACAGCCTTGATGTCCATTCCATTCCAAGATCAACATAGCATGATTCGAGACTGCGATTGTACTGTGTGTAAGGGAGATTGTTGCCTCCACCAAGGCATGGGTACCCCATGTTAAAAGTCGATCCATGAATAGAAAAGATACATTTCCTCCTGGTTTTAACTCTACATAAATATATCAGTACTAGGCATCCAGTCTCCACTCAGAGAAGGTTATTTGGATCACAATTTCTTATTTCCGTCAAAAAGTTAAGTATATACTGCTCTTGTCCTTGGTTAAGAATGTAGAAGTTGAGTATGTTCAGGCCAGTTCCCTGGTGTCTACCCTTTAAGTATATATATCAGCCATCTGTAGAATCTGGTGTACCTCATATTGATAGTCTTTGTGCATCTCAGTCATGACCATCCTCACCTTCTTTGTATTCGCTGCTTTATAGTACTGGTCAGGGTAGAGTACATGCCTCATAAACTGAGGATTTCAGCTGGGCCTCTTGAAGACACACTACATCCGGGAGAGCCTGCCTAAATTCTCACAATTCTTTCTGGTGCTTAACCAGAGAGTTCAACCCCTTCACATTCCATGTTATGACTTTAACCATAGAATAGATTTTATACAATAATATTCTGATTCTGTTTGAGCTCAGAGCCCTCCCAAGGAAGTACTTTAAATTGCTAAATACTAATTATGAGGCCTTCACTAAAAAAAAACACATAGTGACCCATCAGTCCTCCATCTGGAGTTCCGTCAATCTCCCTCCCCTCTCCCCCCCCCACCTCTCCTACCGACATCCTCTTCCAACCTTGGTCATACAGGGGAAGGGGATAGATGCATCTCCCAAGCGAAGCCGAGTTGTGATGTAACCTGCCATTCTGCCCCCCTGACCGTCATCCATGGTAATGTTTAACATTTTTGCAAGAAACCTATTGAAGCTAAAAAGAAACAATGCCCAATAAATCCACAACATCATTTTCACCTCCCATTGAGCACCCAATATATTCCCTTCTTACGCCTTTTGCAACAGCTGGTTCCTCACTCCTCTGTTCAAAACATTTTTAAGAAGCCGCAAGCATCCCAACTGGGCTACAAGTTAGCAAGTTATGTTGTAAGTGTTCCGATGATCAATAACAAGAAGTTGGAAAAAGCTGAAGAAACTTCCTCACGGTCTGGGTCTTTTTTTTCCATTTTCCATGTTGTCTGGCATAGTGCACTTACTTTCACTCGCTTTTCTTCTTGCTACCATAGTTGGTGTATCTGTTCTGTCTTCAGTGATCATTTGGGACATACTCATCTCATGTTGGTGAATGTAGGCATCTGAGACCATTAGTTATGGATTCCTCACCTTAGAATTACCCCCAGGCATCAGACTGGATCCAGAGAATTTTTCTTCAGCAGTACCCCTGCGCGTCGGTGGGTGGCGTCGGTCGACTGAGTTCGTCATTGGCATTGTGGTTGGCGAAATGATGTCGGGGTATCTACTTAGACACCCCCCCTGTATGCTGATGTCAGTTCTTTCTTTGTCCGCGCCAGCCAGTACCAGAGAGAGCGGTACCTCGAGTCACTTATTGACTCTTTTTGCCGACTTTTTTTCGAGTTGTTCGACTCCTGTTGCCGATAGGGATATCTCATCCTCGAACCGGCTTCAAGGCTTGTACTCCTGTCACAAGCTGATGTCGGTTACGGATCCGCACCTTGTGTGCCTTTGGTGTTTGGAGTGCGACCACGACCCGAAGTCGTGCTCGGATTGCCGGGACATGCATCTGAAGTCTATGCGGGAGCGGTCAAGAAAGCTTCTCGAGGCCTGGCACTCCACGCCATTCGAGCTCCCGGTCGAGAGGGATGTCGCGGGACCGGTCGTGGAGTCATCACCATTACACCTCGTCGAAGTCTTTGTCTTCAGGTAAGTCGAACCACAAGAAGAAGGCTCTTCGCGTTCTCCCCATCTGTCGGCCGACACTGGAAGCGGAAGGTAGTCATTAGACTCTGCCTGCGCAGCCTGTTGGGTCGACCCTGGCCTTTCCTCCCTTCCCGGAAGCCGGAGAGACACCTGCCCAACTTCGTAGCTTTTACGAAGCCCTCCATTCCATCTTTCGGCAGCCCGACTATGCTGGTGTGCCTTCGGGCCCCGCGGACTCAGCTTGGGGCTCTAGGCCTTCGATGCCGGCGGCTTCCGGTCTGGCACTGCAGGGCTCCCAGGGATCCAGGCCTGGATCCGATTGGCGCCGGTTGACCTCGTGACACCTCTGGCGCGAAATCCAGTAGCGACACCTCCGCCCCCTCTGATGCCGGTTGTTTCTCCAGCCGACGTTGACCCCGGACTCCCCCTCGATGTGGACACGGAACGGCGTCAATGGATACTGGCGCCGACTGGTACTTTTGTACCACTGTTCTCCCCTGGTGTTCTGTATCACCCTGAGTGGCCCCTTTGGCAGACCAGTTGGAGGAACCGGACTGGAGACAGGAGTTGGGTGAGTCCATTGGTCTGGACACCTCCAAAAACTTTGCTTTCTCTCCCTACATTGGCTATGGAGGAGGGTACATCTTTCGCAGAGGTTGTTGCGTAGTGCGGCTGAGGCCTTAAACCTTGAGCTTCCTATGGTGGCAGTTAGGACTAACCTCTTGACCGAGGGGCTTCAGCCGACAGCAGCCTCTTCGGAGCCCCTGCTGCCGTTCAAGGAGTCCCTGGGAGACCCTATTTTCGTCTCTCAGCATCCCACCCCTGAGAGCTTGGTGGTTAAAGCCTTGACTTCCAAGGGGTATACCCTACTGCACCACCTGATAGGGAATCCAAGAAGCTGGACCACCTTGGGAAGAAGATGTTTTCTACCTCCAGCTTAGGGCTGCGGTTGGTTAACACCGCATGTCTCTTGGGCCGTTACTCCCACTCGGTGTGCTGCCACAGTACCCAGAGGAGGCCCGGGCAGTGCTCTCCCGTGCAGTTGCTGAAGGGAGAGACCCAGCGAAGTTCCCCATAAGATGTGGGCTGTACACACCCGACTCACTAGGCAGGACGATTTCAATGTCAGTAGCCCTGAGATGCTATGCCTGGCTGAGGTCCACTGGCTTTTCGGGTGATGTCCAAGCAACACTTTTGGACATGCCCTTTGATGGCCATCGCTTGTTTGGCGACAAGGCAGACAACGCGCTTGAGCGCTATGGCCAGATCCTTGGGCCTTGTTATCACCTCCCGCCCAGCACAGTCTGCTTTCCACTTATTTCGTGGCTACGGAAGGGGTGCCCCGCCACGTTCCGCCCAGAGCCACAAGCCTGCGCAAGCTGTCCAGCATCTGCGCGGCCGGGGACATGGGTCCCACCGTCGTGGGCCAACCCAGGTCCACCATTCACCAGTCGGAGGCAGGATTTACCATCACCTCCCCCAATGGCTCAACATCACGTTGGACTGGTGGGTTTTGTAGTTATTCCAAAGGGGCTACTCCCTCCCCTTCGAGATTAACCCTCCCTCCACCTCACCTCAATTCCATTGCATGTTCAAGGATCACGTGGCCCTTCTCCAACAGGAAGTTACTGCTCTGTTGGCCAAGGAATTCATTGAGCGATTTCCTGCGCCAGAAGTAGGTTGTGGTTGTTATTCGCACTACTTTCTGGTGCCCAAGAAAGACAATGGCCTGCGTCCTATCTTGGATCTCCAGAACATCAACCGCGTCCTCCGGAAGAAGTTCAAAATGTTGACTCTGGCTCAGGTCCTGTCTGCCCTTGAACCTGGAGACTAGATGGTAGCGTTGGACTTGCATGCCGCTTATTTTCACATCCCCGTCCTGCCAGCCCACCGGTGTTACCTATGGTTCATGGTAGGCCACGAGCACTTTGTTTACCATGCTCCCCTTTGGCCTTACCAGTGCCCTTCGGGTGTTCATGAAACTGATGTCGGTAGTTGCAGCTCATCTGCGCAGATCAGGGGTTCCAGTCTTCCCTTATCGTAACGATTGGCTGTTGAGGGCGGGCTAGCCCCAGGCTGTGATCTTCCACCTCCAGACTACGGCGGACCTCCTGCATTCGCTATAGTTCACCATTAACGCGCCAAAGTCACAGCCAAATCCCTCTCAGAAGCTCCTTTTCATCAATGCGGTTCTGGACACAGCACAGGTTCGGGCTTATCCTTCCGAACAGCAAGTCCGGGATATTTGAGCTATGATTCCGATCTTTCGGCCTCTATCCCGGGCTTCGGTTAGAATGACCCTGAGGCTACTGGGCCTTATGGCCTCCTGTATCCTGCTGTTGGACTATGCCAGGTGACCTATACGGGCTCTGCAGTGGGACCTGAAGTTCCAGTGGGCACTGCATCAAGGGAATCTTTCTGATTGCGTTCAGATCTCGGAGGGCACTGCACACCAATTGCATTGGTGGCTCACAAACCAAGATAGGGTCAATGGCAGATCCCTCTCCCTTCCCCAACCAGAGTTCACAGTGGTGACAAATGCATCACTTCTGGGGTGTGGCGATCACAGGGGTGAGGCAGAGATCAGAGGCCTCTGGTCTCCGGCACAGTCTGGGCTCCACATCAACCTTCTGGAGCTTCGGGCGATCCGTCTTACACTGAAGACATTCCTTCCTTCTGTCAAAGGGAGAGTAGTGAAGGTGTTCACGGACAGCACCACCGCCATGTGGTACTGCAACAAACAGGGCGGGGTGGTGTTGTGGACCCTATGTCAGGAGCCACTTTGTCTCTGGAAATGGCAGGAACATCAGGGCATGTCCTTTGTGGTTCAACACCTGGCAGGTTCTCTGAACACCAGGGCGGACAAACTCAGCCGCCGTTGCACGATGGATCACGAATGGCGGAAATGGTGCAAGGTCTCTTTCAGCGGAGGGGAGAGCCTTGGTTATATCTATTCGTCACCAAAGAGTATGCACAATGTCATCAATTCTGTGCATTGGAATTTCCAAGGCGGCACTCGCTAGGCGACGCTTTTCATCGCGACTGGAGTTGCAGTCTTCTATACGCCTGTCCCACTTCTGTCCAGAGTACTGAAGAAGATCAAGTGCGACCGAGCCCAAGTCATTCTGTGGCTCCAGATTGGGCACGAAGAGTCTGGTATCCCGAGCTTTTGCACATGGCCATCAATCCTCCGATCAGACTGCCTCTTCGGGAGGATCTTCTATCGCAGCAGAAGGGGACGGTCCTCCACCCAAACCTGTCCAGCCTCCACCTCCTTGAGTGGCGACAGTTGACAGCTTTCGACCTTCCTCCCGAAGTCTGTATTGTTATCTTGGCAGCCAGGCGTCCCTCCACCAAAATGGTATTTGCCTGTAGATGGAACGTATTTGTGGCATGGTGTGCAGCAAAGGCTGTGGATCCCCTTTCTGCACCCTTTTCAGAGGTTCTCCTCTTCCTTTCTTTGGCCCAGCAAGGCTCTGCTCTTGGCACCTTGAAAGGCTATCTTTCGGCCATCTCAGCCTTTCTTCGACTTCCTGATCAGCCATCTCTTTTCAAGTTTCCTATTGTAAATAGCTTCCTTAAGGGCATTCATTACTCACTTGTTTCCTCCAATTCCATTCGCAATGCTCCAGTGGGACATGAACCTGGTTCTGACCTATGGACTTGTAAGAGGCCTCTGGGCGTGATACTTCCCGGAGACAGGATTTGACTTGCCAGCGATGTCTGAGCCACTTCTTCCTTTTAGTGAGTCTCTTACTGATACCTTGATGGCCACTTGGTTATAGCCACGTTCAAGACCACAGGTGAAGAGGCAGGTGGCCAAGCGTCACCGACGCCGGTCAATACTGATTTGCTTACTAAACATCCTACTTCCATTTGTGACTCCAAATTCATTCCCCACGACTCCTCCGTATTAGGAGCTCAAAAGATTTCAGGCTTTTGGCAAAAATATGTGTTTGAGGCATGTATGCTGTAGATACACATGCTTTGCATACCCCTGCCATCTAGTGTTGGGTCCTGATGTTTGCAAGTTGTTTTTCTTCGAAGAGGTATTTTCTAGTCCTTTCGGTGATAGTGCGCATGGGCATCAACCCCATTGTTAGATTGATTTTTTCCACCATCCGGTTCGGACCTTGCTAGGGGGTCAGTATGAATAGGCACGACGTTTGTGGATTTAGGGAAGGTTTTATTTAACGTAGCACAGGTGTCTTTCGTGCTGCCAGATTGTAAACATGGTACAACAAAAGTTATGGGGTGGTCTTTGGTTCCCAGAGTCTTTTCCCGTTCTAATAGCGTCTTCTAGGCATCCCTGTGGTCTTCTATGGTTCCCACCTTGTTCCAGGACGTGGGATTGCTCGTGTCAAAGGAAAGGAAAGAAAGTAGGTCAGTGTCAGGGTTGGTTTATGTGCTCTGGGGTGGGGAAGTGAAGGAGCACCATCCACCGAGTGACGAAGCCTAAATATAGGGTAGTGGGAGTGAGGGGTTGGGGTAGTGCAACACACAGGGCTCAGCTCTGAGGATATGCCCCTAGGCGTCCGGTTTCTCCCGCCGCCCTACCCAGCCCAGGAACCTCCTGCGTACCTGGGTTAGCCATGCTCCTCCGGGAGCGTGGCTGGGCGAAGCGTGGTCCTGGCAGTCCCTTGGCTCTCCTGACGTCTTCGGACTCCTGACGTCTTCTCCGCCTGATGGTGTTCGCGTTCCTCCCTCTTCGGTTCGTCTTATGCTCTCTTCACTCCGTTGCTCCTCAAGCTCCTCTCGTCCATCGCTGTAGAGACACACCCTCTTTCGGGGTTTGTCATCTCTTGTTGGTGCAGCTCCTGCCACGTCATGCCAGAGGGCAGCCATTTTCGGTTTCGTCCCAGTTAAAGTTGTAGTATCCCGAGCCAGCGGGGCTGCCCGCCACTCGTCCTGCTGAGTAGAAAAGAAAGGCGAAGGGTCATGTTGGGCCTTCCAGCAGTCTACCCAGGAACTCCGGCCCTGTGGCAGACCTGTATTGCTGCACTCCGGTTCAAAACCGTTCCTCGTGTTCTCCTTGTCACACAATCCTCTCTACCATCGACAATATTGTTTTCGTATGCGTTTCCACTTCTCCGCGTATCGTTTCGACATAGGAATCGACCTTTCATCTTCGTCTACTGCCTTCGATGCCTAATCGTGCCCTGTCAGATCTCTGTTGATGGATCGGACTCAGTTTAAATTCTGTCCTCGGTGCCAAGCGAAGTATCCGTGCACAGACTCACACAAAGTGTGCAACCTGTGTTTATCTCCTGAGCACAAAGAAAAAACTGGCGCTTGCAAATCATTCCAGTCAAAAAAGACTCTCCGCGACCATCAGGCTCGACGTTGAGAAATGCAGCGTCAAAGCATCAAAGACACACTGGACATCATCGGTGAAGACTCCGGCCAAGAAGACATAGAGGCATCAGCAGCAGAAGAGGAGGAAGCTTTCTCCAAATAAGACTCCAACTCGAAGCTTAAGATAGACCTCAACGCCAAAGAACTGTCGCAGGGACAAGGTGACGTGAGTACCGAAGACCTCTTGCCCCCTCAAACGCGATAAAACAAGGCTTCGGCACCACCTCCGCCTTCTGGCCAAGCTCAGCATAGAGATGATGTTTCTAACGCGCCCGCCCTCGTGCCCGTCTCTGAAACAGCCTGTCAAGTCTTCCAGCTTCGTACCGGTCCACCAAAAGTCTTCTTCGGAGCCGGAACCCTCTAGTTCCCAGCATAAGTCAGACTCTGAGCCGAAATCCTCCATGCTGAAACTCAAGCATCCTTCGGAGCCAAAGCCTTCCACGCCCCAAGGCCATCCTCTGTCTGCACCGAAAAAACACCAGCACAGAAATCACTGGCACCAAAATACAGAACCCCTTTCCGATCCGAAACAGGACAATGTTCTGTTACCAATAGATCCAAAGCAAATGAGGCTACCCATTCGATTATCAAGGAGAGAGAGAGAGGACTGGGTAGCCAATCCGAATCCCCAAAGTGTTTATATGTAATCAAAAATGGACTGGTCTAACAAGATTCAGTACAGGACTCAAAACTGTATGTATCGGGGAACAGAATGTGTTCCTTCATGAAGCCCTCACCCACCAACTTAGTTGGTGGCATGCTTTATCATCTGACCCACCCAGTGACACCAAATGGGTTCCCGGTGTGCTTCAACACCTGTGTTACAGCGGAGCTGGTATGTTACTGAGAGTGCAGTGGTGGTGGAGTGACACATGAACAGGTTAAAAACTATCCAGTGGTCCCAGTGCCCGCAGGGGCTATCTTTTAATATCTGGGCCTCTGGTAGCGTTAAAAACGAGGCAGTGGATGTAGGTGGAGTGGTGATTATGAACTCCTGCATCCGGTGGTAGGGCTACATGTTTCAGCCAGGCCTTTTCTTAAACTGGCTTTCCTCAGGTCCAAGAAACTGTCAAGGTGGACACTACACTAATAGTGAGTGTGTGGTTTAAAATGTGTTGCACGCGCTAAGGTGCCATACGTGTGGGAGGGGGATTCCCTCTCCAAGCATAACTGTGCACACAACATAAATGACACACAAAACATACAGGGACGAGTCTTAGCATAGTTGCAGTAAAAGCAGCACAATAGTATCATTTCTGGTGATGATGTGCATATAAAGCGGGTAATATGCGGTTATTTGTGTAGCCATATTGGTGGTACAGATAGGTGATTTTACCAACGTATGCGCTGACGCGTGTGGTGAGCTATATCGTAAAGCACACACACACATAATTAAAAGGCGGATACTTTGTAGTATATTCTTACTCTAGCGTATTGTAGCAAATGCCCCTATAGAGAAGTCCGGCACAGGTATGGACCCTGTAAGAAAAAAGTAGTAAATTCCTTCCCGAAGTAGTTTCTGCCTAAACCAATCGTTTAAGTTACCAGTGTTCTTCCCTCAACCTGATTCAGTTGCAGAACGCACTTTTCACACGCTTGACGTTAAAAGAGCTTTAATGTACTATATAGATAGGACAAAAATCTTTCACAAAACAACTGTTTGTTGAATTTGCTCCACCTCACAAAGACAATCCTATCTCTAAATCTGGTATTGCCAGATGGATTGTTAAATGCATTCAAACATGCTATGCTAAAGCTAAAAGAACTTTGACTATTCCCCATAGAGCGCATTCCACTCGCACAATAGGGACCTCTATGGCCTTTTTAGGTAACATTCCGCTAGCTGACATATGTAAGGCAGCTAAATGGTCTACACCACATACATTTACCAAACACTAGTGTGTAGATGTGTTAGCCGCCGCTTTGGGATTATACTACTTTATAGTCTATGCAAAGCATGTGTATCTAAAGCACACATACCTCGAATGGATAATGTTAGTTTCCTAGTAAGCATCTGTTCATGGCATGTAGAGGTGTAGATTCACATGTGCCCACCCGCCTCCCCGGGTACCTATAGGTGTTGCAGTTCTTCATTATACATTTATACGCATGGACATCTATATACTACCCTTTCTTACTCCATTCTCACCCTCTTGTGGGAAAACAATCTAACAATGGCGTCAATGCCCATGCGCGTTGTCACTGAAAGGAAGAGTCACCTTACCTCGTGACTAGGAAAGACTTCTTAGAAGAAAAACAAATTGCAAATATCTGGACCCAACACTAGATGGCAGGAGTATGCAAAGCGTGTGAATCTACAGCTGTGTATGCCAAGAACTGATGCTTACTGGGTAAGTAACATTATCCTTTCCTTCACCAGTCTAACATTGAGGTTGGTTGAGTCTGCCAATGGGGTCTCCATATGCATGCCCTGTGGATACTGGCGACGGTGCTGGTGGACATTGAGGCCACTCTGGGTCAGACAGTTCATGTTGGACAAGACCTAGCCAAATATGTGAATGTTCTGACATAGATACTACCAATTGCTTGGAAAGGGCAGTTGGTAGCAGCTTTGTGCTTTGCTAACACAAGTGGATGTGCTCCACATGATGTTCCAGCAATGTACAAGCCTTTTGCATGGAGAGAGTAAAGTCATGGCACACTTTCGGGGTCTTTGGACTCCTGCCAAGCAGTTTCTACTCCAGTTCAAAACATTCAGGGCCTATTCGAGCGGGTTGGCGTATAGACAGCAACTGTCTTCCCTACCAGTACAGCAGTCACCCTCAGTCCTTTCAAGGCTGTGGGCATGGTCTGCCCCTTCCCTGTGGCAACAGCCACAAAACCACTAGTGACACATGCCAATACAATGTGAGGCAGGATTTAACATTTCTTCCCAGGTTAGCAGTTCATCATGTCTTTCAGATGTATCTTACAAACTGTTCAGCAGGGCTATGCCTTACGTTTTCTTTATGCGCCACCAAACTTTCCTCCATATCGGAGAGGGTTTCAGAAGTTTATTTGTCCATTCTTCTTCCGGAAGTGGGAGTGTTTCTGTCCAATGGAGGTATAAAGAGTATATTGAACTTTGAAAGAGGAGAGGGTTCTTATTGTTGTTTTTCCTTGTGCCAAAAAAGGATGGGGGGGGGGGTCTCTGACCTGTTTTGGACATTTGACCTCTGAATGCCTTTCTGTGGAAGCTTATAGTTCGAGGCATGTGGGCTGCTGAATTCATATCTATAGCATAGATCGCCGCCTAGTGTTGGGTCCGGATGATTGCACATTGTTGTCCTGGAAGAGTCTTCGAAGTATCACGAGATAGGTGGCTCCTCCCCTGGACTACAGTGCGCATGGGCATCGACCCCATCCCCAGATTGTTTTTTTCCGCCATTGGGTTTGGATGCATATTGGTTCACTCTAGTTCGAATTCAATAGAAACTTTCTTTTCGGCCCAAAGGCCTTCCTGTATCGTCGGTATTGTCTTGCGATCGGTGCCCAGCTCGGTTCTGGCTCAGTTCCCGAGTCGGACGTCCAGAGGAGTCGCGTGGCTCTTCAGTGCTCGAGGCCCATTCGACGCAACAAGACTGATTCGACGAACCATCATGGAACGGAGCCCGTTCAAAAGGTGCCCCGTGTGCAACTCCAAGTATCCCCATATCGACGTCCACCCGGTGTGAAACAAGTGCCTGTCGCCGGATCACGATGAAGCCAACTGTATGGCCTGTTCTCGTTTCCGCTCCAAGAAGACGATTTGACGTCGGCGCATAGCGCGCCAGGAGGCCCAGCAGACGGCAACTGACCCGGTGTACATTTTCGATTGCGAGGGAGAAGAGGCAGACGAGCAAGACGATCAAGAGCCGATTTCCAATCCAGCGGCAGAGATCGACTTCAACTACGACGCAGACGTTGAAATGCTCGATGCAGAAGACATCGTCGACGAGGTAGGAGACGACGATGGGGCCTATGGGGCCATGGAAGATAGCTCAAGCGAGGAGCTCTGCCCCGTTCAGACAATTGCTATGGCTCAGGTCGAGGGATCGCCACATGGCCTTACCCAAGATCTTGCACCCAGTTCCACGGTCTTGCCTCCAGGCCCGGCTACGGACACTTCTAAAGAGCCGCCATTGGTCAAATCGAAACCGAAAGAGAAAGCTTCGGTCTCGACAAAACCGAAAGTGATAGAGGCGCCGTCGAAGATGAAGGCGCCTGTCGCCCTGGTCGGCTGCACGTCTTCTGACCTGTTGGTGCATTTAAAGCCAAAGAAGGTTGTCGAGCCGGTGAAGTCGCTCAAGAGCGTCGAGCCGAAGACTGGGACACCGAAAATGCTTGTCACGGTCAAGGTCGTCGACCCGAAGACTTCGGCGCCGAGGGCCGTCGGGACTCGGAACTACAAAGGTTGTCGATCCTGCGCGTCGGACAGAGAAGGCCAAAAGTACTGCGAGCTTCGAGTCCGCGCATGGTGGTGGCGCGAAGGCACCTGTCGAGTCGACACAGCCGTCCGCATCCTTCACTAAGCAGGTGTCGGACTCATTAAAACGCATCAAGGACAAGGCTTCCGCTGTCAATCCGAAGTATACTTCCACGTTGAAGCCTGCCGCAAAACCGCAAAAGTCGACGGCGCCGATTCAGTTCACGCTGCCGCCGAAAGTGGCGCCGAAGGCGTTTGCGCCCAAGAAGGTCGTCGAGGCGTCCATGAAGGTGACCACGGGGCCAAAGCCTACCCCCGCAGTTGTAGGCACAAAGCATCGACAACCCCTGCTGGAGGAGCAGTCGGAACAATTTATCGACGCCGACACCGGTAAACTTTCCATTTACAAGCGAAAGATCACACCAGCACAGCCTATGGAGTCCTACACAATTCCTTTGAAGAAGAAAAAGGATTCCACGGATTCCCCTGTTCTTGTTGAACTAATAACTCCACGTGGTCAGGACACTGCCCCAATCTCACCCACTTACTCAGATGTGGAGGCTTGGGACGGTGACTATGATGAGTATAACTACCCTGCCGACACTGATCCTGAAGATCAACATGACACATGGGCAGATGCTGCAGACCCAGGGATCCACAAACTGCCCCAGACACTCAAGTGTATACTGTCAAAACCTCACCTACTGAGGACTCTGCGGCATTTATTGCGCTTATTGAGAGGGCAGCCAAAAACCATGACGTCCAGCTCCATGCTGACCCTATTGAAGTGGACTTTCTGTTTGACACATTTTCCACCTCTGAAAAGACCGTAAAGACTCTACCTATATTGAAGAGTGTCTTGAAGCATGCTGCAGACATTTTTAAAGTACCCACACGTGCCAGGGTTATAAACCAAAGAATTGAAAAAAAGTACAAGCCGGCGCCTGGCGACCCTACCTACATCAAGGGCCAGTTGCCATTGGACTCTCTAGTTGTTTCTAATGCCCGGAAGAGGGCAAATTCATAGACTACTGGTGATGCTCCTCCCCCTGACAAAGAATCTAAAGTGCTAGAAGCATCAGGGAAGAGGGTGGCGGCTCAAGCAGCCAATATCTGGCGCATTTCTAACACTCAGGCACTCTTGGCCAGATATGACAGGGCATATTACGATACCCTTGAAACCCTGTTACAACACTTGCCAGATGAATATATAGGGAGGCAGCAGAGATGCTTATTCAAGAAGGGAAACTCATCTCCAATGCTTCTATTAAGTGTGCACTGGACGCGGCGGACACCGCGGCCAGGGCCATTAACACAAGTGTAATGCTGCGGCGTCAGGCCTGGCTCAGAATCTCCGGGTTCAAGCCGGACATACAAACCACCATCCTAAATCAGCCTGTAAACCCTGATCACTTATTTGGACCTGAGGTGGACAGCACCCTGGAAAAAAATCAAAAAAGACACCGAGACTGCAAAGTCTATGGGGGCTCTCCAGTCCCAGCAGTTCAGGGGTAGTTCTTTTCGTCGCTCAAGCAATAGAGGTGTTTCCAGAGGCCAGCTGTCCCAGCAAACACAGTACACTAAGAGTGGAGCGCAAACCTCATACAACAAGCAGAGTAGAGGTGGCTATCGCGGAAACAGCGCCAAAGGCAGAGGTCGTGGAAACAACAGCTTCCGATCCTCTGCCGCCAACAAACAGTGACTCCTTGTCACTGCCCCCCGACCATACAACACCAGTCGGGGGGAGACTCCAACAGTTCCTGCCAGTCTGGAAATCCATCACCACAGACAGGTGGGTCAGAAAGCTTATCCAGTACGGTTATTGTCTGGAGTTAACATCCACTCCACCCAACATACCCCCAAAGCACCGTCCTATGTCCACAGAGCATTTGCACTTATTGCAGCAAGAGGTGCTCGTCATGCTGCAAAAAGGGGCAATCGAGCTCGTACCACTGGACCAAAGAGGCACAGGTGTGTGCTCCCTGTACTTCTTGATTTCCAAAGAAAGACGGGTCCCTTCGACCCATACTGGACCTTAGTCCCCTAAACCAGTACATTCTATCAGAACACTTTCATATGCTCACACTGCAGCAAGTTCTTCCGTTGCTCAATCAGGGGGATTTCCTCGCAACATTAGATCTAAAAGATGCATATTTTCACATTCCACTACATCCGTCACACAGAAAATAACTCCGATTCACCATTCAGAATCAGCATTACCAGTTCAAAGTCCTCCCTTTCGGAGTAACCACAGCGCCCAGGGTGTTCACAAAGTGCCTGGCGACAGTGGCTGCGCACCTCCGGAGACAAAACGTGCACGTCTACCCTTATTTGGACGACTGGCTTGTCCAAGCGAAGTCGGCCCAGCAGTGCTCTGTGCTCTGCCAACATGTCCCACACCATTCACCTTCTTCACGATCTGGGATTCTCACTAAATTATCCAAAGTCACACCTTCAGCCCGCCCATGTGCGGCAGTATCTAGGCGCGACAATAAACACTCTGGCAGCCACCGCGCAGCCAAATTCAGTGAGGATCAACAGCATTCAATTGCTGATACAGAAATTCAGACCGCAACACTCGCTTCCAGCACGAGTGTTCATGCAGTTGATAGGCATGATGGCCTCCTGCATCTTCATAGTCCCGCACGCAAGACTACATATGCGTCCGCTTCAAGAGTGCTTAGCACGTCAGTGGAATCAGGCTCACGGACAGTTAAAGGACCTAGTGTTGGTGACCGGTCGTGCATACAACTCTCTGCATTGGTGGAATCCACACAACCTTTGCAAGGGAGCCTGTGCCACAGATCATCCTAACAACGGACGCATCTCTCCAGGGTTGGGGAGCTCATGTACTCCACTACACAGTGCAGGGACTATGGACAACGCAGCAAAAGAAGATGCACATCAACCACCTAGAGCTGATGGCAATCTTCATGACGATGAAAGCATTCAAGGTACATCTGTGCAACAAGGTCGTGTTGATCCGGACGGACAACATGACGGCCATGTACTACATTCAGAAGCAGGGAGGTACACACTCTCCACAGTTGTCTCATCTGGCTCAGAGCATGTGGAAGTGGGCCATTCAGAGGAACATCTTCCTCATGGCGGAACACCTCCCCGGCAAGGAGAAGCGTGGCTCAGTGGTTAGAGGCGGCAGACCCGGAAGCTGAGATCGACCGTGGACCAGGGTTCGATTCCCCGCCTCGGCGGGTCTCGGGCTCAAAAATTCCACGGACTCGACAATTCTCGCTCTGGTGCCTACTCAACTCACGGGGTCACACTCTGCGACTCGGGGCAATAGCTTGCTTAATCTCCACTAGGCCCCTCGCGGCGGGATGCCTGGCTTTCACCTTGTGGACACCCTGCCGGGGCTTCTCACAGGGGAATACCAGGACGGGTTCCCTAAGCAAGCGCCGGGACGCTTACGGGCAGCCGTGCGCTTTACAAGTCCAATACATTTACATTTACATTTACATTTACAATCAGATGGCGGATCTGCTCAGCAGGTACAGCCACCAAATGCACGAGTGGGAGCTACATCCATCAGTGCTCCGCCCGTACTTCCAGCAGTGGGGTCATCCAGAGATAGACCTGTTCGCCACACGGGAAAACGCAAAATGCCAAAGCTTTGCCGCCAGGTTCCCGCACCCACAGTCGCAGGGCAATGCGATATGGATGAACTGGTCAGGCAAATTTGCGTACGCTTTTCCCCCAGCACCTCTAATACCGCTGGTGGCACGAAAGCTAAAGCAACACTCGATGACGCTCATCCTGGTTGCTCCAACGTGGGCACGCCAACCATGGTACACCACGTTTCTAGAACTTTCCGTGGTACCGCATCAAAGACTGCACCTCACACCCAGACTTTTGACGCAGAGCCATGGCGACATTCAGCACCCAGATCCGCAACAGCTCAACCTGGCGATCTGGCTCCTGAGGTCTTAGAGTTTGGCTACCTCAACTTGCCTCCAGACTGCATGGATATCATACGGGAGGCAAGAAAGCCCACCACCAGAGCATGCTATGCAGCTAAGTGGAAGCGGTTTGTCGTTTATTGCGTAGACCACAACATAAACCGGCTTGACGCGTCCACACACAACATCATTTGTTATCTATTACATCTTTACAAATGCAATCTGGCATATGCTTCCATTCGCATACATTTATCCGCCATAGCGGCTTATCTCCAAAACAGGCAGCATCTCTCCCTTTTCAGAGTGCCTGCCATTAAAGCCTTTCTGGAGGGACTCAAACGAGTCATTCCTCCCAGGACCCCACCTGCTCCTGGATGGAATCTTAATGTGGTGCTCACCCGACTAATGGGTCCACCTTTTGAGCCTCTGCATTCATGCGAGATTCAGTTCTTAACATGGAAAGTGGCTTTCCTGATAGCCATTACGTCACTGCAACGTGTTAGTGAGCTCCAGGCACTGGCTGTACAAGAGCCATTCATACAAATTCACTGCAACGGGGTGGTGCTGCGCACTAACCCTAAATTTCTTCCAAAGGTGGTTTCACAGTTCCATGTCAATCAGACTATTGAACTGCCGGTGTTCTTCCAAAATCCAGAGACAGTGGCAGAGCGCATGCTCCACACTCTTGACGTCAAAAGAGCTTTGATGTATTACATTGATAGGACCAAAGATTTTAGGAAGACAAAACTCTTTGTTGCCTTTTCCGCACAACACAAAGGCAGCCCCATGTCCAAAGTGGGTATAGCCAGGTGGATTGTTAAGTGTATTCAGATTTGCTATCAGAAAGCTAAGCGCACTTTAACAATCCCCCCAAGAGCCCACTCCACCCCCAGGTTGGGGGCCTCCATGGCTTTCCTTGGAAATATCCCTTTTGTAGAGCAGCCACATGGTCTACCCCACACACATTTACTAAACACTACTGTGTAGATGTGCACTCCAAGCAGCTGTAGGGCAGACTGTTCTCAAAACACTTTTTCAGACTGCTGCAGCTGGCACAGGCGGCCGCCGCTAATGGAGGAACTGCTATATATTCTATGCTATAGATATGAATTCAGCAGCCCACATGCCTCGAACTGAATATGCTACTTACCAGTATGCATCTGTTCTTGGCATGTAGGGCTGCTGACATTCATATCGCCCGCCCTCCTCCCCGGCGCCTGTAGCGGCTGCAGCACTTACACTTACTCTTAGCATGGTCATCGCTCACACTGTTACACTCCATCTTTGCCACAATGGCTAAAAACAATCTGGGGATGGAGTCGATGCCCATGCGCACTGTAGTCCAGGGGAGGAGCCACCTATCTTGTGATACTTCGAAGACTCTTCCAGGACAACAATGTGCAATCATCCGGACCCAACACTAGGCGCCGATCTATGCCATAGATATGAATGTCAGCAGCCCTACATGCCAAGAACAGATGCATACTAGTAAGTAGCATATTCATTCAAAATGCTTACTCTGGCCCAGATCCCGTCTTCCCTGCTTGCGACCTAGGCAACTGAAATGTGTCATTGGACTTGCAGGACACATATTTTCATATACCCATTCTCCATTCCCACAAACTTTACCTGCGATTCAGGGGAGGTGTACTTGCCACAGTCAGTCGTAGGCCATGGCCAACCTCACACCACCTACTTGAACAATTATTGTGTCCTAGACCTTGCTGCCATGTGAGAGTCAAATGCTATTTGGGAATTTAACACTTGACTCTAAGTAGCAGTGCATTAGAATTGGGGGCCGATGACACCACTAGACCGCAAACTGTTACATTTTAAACCCAGCGAGATTTACAGGTTTGCAGCATTGTCATCTTCCTACTACACTCTTTCTCTCTCTTGTGCCAGTCAGCATTCTGAATGCCTTAAATATCATCTCTCTTTTCTTACAGTGACATCATGATGAGGGATAACCTCTTTGAAATTGTGACGACTTCCCGTACGTTTTACGTCCAGGTATGATTTTCATCTTCGTTTGTGACGGTTGGCTGCATAGTCAATGCAGAGGCAATACTCAGGTCAGTGCATTTCCCAATTTGAAACACTGAGGGCCAGATGTAGGACCTGCCAAATACCGCCTCTCAAATTGTGTGGTGCTATTTGGCATGTACAACAGTGTGTTTAACACTGTTTGCAATTCCCAATGGGGTTGCAAATTGCAAGGCTCGTGTACATGAATGAGCCTCTCACAATTTGCGAGTCCATTGGGAATGAGAAGCCCTCCAACGGATGGTGGCCTGCTGGGCTCAGCAGACCACCATGTCTGAGACGGATTTTAAATAAAGCTGCTTTTTAAAAAAAAAAATGCAGCCCGTTTTCCTTAAAGCAAAACGGGATGCATTTCTTTAAAAAACGAAACGTTTTTGTTTAATTTCTTGAGGGCAGGACCACTGCCTGCCCTTAAAAAATAATATTGCATGCATTTGCAAAGGGGAAGTGGACCCCTACTTGAAGTAGGTGGTAATTTGCGATTGTTTTGCAATTGCAGTCGCAAAACATTGGTACATAGCTCTGCAGCCTCTGTTAGGAAGAGAACGTCCCTTCCTAATAGCGAGTCTCAAAACAGTATTTTGCTTGTCGCAATTTATTTGTGACTCGCAAAATACTGTTTGTACATGGTCCCATTCTTTTTAGCATCCACAAACGGGTTTAAGACCTGTTTGCGCACGGTAAAAAGCGTTGTACATCTTGCTATGCAACTCTTATTCTAGACCAGTCATAAGTGGCACATCCATGTGAAGTTGTATGCTGGTCCGTCATCACTAATGTGTGTGTTTATGTGTGCATATAAACGGAAATCCAAAAATTTATGGTGTGAGCAAGGCCATCCCACATTTGTTTTGTGGTCATTTTATATGTTTACATTCTGGTCTTAAAAGAGATTTGAGAGCTTAAAGCAGTGCAAGGTTGAGTCACCCAGTGAATTAAAAAAAGTGAAGCCCAGAGTGAAAGAGGTTAAGAGTACCTTTAATTTCTATATTTAAACAGAAAATTATTAAGAAAATGTGTAAGCAAAGATCCTGTTGTCTGCAGATCAGTAAAGAGAATGTAGAATGCACCATAGGAAATGTGTTCTACTGTGGGCTGTTACCTTATGGAACATGGTTACTTTACAGATAGTGCTTGCAGTACACATCCGTGTCTCAGGTGGAGAAGTTCTTAATGATGCATTCTATTGGTATGTAGTAAGATTTTGCTAGATATTGTGAGAACAAGAATAGCAGAGGCAACATACAGCTTTTCTAGGTTTCATGTTAATGCTTTGTGATAGAAAGCTATCTGCAAGAGACCATTAGTTATAGATGCCTTACCTTAGAATTACCCCCAGGCGTCAGACTGGATCCGGAGAATTTTTCTGTAGCAGTACCCCTGCACGTCGTTAGACTCTGCATCCATTGTGGTCACCGGCATGATGTCGCAGTGTCAACTTAGACACCGCCCCTGTGCACTGACGTCAGTTATTTTTTTTTCCGCAGCAACCAGCGCAGATCCAGAGAGAGAGCGTGCCACTTGGTCAATTTTTGAATAAACATTTTTCAACTTCTTTTTTGAGCGTTCAACCCCTGGTAACATGAGGGATGTCCCATTGTTGGACCGACTTCAAGCCTTGTGACTCCTGTCACAAGTTGATGTCAGTCACGGATCCGCACCTCGTGCCTGGAACGCAACCATGACCTAAAGTCGTGCTCCGACTGCTGGGCCATGAATCTGAAGTTTTTGCGGGAGCATTCCCAAAAGCTCTTGGAGGCCCGGCAGTCCGCTCCACGTCGTTTGAGGTCCTGGTCTCGGAACCGGTGCGGAGCCACCACCACTCGTCATCGAAGTCTTTGCACTCCTCGGGTAAGTCGAAGCACAAGAAGAAGGCGAAGAAGCATCGTCGCTCTTCGCCTTCTCCCTGTCCGTCAGACGACGCAGTACCCGGAGTGGGGTTGCTCTCCAGCTCCGTCTTTGGAGCCTGCTTCTGGGACAGCTCTGCTCTTGCCTCCACTCCGTAGGTGCGCCTACGGGGCCCACGGACTCGGCTGGGGGATCTGGGCCTTCTATTACGGCAGCTCCGGCGCCAAAGGTCCTGGGAAGATCCAGGCCTGGATCCGGATCTGCACTGGTCGATCTCACGGTACCTTCCCCTGTGCAGATTTCAGTGACGACGCTCCCAACGCCGGTTGTGCCCCCAACCGACGTAGACACTAGCCTTACCCCTGAATTTGACCCAGTGCCGGACCGAGGTCGGTACTGTCGCCGTTGGGTACTTTTGTACTGCTGTTCATCCCTGGCGTTCCCTATCACCCTGAGTGGCAGCCAGAAGAGGGTGAATAGGACTGCTGACCAGCTTGATGAGCCGGACTGGAGAGAGGTGATGCCAGTGGTCTGGATACCTCCCCAGACCCTGCAATGCCCCCCTCCCGAACTGAGCCTATGGAGGAAGGAGCTTCTTATGCACTGGTGTTGCATAGGGCGGCTGAGACCTTGGGCCTTGAGCTTCCAATGGTGGCGGTCAGGACTAACCTCCTGACAGAGGTACTTTAACCGGCAGCAGCCTCTTAGGAGCCCCTGCTGCCTTTTAATGAAGCCCTCACAGACATCCTTCTGAGCACTTGGTCCAAGCCCAGCACAGGGTCTCCTGTGGATAGGATTGCTCGATGCCACCGCCCGGCCCCAGGCGACCCTCTTTTCCTCTCCCATCACCCCACCCCGAGAGCTTGGTGGTCCAAGCCTAGTCTTCTAAGGGAGCATTCCCTACTGCTCCCCAGATAGGGAATCCAAGAAGCTGGACCACCTAGGGAAGATGTTTTCTTCCGCCAGCTTAGCGATGCGGTCGGTGAACACTTAATGCTTATTGGGCCGTTATTCCCATACAGTCCACCCTACAGATCCAGTGTTGCTGAACCTCGCCTCAACCGAGACCACAGGCACACCTGCCGCACCACGCATTCTTACGCGGACCGCCACGGCCTCAGTTACACCCTGGCTTTTCACTACCGCCATTACCCGGCGCTTCTACCCCGTCTCCAGCGCAGCCACTGGACACCTACTCACTCAAACTTGGGCGCTACACGCTCATCGGCCGCCACCGCTCATCCGCTTTGGCCGCTCTAACTGATACCACAACCTACGAATATTATTCTGGGGCCCCCACGGTCCAACCGCATCTTGTTCTTGATGCAGGATTTCTCGCCGACTCAGCGCCACCCCCAACGTCCTCCAATTCTAGCACATCGCATACCCCAGACCGGGTTGGAATTATCACCGGTTACATGGGGTCTGCTCTCCTACTTCTTCCAACTCAGAACAGCCCTGAAGAGTCACAGGATATCTCCTTGTGACGAAACATGTGTCAGCTGGTTGTTTGGTTCAATACAGTCGTTGCCTTGTGATTAAAAAAACTTTTTCAAAACCTACACTGGTGTCGACTTCCGCTTTGTCAAAATTGTGAAAAACATTTATACTAACTCTATAATACCCTCACCACGTGTGCCCAGGACTGTGCTCACAGTGTGGGATACTGTTGCGCATGTGCTGCGGCAGTGCCCGGAGGAGGCCCAGGCCGTTCTCACCTGCGCAGTGGCAGAGGGTCAAGACGCAGCTAAGTTCGCCATTCAGTGTGGGCTGTATACCGCAGACTCTCTAGGGAGATTAGTTTCCACCTCAGTAGCCTTGCTGCGCTACTCCTGGGTGAGGGCATCTGGTTTCTCTGGGGATGTCCAATCCACCCTTTTGAACTTGCCCTTTTATTGGCCGTCGCCTGTTTGGCGACAAGGCGGACTCAACACTCTGGTGCAGACGTGGGACCCAGGGACGAATGTTTGGGGTCCAGCGGGTGGGCCAGTCGACCCATGCCCCCCTGCAGCAGCCTCCAAACCCTCCTATTCCAACGTTTCAGGGCCACCAGAGACCAGTGGACGGCAGGATTTGCCATCACCCCCCCAATGGCAATGCATCGCGTCAGACAGGTGGGTTTTGTAGGTAGTCTCAAGGGGCTGCTCCCTCCACTTCGAGACTACCCCTCCCTCCATGCCACCAACACTCCATTGCATGTCGTAGGATCACTTGGCCCTTCTCCTCCAGGAAGTTGCAGCTCTCTTGGCCAAGGGAGCTATCGAAAGGGTCCCTGTGCCAGAAATAGGTTGTGTGTTACTCCTACTGCTTTCTGGTACTCAAGAAGGACAAAGGCCTCATCCTATCTTAGACCTCAGGGCCCTCAACTGCTTTCTCAGGAAGGAGAAGTTCAAAATGCTCATGTTGGCTCCGGTCCTGTCTGCTCTCGATCCCGGAGACTGGATGGTTGCGTTCGACTTTCAGGATCACTATTTTCAAATCCCCGTCCTGCCAGCCCAAAGGCGTTACCTATGGTTCACAATAGACCACAAACATTTTCAGTGTACCGTGCTCCCCTTTGGCCTAACCAGTGCCCCTCGGGTGTTCACTAAAGTGATTGCGGTCGTCTTAGTTCATCTGCGCAGATCAGGGGTTCCAGTCTTTCTCGATGACCCAGACTGTTGTCTCCCACCTCCAGACTACGACAGACCTCCTGCACTCAGTGGGGTTCACTATCAATGTGCCGAAGTCGCACCTGATTCGCTCTCAGAAGCACCTTTTCATCGGAGCAGTTCTGGATACAGCTCAGTTTCGGGCTTATCCTCCTGATCCACGAGTCAGGGATATTCGAGCTATGATGTTTCAGCCTCTATCCTGTATTTCGGGGAGATTGATCCTGAGGCTGCTGGTCCTCATGGCCTCCTGCATTTGGCTTGTGGATCAGGCCCTGTGGCAATATGCTGGCTCTGCAGTGGGACCTGAAGTTGCAGCTGGGCGTAGCATCAGGGGAATCTTTCCGATGTCGATCAGATCTCGGAGGGGACTGCACGTCAATTATAGTGGTGGCTCACGGACCCGAATTGGGTCAGCAGCAGATCCCTCTCCCTTCCCCAACCAGAATTCACAGTAGTGATGGATGCCTCACTCTTGGCATGGCCACCTGGGGGAGGCGGAGTCCGGTCTCCACCTCCACCTTTTGGAGCTCTGGGCGATCCGTCTTGCACTGAAGGCATTCCTTCCTTCTGTCAAAGGAAGAGAAGTGCAGGTATTCAGACAATACCACCACCATGTGGTATAGTAACAAACAGGGCGGGTGGGGTCGTGGACCCTATGTCAAGAGGCCCTTCGCCTTTGGACATGGCTGGAACATCAGGGCATATCCCTGGAGGTTCAACACCTAGCAGGTTCCCTGAATGCCAGCGTGGACAAACTCAGCCGTCGGTGCATGATAGATTACGAATGGCTTTTTCTCTCAGAGGTGGTGCAAGCTCTCTTTCGGCAGTGGCAAGAGCCTTGGTTAGATCTGTTCACCACTGACAGAACGCGCAATGTCAGCAGTTCTGTGCGTTGGAGTTTCCAAGGCAGCACTTGCTCGGCGACTCTTCATCGCAAGTGGAATTGCAGCCTCCTGTACGCCTTTCCGCCTATACCACTTCTGCCTCGAGTGCTGAAGAAAATCAAGCACGACCTGGCCAGAGTCATTCTGATGGCTCTGGACTAGGCAAGAAGAGTCTGGTACCCCGAGCTCTTGAGCATGGCCATCGATCCTCCGATCAGACTGCCTCTTCGGAGGATCTTCTGTCGCAGCAGCAGGGGACAGTCCTCCACCCAAACCTGTCCATCCTCCACTTCCTTGCGGGGCGATTGAGCGGCCCCAGTTGACAGCTTTCGACCTTCCTCCCGAAGTCTGTAATGTCACCTTGGCAGCCAGGCGTCCCTCCACTAAAATGGTATACACCTGTAGATGGAACAAGTTTGAGGCAAGGTGCACAGCAAAGGCTGTGGATCCACTTTCTGCCCCTGTTCAGAGGTTCTCCTCTTCATTCTATCTTTGGCCCAGCAGGGTTCTGCTCTGGGCAATCTTAAAGGCTACCTTTCGGCAATCTCTGCCTTTCCGCGTCTTCCTGGTCAGCCTCCTCTTTTCAAGTCTCCGATTATAAATAGATTTCTAAAGGACATTACGCTACTCTTTCCTCCCTCTCCTTTCGTAATGTCCCATTTGGACTTGAATCTTGTTCTTACATTCCTAATGTGTGCTCCCTTCGAGCCACCACATAATTGTCCTTTTCGTCTTCTTACCTTGAAGACCACTTTCCTGCTTGCCATCACATCTGCTCGCAGGGTGAGTGAGCCTAAGGCTCTTTCCTCCAAGCCTCCTTTTTTTGCAGTTCATCCGGACAAAGTGGTCCTTCGCACTAAGACCTCTATTCTGCCCAAAGTGGTTACCTCTTTCCACATAGGTCAGACCATCTCATTGCCCACCTTCTTCCCACCCACCACACCCTTCCAAAGAAGAGGAGATACTTTTAAATGTATAAAAAGGGGACCCCCTGTAACTAGTGGGAGTTCCTAGGGTAGGGCAACAATATTTTAAATATTAAAGAATTCCTAGGCAACTCAGGCCCTGAAGGATGGCAGGTACAACACAACAAATAATAACAGAAACTACAGTGTACTAAGCTAATAACGACAAAATGTGTAAGAAAATATTATTAATTTATTATTGTTTAAAAATATATATTAAGAGCCAGATAAAAAACAATCTGATTGTCAAACATTGAAATGATCAAAACACATACCAAATGTTGGGCATAAAATGATACAAAACAGTATTTGAGGATCAAATATACATTCAATAATAAAATACAATACAGAGAATTAATACAACAAAAGTGGGTAGGATGTAGATCTCAAATCCCGGAAATGACGGCTGGAGCCACGTATAAGCAATGCCCAAATGCGCTGATGTCAGTTCCTTTCTTTCCACTTCTTCGTACCCTAATCCGAAGCTAGCCCCTAACTTTTTATCAAAATTCTTCTCCAGTGTGCAAGGGAACATGTTCCAATTAAAAATACAGTGTTTAAACCTTACATGAACTGTCACAAGCAAGTTTCTGTGACCGATCTCCCTTTGGTGTGTCTCTAGTGTTCGGTTCAGGTCACGACTCCTGGTTGTGAGAGAAGTGCGCCCTGATTCTTTCTAAGGCCATCCAGGATCACATACCCAAGTTATATGTTGTTGAACACCATAAATAGTTGAGTAAACCTGTTTCTCCTCTAACTCAAGAACACAGATACATTCCTGTTCTCGAGCTGGGTGAGGGGGGTGGGGGGAAGGGGGGCGGGGTCTGGTCATTGTGACAGTCCAAGTCTTTGGTCATAGTCGAAAAAAGTCCAATCAGGCCTTGTCGCAACCTCACCACTATCCTTCCATGAAGTTGCAAGGACTTCAAAATGCCTTTGGTCTCGGTCCAGGTCCCACACCAAGGAACCGATTCGACAGTTGATCCTGATCACCAAGAATTTCCGGGGTTATCTGCAATGCCACAACAAATTGAGGCATTTTAGAAGACATTGCTATGAATCTTTAGCACCCTGCTGGCTCCCTCTAGCATGGCTTTGGGCCCCAAAGATCCGCAGATCCTCCTGTCTGGCTACCACCGTCAGGTCTGTCCTCAGTGGCGTCTGTTCCTTCTGAACTCCCTTCGATTCTGATGTCAACTCTGTCTGGCGCCATGAATCGTGCCGTTTTCTGCGACGTTGATGCCAGAGGAAGAACTGAATCTGTTTCTACGTCTACCAAAGTCGTGTTCAGGAACAGTTCCAATGTGCCCTGCCCCAGCCCATTCTGACTATGATAAAACAGTGCCTTTGCCTAGGAATCACCATCCAGTGCTCCAACAACTTTTCAGATCGGACTCTGACCAGAGTCAAACAGCTTTAGTTGAAGATAGTGATTATGAGAAGGAATTTCCCCCACAACATGTTTACTGATTTTCTTTGGATCTACAAGAGGCCAGTGGATTTGGTGGTTCTCTGGAAATGAGGTTGGGGTCTCCCCTGACCCTTCAATGGACGAAAAAGCCTTGTTCACTGTAGTCATGAGAAGAGTGGCTGAATTCCAGAACTTACAATTACCATCTGTTGAGGCGAAAATTAACATCCTCATTCAAGTCTTACTAGCTGGGCAGAAATTGTCCGAGCCTTTGTTGCCATTGAGCAAAGCCCTCACTGACACCCTCATGGCTAAACACTTTTCCTCCCCAACAGTAAATAGACTGGTAGGATCATGCCACAGACCTACCCCAGGTGGCGGTGCCTTCTTGATACAGCATCTTTTTCTTGAGAGCCTGGTAGTTCAGGCATCTACTAGCAGGATTAACCCACATTCTTTCCATGCAACCCCCTCCAGAGAAAGACTTGAAAATAACTGAGGCATGAAAGAGGATGCTTGGTCAGTCTCCATCTGATGTTTGCTTGGTAGGTATTCCCATTCATTATGAGTCATGGCTGCTGAGATTTTGCCAAACGTCCAAGAGAAATTTCACAACAAATTGGTGCAGAACAGTCTAGGATGGCTAGGACACAGCCATATATGTGATATGGTCAGGGTTGGACATAACCGGCTATTTAGGTAGAGCATTGGGACTAGAGTGGTGCACTGGCACCATCAGCCAGTGGATAAGATCCACTGGCTTCTCGGACGACATCCAGCTGTCATGTCACACATGGATATCCCTTTTGACGAGTCTCGCCTATTCGGAGAGAAGGCCAGCTCCGCCTTAGAGTTCTTTAAAGAAAGTAGAGCCAGAGCACACTCCCTTGGTCTTTCCACAAATGCAAACATGGCGGCAGCTAGCTAGGCTGCCGCAGTGCTCCGGAACGAGCTCCCGCTAAGGCTTGCCCCGCAGTATTAATGTCTTAGTCGAGCGGAATCACAGCCGTAACACTCGGAAAAGAATTTGCCCCTTTTTTGGTCCCCTTTGGAGGAAAAAACCTACCTTTCTCTCTGGAGCCGCGGTGGGATGCGGGGCTGCTTTCTTTCATCGGAGGTCTCCTGCCGGTCAGTCCGCTCTCTATGCCTATGCGGTTGTGTTGGAGACGGGATCGGGGACGGAGACCGACGGGCTTGCTGTTTTCATGTTGTTTGTCCCGTGGGCCCCGCTGCTCAGAATTTTCCACACAAGCTGCCGTGTGACTTTTCTACCGTTTTTTCTCCACGGGAGGCTTCTGAATTCTCCACTGGATTCTCACCGCAGGAGTCCCGGCTAGAGCCGCAGCTGTGGTTCATCATTTGCAGCAAATTCACGTCGCGCAAATAAGGACTCTCACACAACTCTGAATATAGTATAAAAGGTCACCTTTATTACAGGACAGCCAGAGACAGACCCGCAACATAACTTTTCCAACCAAACTTTATCTTTATTTCTTCTCCAAACCTTTTACATATAAACCATAACGTTTTCCAATTCTTTCTATTTCCAATAACCATAACTTGTTTTAATACCATCCTTGTGTTTTCCTTCTTCTTTCCATCTCTTCCCCACCTACCCTCCCAAGCCCTCCCCCTTAGAGAAAGGATGAATCCGCTCTAGATTATCCAATCCCCATCACACACGCCAACGAAGACAACAAAAAAGTCTGCCTGAGTAGTCCTGAGGTGACATCCTGACATCTCGACTTGTAGCAAGATGTATATATGCTTGCCTAGTTTTTTTTTTTTTTTTTAAATTTATTTATAATTTTTTTTTTTTTTTTGAACATGAAGACATGACAGACGACAAAAACCAACCCCCCCTTTGATTTTGCAACCAGGGTGGGTGGGTGGGTCAAAAAGCGACACCACCGTTCCTCTCACTCGCTCAGAGTGACGTCAGCCCTCCCTCCCCTCCCTTCCTTTGGACCTAGTCCCTCCCACCACCCAATCAGGTCGCGTGAGGTCGTCCCTCGCGCGAAATGCCCCAGGGGGACATTGGCTTTGCCAAGTGCCCCTGGGGGCCCATCGCGCAAATAAGGACTCTCACACAACTCTGAATATAGTATAAAAGGTCACCTTTATTACAGGACAGCCAGAGACAGACCCGCAACATAACTTTTCCAACCAAACTTTATCTTTATTTCTTCTCCAAACCTTTTACATATAAACCATAACGTTTTCCAATTCTTTCTATTTCCAATAACCATAACTTGTTTTAATACCATCCTTGTGTTTTCCTTCTTCTTTCCATCTCTTCCCCACCTACCCTCCCAAGCCCTCCCCCTTAGAGAAAGGATGAATCCGCTCTAGATTATCCAATCCCCATCACACACGCCACCCAGGAAAACCCTTGAGTTTTCCTGCCCCACCCAAAAAATCCCTCCCCAAATCTAGAAAAAACGGACTGCTCAAGTCAATGAAGAATAACTGTGAAGGAAAAACTGTTCCATTGCAACTCATTTTGCCGGTTTGGAGCACCACAAGTCAACACACCAAAGGTTTGCCAAAGTATCTCTTAGTTCCATTAAATAATAGGACTGACCCATCTGTGACAGATACACCCCGTCGCTCCGTAACAAATGCAGCATGTCACCATTAAAATGTTCGTGTGCAATGACCGTAATGCCCATTGCCACGCAGTATGACTTCATTGCTTTATTAACCTTTTTGCGGGCCCTCTCAACAGCTGTCTGAACTCTGGCTCCTTTCCATTGGCTCCTGTAAAGAAATTCAGTCCAAACTACCCTGGTCCCTTCCCATCTGTCTTTGATGACAGCCAAATCCAGTTTCATCTGCTTGATTAAAGCCAGCCCTGAACATTCCAACAAGTCATTTTCCCCTAAATGCAGGATCAACAAGTCTGGAATGCCCCACACCTCTGCCATTTTATTTAAGACCGAAAACAACTCCCCCCATTTCATCCCCCCTAAACCCCTCCAAATCACCTCATGGTCATTACCATACAACCCCAAACCTCTACCACATAGCTGTTGTTCGGCAAAGTTCGCCGCCCACTTCACGATGGAATGGCCGACGATCCACGTCCTCTTTTTTCGAGGAAAATCTGCCACTCGACCTGTGATGGAAAAAACACTATAACTAACTGGCCATATAAAGCGGATGGCATTGCTGTGTTTTTTTTTTTTTTTTTTTAAAACCTAACATATTTAAAACAACAATTGGACTTCCATCGGCCAATGCGCTGTAACTCCTCTGCCCCCCAACCCAACCTCGCAGCTTCGGTAGCCGCACCTATTCTGAATGAATGTGTCCCAAAACAATGTGGATTTTCCCCTGCTAACGTTAATGCTTTCCGCAAAACTGCTAAGAATTGAAAACAAGTTAACTGCGTTTTATTTTCATGGCAGAATATATCACCATCCCGAAAAACCTTTGAACTCACAAATGCCTCCCATTCCCCCACTGGACAGCAACCCATCACCCCGCTCCTGCCAAGACGCACCAATGACCCTTTACCTGCTTGATCCGTCTTTGACCTTCTCAACTTGATCTGCAATATATCATTATCCAAAAGAACAATATCAGACGAACGTATCCCACCCAGATTTCGTAATCCCAGTAATTCTGATATCCTAAAGGCACCGAAAAACAACCATATCATGCCTAACCTGAACCTGTAACATTCCCATTCATCATAGCAGCATGAAGGCAACACACCCAACAATTTATGTAATAAGTCAAAAGTAATAGGGTCCCTCAACCTTGATGCTTGACCAAAAGACCTCCCAAAACCCTTCAGCATTTTCTGTAAACGAAAACCTTTTTGAACCTCACACCCCAATTCCAGTTGGCTATAAAAAGAAATGCCTGCTAACTTGCCCACAATGGTGGACGGAGACAAACCTCTGTCTATTAAACTCAGCACAAAGCCCAACATAAATTTTTCATCTCTCACCGCTGTACCCTCCCTGCCATGTTGAGCCGTCTAACCCAAAAAACCAGACCATGCCAGCTGATAGCTGCGTCGTGTAGATTCTGACAGGGATTGCTCGACAAACTCAGCCATTCTCAATTCCCCAGGTCCCATATATTCGGCGGAATCGGTGTCTTGCAATGGTCTGCTCCCGGTGCCAAATCCCGAAACCTCTGCCACTGACAACGAGACAAAGCGTCGGCAATTGAATTGTTGACACCAGGGATGTGTTGCGCTTTAAATACAATATTCAGCTGCAGCACCCGTAACATGTAAGCCCGCAACAACTGCAATACTTTCAGATCCTTTGCCCGCTGCCCATTCACCAGATAAACCACCGCCATGTTGTCGATATGAAACAACACACATCGGTCTCTGAACTCCTCACCCCAAATCTGCAGCGCCACCAACAAGGGAAAAAATTCTAAAAAAGCAATGCTGCGACCCTGATGTAACCACTGTGCAGGCCATTGCTCCGCACACCACCGTCCATCCCAAAATAAGCCGAAGCCTAAAGCCCCGGCCGCATCAGAGAAGATCTGCACTGGCCAGACAGTGTCTTCCGATACGAAGTTAATGGACACTCCATTGAACTCATCCAAAAATCGCAACCAAATGTTCAAATCCTCCTTAATTTTTGCTGTCATCCGTATGTGATGGTGCGGCAAACTCGCCCCAGCCAGCGCAAATCCCAGCCGCCTGCAAAAAGTCCTGCCTGCCCTGACAACTCGACAAGCAAAATTCAAATAGCCCAAAAGCCTCTGGACTTGTCTCAGCTGCACACGCTTAGCTCCCAAAATTTCTTGTAAAAAAGACCTGATCTCCTGCACTTTCTGCCTGGGCAAACGAGCCACCATCTCTTTTGTGTCTATTTCTATGCCTAGAAATGTCAAACTGGTCGTTGGACCTTCCGTTTTGTCCTCCGCCAAGGGGATACCAAATTCCTCCGCCATGTCCTGAAAGCAGGCCAAAACTTTAGCACATTGCTCCGTCCCTGCTTTGCCCACAAACAAAAAATCATCCAGATAATGACATACAGCCACATGATCTGAACGCTGGACCACACACCACTCCACAAACGTACTAAAAGTTTCGAAAAGTGAACAAGAGATAGCACAGCCCATGGGTAACACCCGATCCACATAAAATTCTCCTTCAAAATACATGCCCAGCAAACCAAAATCCGCCGGGTGAATAGGTAACAGGCGAAAAGCGGCTGTATGTCACATTTAGCCAGCTCAGCTCCCATCCCCGCCTTGCGCACCAATTCCAAAGCGTCATCCACTGACGCATAAGTCACTGCTGAATCAGAAGTAGAAATAAAGTCATTAACTGACTGCCCTTCCGGCCAAGATAGGTGATGTATCAGCCGAAACTCACCTTTTGCCTTCTTTGGGATGACACCAAGGGGCGATACAATGAGGTTTGGCAAGGGGCAAAACTCAAAAGGGCCAACTACTCTGCCTAAATCCACCTCCTTTTGCAATTTCACCCTTACCACTGACGCCATCTCCTTTGCTGACTTCAAGTTATCAGCCCAGCGTGAAACCCTGGGTCCTTGGTAACCAATCCGAAAGCCTAGTCGAAACCCCCAAAACAACTTCGCCGCTCCTCCAACATCAGGATACACCTCCAATGCGCTCAACATGGCCTGTAATTTAATTGGAGTAGGCGCCCTTTGGCATAAGAGGTGGTACAGATCCTCTCCCCCCCCCTCTGCCCCCTAACATGTTCTCCCGGGTATTGGTTGGGAAAGCACTGAAAGACAGCATGCCTGCCCCCGCATTGAGAGCATTCATGCTTAAATTTACAGTACTGGCGCACACAGGAACCTCGGTTAAAGCTCCAACATGCTCCAGTTGTGGGCAACTGTCCCCGCCCAACGCCACCCGCCCCCTGTGTGGCGGGACGCTGAGAAAAGGGCCGGTAAGGAATCGGCAACCCACTTGCTGTATGGATCGTGTTGGCAGAAGAATGACCCGACATCCACTGTAACCACAGCTCTTGATCAACCTCACCCCATGGCTTATCGTGGAATAAACTCATTCTCGCCCGAAACTCTTCATCCTAGTTCAGCCACGCATAACCCCCTGCCTGCAAGTGAGCCCTTCTAATGACATCTACATACTTGAAAAGCGAAACTGCCCTCTCTGGGTAGCGTTCACAATAAACACTGGCATTGATCAAAAATGCCGCTGTCCAGTTCTCTATTGTTTTTGGGACTTTGGGACGACGGGACAATTCAACCTCCTCCTCTTTAGAACCTTCCTTTGCTTGCAGTTCCCTATGAAGGAGCCTGAACACATCCACGTATTCATGGTCCCAAATCCGCTGCCTAAGTCTGTTCGACAAATGTATGCCTAGTGGCATTGACACCCCCATGTAAGGCAGTTTCGAACCACTCAATTTGGGCGTCACACTCTGCTCTGAACTAGAAACCGATGAACCTGGGCTGGAGTTCCCCGACCTCCCCACCTTCACACCCTCACCTTGTTTTGACCCCAGACCATCCCCCTCATCCCCCCTCCCTTGACCCCCTCCAGCAGGCGCCCCACCTGAACCACCAGCCAACGGCCGTGTCCAAGCAGCCCACCAGTCTGTCTTACCTGCTGGTAACTGCGCAGCCCGTTGCCGAAAGTCTTCCAGACCATCACGCCGATGATGTCCGCTCTGATTCCCCTGTGCCGGTGAGAGAACCGCTCCAGAACTCTGTAACACACTGGCAGAAGTTAATCTCCTCCCACACCTCCCTGCCCCAACTTTCCCACCTCGAGACAGACCACCTCGTGTCTCATATTCATTTTCTTTATTATAATCATCCTCATTAACCTCAACGTGCTGATCATGTTCCAACATTTGAAAACTCTTACCTGGCCTAATGCCAGGTGCCAAGTCGCCAAAACTATCTTGAAAATCCGACTCAGGCCTCCGTGTAGAGCGCCTAGTCGTTGATGGCAAATCCGCACCAGATCTGTTTTCAAAGCCCGCACCCTCCCCAAGCACCGCACTCCGCGGCACCGCTTGAGAAGAGCAAATCAGCTCATCTGGTAACAGATCAGCCGCCACAGAGAGGTACTCGCCGCTCGAGCGAGGACCCGCACCATACTTACCTCCTAACTGAGAAGCAGAGGTACTCACCCCCTCCGGCACCGACAAAACTGTGTTGTCCACCCACACCCATTGGCCTTGCGAAACCGCAGACCCTGCTGCATGAATTACCTCAGGAAACCCCCTAACGGTCCTTTCATTAGGGAACACTGTAGTGGCTTCTTGCCCGTGCCCCCCCACACCCCTGCCACCCATGCCACCCCACCTCCCGCCCCTGAACTGCCTGGCGCGAGGCATACACCTCAAAACACCCAACCTACGATCAACCTGTGGAACAAAAAATTCATATGTGAAATCAGAATTCAAATCCTCATCAATCAATTGTCTCGGAGGGCCTCTAGAACGGGGAACCAGAATGCTCTGGTAGTCCATGACATGACCCTGTTGGGTTTGTCCCTCTATACCTGGCTCGCCTTCCCCATCAATGTCAACTTCTTCAACATCTGACAAATCCCCTTCATCAGACTGACTATCGCTGGAATAATCCACCAACATAGCGCTCCGCCTGTCTGCCTCCACTTCTGGCGCTATGTCAATCCTCCTGACCATTGCCTGCTGACCGGCTGCGCGCAGGAGCTCACTCGCAGGCGCTTCCACTCTGGGACGGGACACCGACTCATCAAGCACTTGTGTGGTAGCGACGCGCATTACTTCAGCAGCGCTGGCAGCCCCACTGTCAAGCAGCTGTACATGTGACACTCGCGTGTCAAAACCACCGCCAGCATTGCCTCCACGCCTGCCAGCTCTACGCTTTGGCAGTGTCCCACTGACAGAAAGGCCCCCCTGAAACTCACTGGGGGCCGATGACGAGCGGGGGGGCAGCTGCTTCTTACCCCGACTTCCTCTGCTCGTCGAGCGCGCTCTCCGTGCTCTTGTTGCCGGCATCCTCCTGCCTTCGTCTTCCTCATGAGGAGTATGGTGTGCCGGTTGACAGGCTGCCACAGCTCGTGACACACCTTCAGCTGCCAGGCGGCGCGGACGCTTCACCGACACCTCAGAATCTACCACAGCGCCCGGCCGCAGCAAGTCGCTCCGTCCTACCGCCACCAAAGCGCGAACCGCCTCCAAAGTGATATCTGCCACCGACATCCTTCCTTTTGTGACAGAAAATTCACCTCGAAAACCTTTTTAACTCGCAAAAAACGACAGCTCTGACAGAAAGTAAACAGGGCGCCTCAAAAAGCGACACCACCGTTCCTCTCACTCGCTCAGAGTGACGTCAGCCCTCCCTCCCCTCCCTTCCTTTGGACCTAGTCCCTCCCACCACCCAATCAGGTCGCGTGAGGTCGTCCCTCGCGCGAAATGCCCCAGGGGGACATTGGCTTTGCCAAGTGCCCCTGGGGGCCCATTGCGCTCCGAGTAAAGCATCTTTCAAAGAAGGTCAGAAACAACCTCGGTCATTAACGTCTACAGCTGCAACGGTGGAGGGGCTAGAGGTTTTGGAAGGCGGTAAGGATATTGTGTGTGTTGACAACTCTTCCACCGTCGTCTTAACAGCAGGACTACTAAAGTCACCAGGGACGACAGCTCACCACACTACATCTGAGCCTTTGTTACATACTCCCAGCAAGGGCGGCAGGTGGGGGCGAGAAAAGAAAGTGGACTCGTTTGGGGGTAAGTCTGTTGAGTCTGTCGAGTCTGTAGACCCTAGCTCAGAGGTGCCGGCTAGGAAGAAAACCTCATCTTACTTAAATACATAAGTAAATTCCAGAGGTGCTAAATATAAGGCGAAGTCCAAGTCTAAGACCAAAGGCCCTAAAGTGGTATTATCTACAGGGTCAAAAATTACCCCATCGCTTCGCTCCTACTTTAAAGTAGTCCCTCAAATACTGCACCTATCGGAAGACCGCACTATGGCATCTGTCTCGGATCCTTCCTCCACCACCCTTGAGATATCATCTCCCCTACCAGTGGTAGCTTCTGAGGCAGAAGTCGGGGCGATGATGTCCGTCGCACCTACCTTTGCTCCTGGGGGAGAGGAGGATGTACAGGAGGAGGATGTACAGCTTCCTCTGGGAATTGGAGCAGTTCAGGAGGAGGGATTGCGGCTACAGCCCCCTCCGAGTACAGGAGGTCAATGTTCTCTGGAGCTGGGCCTCTTACGTACTCAGACCCTGGCTATAGGGCTGGCTTCTGGAACCCCCTTAGCAGTCCTACCAGGGATGGAAGTTGGTGCCACAGGAAGAGAAGGGGGTGACGCGGATATTGCTAGTGAGCAGCAAGAAGACTGTTTTATCCAAGCCGACTCTGGGGCTGAGCACTCTATAACTGCAGCTTCCCTACTGGGAATGTTTTCTGCTCTTACAATGGAGATAAGAAAAGGTTTTGCTGAATCTTCTGCGAACCAAGTAGAGATAAGGAACTACTGTGAATCGCTGGATAATTAGATCGATGGGCTTACCACTTGGTTCAGGCGAAAAGTGATATTCAGAAACTCTCCAGGGAAGAACAAGCGCTCAGCGAAAGGATGCAGTCGCTGGAAAATAATGCGAGGCGTGGGAATATTCGCATACTTAATGTCCCAGAGGGATCAGAGGGCTCGGATATAAAACATTTTATTACTGTTTTGTTGAAGGAGGCCCTATGTTTAGAGCACTCAATTGAAGAACTGGCTATGGACATCTCTAAGCCGCATAAAATCTTAGTCAACTTTCACACTTATGTGTTGAAAGAACATATCCTCAACTTGGCGCTAAAACAAAAGTCATTGGCCGGGAAGAGGTTTACTTTCCTAATTAGATCGGATCTCTCCAGAGTTACCTTGGAGAAACAGTGGGAATTCGGCAGGCGTTTGGATGCTTTTAGGAGGTTAGGTGCAACAGCCCAGCTCATGTTTCCGGCGGCTCTGAAAATTATGCATAACAACAGAATGTTTAACATCAGATCGGTTCAGGCAGCCGATGAGTTATTAATGAAGCTGGGCAATGAGAGTAAATAGAGATTGAAGCATAAGTGAATGATTATTTATGCTTAATATTTCTTAGCCAACCGCAAACTAGTGACGCCTCCTTTTCCTTCCTTTATAAAATATCCTTACTCTTTCTATATTTTTTTCCTCTTTTATTAATCTGCTGTGTTAATAACCCTTAAGGTACATGGTAATTTTCTATTCCCTCTGTTTCTCTTTACTTTTTCCCCTTCGGGGAAGTGGCGGATGCATCTCTGCGGGAGCTCGCGGAGGGGCGCTATCTACTGGACTATGTTCCGGTTAGATATCGCAAGGGTTTTCCAAGGGGTGGGAGGTGGGTGGGTGGGGGGGCACTTGGGAAGGGCTGGTGGTGGAAGGTGGCAAAAATGTAAAAATGTCCTCAGTAAGCAAAGATGTGTTAAAGGGGATGGTAACAGGCAATTTTTTGATAAACATTTAGGGCAGAAATTGACACTCAAAGCTTCACTTTTTTTTCCCTTCTTCTCTTTTTAACAAGGTATGGGTAGCATAAAATATTTCTCCTGGGATGTTAATTGCCTCCGTACCAAGCCTAGAGCAAATCGAATCATGCAATATTTGCGTGACTTGGATGCGCAGGTCATTATATTTCAGGAGACTCATTTAACTCAGTCGGAAATGCTTGCCCTTATCAAGAAAAATATGTGGATTGACTTTGCAGTATCTACTAGCCAAACAACAAACATTAGAGGGGTTTCAGTTATTTTCAAAAAAGGGGCCAAAGCTAGGTTGGTATCACAGGTGGTTGACCCAGGTGGCAGATGGGCCATCGCGTCAGTGGTTATAGCTGGTTCACAAATTACAGTCCTGGGATATTATGGCCCGAACCAGGATGACCCGTCTACTTTGGAGTCCATTTTTTCACACTTGCTTTCTTTTCCTGAGCCTACTAATATTGCCGGTGATTTCAACGTAGTATTGGATCCCCTGTTGGACAAATCTTTTAATAGTCGCTCTCTAGTTCTTTCCAAATCTAGATCCGTATTTCAGAGTGCGATGAAGCAATATGGATATGTTGACATCTGGAGAGAGAGGTCTGGGCAACAACAAGGGGTTTCCTTTCGGAACTATAAGTACCATCACCAGTCCAGGATAGATTTTATTTTAGTTGGCCTGAGGCTGGTAGATTCTGTTAGGACCATCGACTACCTTCCTTTACATCTATCGGACCACTCTGCAGTCGTATTGGAACTGGTTCGACCTACTAACAGGTCTCCCCCTAGATGGTCCTTTGACCGGTCTCTTCTCTCTTACCAGAGGACATTGCTTATCTCAAGTCAGAGGCCCACAATTTTATGTTATCTAATAACGGCTCAGCGACTACTAGGAATATCTGGGATTCGTTCAAAGCCTTCTTGAGAGGACTTATTACGGGGAAAGTCTCCTATCGTAGGAAGCAACATAGGGAGGAAATTACCTCCATTGAAGTAAGGATACTCCAGATCGAATAGGACATAGACATCAATCATAGGGCTTCTGGCTCTGTTCTTAATCCCCTTCGGAATGAATTGTTGGTCTGGAGAGGTAGATTGGGCTCAGTATTAAATCTCAGACTCCAACAGAGATGGGAGGCCAGCAAGTTGGCCTATTTAGAATATAGTGAAGGTGCAGGGAAACTATTGGCATGGAAGACCAAAGTAGATCAGGTCCGAAATAACATAGCTGCTATCACGGTGGACAATAACACCTTTTCATCAGATGAGGATATTAGGAAGGCCTTCAGAGTTTTTTCAATCTATCTATATGGAGGACAATAATATCTTACCAGAGTCTGCTGAGGGCTGGCTGAGGGATATTGATTTACCTTCTCTTTCCTATGAGCAATCTCAATTTTTGGATAGTACTATCACTGAAGAAGAGGTAAGGTCTGCCATAAAAAAAAGTAAGAAGGGGAAGGCTAAGGGGCCCGACGGGTTGCCGGCTGAAATTTATAGAGCTCTAGAGACAGAAATAGTCCCCTTTCTTACTATGCTTTTTAACCAAATCTTACTTGAAGGTCATCCCCCTCCTACATCTTGGGATAACGCCTCAATTACCCTCATTCTGAAACCGGGAAAACCAAAGGACGCCTGCGGATCTTATAGGCCAATATCAATCTTAATTGTGGACTACAAGATCTTCACCACAGTTCTTGCTTCTAGGCTGGCCTCGACTGCGCCCTCGGTCCTCCATCTTGACCAAAAAGGCTTTGTGAAGGGGCGACAGTTATATGAGTTAACGTATGATCTGATAGGCGCCATGGATATGGCTTTGGCCGAGGACCTTCCGCTGGCCGCCCTCACGTTGGACGCAACGAAGGCCTTCGACAGGGTCAATTGGGTATACCTCTCGTAGGCCTTGGCCAAGTTTGGCGTGGGTGTGGGGTTCCGCCGGGCGGTCGGCCTACTATATCGTAATCCAAAGGTGTCCTTGTTGGTTAATGGAGACCTGTCGGATCCCTTCACCATCACTACGGGGACACGGCAGGGCTGCCCGCTTTCCCCCCTACTATTCGATTTTTATATCGAACCCTTCGCTAAACAACTGAAGGATGAGGTCACCATCAAACCTTTTTCTTTTAGAGGGTGGGAGAGGAAAGTGGCTCCATATGCCGCTGATGTGGTTATCCTCACGTCAGAGGTTAGTACCGCACTCCCCGCAATTCTAGAAATCGCCCATGAATTTGGTTGAATATCTGGGTATGAGATCAATGTTGCAAAGACTGAGATGCTCGTCTGGAATGATGATGGGAGAATTATGGAGGTAAATGCAGGCTCTTCAATGCGATATCTAGGCTTAAACATTGTCAAAGATATTAACAAACTCGCCCAAGTTAACCTCTCAGCTGTAGCTAAGGAGTGTCGAAAGTTATTGCAATCATGGTCTTACCTCCCACTGTCCTTAATTGGGAGGGTCAATTTAACCAAAATGTTGATTCTGCCCAAAATCTCTTTCTTATTTAACACCATTCCATTATATTTTGATCAATCCTGTTTAGCTAAATTACAGTCAGACATCACATATTTTATTTGGAATAACCACCTGTCGAGAATAGCCTGGAAAAAACTCAGACTGCGATGGGACAAGGGGGGCTTGGCTGCCCCGGACTTAAAATTATATGCCTGGGCTTTTCAACTGTCCCATACTCGTATGTTGTTGAAAACACCCACCGATTATGGGGTGGGCTTAATGTTTTCAGCCATGTTGGACGGGGAACGCGTCAGTCAGTCGGGCTTTCTTTTTAAATTTGGTAACCCAAATTTTTTTAAAAAGATTAAACTGAAGGTCCTACAAGGACTGGCAAAAATGTGGGCTGAAGTAACAAAGTCTATTAAGCAGGGGTATTTCTGTGATAGAACTCCGCTATGGGGGTTACCTGAAAGTCCCGCATGGCTAGGAGATAGTTTAGCGGTGCCCTTGAGAGAGGCAGGCCTCGAAGTGTGGGGAGACCTATTTTTTGAAGGGGACCTGCTGTCATGGGAACATCTTCAGATTAAGATCGGCCCCAACCTATCAAGGTTTAAATACCTGCAAATGGCCAGCTGGACTCAAGCGTATAAAACTTTACCCCCTAGAAGGAACAAGTTTGCACTTGGAGGTTATAGCCTATTAATTACCAATCTAGTGAATAGCGGGCCGACTAAAAAAGAGATCTCACGGTGGTACAAACTCATACTTGAGGAATCGAACGGGGAATTCAGTTTACCGGACCGGCTATGGGGTCCTTTAATTACTGGTTACAACTTGCAAGAGCTTTGGTCCGCTTCATTTGGGCTTTTAGGGAGCATTGTGAAGCCTTCATGGTTACGCAGAAATCACCTCTATACCCTGCATAGGGCGTACTACTCTCCTCTTAGACTATCTAAATTTACCATAGGTAATTCAGTTGCATGTGCTAGGTGTGGGCTGGTGGCAGCATCGGATACCCATATGTTCTTCGAATGTCCCCGTCTAGCTTCATTTTGGGAAGCGATCAGTAACACTCTTACAACGTCATTGGGTGCCCCGGTTACCATAGACTTGCCTCTTGGAATTTTTGGGATTTTAGAAGTAGTACAGAGCGCAGCTAAAAGCTTAGTGTTTTATGCAGTGCTGTTGGCAAGAAGGGAGATCTGCAAGAAGTGGAAGGACCCCTTACCTCCTTCCATCAGGGACTGGCAGGCTTCCGTCTTGCAGATTGCACGTATGGACCTCGCTAGGTCTGGCAGCCAGAGTAAAAGGACTTATTGGCATCTGTTATCATGGGTGCAATGAAGCGTCCAGGTTTTTTTTTTTTTCCCGGGTCCGATGATTACATTACTATGGTGGTCTTTTTCTCACGCCATTTGTATAGCCGTTGTCCGGTCCTAGCCCGGTCCGTGTTGGCTGTTACTTCTACCAATGGTTACCGTTGGGTAGGTAACCGGTGTTATATGCTCCACGATGTAGCCCGTAACACCTGAGGGATGCCCCCACTAAGTTCGCTCCTATCCCTGCCAGTTTTAACTAACTGAGACAGCTGGTTGTAGGCTTATTCGGTCTGGCATTGATACCATGGTGGTAATGAGGACAAGAGGAAAAAAAACAACAAATGCAAAGCAGGATTCCTAACAGTTGCCCCTTTAAAAGCGTGCCATGGGTTTTGCTTTTAGGCAAACCCAAGGCCCACCACACAACAACAGCAGCCCTGTCTTTTCAGCTGTGGGATAGGGGATCTAGCAGACCGTGTTCAGGCCTGCAGGGACAGCATACCTCTCAGTCTCTTTCACCTCTGGCAGGAGTATAAAAGCTGCATTAGTTTACCCATTAGCAGAAGAAAATCACCCCCTGAGAGGCAGAATCAATCATTTCATCTGCAAGGTGGCAGGCCATAACGTTCAACAGGGGTGTTCTGCAGATAGTTCAATGATGCTACTCCCTCCTATTCCTTTCTGACCTGACACTTCTTCCACCTGCATCAAAGGAGTACCACTTTTCCATTTTGATGCAGGATGTTAGGCTCTTTTGGTTAAGAGGGTCCTAGAGGGAGTATTGGACTCGTAACTTAGAACTAGATTTTACTCCCATTATTTCCTTGTGCCGAAAAAGGATGAATGCCTTTGTTCTATTTTAGATATTTAACCTCTAAATCTTTTCCTGTGGAAGGACATAATCAAGATGCTTATGTTGGGCCAGATTCTATCTGCCCTGGATCCAAGAGATCTGGATGGTAGTGCTGGACTTGCAGAATGCCTGTTTCTATGTTCCCATCTTGCGGGCACAAAGGCGCTACTTGGGGTACAAGGTGGGCCATGAGCATTTTCAGTTTGCTGTGCTCTGTTTCGGCTCCACCAGTGCACGTTGGGTGTGGTTGCACCACATCATGGCAGGTTGTGTGTACCATTCATCTCCTGCCGCAACGACTATTAATGTTGGGCACGTCAGTAGTGGGCAACCCCCAGGTGACAACAAACCTTGTGAAATCTTTGAGGTTCACTAGCAAAGTTCCGAAGTCACACCGGACTACTTCACAGAGACTCCCTTTCATCTGAGCCATTATGGATGCAGTGCCTTACTAGGCCTTTCCTTCAGATCACAGCCCAGGACATTCAGGCTATGATCCAGATGTTTTAGTCTCTACCCTGGGTCTCAGTAAAAGTGACTGAGGTTTTTTGGACTATTGTCTTCCTGCATACTGCTGGCCAACCCTGCCAGGTGTAATCTGCACGCTCTGCAGTGAAACCTTAAATCTCAGTGAGCCCTGCACCCAGGGAAATTTGTCGGATTCCATCCAGGTGTCGAAGGAGACTGCAAAAGATCTGCTGAGCTGTGTGCTCGACTGCTATTTGATCACTGGCAGACCCCTTTCCGACCCCACCCAGGGCTGGCAGTGGTGACAGGTGCATCACTACTGGCTTGAGGAGGGAGTCTGGGAGAGGTAGAGATCAGAGGTCTCTAGCCGTGACCCATCTCCACATTAATTATTTTCTTTAATCAAATCTTTATATTAAACCAATGTCCGATACAGTATACACAGCACAATTCCGACCTTATTTGGATAAACATACATTAAGAGGTATAATACTTTGAGCACATAAATTAACAGTTGTTCAGGATCTTATCCACTTGACCCCACAAGAGCTCTTAAGAATCCCCATTCCCACAATCTTCTAAATTACGTGCTAATCAATCTCCACATTAATTTGTTGGTCTTGTGGGCCGTTCACTTGGCATTAACAGCCTTCCTATCATCATTGAAGGGGAGTCTGGTTCAGGTACTCACTAACACCACTACCATGTGGTAATGCAACAAGTAGGGCAGGGGTAGGGGAAGTGGTCCTAGGCACTGTGCAAGGAGACCCTCTGCCTCTGGAACTAGCAGAATCATTGGGGCATTTCCCTGTTTGTTCACCACACGCCATGTTCTTTAAATATCATGGCAAACAAACTCAGCCGGCAATGCCTAGTGATTTCACATTTGGCAGTTACACCGAAGGTGGCACAGGGCATCTTCAAGCAGTGGGAATAACCCTGGCTCGATATCTTCATCACCTTCGAGAACATACAATGGTAACTCTTGAGGGCTGGAGTTCCCAATACGGCTCTCTCACAGGAACTCATTCCAGTCTAGAGTGAAGCGCAAGGGCTCCTGTGTGCCTTCCTGCCACTACTTCTCCTACTCCGAGTTCTGAAGAAGATCAAGAACGACTCTGCCCAAGTCATACTAGTGACTCAAGATTCAGCCAAGAGAGAGTGAAACCTTGAACATCTGAGAATGAGCGTTTGCCCTTCAGGAGGATCTTCTGTCACAGCAGCATGGCAGGGTTTTATCGATTGTAGTTGGCTGCTTTCAATATTCCTTCTGAAGTAGGGGATGTCATGCTTGCAGCCAGGTGTCATCTTACAAAGTCTGTTTCTATTAGACACTGGGGCAAGTTTTTATTGGCATTTTTAGAATCACAGTTATCATAGTATTGAAATTCTGGTAACCACAAGGAGAAACATCTCGTAAGTACCACTCCCACCTTCCCTCTCGCTACAGCATAATCCCAGCACATTTAACCAATACAGTGCATTGATGTCAGTATCCCTGGGCCGGTGCAATAATGATGGTCCACTAATATTGGTTACACAACATAGGCTATATTTCTTTACTCTAACTCATTTTTATAACCCACTCATTTTTATAACCCATCTTTTCCTTTCTCAGATTTCTATATATCTACGTTGGCTGCTCATCTGGAGGAGCCATCAGTTCACAGAGCATTGCTGCGCAGGCCTGCAAATAGTCCGCTAGTTTATTGTCTTTGTGTGTTTTGTGCATAAGGCGTTCATCTGCATTCACCCACTCAGACATGTCTCTCAGCAAGTCTGTTAAGTTAGGCGCTATCGGTGAGAGCCAACCTATGGCGATCCTGCGCTTTGCCTGTACCGGCCCCGGATGAGAAATATTCTGCTCAGTTTTTTCTTTTTCTTAATGCGCATATGCCCTAGCAAACAGTGGCTCTCCTCCCTGGGGATCTTCCATCCTGTGTCGCTACCCAGCGCAGCAAGGACCGCCTTTCAGTATTCAACCAAGGCCGAACATCCCCAAACCATATGTATAACGTCCAGGGGAGTGCCCTGGGTATATTACATGGAGCCTCTTGGGCATGAGATTAACTTGATATATTACATTATATTGCAGTCATTCAAATTGCGCATTGGTAGATGTGGACTTTACTCCTTCATTTATACCCTCTCAGTTCTTCTGGTATAGGGGTGTCATAAGATCCCCTGCCACTTGTGTTGTCTTAAGAGCTCTTTCAGGGCAGCGTCTTCCCACAGAGCCCAATAGATACGGAAATCTGCCTCCTTCCACCAGCCATGACCAATATTGTATCTAGTGTTTGGGAAATCTGTGGGAATCTGGAAAGGGTGGCCTTATTTTACACACTGTTGCTGCGATTTTAGCGAACTGAAGGAGTTGTCCCAATCTCAGTTGAAATTTATCAATGGTGTCCTCTAGGGTTAATGAACCTAACCTCTGGGTAGAGGTATCGCAGAGTAGCACATGCCCCCCCCCGCCCTCCATTTATCAATGGACATGGTTTGTTCAATAAGTCTAAATGAGCGTAGCATCCAGATGTTCATGTCTGGCACAGAAGGAGCCCTCCTCAGCACTGTCTTGACCACTTGGCCAGGAGCTTCGTTTCCAGGGTGAAAAGTAAGGGCAATAAGAGGCACCCCTGTTGTGTCCCCCGACTCAGAGTAAAGCATCTCGACATAGTGCTCCCCACTCTCACCTGCGCCGATGGGGCACAGCATAGTAATTGCACCCATTTAATATAGGACCCTCGCAATGCTGATCATGCGCAGTACCTCTTGTAGAAATTCCCAGGACAGGGAATCAAATGCTTGTTCGATGTCCAGTAGCTCCAATGTATACTGGGACCGTCTCCACGAGTTACAAAGGGTGTTCCTATGAGGTATAAAACCGCTCTGATCTTCAGCGATCAGCTGGTGAATGTACTCCAGCAGATGGTGGGCAGTACTTTACTAAGTATTTTTACATCTGCATTGAGCATTGATAAAGGGCGGTAGGATTTCACCTCTGTACCATCCCTGACAAGTTTTTGGAGCCTGACTATAAGTGCCTCCCTCATGTAGGCGGGGAGTATCCCCCTGTTATATGCTTCATTGTATACTTACAGCAACCAGTCAGCCGTCCTCCCCCCCCGGTCTCCTTAAATAAAATTCTGCTCGGCAGGATGTCCCCTCCAGAGGCCTTGGCTGTCTTAAAGCCTTGTAACGTGGCCATGATTTCTTCCCTGGTGATGCGGGCATCCAAACAGTCTTCCCCTCCTGGGACAGGGCAGCCATTTGAATATCTGTTAGGTAATTGGTCCTCTTCTGACTGGTACTATCTGGTGGTACACTGTACATCCCCTGCAAATTTTGTGCAAATACCACTGTGATGCCCTTCTGTGAATTGTGTGGAGCCGTTGCAGGCCAAACTGTTGGACGTTTTGTTGTTAGTTTTATCTTTGGGCCAGCAAGGACTTGTAGTTTATCTGTTGGCTCTTTTGGTGTTTTTGCGTTTATCGGGGCAACCAGCCTTAATAGAATGTCGTGCTGTGATGTGATTTCTCAAAGGTGTACTCCACATGTTTCCTCCTAAACCCTTTGTGATGCCACAGTGGGACCATAATTTTTTGAGCCATTGCACAGCTGTTCTCTAGGTCTCCTGACCCTGAAGATGGCATTTCTTAATGTGGTGACTTCAACGTGAGTAAGCTTCAAGCTCTGTCTGTCCAACTACCCTATACTATCTTAATTCCAGACAAACTAGTGATGAGGACTAGAGCAGCCTTTCAACCAAAGTTGTTCCTCCCTGTCATGTCGGAAACGCCATCATACTTACGATGTTCTTTGCTCCAACTCACCCTTCCTAAAAGGAGAGACTCCATTGTTAGGAACCCGGACGAGCACTGAGCTTTTACATTGATTGTACCAAAGACCATCAGATATACAGTCAGACCTCTGTGAGGTTCTCTTGGTCAAAGAAGTCAAGGCTGTGCATAAGAAGACTTTATGCATGTGATAGACATCAGCATTAAGGAATGCATTGCCCTAGATGCAGCCTCAAGAAGGATTTTTAGGGTCAATTCCACAAGGGCTCAGGCTGCTAGCACTGTACTGCTGTGAGGACTGCCTGTCCTGGATATTTCTCAGGCTGAAACATGGCCATCAGTTCCCCTGTTCTTGAAGCATTATTATCTGGGCAGCAAGGTATGATGAGAAGGACATTTCGGCTGTTCTGTCTGTGTGGACTCTTTGGTCTGAGTCATTCAATACACCCACTAATTGTGGAGGTACTATTTTGATACATGGGATAGTTGAAAGTAATCTGCAATTATATAGAGTATCCACCAGACACAAAAGTGTTACTAAGGGGAAGAAACGTATTCTTTTTGGCCAGTTCATCTATACTCCATACTTTGTGTTAAGTTCTTGTTTTCTTTATTCATTTTTCTTATCATTATAAAATTTTGATCTGTAGTTCCTCCACTTAAATAGTTTTAACATCAGTGTTGATATTGTGATCCTCAATGCATTTCGGACCTGACAAAAGCCCTTTGTCAGGTGACAATTCCTTAAGTTCTGAAACCAATGAAACAGTGCATAAGCATCTCACCTAAGGTTTAAATACATTTGTATGAACATTACTATTTTTTTTTTAGAGTTTATACAAAAACAAAATAATATAATTTCAAAAACATCTTTACAAAATTATTTTCTGATAGAGACTTATAAATGCAGGAAAATCTTGAGCATACCTCTGCACGCTGGCAGATTGTTTCGATTGGCTCCGTGTTGGCATCGTGTGCATTGGAAGTGATGTTGTGGTGCCCTCATAAGCAATACCACAGCGCACTTACATCTTTTCTTTTTGTGCCAGCAGTGAAGATCCGGAGAGCTACATCCGTCACTTTTTGACCTCTTTTTTCGACATTCTTGTCGACCCGTTTTTTTATATTTGCTTGCAGTGTGCCTACTGGTTTTAAATATTGAGGACTGCCACAGACAGTGTCAGTGATGAATCCTCACTTGGCAAGTTCATGCACCTCAAGATGATACCGAGTGGTCAATGAAGCTCCTTGCGGCATTGCAGTAAAAGGCCCCACACCGATCTCGGGGCTGTTACCACGTACGCTTGTCTTCTCAGTGCCAGACATCCTCTTCGAAGTTGGGTAAGTGGAAGAAGCGCAGATACAAGTTGTTGAATCGTTCTCTCGCTTCCCCCTCCTGACCTCTTGCTTCAAGGCTCCACTCACATGCACCACCTGTGGAGCTGGCTTCAGGCCTTGCTCTGCACTTTACAGAGATTCCTGAGGCCGAAGCGACTTCTGCTCATTTTAAGGACTTATACAATACGATTGGTGTAACCTTTTGGGCCACTGACGTCCTCTAGTGTGATTTCGAGCCCCATGGAGCTGAGATGAGTGTAAGAAACTGGGTTTTTGTTGCAGTTGCCCCCCCCCCCACTTTTTGCTCACCTTTTTAGCTCCTAAATGCTGATTTCCGACTCTGATAGTGTACTGAGGACTGCTGACCAGACCTCAGTGCCAGTGCTCCTTCCTTAAATCAAAGGGATGTCTGACTATTTCACAATTGGCCAAGGACTTTAGCACCCCTGTAAGCCCCTAGTAAACGGTACCCCAGGTAGCTAAGGCATGGGAACTGAAGAGAATCCTTAAGGGTTGCAGCATATCTTATGCCACCCTAAGGGACCCACACACAAATTCCAGACGACTGCCGTTGCAGGCTGCGTGACATGGTGCAAACCATGTTCGAAAACATGACAAGGCATACTCCTGTGTGCCATGCCACAGACACTGCGTGGGCTATATGTAAGTCAGCCCTACAGGGTGCATTATAGCACACGTGAGAACATATCTTCCATTTCTGGATATTAAAAGTGAGCAGGGAAGCCATCTTAAGGTATGATATGTACTGAGCAGTGGTCAAAACGAGTTTCCCGGCTACATCATGGCTTCACTGAAACACAGGGTGTTTGGTATCAAACACCTCGTATTAATATACCCACACTGATTCCAGTGCTGGATTTATTAATACCTGCACCCAGAGGGTACCTTAGAGGTACCCCCAGAAACTTCCTAGTCCTCTAGTGTGCTGGCTGACTTGTCCTGTCCAGCTTGCCACCGCATGACTAGTTTCTGACTCCCTAGGAGATGAGAGCCCTGCTCTCGAGGTTAGAAACAATGCCTTCTCTGGCAGGAGGTGTTTACATTTCCTCCAGCAGGATAGCTAGTAAATTAGTTTGTCAAGGCAGGGAGCTTCAAAGAGCACACCGCCTTTGATATGCAAGCCTGGCTTCCCCCAGACCTAGAAGATGCCACCCTCTGCCCTGAGGCCCATTTGGCACTAGTACAGGGGGGAAATCAGCTATGCATGGAGGCGTGTTGCACCTCCAGGGTAGTCACACCCCTAGGGTGGGCTACCTGAAGTGAACTCAAAAATGGGAATTTCACCATCTTGGTTGTGGTGAAATTAGGAACTCTGGACTAGGTGATGCGCTCTCCCCACAGGAAGTGGTCATCTAAGGGGTTTAGTAACCCCAGGTATAACTAGCCCATTGGCTACTACCCTTCACTCCCCTTAACGCCCCTAAATTGAGTATTTAGTTGGACCCCTTACACCAGGAAAACATATTCAACTTCTGGGAACGGAGATAGAAAGCGAGAACTGAAGGTCTGCACCAAACCTTGCCAGGTTGCTTGCATTTCGATCATCGCTGGATCGACTTTACTAAACGCTGGACACCCTCTGCAAAACTATTGGAGGACTTCCCTGCACCTCAACAACCAGGAAAGATCTCCCTTGGTGTAGAGGAGTTGCTCCCCTGATCTGCAAGCATGCAAAGCATCTGCCAGTCCACCGTGTTGCCAGCTATCGGGCTCACTGATGGAGCAGTCGGACAGTAGAAAAGTGTTTGTGCTTCTGGAGGTCAGATCTGTCTCCTTTGGAGACGCCAAAACTTCCATGAGCCACACAGCACCAATATGGTGAGTACCAGAGCAGTTGCAGCAACCATGACTTGTTGGTGGTCAAAAGCAAACTCCAACAGCACAAAACAAGACGTATTGTCTAGGGACGTCAGGATTCACCAGGCCAGCACTGAGAGTGGCCCTGCTGTACTTTTTCCCCTCTTCACCAGGTCACCCAGACTTGCAGTAAGTCTCTGACGACCGGTACCCAACACCTCAAAGCACCCTTGCACCTGCGCCCCACAGTCCGAGGGAGTAGACTGTGTCAATGTTTTCCTGAAACCCCCAAGAGCTGAGCTCAACCTTGGCTTTAGCCAGACTGGTCCCCCAGTTGCCTCCTGCAGCCTCTTAGTACAGAAACCGAGAACCGCAAAAGCCTAAATTGCTCACCCACACTACCACAAATGAGAGCATTTGGGATTATTATTTTACCCCCTGTAAACCAGTAAAGGTTGCTTGGACTTTGCACTGTGTACCTCATTTTATTGAACTACATAAAAAGCCTATGATTATGGTTAGAGAGCCAGCTTCCTTAAGGTACCCCAACTGGGCTAACGCCGGAGGGTCCACCCCAGTGCCAACTGGGCCCTCTGGGTCCGCCACCGAATTCGGATTGATGCCACATTGGGCGCTCTCTTCCACCTCGGCTCACTGTCCACGATGCCACATGTGCCAAATGACAATTAGCCCATCATCTTCTACTCTGAGCTGCATCGTTCGCCATTGATGCTGACGCCATCCAGGCCATACCACCCTTAGAGACACCCTTCTTTCCAATAGAAGGAGCTAAGGAGGAAGAGTTTGGTCTCCTAGAAAAGGACGCTGAGCCAGAAGAAAACTGGTATGAGGAGCTGAGTGACACCAGTGGCATGGACACTTCTCCGGAATCTGGGATTCGTTCCCTTCTGGCTCTGTTTCAAAGGAGGGTGCATCCTTCACCACCGCGATACGCAGGGCAACGGAGGATCTTGACCTACAGCTGCTAGCAGTCGAAGCAAAGACCAAAGGCTTAACAGAGGTGCTTCACCCTGGAGAGGGCTCTGCTGATCCATTTCTCCCCTTCAATAAAGCCCTCAGCGACGTTCTCCTGGGGGTCTTTGTCAAACCTTACACAGGGACTCTTGTGCACCGTATGACTGCCCTACACCCCTGTCTCAATAGACCCAGCCGTTCTCTCCCAGAACTGCTCCCCTCAGAGCCTGGTTGTGCAGGCTTCAACAGTCAGGATCAACCCAAACGTATTCCCTTACACTCCACTGGAAAGGGAATTCAAGAGGTTGGATACCTTTGGGAAGTGCATGTTCGAGGCATATGAGCTGCAGATTGCACACTGTGCATAGATCGCCACCTAGTGTTGGGCCCGGATGTTTGCAGTTTGTTGTTGTCCTGAAAAGTTCTTTGAAAGTCACGAGATAGGTGACTCCTACTTAGGACCACATTGCGCATGGGCATGGGCTCCATCCCCAGATTGTTTTTTTCCGCCATCGGGCTCGGATGTGTTTCCTGCGCTCCAGTTTGAAACCGATTTTCCTTCGGCGCGCAATCCTCACCCAGTTGGACGGTATTGTTTCGATCGCGCTACATCGACGCGATTCTCTACCACTTCGAAGTCTTCGATTTTGTTCCTCGACGAAGGCCTTCGGGCCTACCTAGCCCATGCTTTCTTGCTGATGGAAACGCCATTCAAGAAGTCCTCAATGTGGGTCGAAGTTTCCCCACACCGACCTACATGAGGTGTGCAACCTATGCCTTTCACCGGAGCACGAGGCCAAAGACTGTTCGGCGTGTGCCTCATTCCGCTCAAAGAAAACCATTCGGGACCGACGAGCTAGGAGAATTATGGCTCGCTCGTCAGCTTCGATCCCTGACGACATCTTCGAAGAAGGCGTTGATATGCAGAACACCAGCACGCCGAAGAGAGTATCGGATCCTCAGATGCCGAAGACGCCGACGTCTAGGACATCACTCCAGCTCAACGGGTCGTAAGTAAGACCGTCGACCCCAACCCTTCCTCGACACCCTCAAAAAAGGCTTTGGTCGCACCCTCACCTTCGGGCTCGGGTGCACTGGCTCCCCGTCAGCAAGAGGATCACCTTCAAGCTACTCACCCACGCACACAAAGCACTCCACAACACCGGACCAGCCTACCTGAACATCAAACTCAACTTCCACACCCCCGCCCGCCAGCTCCGCTCCGCCAGCCTCGCCGCCGTACCCCGCATCCAACAAACAACCTCCGGCGGCAGATCCTTCTCCTTTCTCACCACCAAGACCTGGAACACCCTCCCCACTCTTCTGCGGCAGACCCAGGACCTGCTCGCCTTCAGGAAGCTCCTCAAGACCTGGCTCTTCGAGCAGTAGCAGCACCCCCTCCCCTCAGCGCCTTGAGACCCTCACGGGTGAGTAGTGCGCTTTACAAATTCACTGATTGATTGATTGATTGATTGACACTGCTTCCCATGCCCCGCATTTGGGCCCGGCAAAGAAGCCCACTAAGCCTTCAGGCGTCTCGAACTCGAGCCAGCCTATTCCCGGTGCCAATCCTATACCGACACCGTAGAAGAAGCCATCTCCCTCTACTACGCCGCCCGTTGCTCCGACACCTAAGCACACGGCGCCGAAGACTGGCAGCAGCTCATCGATGCCGAAACCGCACTCGGAGCCGAGTAAAAAACCGCCCAAAGCACCAGATTCACACACGTCTGAGCCGAAAAAACACCCGGAACCGAAAAAACAGGTTCCAGTAAAAGACATTGCAAAAGGGCACACTCCTAAGCCAAAAGACTCGACACAAGCTACCGACTCGGTGCCGAAAAATCCTACGGAGTGGAAAACTTCGATGCCGAAGGAATTGCCCCACTCAGAAGAACTTTTTACACCAGATCCCAATCGAAAACTCTTGTAAAGGATCCTAAAACCGGACAATTGACTCTCAGCTCCAAGAAGAGACCACTTGAGGCGCCAGCACCTCCTCCCCCTCCAAAGAAGGACATTGCAACCTCTCCATTAGGGTCCCTTCTCCACCACCTCCCCATATTGTTCCTCCTCCTACACCTCCTCCACCACATCATTCACCTACACCATCTACTAATCTAGATGATGATGGAGAAACAGATTCTGATGACATAGGTGGGGGTGCACACGACCCAGCAGGCACCAATAGTCCCCCTCAGTCACCTAATCCATGGGATGATTACAACACCCATGATGTGCCTTACGTCCCACAAGGTGATGTATACCCTTCCAGACCTTCCCCACCAGAGGACACTATAGGGTTTAACCTACTAGTCCAAAGAGCTGCACAATATCATGGGGTGGACTTACACCCCGATGCAGTGGAGGAAGATTTCCTATTAGACACTTTTGATAACACACAAAGGTCTACTGCCATTTTACCAATGCTTAAGGGTGTCATCAAGCACTCAACAGAGGTTTTTAAGGATCCTGTCCGGGCTAGGGTCCTCAATCCTCGCATTGAGAAAAAATATAAAACTGCCCCTACAGATCCAGTTTATATTAAAAGTCCAGCACAATTAGATTCTCTAGTAGTGTCTAATGCACGTAAACGTGCTAATTCCCAGACATCAGGTGAGGCCTCACCACCAGACAAGGAATCTAAGCTCCTTGACGCCTCCGGCAAGCGAATATCGGCACAAGCAGCTAACATCTGGCGCATTGCCAACACCCAAGCATTGCTGGCAAGATACGACAGGGCACATTACGACGAACTAGAATCCATAATGCAGCACCTACCAGACAAATACAAAAACAGGGCTAATGAACTTATACAGGAGGGTAAAAAATCACGAATACTTCCATCCGTTGTGCCCTAGACGCTGCAGATACCACCTCAAGGGCAATCAGTACCAGCACCCTACTACGTAGACATGCCTGGCTACGTATTTCAGGTTTTAAACCTGAGGTACAAAACTCCATCCTTAATCAGACATTTGATGAGACGCATTTATTTGGCCCAAATGTTGACGTGTCTTTAGAGAAAATGAAAAAAGACACCGATACAGCAAAATCTATGGGAGCCTTGCAGCAGCAAGCTCCCAGACGTTCCTTTCGTCGCTCACCTTACAGAGGCAACACAAGAGGCTACTCCTCAAAGTCCCTCCACTTCCTACAAAACCCCTGGTCAATCCACATTCACTAAGGGCTACCAGAGAGGGGCTTTCAGGGGTAACAACAACAAAGGCAGAGGCAAAAACAACTCGCGATCTGCCTCTACCCCTACCCAATTACTTTCCTCCCCTTCCCCCCCCCACATTCCACTCCTGTGGGGGGGAAGACTTTAACAATTCCTGCCTGCCTGGATCAACATCCCATCAGACAGGTGGGTGCGACAAATTATTCAGTCAGGTTACTGTCTAGAACAAACATCTACCACCCCAAACATACCACCCAAACAGTGTCTAATGTCACAAGAACATCTATCTCTGTTAAAGCAAGAAGTAGTATCCCTGCTAGAAAAAAGTGCAATAGAACCAGTTCCTCTGCACCAACAAAACAAGGGGGTTTACTCTCTATATATTCTGGTTCCAAAGAAGGACGGCTCTCTAAGGCCTCTTTTAGACCTCAGACCGCTAAACATATACCTACTGTCAGACCATTTTCACATGGTCACACTCCAACAAGTCCTTCCGCTCCTGCTGCAAAATGACTTCCTGGCTACTCTAGATCTCAAGTACGCATACTTCCACATTCCCATTCACAAGGTTCACAGGAAGTATCTCAGATTTGTAATAGACGGGCAGCACTATCAATTCAAAGTACTCCCATTCGGAGTTACAACAGCACCAAGAGTATTCACCAAATGCTTAGCAGTAGTAGCAGCGCATCTACGAAGACAACACATCCATGTCTTCCCGTACCTCGACGACTGGCTCATAAAAGCCAGCTCATACAAACAATGCATGGAACACATTCATACCACCATCAAACTGCTCCACAACTTGGGGTTCACAATAAACCACACCAAGTCTCATCTACAGCCATCCAAAGTACAACAGTACCTCGGTGCCACAATGAACACCTCAACAACGCTAGCTTATCCCACTCCAGCAAGGATAGCCAGCATGCAAACTCTTCTAACAAAGTTTCAGCTACAACACTCCCTCCCAGCACGAGTGTTCATGCAACTCATAGGGATGATGGCCTCTTGCATCTTCATAGTACCCCATGCAAGACTTCAGATGCGTACTCTCCAAGAGTGCTTATCACGTCAATGGAACCAGGCTCAAGGTCACTTAACAGACCCAGTGTTGGTAGACGGTCGGACTCATCGCTCTCTGCCGTGGTGAAACACCAAAAATCTTTCCAAGGGACAACCGTTCCTAGATCCAGTTCCTCAGATAATCTTGACTGCAGACGCATCGCTCTCCGGCTGGGAGACACCATGTTGCATGACTGAAACACACCATGCAAGGCAGATGGACACGGCAACAAAAATTACTCCACATCAATCATCTGGAGTTACTAGCAATATTCCTAGCACTAAAAGCTTTCCAGAAGCAGGTAGCAAACAAAGCTGTGTTAGTCCACACAGACAACATGACAGCAATGTACTACATACAGAAGCAGGGAGGCACACACTCCCTGCAACTCTCTCAACTAGCACAGGACATATGGAGGTGGGCTATACCTCAAAACATAAAAACAGGATGCCTATTGCACACAACCAAAGAGTAATTTCTTCTCTTACAGTAAGTCTGTCTCAATGGACAATTGAAAAAAAAAATTAAACAAATACAGCTTTCAGAGAAAGTACAACTTCTTGAACTCCATTGTAAAAAGTATGTTCTTCTTTAATAACTTCAGCAGCCAGCCGACACGTGTTTCGTCACATAATAGTGTGACTCCTCAGGGCTGGAGAAGATACAAAGAAACATACTATGGAGTATACAATACTTAAATACCAACATATTTTTTCCCCCCTTTAGGTCGGGATTTAAACAATATGGTGAAAAATTAACCTTGTTGTGACGTGAAGAAATAACGCGAACGATGATGCTTAACGGATATTAGGGTGGAAACCAAAGATGCGCCTTTTTGTGGCGACAGTGATGGTGACAAAGGTGCAGCGGGATAGGTGATCTGGAGTGGAGATTTATCAGTGACTATGATAGAGGTCTAGATTTGTAAATTGAGAAAGTCGCAATACTCCCAAACGATTGCTGTGACTGTGTGAATGGACCTCTATTAACCAGTGATTAAAGTGAATAATAATTACGCAGGCTTCTATGAGTGGGTATACGTCTCACCGAAGGTGAATTAATAAATACCCACTCATACCTGTATATACTTTGCTTAAAGGAAGAAAGGTCTGTGAATAGAAAATAAATATAGACAAAGAAAAGCGAGAGAAATGGAAACACAGGAAAAAAGATATGAGACTGCGTCTCACGGTCAAGTGAGGCATAAATGAAAGAACAGTCCTTAAACGGTGGGAGGATTTGAAAAATTGTTCTCACCGCTTAGCCGGTGATACTTCCAACCCGGCTGGGCTCTGGAACAAATGATAAGAGTTAATGTCAGCAAGGAATGCGCCGGGTTCTAGTATGAAAAGAACAACCATGAAATGACAAGAGAAAATAAAAAAGGAAAGTTGTTTTGGAACGTGGTATCATATAACCAAATACTACATCACCTGTGACATGATATTAAAGTAAGGTGATGACTACATTGAAAATAAACAGGGGGCTCACCCGATAAAACTCGTGTGAGTAGATATCGAGTTGCATCCAATGTAGTGTTGTCAAGTATCTAAGAAGTTGCCTCATGAAGATAATGTATCTTGAAGCTGTGAATTTAAAGTTAAAAGGGCTCGTTCAGTACCGTTAAATCATGAAGTAAAAACACAGACACAGATTTACACGATCTGTCAAGAACATTGACCGTTTCAGTGTGAGCATGAAAAAGAGCGATACCTAGAGGAGGAACATGCAAGAGAGTTTACCTCATAATGGAGGATCTGCTGTAAGGATAAACGTATTTACAACAAGGGGTGGTGATGGACAGAGTCTCTGAATTAAGCAGAATACTCTCACCCAGTCAAGAGATCAGGGCTAGATCCAACACCGTTTTTTAGCTCATTGCACCATCCCAGTTTCAGAACCTGGCTGTATGCAAATTAGTCTGTCCCTGGCCCAGTGCATCATGGGAACAGGGCAGACCAGACTACAAAAGCCAATTCTTACACTGGGAAGGAAACAAGCTTCCGGGGACCGGTTTCTGGCATTTCAGCCGTCTTCGGCCCGGCTTGCTTGAATCCTGATGGTGCAATGAGCAAGGGACTCACATCTGAGTATACCCTTCCACGCTTAGGGTGGACAAAAATATTTACAACAAGGGGTGGTGATGGACAGAGTCTCTGAATTAAGCAGAATACTCTCACCCAGTCAAGAGATCAGGGCTAGATCCAACACCGTTTTTTAGCTCATTGCACCATCCCAGTTTCAGAACCTGGCTGTATGCAAATTAATCTGTCCCTGGCCCAGTGCATCATGGGAACAGGGCAGACCAGACTACAAAAGCCAATTCTTACACTGGGAAGGAAACAAGCTTCCGGGGACCGGTTTCTGGCATTTCAGCCGTCTTCGGCCCGGCTTGCTTGAATCCTGATGGTGCAATGAGCAAGGGACTCACATCTGAGTATACCCTTCCACGCTTAGAGTGGACAAAAATATTTACAACAAGGGGTGGTGATGGACAGAGTCTCTGAAACAAGAGAGTTGGTGTGGAAGGCCTGGCACTCTCCTGGCTAACATCTTTTCTGACTCAGCGGAACTATCAGATCTGGGAGAAGAACGCCCGCTCCTCCGAAATTCCCCTCCAATGTGGAGTGCCTCAGGGCTCCTCCCTGAGCCCAACATTATTTAATATCTACATGTCCACATTGGAGGAGGTTATCACCCCGTTCGGAGTAAGCGTTGTAAACTATGCTGATGACACTCAACTAGTGGTGTCACTATCCCACCCCAGACAACAATCAGCAGACTTATTCAACTGCCTCACGCAGGTCCACTGCTGGATGAACAGCTCAGCCTTGAAATTAAACGGGACAAAAACTGAGGTCCTGCTCCTTGGCCCGAAAGGACTTACACTCTCCCCGAACATCTGGCCAGCCTGCATGGGCCCCCCCCCCCTGACCCAAAGGTAGAAGCAAAAAGTCTGGGTGTGTGGCTGGACAAAGACCTCTCATTCACCACACAGGCAAAAACAGTTGCGGGGACCTGCTTCGGGCTCATGAAATCACAGAGGAAAGTCCTGCCCCTCCTACCCCCCAACTCCCAAAAATTGCTAATCCAAGGGCTAATACTCTCAAGGTTGGATTACAGCAATGTGATCTATCTGGGCGCCCCCGAAGCGACGCTTAACAAGCTCCAGAGAATCCAGAACATGGCGGCGCGGATTCTCACAAACACCCCTGCCAGAGTCTCGGCTAAACCGGCCCTAAAACTCCTCCACTGGCTCCCGATAAGGGAGCGGGTCAAATTCAAAGCCCTGTGCCTGGCCCATAAATTGCTACGAAATCAAGGCCCCCTTGTCCTCAGGAAATTCATCATACCCTACAAACCTACAAGATCCCTTCGCTCGGACTCGGAAAATTTTATCATGATCCCCAGATACAAGAAAGCCCGCTCAGGAGGAAGACGTTTCTCGGTCCATACCGCACGTCTCTGGAACTTGCTTCCTCACAACCTACGACTGGAACCGCAATATCTTCGCTTTAGGAAGCTGCTTAAAACTCACCTTTTTCCCCAATGATTCACTCTCGCTGTAACCCTTCTGTCTGCCCCCATCCCTCATGTTCCCCCCTGGCCCACTGAACTTAGGAGATAGGGTCCACCAGCGCTGGGATACCTCCTGGTGACTACGCGCTCTACAAAAATAAATAATAATAATAATAATTAAGCAGAATACTCTCACCCAGTCAAGAGATCAGGGCTAGATCCAACACCGTTTTTTAGCTCATTGCACCATCCCAGTTTCAGAACCTGGCTGTATGCAAATTAGTCTGTCCCTGGCCCAGTGCATCATGGGAACAGGACAGACCAGACTACAAAAGCCAATTCTTACACTGGGAAGGAAACAAGCTTCCGGGGACCGGTTTCTGGCATTTCAGCCGTCTTCGGCCCGGCTTGCTTGAATCCTGATGGTGCAATGAGCAAGGGACTCACATCTGAGTATACCCTTCCACGCTTAGGGTGGACAAAAATATTTACAACAAGGGGTGGTGATGGACAGAGTCTCTGAATTAAGCAGAATACTCTCACCCAGTCAAGAGATCAGGGCTAGATCCAACACCGTTTTTTAGCTCATTGCACCATCCCAGTTTCAGAACCTGGCTGTATGCAAATTAGTCTGTCCCTGGCCCAGTGCATCATGGGAACAGGACAGACCAGACTACAAAAGCCAATTCTTACACTGGGAAGGAAACAAGCTTCCGGGGACCGGTTTCTGGCATTTCAGCCGTCTTCGGCCCGGCTTGCTTGAATCCTGATGGTGCAATGAGCAAGGGACTCACATCTGAGTATACCCTTCCACGCTTAGGGTGGACAAAAATATTTACAACAAGGGGTGGTGATGGACAGAGTCTCTGAATTAAGCAGAATACTCCCTTTTCTGAATCGTTTTTGGCCACTATAGGTGTGGCAGGGTATGCTCAGACATGAGTCCCTTGCTCACTGCTCCATCAGGATTCAAGCAAGCCGGGCCGACGACGCCTGAAATGGCAGAAACCGGTCCCCGGAAGCTTGTCTCCTTTCTGGTGAAGAATTGGCTTGGTAGTTTGGTCTGCCCTGTTCCCATGATGCACTGGGCCAGGGACAGACTAATTTGCATATAGCCAGGTTCTAAGCTGGGATGGGGCAGTGAGCTAAATAACGGTGATGGATCAAGCCCTGATCTTTGGACTGGGTAAGAGTGGTCTGCTTAATTCAGACACTCTGTTCATCACCACCCCCTTTTCTGAATCGTTTTTGGCCACTATAGGTGTGGCAGGGTATGCTCAGACATGAGTCCCTTGCTCACTGCTCCATCAGGATTCAAGCAAGCCGGGCCGACGACGCCTGAAATGGCAGAAACCGGTCCCCGGAAGCTTGTCTCCTTTCTGGTGAAGAATTGGCTTGGTAGTTTGGTCTGCCCTGTTCCCATTATGCACTGGGCCAGGGACAGACTAATTTGCATATAGCCAGGTTCTGAGCTGGGATGGGGCAGTGAGCTAAATAACGGTGATGGATCAAGCCCTGATCTTTGGACTGGGTAAGAGTGGTCTGCTTAATTCAGACACTCTGTTCATCACCACCCCCTTTTCTGAATCGTTTTTGGCCACTATAGGTGTGGCAGGGTATGCTCAGACATGAGTCCCTTGCTCACTGCTCCATCAGGATTCAAGCAAGCCGGGCCGACGACGCCTGAAATGGCAGAAACCGGTCCCCGGAAGCTTGTCTCCTTTCTGGTGAAGAATTGGCTTGGTAGTTTGGTCTGCCCTGTTCCCATGATGCACTGGGCCAGGGACAGACTAATTTGCATATAGCCAGGTTCTGAGCTGGGATGGGGCAGTGAGCTAAATAACGGTGATGGATCAAGCCCTGATCTTTGGACTGGGTAAGAGTGGTCTGCTTAATTCAGACACTCTGTTCATCACCACCCCCTTTCCTGAATCGTAAGGATAAACGTGGCAGCCGCGATGAAAAGTGGGACGAAAGAAGCGGGTGCACTTCCTACAGTGTCTGTCCTAAAACGGTACAAAAACAACGAAAGAGCAATTGGAGCGGTTGCTCTACGTTATAGCGAGGATCATGATGGTAAGATTAGGTCTAGTTCCTGAGTTATGGGACACTTACCGAAAATATGATGATCCAGTATATCGCGGACTGCATCTCAAGGCCGAACGTTGTCTGTTCCGGATGCGGACACGTGACTCTGACCCGGAAGTGTTTTTGAACAAAAGTGAATGGGACCCGTATCTTGAAACACTAGAGCGAGAGCCATCAAGGGTAGTCTAATTAAGCTAGGTTTAGATAGTCTACGATAATGTGTGTGGTAGAAGTAGTGATTATCCCAAAGGCGAACTGAAGGTACATGTATTGATAGCTTGATAGGGCTATGGAATTGGGGATAGAATGGAGAAATAAGGTAAAGAAAAAAGAACAGCGAAAGGAGCGGAGGGAGGGGGGAAACAGAATGCGGAGAGAAACGAAATTGCCGCTTGTCAAAATATTTTTGTCCCGAGCACTTGCAGAGTCATGCAGTGCCTATGGAGTAGATCTGTGATAGCAGTGAATATGTAGCAAGATAAACAATAGTGGTGCAGCAAGTCTTTGTTGTAAGATCAGTATCACCTCCTCATAATATATTTTTACTGGATTCAAAAGGCATTTGGATATGCATTCATAGTAGTTCAATTAGAATCATCAATCACCATTGATGTCAAGCAGACTTTGAAAGTAAGGATTTCTAAAGAGGATGGCAGACAATCCAAAGTAAAAAACCCTACTGGTGTCACATATTCTATAGATTCCCAGTTCCGATTAATTACACAAGAAAGATTATGTGTCATGTTAAGATCAGAAAGTGTCTACAGATAGGTCATATTAGAATTAGTCGCCCAAGAAGTATTGCATCTCGTGGTCGAAATTGAGACCCAGTTCCACTGAGAGAAGACGAAGTATCCAACTTGCTTCTAGGCATCTCAGCTTAAGTTCTCTATTCCCACCTCGTGGGCTGATGGGTGCAGTGTCAATGCCAAAGTAAGTAACTTTTTTGTCCAACAGTTGGTCCCCACCTGCAGCCGCATGGAGTGCCATGGGATATTTTGGGTCCTGCTTGTGTATGGCCCGCATGTGTTCCGAAATCCGATCTTTGAGTGGGCGGATTGAACTGCCCACGTAGTATTTGCCACAGTTACATTCAATTATGTAAACTACAAAGCGGGTAGTACAGTTGATGTTAGTAGGGCTCTGAGAATGGTCTCAATTTCGACCACGAGGTGCAATTCTTCTTGGGCGACTAATTCTAATATGACCTATCTGTAGACACTTTCTGATCTTAACATGACACATAATCTTTCTTGTGTAATTAATCGGAACTGGGAATCTATAGAATATGTGACACCAGTAGGGTTTTTTACTTTGGTTTGTCTGCCATTCTCTTTAGAAATCCTTACTTTCAAAGTCTGCTTGACATTAATGGTGATTAATGATTCTAATTGAACTAGTATGAATGCATATCCAAATGCCTTTTGAAACCAGTAAAAATAGATTATGAGGAGGTGATACTGATCTTACAACAGACTTGTTGCACCACTATGGACATTCAGTGTTGCAAAGAAATGTAAATACATGTTATAGAATTCACCTCCCGAATTTGTGAGGAATTCTACTTGTCATCTAAATGTATTCCAACGACTAGAGTACCGTACTTATGATTTTTAGTCTTGTAAATTTTTGTTTGCATTTCTTGCTGTATGACATTGTTTATAACTTTAAATGTATTCTTGTGACTTTACGGGATAATCACCGCCCACTAGTGTTTATCCGGCTACATATTCACTGCTATCACAGATCTACTCCATAGGCACTGCATGACTCTGCAAGTGCTCGGGACAAAAATATTTTGACAAGCGGCAATTTTGTTTCTCTCCGCATTCTGTTTCCCCCCTCCCTCCGCTCCTTTCTCTGTTCTTTTTTCTTTACTTTATTTCTCCATTCTATCCCCAATTCCATGTCCCTATCAAGCTATCAATACATGTACCTTCAGTTCGCCTTTGGGATAGTCATTACTTCTACCACACACATTATCGTAGACTATCTACACCTAGCTTAATTAGACTACCCTTGATGGCTCTCGCTCTAGTGTTTCATATACAGGTCCCATTCACTTTCGTTCGAAAACACTTCCGGGTCAGAGTCAAGTGTCCGCATCCGGAACACAGTGACAACATTCGGCCTTGAGAAGCAGTCCGCGATATACTGGATCATCATATTTTCGGTAAGTGTCCCGTAACTCAGGAACTAGACCTAATCTTTACCAGCATTAACCTCGCTATAACGTAGAGCAACTGCTCCAATTGCTCTTTCGTTGTTTTTCTACCGTTTTAGGACAGACACTGTAGGAAGCGCACCCGCTTCTTTCGTCCCACTTTTCATCGCGGCTGCCACGTTTATCCTTACAGCAGATCCTCCATTATTAGGTAAACTCTCTTGCATGTTCCTCCTCTAGGTATCGCTCTTTTTCATGCTCACACTGAAACGATCAATGTTCTTGACAGATCGTGTAAATCTGTGTCTGTGTTTTTACTTCATGATTTAACGGTACTGAACGAGCCCTTTTAACTTTAAATTCACAGCTTCAAGATACATTATCTTCATGAGGCAACTTCTTAGATACTTGACAACACTACATTGGATGCAACTCGATATCTACTCACACTCGAGTTTTATCGGGTGAGCCCCCTGTTTATTTTCAATGTAGTCATCACCTTACTTTAATATCATGTCACAGGTGATGTAGTATTTGGTTATATGATACCACGTTCCAAAACGACTTTCCTTTTTTTATTTTCTCTTTTCATTTCGTGGTTGTTCTTTTCATACTAGAACCCGGCGCATTCCTTGCTGACATTAACTCATATCATTTGGTCCAGAGCCCAGCCGGGTTGGAAGTATCACCGGCTAAGCGGTGAGCACAATTTTTCAAATCCTCCCACCGTTTAACGACTGTTCTTTCATTTATGCCTCACTTGACCGTGACACACAGTCTCATATCTTTTTTCCTTTTCTCTCGCTTTTCTGTGTCTATATTTATTTTCTATTCACAGACCTTTCTTCCTTTAAGCAAAGTATATACAGGTATGAGTGGCTATTTATTAATTCACCGCCAGTGAGACGTATACCCACTCATAGAAGCCTGCGTAATTATTATTCACTTTAATCACTGGTTAATAGAGCTCCATTCACACTTAGTCACAGCAATCGTTTAAGAGTATTGCGACTTTCTCAATTTACAATCTAGACCTCTATCATAGTCACTGATAAATCTCCACTCGAGATCACCTATCCCGCTGCACCTTTGTCACCATCACTGTCGCCACAAAGAGGCGCATATTTGGTTTCCACCCTAATATAATCCGTTAAGCATAGTCGTTCGCGTTATTTGTTCACGTCACAACAAGGTTAATTTTTCACCATATTGTACAAATCCCGACCTAAAGGAGGGAAAAAAATATGTTATGTTTTAAGTATTGTATACTCCATAGTGTGTCTTTTGTGTATCTTCACCAGCCCTGAGGAGTCACACTATTATGTGACGAAACACGTGTCAGCTGGCTGCTGAAGTTATTAAAGAAGAACATACTTTTCACAATTGAGTTCAAGAATTTGTACTTTCTCCGACAGCTGTATTTGTTTTAATTTTTTGTTCAATTGTCCATTGAGACATAGACTTACTGTAAGAGAAGAAATTACTCTTTGGTTGTGTGCAATAGGCATCCTGTTTTTATGTTCATACACGTAGGTTCCCTGAACCAACGTTTTGAGGGGTTATAGGGCTTATCCCCTCGCTTATATGCACCAACGCTTACCAGTGACCATTTCAGTGATCTAGGCGTCGATAGTAGCTGAGCGCCCTTCACCCTCATTCTAAAAACCCTGTTTTTGATAGATATACCTCAAAACATATTCCTCCTAGCCCAGCATGTTCAGGGAGTACAAAATACTATAGCGGATCTGTTAAGTTTTCAAACGCAACAGACCGACGAGTGGGAACTTCATATGCAAGTTCTTCAACCATTCTTTCAGATGTGGGGACAACCTCAAATAGACTTCTGTAGTAGGGGATCTCTGTGTATAGTCATAATCTAGTGAATAGTCCCGCTCATGTGCGGGGACCCCGGAGCAATCAAAAATAATCTCTGAAGCTGTCTTCAGTGCAGTCCTGCATAGACACTTAAGAGAAAATTGAAGACAAATAATGCAGCCTATACCTGTAAGGCTACACTGTCCAGTACTTCAACTAGAAATGCAAAGGATATTCCACCAATGATATTCCACCAATATCACATTCAGCACAGTCTGCCAAGTTTCACCGATAGAGAAACTTCCCCCTTCACAAAATCCTTGAAATGATAGAGAGGAAGGGATGGACAGACAAGCCCCCCATAAGCTGCCATTATGTGGCTTAAAAAAAGGGTACCGTGCCTTTAACCCCTTCGACGCTCATGACGAGCTGGGCTCGTCATGCAGTAGCCTCCTCGCACGCTCATGACGAGCCCAGCTCGTCATGTAAAGTGGTATCTGTCAAATTCCAGCACAGGGGAAAAATCCCCATAGCATTCAAGGTGTTAAGGAAACTTTCCAGAACTCTTGGTATCCCAGAATGCACAGCAACTCCCTTAACCTTCGGTTCTTTTTGGAGGTGTATAAAGCTAGACCTGTAGCATTCCGTATTTCATCCTTTTCTCCACCGGGGAGGAGGGCGGGCGCTTATGACTATAACTGAGATACCACTACTACAGAACTGGAGTTACAGGTAAGAAACTACTCCTTCTGTAGTAGGGGATCTCTGTGTATAGTCATAATCTAGTGAATAGAATGGCAAGCTCATCCCCACAAGAAAACCGGCGGTGGAGGAAAAAGACAACACCACTACTGTGCAAACAGATTTCGTAACGAAGCCTGCCCAACCTGAGCATCTGCCCTGGCATCGGGGTCCAGACAGTAATGCTTGGCAAAGGTATGGACCGACTTCCACGTGGCAGCCCTGCAGATCTCTGCAATGGGAACATTACGTAGCAAAGCCGTTGTAGCCGCTTTGCCCCTGGTGGAATGAGCCTTAGGCTTACCTCCTAAGGTCTTATTAGCCTTTAGATAACACAACTGGATGCAGGACACAATCCACCTAGAGATGGACTGCTTAGAGGTAGCAAGACCAGTCCTGACCGACCCATAGTTGACAAACAGTTGGTCTGACCTACGAATATCCTTGGTCTTATCCAGATAGAATTTCAAAACCCTTCGGACATCCAGGGAATGAAGAGACCTCTCCGCTGGAGTGGAAGGATTTCCTGTAGGCAGTCAGCGCAGCGAGATGAACCTTAATAGAATGGAAATTAAGGCCAGACTGCGCTTACTTAAACCTTCCTCTTTATCACCAAAGTATAACATGTTACGTTTCAGCATTCAGATGAATTTGATTTGGATGTAATCTTTGCCATTCTACAATTATCTTAACTCTGTTGGAGTGGCGTTCCTGTTGGTACTTGTATATGGAGAATCATATGTTTATATTAGGTTGATGACATCTGTATGAGGATGGTTAGGTCTGTGCTTTGAAAGTATTTGGAAGTGTTGTTAAGTGACAGACACCATGTGCTAATTAATGTCGTGTACAGGAGAATGATGATTGTGTTAAAAACATATCTTCTTTTTATTCCATTGCAGGCGAATAGCCCTGAAGATATGCATGGCTGGATAAAGGCTGTATCCGGTGCTATCGTGGCACAGCGTGGACCTGGCAGATCGGCAGCCTCTGTACGTCCACTCTGGGCTTCTAACACAGTTGGGCTTTGTAAAAGGAATGGGGTGTCTTTGCACTCACTTTCGTTGTGCAGAGGGTGTGTGCATGACCTGTTACCTTGCTCTGCAATGTTTGTCTGCTATGTTGACGTTTGTGGTCAGGTTAGCCCTCTTGTTGTATTACTGTGATGGTAAGGTCGGCATATTGGTTGTCGGCGAAGGATATACAACAACTAAGTGTTCTAGATGACAAGGTAGGTGACTCCTCCTTTCGGTGATAATACGCAAGGGCATCAACTCCATTTTTAATTGTTTTTTTCCGCCATCGGGTTTGGATGTTACTCGCTGCGCTCCGTTTCGACACTGTTCCTTCGGTTTCCCTCGGTGTGCAAGACACTCAACCTCGATGGTATTGTTTACAATCACGTATACTATTCTTCGCGTGTCGGATTTTCTGGTTAAAACTCACTTTCGATCGGGAAAGTTCATGGTAGGCCATCGGGCCTACCCGCTTCTGTTCAACTAGCAGTCGATGGAACAAACTCCCTTTAAATTCTGCCCTCAGTGCCACGCAAAATACCTGTGCACCGACTCACACAGCTTGTGTAACCTGTGCTTGTACCCTGAGCACAGAGAACAGGACTGCGACGCATGCAAAGTGTTCTTCTCCAAGAAGACACTTCGCAGCCGTCAGGCTTAACGTCGTATCATACAAAGTCAGCGCACAGCCTTCATTCCGGACCTCTTCGGACCTCAATCAGATGAAGAAACCGAGGACGCTATCGGACTTAAGAAGACCAGGAACCTATCTCCGTTTCCGAGTACGGCTCCGACAAGGATGATGACATCCCACAGGGACAACGTACTGCAAGTACAGAAACTCCCTCGCCCCGACATCCACCTCAACCCAAAAAGAAGGCTCAGAACCAACCGCTCCCTCAGGCCGCAGTCGGCCCTGAGATCACACTTCCGACGCCCTGCCTTCGTGCTCGGCACCGAAGCCTACCAAAAAGCCTTCCGGCTCCGAAAGGCCCCAGTCCAAAACAGAAACCAAGACGACACCTTCGGGATCAAAATCTATGCCAGGCTCCGACTCCCCACCATCGGCACCGAAACACACTTAGGATCCAAAAACACCAGCGCCAAAACCATCTGCACCGAAACCTTAGGCGCCAAAACAACCGCAGGCACCGAAGTCACCAACAAAGCACCGTTTCGATGTTCCGCTCATTAGACCCGACCGTCTGCTGCAGATGAATAGGATTTCTTCCCTGAAGAAAGTTCTGGCTCCGACCAGGGGATCGAGTATCTTTCGTCCATCCCAGCAGTCCATGAGTACAGCACCCTCTTGCCCTTGACACCACCCTCAACCCGTGCAGCTTGCAGCTAAAGGGCACTCAGCCACTCTAGAGCACCAGAGACAGGCATTTGGACCATCACTGTCTTCGGGCCATGGTTGGCAAAAACCGACCACTTCAGACACCCTGCTCAAGCTTGGTGTCGAAGTCGCATGCAAGACTAACTGCTTTGATTCCTGCTACTCCAACACCTAGCAACACAGCACTGACTAGATCCTTCTCTGCGACGATACCGAACCTACCCTCGAAGCCGAATACCTTTCTGTCGACCAGCAAGTCCCACACCGGCGCAGTCAAGATGATTCTTCATAAGTTACTAGAGTAGCTGACTCAAGGCAGAAACATTTGCTCATTCAGCCCCACAAAGGCCGCATCTTTGCCCACATTTTGGGCCTTGCTCCACCCTCGAGACATCAGCTAGCCTTCGAAGAGGCCTTGTCCAGTCCAGTTCCAGCAAAACAATGCAGGAAAGCGGATAAGGCTACCAGCCCTTTACCCCTTGTACAACCATCCCCTCAACCTGTTTTTCAGCCCTCCCTGCCTTCCTCTCCAGGTGCCCCTCTTGACATCACACCTCAGGGGTCTCCACACGCTGACAAGGGTGGGCGTGGCGTGATATGTGATTCTCCTCTGCTGGGTGACCCATGGGACGTTTACAATGTAGACCCACGAGGGCACAAAAAACCTGACCTTTTTCATTGCCCACCTCTCCAGATGATTCCACATCCTATCAGAACTCATTGATAGTGCTACCTCCCTTCATAAGGTGAAACGCCATCCTGAGCCCTTATAGGAGGACTTTCTCTTTGAAACCCTTGTCTCCACTCGCCGCACCACTCAGTAACTCTCCATGCTCAACGGCATGCTATGTCACACTCCTGACATTTTTAAAGACCCTGTCTGAGCTAGGGTTTTAACACCTAGGATGGATTAAAAAAGTATAAAACCTCCCCTTATCCCCCCCCATCTATATTCGTGGTACCGCTCCTGTCCGACTCTTTGGTGGTCACTACTGCTCATAAGAGAGCTAACTCCCAGGCCAGCGGTGACGGTCTACTGCCAAAAAAGGTTAGTAAACTCATAGTTGTGGCAGGGAAAAGGGCGGCTGTGCATTCAACCAAACAATCCTGTGATTCTGTCGCCCTTGTAACAAGATATGATTATGCCCACTAGGACGAAGTGGAGGAGCTCCTCCAATACCTCCGAGAGGAGCATAGAAAAAGGAGATGATATTTTTTTCTGAAGGCAAGCTGATGTCTAACACCTCCATATGTTTTTCCCTATACACAGCAGATGCAGCTGGGAAGAGTGGAGGGGGGCAGGGGGAGGTAAACTCCAGTGCCTGGTTCCTTATCCCTGGCTTCGATCCAGCAGTTCAGCAGAACCTGCTGACCATGCCCATTGATGGTCAGCTTCTCTTTGGTTCATGGGACCATTTCAGACACCCGCTCCCCTCTGCTCCCCTTACCGTGGAGGTTCAAAGACCACCTCCCCTGATGCCTCCATGTCCCGTCAGAAAACACAGTGGCAGCAATTCTCGCCCAGGGCGTATTTTAGCGGGTACTATAGGGGCAATAATTACAGAGGCATAGGCATGGGTGACTCCCCAAAAGAATCCGCAACCGCCACCAAACCCTGACCTGCCCCTTCTTCATCACGACCATATAACATCAGCCGGGGGCCTCTTACAAAGCTTTATTCCCACTTTGAAAATTATCACCTCAGACCAGTGGGTTTTGGATATTATCCAACATGGTTATTGTCTGGAGCTCACTTCAGTGCCTCCCACCATTCCACCTCGCAAATACAGACTCACCAGAACACCACAGGCTACTCAAGGAGGTCAAACCTCTTCTCTTCAAAGGGGCTATAGAACCCATCCTCCGCCATTAGCAGGGCACGGGAGTGGGCTCTCCATACTTCCTAATACCCAAAAAAAGACGGGACCCCAGGCCCCTAAATGAATACATCCAGTCAGAGCATTTCCACATGGGTTACCCTTCAGGATATCATTCCGCTTCTGCAGCGGGACAACTTTATGGTCGCGCTTGACCTGAAGGATGCCTATTTTCACGTACCAATACATCCTGCTCATCATCAGTATCTGAGGTTTGTGGTGAGCAGAATGCATTACCAATTCAAAGTACTCCCCTTTGGGATCACTACTGAGCCTCGGGTGTTTACTAAGTGCCCTAAGTTGGTGGCCATGCACGTGCGCAGACAGAACATCCACGTTTTCCTATATCTGGATGACTCGCTGATCAAAAGTGCCACCTGCCAGCAGTGACGCGAACATTCACAGGTCACAATAGAACTTCTTCATCACTTAGGGTTTACTATCAACACCACAAATTATCACCTCTAACGCCTTCAGCTCCAACCCTACATGGAGGCTGTTCTCAACTTGGAGGTAGGCATAACCTATCCAAACCCTGCCAGGATCCAGTCTCTTCAGGCACTGCTCCCTTTGTCCAACCAAATCAACAACTCTGTCAGAATATTCATGCTAGGAATGATGGCCTCCAATTCCATAGTGCCTTTTGCCAGGCTTCACCGTCATCCTTTGCAAGACTGCTTAGTGCAACAGTGGTCTCAAGCAGATTTTCATTGGGGCGATCTAGAGTTGTTCGGGTGAAACAGCAACAACCTGTTGCAGGGGCAGCCTTTCCTCAACCAAGTTCCTCAGTGGATTGTTACAACGGATGCCTCCCTTATGGTTTGGAGTGCACACAAAAAAAATCTGACTGTCCAGGGTCAGTGAGAAGCCAAGCACCAAGGCCTCCACATCACCTACCTGGAAATTCTATCAGTTCACCTAGTGTTGAATACTTTCCTACCTCACCTGGTAGGCAAAGTTGTTCTGGTCTGGATGGACAATATGACCACCATGTATTACCTTCAGAAACCAACGTTAGAGCGGTCGACCTTGAAGCTGGGGAACCAGGTTCGAGTCTTGGCAGGGACGCTCAAGCAGCCTGTGATTCTGGACAAATCACTTAATTTCCCTGCGCCTATAAATTAACGTGCCCACCTGTACTGCAACTGGTGCTCATGTAAAGCGCTCTAATACCTTCGGGTCGAGTTCTCGCTATATGAAACTGCAAACAAAATAGGAGGGGGAAGACACTCTCCTCAACTCTCTCAATTATCCCAGAGTATTTGGTGTTGCGCTGTTGACCACAACATTTATTTACTTGCAAAATATCTTCCGGGGATGGACAACGATTTTGCCGACCTGCTTAGCAGGATGCAGCAACAAGTCCATAAGTGAGAACTCCACCCACAAGTACTTCTTTGCTACTGTCACAGATGAGGCATCCAGCTAGACCTGTTCACAACAGCAGAAAAAGCTAAATGTCCAAACTTCGCCTCCAGGTTCCCATTCGAACAATCCAGCAGAAATGCACTTTGGATGAACTGGTCAGGGATATTTGCCTATGCTTTTTCCTCCTCCTCTTCCCTTTGCGGTACGGAGGCTTCGTCAGACATCCCTCATGCTCATCCTGGTGGCACCCACATCGGCCTGCCAGCCTGGTTCACGACTTTGCTCGAACTCTCTCTAGTTGCGTACCAGAGGCTCTCAGCAAGCTGGACCATCTCACACAAAAGCATGGAGAAATCAGGCACCCAGATCCCTGATCCCTCAACCTTGAGATTTTGCTATTGGGGTCATAGAATTTAGAGACCTTAGTCTACCACCTTGATGAATAAGCATTCTCAAGGAAGCATGCAGATCCTACCACCCATGCCTGCTATGCAGCCAAATTCAAATGATTACTGGCACTCAAAAGATATTGCTCCTTTGAAAGCCACAGTACAAGACATTGTCTGCTACTTACTTCATTTGCAGGTTTCTGGTCCTGTCATACCTCCATATGATTACCCCTAGCCGCCATGGCTGCCTATGTTCAGAATAGACAGCACATCTCTCTTCTCAGGATAAATAATAATAATAATCCTGTATTTGTAAAGCGCACAGCTACCCGTAGGTATCCCGGCGCTGGGGGCCGTCGGGGAGATTAAGCAAGCTAACGTCCAGAGTCACATGGTGCTGGGCAGACCCCTGCCACCGGTGCCGGGGATCGAACCGTGATCCCCGGTATCCGGCATCAGTCGCCCTGGCCACTGCACCACACCTCTTCCTGTCAGTAAAGCTATCAGAGGAGTTAGCCTAACGGCTAAGGCGCTCAACCTCGGACCTGGGGATCTGGTTTCGAGTCTCGGTAACGACGCCAAAACCTCCTGTGATTCTGGGCAAATCACTTAATCACCCCGTGCCTAAAAATGAAAGTGTGTGTCCTCATGTAAAACGTAACTTGTGCTATGTAAAGCGCTCTGATACCTGATTCGGTTCGGGTCTTGTTCGCGCTATATAAAACTCTACAAAAATAAATAAATCATGAAGGGTCTCAAAAGTGCCATTCCTCCCGAGGTACCACCAGCACCCTCCTGAAATCTCAATATTTTACTCAGACGAATCCTGAGCCCTCCTTTTGAGCCCCCTCCACTCCTTCCCCTTCACTACTTCTTTTGGAAGTGGCATTTCTGGATACTTGACCTCACTCAGGTATGTCATTGAGCTTCAGGTATTAACCCTGGAATAACATTTCTTCCAAGTACATAGAGATTGGGTTGTTCTCTGCACCATTCCCAAATTCCTCCCTAAGGTAGTGTCTCACTTCAACCTTAATCAGTCCATTGACTATTATGTTTTTTTTTCCACAACCTGATTCAGTTGCGAAACAGGCTCTCCAAACATTGGACGTAAACAATCCCTAATGTACTATGGTGATAGATCCAGACCATTTAAAAAGACACAACAACTTTTTGTTGCTTTCATCCGACCCCACAAACGAAAGACTCTATCCAGGTCCGGCATTGCCATGTGGATAGGTAAATGTTATCCAGATATTCTATGCTAAAATGAAGAGAAGTCTTCCCACTCCTAGAGCGCTCGCTACGCAGAAGAGAGGAGTCTCTATGGCCTTCCTTGGGAACATCCCTTTGGCTGATATATGCATAGCAACCACCTGGTCCACACAGCTGTAATATTTACCTGACAGTTCTCTGTACACTCTTTAAATCTTCTGCAACACCCAATGACTAGCCACCGCGTTTTGGGAGGACTTTGTGTATCTACAACCACACATGCCTCAAACGGAAAATGGTACTTATCCTGTATTTGTTTGTGACTTGTAGTGCTGTAGATTCACATGCACCCACCCGCCTCCCTGGTCACTTGTGTCTATTGCAGTATCTTTCAATATCTCTTTTTCCTCATCTTCCTATTTATACATCGCTTCACATTCCATCCTCACCCGCCGTGCAGGAAAACAATTTAACAATGGAGTCAATGGCCATGCTCATCATCACCAAGAGGAGGAGTGTCAGTATCTGGAGGCTCAAAAGACTTTTTCGAAGAAAAAACAACTTGCAAACATCCGGGCCCAAAACTAGATGGCAGGAGTATGCACAGCATGTGACTCTACAGAACTACATGTAACAAACAGATGTTTTCAAGGTACGTAACATTTTCCTTTTTGGTGGTACTTGTGGCTGTGAACGAGGTTTTTGTGAATGATAAATTCTACATTTCTACTAATTCCCCCATACAATGGTGAGGCCCAAAACGTTTCAACCTATCAGGGAGCTTTCCATAATAAATGATTGTGGTAAGGAAAGGTTCGAGGCATGTGGGCTGCTAAATTCATATCTTTTGCATAGATCGCCGCCTAGTGTTGGGTCCGGATGATCGCACATTGTTGTCCTGGAAGAGTCTTCGAAGTATCCGGAGATAGGTGGCTCCTCCCCTGGACTACAGTGCGCATGGGCATCGGCTCCATCCCCAGATTGTTTTTTTCCGCCATTGGGTTCGGATGCGGTCTCGACGTCTCTGTCGGAACCGAGAAAACTTCCTTCTTTAAGGCCAAAAGGCCTTCGTTACCTACGTCGGTATTGTTTGCGTACGGTCTCGAGTTTCTCCCGTCTCTTCGAGTCGGAATCTGCGGAGTCGAGTTACTCTTCGGACATCGAGGCCTTCTCATCGCAGCAAGACCACGACTTTTTCAACATGGACCGGAGCCCGTTTAAATACTGCCCCGTCTGTGGGTCCAAATACCCACATATCGACGTGCACCCGGTCTGCAATAAATGCCTCTCGCCTGCCCATAACGAGGAGAACTGCATGGCCTGCTCCAAGTTCAGGTCGAAGAAAACGCTCAAGCTTCGGCGCGCGGTGCGCCTCGAGGCCCGGCGGGCGGCCCCGGCACCCGATAACATCTTTGATCGACCCAGAAGAAGAGGGCCTGAGCCATCATCTTCAAATTTCACCACCGGCGGCGGAGGTCGAGGCCGATCCCGAAGAAGACGACGGGGACATAGGCCAAAACCTAGAATACGTCGACGAGGTAGGGGACGACGAAGAAGTTTATGGGGCCGCGGAAGATAGCTCAGGGGATGAGCTATGCCCCGACAGTTACACAGATCAGGCTCAGGTCACGGGATCGCCACTCGGCCTTACCCAAGACCCTGCACCGCAAGCCACGGCCCCGCCTTCAGGCCCGGCCACGGACATACCTGCGGGCGCTACGCAGCACGTATCGAAACCGAAACTGAAACCATCGGAATCTACTGCGCCTAAAATGGCCGACGCCAAATCGAAACCGAAACTACCGGATTCGAGCGCAACTAAGATGGCGGACGTTCCATCTAAACCATCAAAGCCTGCTACCTCATCGGCTCCGTCGACCTCCGGGCCACCGAAGACGAAGAAGACTGTCGACTCGACAGTGCCGAAGTCATCGGCGGGGGATGCGTCCTCAAAGAAGGTCGTCCGTCAAGGGTCGACCGGGGCGGCGCAGGCGAAGTCCACAAAAGTCGTCGACAAACATTCGGTGCCGACAGGGGCACCGTTAGACGGACGCATGGTCGAGGCGGAGTCTACAAAATCACTCGGATCCAAGAGCGGAGGCTCGACTCATAGGTCCAAGGACTCTGTGTCTGAAGCTGCGGCATCGACGTCTAAGCCTCCAAAAGAGCCACAGAACGTCGGGGGCGACGGCCCGCTGGCGGCCTCCTTGTCGGCGCCAGGTGCCTCGGCGGGTGGCGCATCACAAATCGCTAGTTTACTGCAAAGGATTCGTGAGAAGGCTAATGCGACGTCGGCTTCCGCGACGTCGCATCAGAAGTCGCTAGACATGCCTGCAAAGCCTGCTGCCAAGCTTCTATACATTCTGCCACCTAAAGAGGCACCAAAAGCCTTTGCACCAAGGTCGGCGCCAAAGACATCGGAATCTTCAACGTCTGGTGGAAAATTGGCTCAGCAACACGACTCAGAGGGAGAATCTGAGCGTTATATCGACGCGGACACAGGCAAATTGACCCTTTATAAGAGGAAAATTACTTCCCAGCCAGTGGACTCCTATGTAATTCCACTGAAAAAGAAAAGGCCTGCACAGGACATTCCTGCCCTGGTTGAACCTATCCAGCCTCCGCCTAGTAGGAGTCCAACACCTTCCCCCGACCAATCAGGGGGAGAGGAGGGGCGACAAGATGACCAGTACAATTTCCCCATCAATGACCCTGATGCACAACAGGATTCCTATGATGACACTGGTGACCAGGGAAGCCAACAAGTGGGGCAGGACCCACAGCTTTTCAGTGCACGTGCATCCCCAACAGAGGATTCTGCAGGTTTTCATGCACTAATTGAGCGGGCAGCTGCTAATCATGACGTGGACATGCATGCTGACCCAGTGGAGGAAGATTTTCTGTTTGACACTTTTTCTGTCTCTGAAAAGACAGTTAAGACACTTCCTATGCTCAAAGGTGTCCTTAAACATGCTGCGGAGATCTTTAAGGAGCCTACCAGGGCGAGAGTGGTCAACCCACGCATCGAGAAGAAATACAGGCCGGCACCTGCAGACCCAGCATATATTCGGGGACAGTTGCCTCTTGACTCTCTTGTGGTCGCAAATGCCCGCAAACGGGCGAACTCCCAGACGACGGGTGAAGCTCCTCCCCCGGACAAGGAGTCAAAAGTGCTTGAGGCAGGGGGCAAGAGAGTGGCTGCGCAGGCTGCCAATTTCTGGCGTATAGCAAACACACAGGCGCTATTGGCACGTTATGATAGGGCGCATTACGACACCCTAGAGCAACTTTTTCAACACCTACCTACGCAGTTTCAGGAGGGTACCAAACTGCTCATAGAGGAGGGAAAACTCATCTCCAACGCAGCAATAAAGTGCGCACTTGATGCCGCAGACACAGCAGCTAGGGCTATTAACACTAGCGTCATGCTAAGACGACAAGCGTGGCTACGCATATCAGGGTTTAAACCAGAAATTCAAACAACCATACTCAAACAGCCCGTCAATCCTGATAGACTGTTTGGTCCTGATGTTGACACCACCCTCGAAAAGATTAAGAAGGACAACGAGACGGCTAAATCTATGGGGGCCCTTCAGTCACAACAGTTCAGGGGGAACACTTTTCGTCGCTCAGGTGCACGCGGTGTTACCCGGGGACAGATGGGTCAACAGTCACAATTCACTAAGGGCGGCGCACAGTCCTCGTACCCCAAGCAAAATAGAGGGGGTTATCGAGGAAACAGCACCAGGGGACGAGGCAGAGGAAACAACAACTCCCGTTCCTCTGCCGCAAACAAACAGTGACTCCCTGTCACTGCCCCCCGATCATTCAACACCTGTCGGGGGGAGACTCCAGCAGTTCCTGCCGGTCTGGACAAACATCACCACAGACAGGTGGGTAAGACAACTTATCCAGTACGGTTATTGTCTAGAGTTGACATCCACTCCACCCAACATTCCACCAAGGCAACGTCCTATGTCCGCAGAGCACTTGCACTTATTGCAGCAGGAAGTAGTGGTGATGCTGCAAAAAGGCGCAATCGAGCTCGTGCCAGTGGAGGAGGAAGGCACAGGAGTCTATTCACTGTACTTCCTTATTCCAAAGAAAGACGGCTCCCTAAGGCCCATTCTGGACCTGCGCCCCCTCAACCTGTATATTCTGTCAGAGCATTTCCATATGCTTACACTCCAACAGATTCTTCCCTTGCTGAACCAAGGGGACTTTCTCGCAACCTTAGACCTCAAGGATGCCTATTTCCACATACCACTACACCCGTCCCACAGAAAATATCTCAGGTTCACCATCCACGGCAGGCATTATCAGTTCAAAGTCCTACCCTTCGGGGTGACCACCGCCCCCAGAGTGTTTACCAAGTGTCTGGCGACTGTGGCGGCGCACCTCAGGAGGCAGAACATACATGTCTACCCCTACCTGGACGACTGGCTCGTTCAAGCGAAGTCGGAACAACAGTGCGCCGCGGACATGTCCGCAACCATTCACCTCCTTCACAGTCTGGGCTTCTCGTTGAACTACCCAAAGTCGCACCTTCAGCCAGCACATGTGCGGCAGTTTCTGGGTGCAACAATAAATACCCTGACTGCTATGGCTCAGCCAAACAAGGTCAGGATAGACAGCATCCAGTCTCTGATCCAAAAGTTCAGACCGCAACACTCCCTTCCAGCGAGAGTGTTCATGCAGTTGATAGGCATGATGGCCTCCTGCATCTTCATAGTCCCTCACGCAAGATTGCATATGCGTCCGCTCCAAAAATGTTTAGCAAATCAGTGGACACAAGCTCGGGGACAACTAACAGACCTAGTGTTGGTTACCGGTCGGGCATACAAATCTCTGCATTGGTGGAATCCACACAACCTTTGCAAGGGCCGACCGTTCCAGGAGCCGGTGCCACAGATTATCCTAACAACGGATGCATCTCTCCAGGGATGGGGAGCTCATGTGCTCAATTACACAGTGCAGGGACTATGGACGACGCAGCAACAGAAGATGCACATCAACTATCTAGAACTGATGGCAATCTTCATGGCGCTCAAGTCCTTCAAGGTACATCTGTGCAACAAAGTCGTGTTTGTCCAGACAGACAACATGACAGCAATGTACTACATTCAGAAACAGGGAGGCACCCACTCGCCACAGCTGTCTCATCTGGCTCAGAGCATGTGGAAGTGGGCCATTCAAAGGAACATTTTCCTCATGGCAGAGCACCTCCCGGGCAAGGACAATCAGATGGCGGATCTGCTCAGCAGATACAGCCACCAGATGCACGAGTGGGAGTTACATCCATCAGTACTCCGCCCGTACTTCCAGCAGTGGGGGTCATCCAGAGATAGACCTGTTTGCCACACAGGAAAACGCAAAATGCCAACACTTTGCCGCCAGGTTCCCTCACCCACAGTCGCAGGGGAATGCGATATGGATGAACTGGTCAGGCAGATTTGCGTACGCTTTTCCCCCAGCACCTCTCATACCGCTGGTGGCAAGAAAGCTAAGGCTACACTCGATGACACTCATCCTAGTTGCTCCAACGTGGGCACGCCAACCATGGTACACCACGTTTCTGGAACTCTCAGTGGTGCCGCATCAAAGGCTGCGCCTTACACCCAGGCTCTTGACGCAGAACCATGGCGACATTCAGCATCCAGATCCGCAACAGCTCAACCTGGCGATCTGGCTCCTGAAGTCCTAGAGTTTGGCTACCTTCATTTGCCTCCAGAATGCATGGACATCATCAAAGAGGCAAGGAAGCCCACTACCAGAGCATGCTATGCTGCAAAATGGAAGCGTTTTGTCATTTACTGTACGGCCAATAACATCAACCCGCTAGATGCATCTATTCCTAACATCATTTGCTATCTGTTACATCTTTACAAGTGCAATCTAGCGTACGCTTCCATTCGGATACATCTATCCGCCATAGCGGCTTATCTTCAGAACAGGCAGCATCTCTCTGTTTTCAGGGTGCCTGCCATTAAAGCCTTCCTAGAGGGTCTGAAACGAGTCATTCCCCCACGAACACCACCAGCTCCGGTGTGGAACCTCAACGTGGTCCTCACCAGGCTGATGGGCCCACCTTTTGAGCCACTGCACTCATGTGAACTCCAGTTCCTCACAAGGAAAGTGGCTTTTCTCATTGCTATTACGTCACTAAGGCGTGTCAGTGAGCTGCAAGCGCTCACAGTCCAGGAGCCATTCATACAAATTCATCCAAACAGGGTGGTACTACGCACTAACCCCAAATTCCTTCCGAAGGTGGTGTCACAGTTTCATCTCAACCAAACTATTGACCTGCCCGCATTCTTTCAAAATCCACAATCAGTAGCGGAAAGAATGCTCCATACCTTGGACGTTAGGAGGGCGTTGATGTACTATATTGACAGGACACAACACTTTAGAAAAGCAAAACAACTTTTTGTTGCCTTCTCACCACAGCACAAAGGCAACCCTATTTCCAAAGCAGGAATAGCCAGGTGGATTGTTAAGTGCATTCAAATCTGTTATCAAAAGGCAAAACGCACTTTAACAATACCCCCCAGAGCGCACTCCACACGCAAAATGGGGGCCTCCATGGCTTTCCTGGGAAACATTTCTTTGGAAGACATTTGCAGAGCAGCCACATGGGTTACACCGCACACGTTTACCAAACACTACTGTGTCGATGTGCATTCCAAGCAGCAAGCAGCTGTAGGACAGGCTGTTCTCAAGACACTTTTTCAGGTTTCTGCAGCTGGCACGGGCAACCGCCGTTAATGGAGGGACTGCTATGTATTCTATGCAAAAGATATGAATTTAGCAGCCCACATGCCTCGAACTGAATATGCTACTTACCAGTATGCATCTGTTCTTGGCATGTAGGGCTGCTAACATTCATATCGCCCACCCTCCTCCCCGGTGCCTGTCGCAGCTGCAGATACACTCTTGCATTCAATCATTAGCATGGACATCCTTTACACTTTTCACTCCATCTCTGCCACAATGGCTAAAAACAATCTGGGGATGGAGCCGATGCCCATGCGCACTGTAGTCCAGGGGAGGAGCCACCTATCTCAGGATACTTCGAAGACTCTTCCAGGACAACAATGTGCGATCATCCGGACCCAACACTAGGCGGCGATCTATGCAAAAGATATGAATGTTAGCAGCCCTACATGCCAAGAACAGATGCATACTGGTAAGTAGCATATTCAATACTAAATTGATAATGGAAGTGTCTTCCTTCATGTCATCCTCATGTGGAGCACTTTTAAAGCAATTTAGTCAGTTATATTTTTCTTTTTCAATCTTATTTTTTGGTAGTATTAAGAACATTCAAGTATAGACTGCACTGAATAATGGCCAGTAGTGTTAAGGCCAGCAGCCCTGCAGTAACAACAAAGTTGGGCAGCTGCCACGGTCACTCAATTACACTTTTGTAGTCCACCACACAGTATACCACAACGTTGTCTTGGGGTCGGATCTTGGGCTAGAATTCATTCTCTTTTTTCCCTATGTTTCATGATTTTTCTGAAAGGTAATAACAGAGGATGCACACTTTAAGTGTCGCTCTGATTTATCAGACCACAATATTGGGAACAGTTTTTAACTTTGGAAGTCAGTGAACCTCCAGACACTCCGAATTAGGGAAGAAAGACCTCTTCAGGCTTAATCTAATATTTCCTTCCTAAATTGCCCTTGTTTTCTAGCTTTTCTGGATCTGGTTTTCTGCCACAGAAAGGGAACGGAAGCAACCTGTGTTTTAAGCTGCTCCTAGTGACACAAGAAGTACGTCATTGTGCTCGATTAGCTATGACTGTCCGTATGTACTCCCAGGAATCACTGTTAGGGACACCATTTTCATTGTTTGCTGTCACAGTAATATTGTTCTATATGTATGCATCAGGGAAACTGTAGACCCTTACCACCAGGTTGAGAATGACAGTCTCTATGCACACTTTTGAGATCAAGCTCTACCCTCTGGCACGAAAGCTATGTGCTTCAGTGTCGAAGTACTCTACCCGGACTTGTTCCTCATTGAGATATCAAGCATCTGCAAAGCGATTGGTATCCAGGTCTCACGATCTGCTACTACCAGTAGCATAACCAACCTCTGTTTCCACATTATTTTTTAAAGCTTTGTAGTGAGAGGCACCCAGCCATTGTAGTAGGCAATTAATTTTGAATGTGGTGCTGCCTAACTTTTACTGAATGAAGCAAGGTAGCCCAGACCCCCATCACCTTCCTATCCATTACCCATTAGAGGCTGTATTCTTCCAAGGAAACGTTTAGAAACAATGGGTCTGTCTTGATATGCATTCAAATAATGTATCTAAAAATGGCAAAGATGTTTGCCAGTTCTGAAGGAACAGTCATGAAATTTTCTGTATTGAAATAGTCTGCCAAGCAAGTGCAACTTTGGTGTCATAATGGAGGATTTAATTTGCAGCTCAATTTCTTTTAATTTTAGCTAAAAAATTAAAACAAAATAGTCTCAGTGGAATGCCTTCAAACATTTCAACTACTGGCAATTGCTTGAGCTGCATTGCAGCCCATCATTCTTTTGGTCATTATTCCACTTCACACGCTGAGTAAGCACATGCAACTCAGCCTTGGTCCTCCTCCAATAGGAACAGTCCTTCCAGGCTGCCAGGTCATGTCCTCTGTAAACGGAAGCTCGAGCATGCCCACCTACCTTCATACTTTTTTGATTTTGTTTTTGAGAGTTCATAGACTTAATAACATACAATATTATCGTATGCAAATACATATTCCAAAATATTGAGAGAGGAAGGGATTGCTTAGACTTTAAAATTCAAAATATTGCAATCCTATAAATGGACATTTAAAATACATCATAGTGCAATCGTAATATATCCATAATACAGAAACAGATCCTAGTAAATTAAACTGCAAAGTGCTAAGTCAAGGTGTATATATTTACCAACAAAAAAAAAAAACTATTTAGATTAAAGTGCAAAGTGCTATATATCCGAGCAGATACCTATACATGTATATTATCCTTTTAGATCCACCAAAAGATGTTATCTTATCTTTCAAACACACTCCAATGTTCCTAATACTTTCTTATTGTTCCTGAGGTATACAACCTTTACAACGCAACTTTTACAACGACCTACCATTAGCACGCATTTTTTACAACGCAGGATCCATTACAACGCATACCATTACCACGCATGTATTTACAACGCAGGTACTTTTACAACGCATACCATTACAACGTAAGTATTGGTAAGTATATTATTTTATTAAAAATATTATTTGGGTTTTTGGGTAAAGGGGTATTTTTAGGGTTCAGGGTCAGTTTTCAGTTTTTGGGTAAAGGGGTATTTTTAGGGTTTAGGGTCAGTTTTCAGTTTTTGGGTAAAGGGGTATTTTTAGGGTTTAAGGTCAGTTTTCAGTTTTTGGGTAAAAGGGTATTTTTAGGGTTCAGGGTCAGTTTTCAGTTTTTTGGGTAAAGGGGTATTTTTAGGGTTCAGGGTCACTTTTCAGTTTTTGGGTAAAGGGGTATTTTTAGGGTTCAGGGTCAGTTTTCAGTTTTTGGGTAAAGGGGTATTTTTAGGGTTCAGGGTCAGTTTGGGGTTTTTGGGTAAAGGGGTATTTTTAGGGTTTAGGGTCAGTTTTGAGTTTTTGGGTAAAGGGGTATTTTTAGGGTTCAGGGTCAGTTTTGAGTTTTTGGGTAAAGGGGTATTTTTAGGGTTCAGGGTCAGTTTTGGGTTTTTGGGTAAAGGGGTATTTTTAGGGTTCAGGGTCAGTTTTGGGTTTTTGGGTAACAGGGTACAGGGTAACAATTAAATATAATTAAATTTAAATTACATTAAATTAAATTAATTAAATTAAATTAAATTACATTATATTAATTTTAATTAAATTAAATTTTAAAAAATATTATATACTTACCAATACTTACGTTGTCATTGTATGCGTTGTAAAGGTATATGCGTTGTAAATACATGCGTGGTAATGGTACTTCGTTGTAATGGATCCTGCGTTGTAAAAATTGCGTGGTAATGGTAGGCGTGGTAAAAGTATGCGTTGTAACGTCATACATCCGTTCCTGATCGTGTTGCATATTTCTTTTCTGATTCCTGTATTCTGGACAGTTTTACCCTCCACGCATTAAAAGTAGGTACCTTCTCCGATCTCCACAGTTGAGGAATTAAAGATCATCCTATTAGAGCTGCAATAAACAAGCCTTCCTCGTGTGTGGTGGGAGCCTGAGAGCAGCCAAAAACTGCCGTAGATTTATCAAGCGAGATGAGGGGATTGATTATACATTTAAGATATTTCTCAATCTCCATCCAGAAGCTCTGTACATTTGGGCACTCCCAAATATTATGCGACCAGGTTCCTTTATCTGCACAACGGAAACATTTGTCTTCTATTTACGGATATATATTGTGAAGGAAAAAAGGTAGTCTATATATCAACCGTTTTGAATAGTATTGCATGCGTTTGAAGTTTGCCCCTCTAAAAATAACTGCATTGAATTTGTTAAGCCTATTCCAGGTTGATTTAAGAATCTGTATATCTTCCCTTTTCTTCCATCTGTTTCTAGCTTTTTCAAAATTTTAATCCAATTACTAATTTTCCGTTGTACGGGGGAATTAAGGGCTTTGCTGATAGTAGTTTTATCATACAGGCTTTCCCTATCCAGTTTTTCCAATATGAGTTTCAATCTAACAAAGGAGCATTTTAAGATTGTACTTGGCAATTGAAGCCCCGCTTCAATCTCCACCCAGGTTTTCCAACCGTTCCCTTTGGTAAAATCCTGGATCTGGGTATACCCGTTTTCTTCCCAAATCCTTAATATATTATTCCCTAACAAACCTGTTTCCCCCATATATATGTTCGAAAGATTGTGTTAAAAGCTGAGTTTTTTTGTTTTAGTAACCATTTTAGGGTCTTGTAACGCACTGTAGGGTACTTAGTAACTCTGGTGGGATCTTAACATCTTTTGCATGAAAAAAATTATCTACCTCTTGAGGATCTAAAAAGACAAATCTAAAACTGTGATGTGCAAATGTCGCGTAATAATAATTTTTTTTTTTTAATTCAAGTCGTTTTTATTGAAATATAAAACCAAAAGCAAAGACAATACAGTAATTCTTCCGTTACAGAGATGATTCGATTCAGTTATCGCTGAACAATTACAAAAATGCAAATCATATTAAGTAAAACAACTTTGCTTGCATCATTGATGTACATACATATACATAATACTCGATGTATGGAGGAAGCGATTTAGGCTCCAGTGTATGACAACAAATGTACTGTCAGAAGCCACAGTCTAATGTGCGTAATAATAATTTCTAATATTTAGAAGAGATAATCCTCCATCAGCTACGGGAGAATTTAAAGTGCTAAGTCCTAATCTTGGTATCTTATTTGTCCATAAGAAAGAGGAAAACATACTGTCTATTTCTTTAAAAAAGGAAGTCTGTATTGCACAGGGAGCCGCGCTAAAAAGAAAATTAAACCAAGGGAGAATAGACCTTCGAATTAGTGCAACTCGTCCTATTATTGACAGCGGTAACTGATTCCATCGTGCTAACTGTAAGTTCACCTTTCTTAAAAGTGGAATATAATTTTGTTCAAAAAGATCGTCTACTCCCTGAGTTACATAAATCCCTAGATATCTCTTTGGATTGGTGTTGTACATCTGTCTAAATTCCACTAAAAGAGAATTTATGTCGCAATTGCATAGTAGAATTTCTGTTTTGGACTTATTGATCCTATATCCCCTATTTTTTCAAAGTCTGCAAAGATTCTCATAACTTCCATCTGAGTATCCATCTTTGAGTTCAGAAAGAGAACAATATCGTCAGCATATAATTTAATGTTAGTCATTCCTTGAACGGGTACTGTATGGGATTTTATTTCCCTTATTGCAATTGCTAATGGTTCTATAAAAAGAGGAAATAAAATCGGGTAGAGGGGGACAGCCTTGTCTGGTACCTGTATTTATTTGGCATGTCCCTATATTCACAGAATTGATTAAGATTTGGGCCTGCGAATTCATGTAGAGTTGTTTCAATAAAAATATAAATTCATTTGGGAAGCCGATTTTTTCTAAAATTGTTAAGACAATTCCAAGAAACAAGATCAAATGCTTTTTCAGCATCTAAAAACCAGATCTGTGCTTCTACCATATTAATGTTAAAAAAAAATCCAACGCCTCTAATAAAAAATTTTTATTAATATAAAGCTGTCTCCCTGCTATAAAACCGCACTGATCTGTCCCGGTGAGTAATCCCACTATTTTGTTTAGCCTATTGGCAAGGAGTTTAGTGAACATTTTGTAATTAGTATTTAAAAGGCTTATTGGCCTGTATGAGTTCACATTTTCACTATCTTTATGACCACAACTGCCGTGCGGAAAGTTGCAGGTGGGTCACCCCCTTGTAATAAATAATTTGCAAGACTTAAAAATTCGGGACATAGTGCTGTAGAAAATGCTTTAAAAAATTCTGCGGGAATACCATCCTCTCCGCAAGCTTTACCGTTAGGCAAAGAGCTGATAACCGCATCCTACTCTTCCTTTGAGAATTCGGCTAGTAGCAGCTCTTTAAAGTTATTTTCTAGAGTTGGTATTGGCAGTTCCCGTAGAAATTCATTAATCATTTCTAGGGAGACCTGGTGTGGTGCCTGATAGGTATCTTTATAATGTTCGAAAAACACCTCCCCTATTAGTGGCGTAGTTTTTACTCGAGTTTTAGTTGCTTTGTGCTGGATGCATTCGATTCTATTTCGGACTTGCTTTTCCTTTTCTTGCCAAGCTAGCAATCTTCCCGTATACTCACTATTTTCATAGCTTGTCTTAAGATATGTTCTAATTGCCCTATCCCCTAAATCATAATAAAATTCTCTCATTCGTATTTTTACATTCATTATTTCTTGCCTATTATCCGGGGTCTTGATTCTGAAATATTCTTGATTTTCACGGGCCAGTTCATTTTCTATTGCTATTCTCTCTGATTATGCTTCGCAGTGTAGCTTTAAAAGCGTCCCATATGACGTTAATAGGGGCAGACTCCTTATTTATAACAAAAAAGGAACTAATCCCCTTCTCTAAGTCTGCGCACCATTGCTTATCTGCCAGATTGTTTATTAAAATACCACCTTCTTGATGTTTCTACATCTTTCTTCCCTAAAAGGGTTTCCATCTTGATGAGGGCATGGTCTGAGAAGGCATTCACTATGTGTTCATATTTGCTGACTTCCAGATTATGGGAGGTTAGCAAAAAGGCTAGCCTTGATGACGAGTCATATTTCGCAGAATAGCAAGAGTACTCACGTTTATTTGGATTGTTAAGACGCTAATTATCTGAGATATCTAAGTCTGTCTTACAACTCAAGAGCTCTGTGGCTACTTGGGGCTTATTTTGTCTTTGGTCTTTTTTTGTAGAATCTACCACTGGATTTTGTAAGAAATTGAAATCGCCTCCCCATATGATCTGACCAGGTATACCTGAGAGAGCTTGTTTTAACTGTAAAATGGGGAGCGGGTCATCCACAACTGGTGTATAAATTGTAGCAAGTATCACATTTGCATGGTTTATTTTCCCATGTAGGAATGTCCACCTGCCCCTCGGATCTGAATGAGATGCTTCAACCTGCAATTTGACATGCTTACCTATATAAATGCTAACACCTCTCTGGGCTGTCCCTGACACAGCGGCGCACTGGAAACCCGCCCAGTTTTTAATCATATTCCCAGCATCCACTAAGGCTCGTAGATGCATCTCTTGGAAAAAGATCACATCTGGACGGTGACCTTTTAACCAGCTGTCTATTGCCGCGGTTTTACGCCTATTTAACCCGTTGAAATTCAGAGACAGGATTGACAGTTTACTTCTATTCATATTATAATTAAAGACAGAAAGATATAACCTGCCTTATCCCTACCCCCGAACATCCGGCCTAAAGTGCAGCTTGTGCTATATGTGCAAAATGCATTTCTAAAGTGCAACTCGTGTGGATGTGCAACCTGCATAGATAAATGACCACTTGCTTTATCAAGCCTTTTCTCCCAATCCATGATGTTAAGTTGTACCGGTTCCGCTGATCTACCATGTCCAGTATTACACTTGTGCAAATCATAACCAAGAGTAAAAGACTCACATTTAGCTCAGCTTGCTAGAGTACTGTTTGTATCAATTGTATCAAGAGCTATTAAAGTGCAAATTCAAGCAGCTATTAGACCAATCAGACCGATATAGTACAGTGCAATTGTAGCAATTATGCATTAAAGTGCAGTATTGAATGTGCAATATTTGCAATACGTACAATAATGCATTAAAGTGCAATATTGAATGTGCAATATTTGCAATAGGTGCAATACGTGCAATAAATCAATTATGTAAGACAGTATCTTTCCTTAGCAGCATTTCGTATCCCTTTCCTTATCTTCTTCAAGCAGCTATTAGACCAATCAGACCGATATAGTAGAGTACAATTGTAACAATTATGCATTAAAGTGCTATATTGAATATGCAATATTTGCAATAATGCATTAAAGTGCAATATTGAATGTGCAATATTTGCAATAGGTGCAATACGTGCAATGGATCAATTATGTAAGACAGTAATCTTTCCTTAGCAACATTTCGTATCCCTTTCCTTCTTAAAAAAAAAACATATTTCTGTCTATGAACTCTCTTTTCCTAACTACTTCACCCCCATCACATCCCCCCACCCCACCCTCCCTGGGAGAAGGAAGTCCCCAACTTGTCCCACTGTCCTTCCTTCTTCCTCCCGCTTTGTATTGGAGGCCATCTTGTTGCATCCTGTGGCGTCCCCTGGTTTGCCTCACAACCGCCTTATAATTACAGAGTCTCTTATTCCTTTATACAGCTATGAGAGCATCCAAACATTTTTGGGCTTCCAATACTTCTGTAAAGATAAAAAATAAAAATAAATCCTTTGGCTATGACTTTTAATTTAGATTGTTGCACAATCATCGCCTGTGCCCCTTTAGCTTTAAAAGAATCAATCATTTTGACAAAATCCATTACGTCTATGGGCGGAGGCTGCCGACATATCTGAGAAGATTTTTTTTTTAATTATTTAATTGGTTGTGAATGATCTCTTTGATATTTCCAGATTTAGGATCTGCTCTTTGATTATATAGTCAGAGAGGTTTATTAGGATAGTTCGTCGGTATCTAGAGTTCCCCGGTTTGTGCTCAGGCACCCTATGGGCTCTCGTGATTGTGAGGTCTCCTTGCAATTCTGGTATTGCCTTTTTCAAGAGGGACTCAGTCCATTTAACCGTCTCCGCGTTTTCCAGGCCCACCTAACTTCATTCTTGCTGCACTTCATTAGAAAGGTGTATGTAGGTGCCACTCTCACCTTGAATGTCGAGCAGTAGTTAGGAGAAGTGCTCGACTCTTTCTGTCCATGAACCTTTGTGCCCTCCAATGCGAGAGGCATATGTGTGCCTTAGGAAAGTAGGAAGTCTGAGAACCAGACATGGCAAGACTACACTGTGGCGAAGAGAATGACCTGTATCTCTGATTGTCTGCGAGTTTGTGAAAGACTCCTGGAACGCTGAAGGTCAAATGCTTAGTGGGACTTTCCTTTAGAATCTCACTCTGAAACTTCGCATACAGCACAGTCTACCTCAGGAAAACCAACCAATTGGTGCTCCAAATGACTTACTTGCTCTTAATCTTCTCTTGGCAATAGTGAAGCAATACTATTTATCTTTTTTAATCTATTTAATTTTTTTAATTTTATTTACATGGCTAGGAAGACTGCTTGTTTTTTGGACATTACTTAGCATCTTGAAGCAAGTAGGGCGAGAAGAAGATAGACGGTCTGGTAGAAAACGTGCATGGTAAATAATACAGTGTCTTCTGTACGAGAAATTGGCTTTTTTGTTGCATGGGTAGGTATGTTTACTACCAAAAGCATACAATTGTTAACACGATGTAGGTTTACTGCAATATGAAGAACCGGTAAGAGGAAGCTTGAGCAATAGTTTGCAAGTATTTATGCGGCTGTTGTGATTGGTTTCAGAAACTGATCTCGTTTAATATCTGGCAGAAGTGCTGGGTTTTCTATTTCATGCTGGAAGAGCAAAAAAAGTACTTTTATGTGTTAAGAGAATAAATGTTGTTCCGTCCATGGCCACTGGACACTCAGTGGGGTGACATTACCTTAATTTTCCCTGTAGCTGCAGACAACTAAAAAAAACTGCACTGCATCTGGAAACAGGCTGGTAAGAATTTAATGAGCATTTTGGCCAGGAGTCATGGATGTGTGTTCGGTATTACAGGCTCTCAGCCCAAGATTGTAAACACAGCATATGTATTTGGTATGTCCAGGCTGCAGACTGTTTATATTGGCAATACACTGTAATTCTGGTTCAAACGGGAGTGTTTACTCCGTACTGTCCATGTTCCTTGTAGAAATGAATGATGCAGGCACACTAAGATCCACATCTGGAGGGGGCTCTGTTGGTAAGGAAAACATTTTAGTCATGCACATAATTATTACAATCCGAATAGAAACAAAAAAAATCCAGATCAAAGCACAAATGTATTTATTTTCACTGAACTCTTTGGTTAACTTTAGGCGTCTCAGTATCGGAGATCCACCTCTTTTAATCTCCGCCTGCAGGAAGCATACTAGTATTTCAGTGTTGGATATCAGATACTTTCACGTGTCGTTCTGCTGTGAAATATTATGTTCGAGACATATGAGCTGCAGATCTCACACTGAGCATTAGATCACCACCTGGTGTTGGGCTCAGATGATTGCATGTTGTTGTCGTCTTGGAAGAAGTCTTTGTAGTCACGAGATAGGTGACTCCACTCTTGGACGATAGTGAGCATGGGCATTGACTCCATCGTTAGATTGTTTTTTTCAGCCACTGGGTTCGGATGCAACTTTTCTACTCCAGTTTGAAACCTACTTTCTAAGTAGTTCAATGAGTCAAAAAAGTTACTTAAACTCTTCTAAACAACTTTCAACATCAAGAACCATCGACTCGAGTTCATCAGCTCGGTTCCGGTCGTCGACGCGGGCCGTTGGACCTGTCAACACCGTGAGGCCTACAACTCATGGAAAGGACGCCGTTCAAGAAATGCCCCCAGTGTGGAGCAAACTTTCCGCACAGTGACCATCACAAGGTCTGTAACCTGTGCTTAACCCCTGAACACGACGAGTCCAGCTGTCCAGCCTGCACATCCTTTCGATCCAAGAAGACTATTCGAGATCGGAGGGGCCGTCGACAAATCATGCAGAGGTCAGCTCCAGAACCAGAGGACATCTTCAACGAGGGTCCAGATGTCCCTGAGGAAGATTCGGAGATCTCAAAATCGTATCTGGGGCAGACAACACCGATGACTCCATACCTTTGGGTCAACGCTTGAGTACTACTGCCACTGCCCCAACCCCAACACCAAAATAGGAAGGCAAAGGTCAACACTCCGCCTCCAGGGCCCAGTCGAGACCGAAAAACTACTTCAGAAGCCTCTCCTTCGAACCTGGCTCCGAAGAAAATACAAAAGCCTTCCGGTAGCTCGGGACCGAGCAAACCGCATGTGCCGGTACCACCAGCTCCCTTGGCACCGAAACCGAAAGAAGTCCCGGTTCCGAAAACAGCTCCGAAACAGTCGGCTCCGAGTGACAGACCGGCTCCGAACACTGTAAAGCCGGTTTTCGACGCTTCTAAGCCCACTAAACCAGCTTCGGCTTAAAAACCAAGGTCTACGGAGCCAAAACCAACGCCAAAGGACTCTGTTACAACTCCTAAGGCTAAGGACAAAGAAAAGAGACAACCACGCTTGGAACTGAAAAAATCTCCACCGAAAGCAGTTCCTGAAGAAGATATTTTTCACCCTGATCTTACGCAGAAAAAGCTTTATATTGATCCAAAAACAGGACATGTCTCTACTGACAGGAAGAGGAAGTTAGATACAGCACCTCCACCTCTAGTGCCTGTAAAAAATGACTGTGCAACATCACCTCTACACCCTTCTTCTCCTATACCTCCCTCTATTCCACCTCCTCAAAATTCTCCTACTCATTTTTCACCACAACATACACCTCCTCATAACACTGATGATGATGATGACATTATGGGGGTAGGAGATGACCCAAATGACCCTTTTATATACCCAACAGATCCACTTGACTGGGAGTATCCAATCCCACCAGATGTCACAACAGACATACCGGACATCCTTGATCCATACACATATCCATCCAAACCATCACCTCCAGAAGATAATATTGGGTTTGGACACTTAATCAATAGAGCTGCCATCCATCATGGGGTCACAATGCACTCAGATGAAGCAGAGGAAGATTTCCTACTAGACACTTTTGAGCAATCCCAAAAGTCAGTTCAGATATTATCTATGATCAAAGGGGTTATTAAGCATGCTCCAGAAGTGTTTAAAGATCCTGTATGTGCTAGGATCATAAACCCCAGGATAGAAAAGAAATATAGGCCTGCTCCTGCAGATCCTGCCTAAATTAAGGGACAACTGCATTTAGATTCCCTTGCCATTTCAAACGCAATGAAAAGAGCAAACTCCCAAACATCAGGTGAAACGTGACCTCCTGATAAAGAGTCAAAGATGATAGACGCTTCAGTTAAAAGAATAGCTGCCCAAGCAAGTAACACATGGCGCATAGCAAATACTCAAGCCTTTCTCGCAAGATACAACAGGGATCATTATGATCAGCTAGAAACACACTTACAGCATCTATCTGATCAATATAAGGCACAGGCTAATGACCTTATCCAAGAAGGAAAGTTAATTTCTAATGCTTCTATCAAGTGCGCACTTGACGCAGGAGACACTGCTTCTAGAGCAATAAACACTAGTGTCCTCCTTAGACGTCATGCATGGCTACGCAGCTCAGGATTTAAACAAGATGGGCAAACCACCATATTAAATCAGCCATTTAACCAACAGCAGCTTTTTGGCCCAGCTATAGACACAGCACTTGAAAAAATGAAAAAGGACACTGATACTGCCAAATCAATGGGAGCTTTTCAGTCGCCACAAACAAGAGGCTCCTTTAGTCGCTCCTTCTATAGAGGAGGCTTCAAACAAGTTGGAACAGACAATTCAGCTTCCTTTAAAAGCAATACACAAACACCCTCCAATAGGAGATATTTTAGAGGAGGCTACAGAGGCAATAACAACAAGGGTAGGTCGAGTCAATAACAACAATCGAACCTCTCCCACCACAAAACAATGACTTCCCTCCGTTCCCCCAACAGCATTCCACTCCAGTAGGGGGGAGACTAACACAGTTCCTACCGGTCTGGACTTCCATCACCACAGACAAGTGGGTAAGACAGATTATCCAGTATGGCTACTGCCTAGAACTTACAGCTACCCCTCCACATATACCACCCAGACAGCGTCCAATGTCTACTGAACATCTTACGCTGCTCAAACAAGAGGTTCTATCATTGCTTCAAAAGGATGCAATAGAAATAGTCCCAGTACAATATCAAGAAACAGGGGTTTACTCGCTGTACTTCCTAATACCCAAGAAGGACGGGACACTGTCTTTCAGTTAGGATATGAGTTACATTGTATTGGGAATGGAGATCAATTAATTGACCTTATTTTTAAGCATGTACAAGTAAATGTCATCAAGACCATTTGTACAAGTACATTTTATCGTTGGAGATAGATAACATGTGGAAGCAAATTGCTAATAGGACAGAAATCTGTTATCTTGACTTACAGTGACAGTAGGTTATGCAATATGTTAAATACTACCTTATAAACCAACCTAACAGAATTGTATCTCTTTACTACTGTACAGCAGCAGTCATCTACAGAGCTTACTATGTAATTTACTTTATTTAATTCTGGAATGTTCCTGAAGATAAGTGAGATTTTTTTTTAAAAAGGACACTTTTTGTTTTCTATAATCAAATATGATTTGCCAAAAAAGAAAATCATCACTAGAGGTTACCTAAGAAAGGTGGTCAAACATGCCAGGAAGCAGGCATGGTGCTAACAGAGAAACACTTCCATGCAAGAGCAAACAAGTCAGGGTTGCATGATTTGTGTAAGCACCTTTTCCTGCCCAGCAATGTGATTTATAGGATTATTCTCCAACAGTGGACATAGTACAGACTGTGACACCATAATGACCACACTACAGACAGAATGTGAAGTATCATGTAGTTAAAGTGCAAAGAGTACCTCTATCCATTACTTTGGCTTGGGGCTCGCCTCCAGTCATGGAGCATCACAGATGTGGAAAATGCCAAGCATGCAAAATCTCTTCCAATAAAAAAAAAAACATTCTAACACAAGGAACACACAAATACTATGAATGGATTTTCCAAAAGCAATATCATAAATGTGACCGATCACATGAAATTCCTCTGCTCGCTGGCTTGTGATGGTCACACATTACAAATGGTAAGACAGACGATTTGCTAGAATCACAGCACGATACACTGTGCAGCACCTAGTGCACACCTCCTGAGTGACATAGATCACACAACTTGTTTTACGAAACATAATGGATGTAATATGTAACCCTCTTTGTAGATATTGCTCCCCTGATTATTATTTCCTGCACATTTTCTAATGCTTGTGGGGGCCATCCAATAGTATTCTATTTGCACGTTTTAGTCAATCCTCTATATTTCAGTATGCCTCCGCTCATCTGGTGAATAATCCTTTTAGCTTCGGCCCGCTCCAGTTTGACCTCGCCATTATGGAACAGTAACGTCATCACTTTTTGTCTTAACTATTCTCAAGCACTACTCCGTTATTAAATATTTCCCTCGGTAAATCTTCCACCATCGAGTACGTGGCCCCCACTACTGCGCATTAGGACCTACATAGCCTTCACTTGTTTGATAAGCAATTCCTTTCTCTTTGACATGCTGCCTCTCTACCCTTCTAATATGACAAAGTATCCTGATGATTCTCTAGTTGCATTGTGACTGATTCACACCTCTGCAAAAGAATACTCCTTAGCCCCTAGTGAGTTCTTTCATCCACATGATTTTCAGTCAATTCGTTTGTACGTTTTTGGACTGCTTTCGGCTTGCATCTGACGTAATCTGTAACTGTATGCACAACTACAGTCTTCTACCTGGTGATGTGGGATTTGCTTACATCACTTTTATATTTTTTATGGTTTCTCTTCACCCTACTACTCATGTTCACATGATTTACTCTTCCTCTTTTTCATAAGCCATGTTGAGAGAAAACAAGACGGACTTCTCATTGACCATTTTCTTTGTTTTAAGAAATGTAATCTGACAAACTCCCAACCTGTTTATTTATCCTGAGGAAACCCATGGACAGTTATCCAGCCACACAGGTTGAAACATCAACAATAAGTACCCCAGTTGACTGAATACACACGGATGTTTCAAATTAGATTCCTTTTTGACACATTCCCCATTTGCCATTTTCACTCGCTATGCTCAACTTTGGGCACTGGGTTGTAAGCATCATTTGTCCACTTATACACCTATATTGTAATTTCTCACAATATTCATTATCATGAGCGAATGAATGTTTAGCATGCATATGACTCATGGTGGTGTTAACTGCTATACAAATGTTGGCATTACATGAATATAAGAAAATATGAACTTCTAGGTATGTGTGCTGTAGGTACATATCCTTTGCATACTCCTGCCATCTAGTGTTGGGTCTGGATGTTTGCAAGTTGTTTTTCTTCGAAGAAGTCTTTCCTAGTCACGAGGTAAGGTGACTCCTCCTTATGGTGATAGTGCGCATGGTCATCGGCTCCATTGTTAGATAGTTTTTTTCCGCCATCGGTTCGGACGTGTATTGCTGCCCTCCGGTTCGAGACCGTTCTTCAGTTTCCTCTCGACGCGCAATCCTCTCTACCCTCGAAACTATTGTTTTGTATGCGCTTAACACTTCTCCACTTATCGTTTCGGTCAAAGGAATCTACTTTTCAATTGGAAAGCTTTATGAGCGGCCTTCGTGCCTAACCACGTTGGTTCAGCTGTCTGTTGATGGAATGGACATCGTTCAAATTCTGCCCTAAGTGCCACAGGAAGTATCTGCGCACTGACTTGTTTCTGGAGCACAAGGAAGAAGACTGCAACGCTGGCAGATCGTTTCGATCGAAGAAAACTCTTTATGATCGTCTGGATCGACATCAAGACATGCAGTGTCAAGCATCGAGGACACGCCGGACACCTTTGGTTAAGATTCTGGTCAAGATGATATTGAGGCATCAGCTGCAGAGGCAGGAGGAAGATGCCTTCTCCGTGCAGGACTCCAATTTGGAGCTCGAGATAGACCTTGACGCCGAAGAACAGCCGCAGGGACAAGGTGGCGTGAGTACGGAACACCCCTTGCCCCTCCAAATCACTAACAAAAAGCACAAGGCTTCTGGCCAAGGTTGGCACAGAGACAACGTTTCCGATGCCCTTCCTCCAGGACCAGCTCTGAAACAGCCAATCAAGCCTTCCGGCTGGTTACCAAGTCAGCAAAAATCGTTGTTGGAACCGAAGGCCTCCGGTTCCAAACACAAATCCACCTCGGAGCCGAAATCCTCCATGCCGAAAGTCAAGCAGCCTTCGGAGCCAAAATCGGCATTAACCAAAGTCCAACCCACGCTGGCACTGAAAACGCTGGTGCCAAAAATGCCGGCACCGAAACTGAAAGATGTTACTTCGGATCCGAATTTAGACAATGTTCCACCGAAAACGGATCCCAAGCAAAAGAGACTGTATATTAACCCTGAAACTGGTCCTATTCATACCAAACTACCTCAGAAACACAAGCTTCCTGATGAGGACCCTCCTTACAAGAACCCTTTAAGGAAAAAGTCTGTTGCTGCCAGTCCTTTTCATCCACCACCATCATCCCCTCCACTATCTCATTCTCGACCTTCAAATCCTTTGCAAATTACACCTCAGGATTCACCACAATCTCATCATGATGACAATAATGTTGATGGGGGACACATTTACCATTAGATCCCTGGACAGATTATACAATTGATCCTCCAGCAGATAATGACCCAGACCTTGACCCAGCTAAGCCATCTCCTCCAGACGACAATGTATCCAACCAGGAACTCCTTGCCAGGGCTGCATAATATCCTGAAGTGGCACTGCACAAAGAATCATTAAAGAAGATTTTTTGTTTGAGACCTTAGCATCCACACATAGGCCATGACAAACACTTCCTATGCTTAAGAGCTTGATGAGACACGCTGATGAAATTATTAAGGACCATAGTGTGAGCACATATCTTGACTCCTAGGTTTGACAAAAAGTATAAAGCCTCCCCAACACACCCAGTATTTATCAAGGGCCAGCTGCCACTAGATTCACTGGTAGTGTCTAATGCTCGTAGGCCGCCTAATTCCCAAACATCAGGGGATGCGCCTCCTCTGGATAAGGAGTCTAAGTTAATAGACGCTTCTTGCAAGAGCATAGATGCAAATCAATGGCACATTGCAAATACACATGGCCTTCTAGCCAGGTACGACAGAGCACACTGGAATGAAATGGAGCAATTGCTTCAATATCTTCCAGATGAGCATAAAGCTAAAGCGCAGGAATTAGTAAATGAGGGTAAACTAATTTTAAATTCCTCCATAAAGTGTGCTCTAGATGATGCGGATACTGCTGCTAGAGCGGTCAACACTAGCATTTTGCTTAGGAGAGATTCTTGGATAAGGATCAATGGGTTTAAATCCGAGGTCCAACAATCCATTCTTAACACACCATTTGACAAGAAACCTCTTTACGGTCCTGAAGAGATCAGGCATTGGAAAAAATAAAAAAGGACACTGAAGTGGCCAAGTCCATGGGACCGCTCCAATTTCCTTCAAACAGAGGCTCCTTTCGTCGTTCGTTTTACCAAGGGAGGTTCCAAAACCACATCCTCAGACCAGAATACCTCCGCCTACAAAGGTAACAACCAGTTCTCTCCCTCAAGAGGCTTTTTGTCGAGGAGGTTATAGAGGGAACAACTTTAAAGGTGGGGGTAAGGGCAACACACCCCGTAACTCCCCTTCCCCAATTAAGCAATGACTTGCCCACACTTCCCCCCGACTATACCACACCTGTCGGGGGAAGACTTCAACAATTCCTCCCTATTTGGCAATCTATAACAACAGACAAATGGGTGATTGAAATTATCCAACATGGTTATTGCCTGGAGCTTACCAGCAATCCTTCAAATATTCCACCTCGACCTCACAAATTGTCTCCAGAACACTTACAATTGCTCGAAGAGGAAGTGCAATCTCTCTTACTGAAAGGAGCTATAGAGCCGGTTCCAACACAGTACCCGGGCTCGAGGGTGTACTCTCTGTATTTTCTCATTCCCAAAAAGGAATGTTTCCTAAAACCTATTCTGAATCTCAGAGTTAAACCATTATATACTGTCAGAACACTTTCACATGGTGACCCTTTTACAGGTACTTCCACTTTTACAGAAGGCTGATTTTATGTCTACTCTAGACTTAAGACACATATTTTCATGTTCCAATTTATCCGGCTCATCGCAAATACCTCAGATTTGTGATAGCAGGCAAGCATTACCAGTTCAAAATACTTCCCTTCGGAGTGACTACAGCGCCCAGAGTATTTATCAAATGTCTGGCAGTAGTCATGGCTCATCTCAGAAGACAATATACTCATGTCTTCCCCTATCTAGACGACTGGCTTATCAAAGCGAGCACTTACCAAAACTGTCTACAACACACACAAATCACAATAGACCTACTTAATCAGCTAGTCTTAACGGTCATTGCATGAAAATCTAACCTACATCCGTCACAGATGCAGTCTTACCTAGGAGCCACTCTAGACACAATCAAAGTTCTAGCCTCTCCCAATGTAGCCAGAATTCACAATATTCATCCTATCCTACTACAATTTCAGTTAAACAAAGCCTTACCAGCCAGAGTGTTCATGCAACTGCTGGGAATGATGATGACTTCACATGCGTCAGCTGCATGAGTGCTTAGCACATCAGTGGAATCAATCGCAGGGTCAATTAACCGATCTAGTGTTGGTAGATGGCCGTACCCATCGCTGTCTGCAATACTTTGTGCTCACAGCAGACGCCTCTCTGACAAGTTGGGGTGCTCATCTCCAAGATTACAGAATACAAGGCCTGTAGAGCAACAAACACAAAAGCCTCCACATTACCTATCTAGAGCTTCTAGCAGTTTTTCTAGCACTCAAAGCTTTTCAAACTCACCTCTTAAGCAAAACTGTCCTAGTCCAAACAGACAACATGACAGCAAGGTATTATGTGTAAAAGCAGGACGGGACACACACTCTCCAACTGTCAAGACTCGCTCAAGCCATTTGGAATTGGTCAATCCATCACAGGATTTATCTTATGGCAGAACACCTCTCAGGAGGAAACAATCAAATTGCCGACGTTCTCAGCAGGAGGAGACAGCAAATTCACAAGTGGGAACTTCATCCCCAAGTTCTCCTTCCCTAATTTCAACAATGGGGATTACCACAGATAGACTTGCTCGCCATAGCAGAAAATGCAAAATGCTCAAGCTTCGGCTCCAGGTTCCCACACCCACTCTCAAAGGGCAATGCCCAATGGATGAACTGGTCAGGGAAATTTTCCAGTTCTTTTCTGCCTCTCCCGCTCATTCCATGTCTGGTTCGGAATCTCAGGCAAACATCTCTCACATTAATTCTAGTAGCTGCCAAATGGGCCCGTCAGCCGTGGTACACCACCCTGTCGGAGCGGTCTCTAGTTCCACATCAAAAGCTAAACCTCACCTCCAGTCTCCTCACACAAAACAATGGAGAGGTCAGACATCCAAAGAACTGAACCTAGCGATCTGGCTCCTGAAGTCATAGGGTTTGGTTATTTAAATTAACCATCAGACTGTATAAATATTCTAAAAGAAGCAAGAAGGCCTACCACCAGAGCTTGCTATGCAGCAAAGTGGAAAAGATTTGTTGTATACTGCAATAACATCAAAATCAATCCTTTAGACGCTTCTATACAAAGCATTATCTGTTACATGTTACACTTAGAACAATCTGCACTAGCTTATACATCTATTTGTTTGCACCTTGCAGCAGTAGCTGTGTGTTTGAAGAACAGGCAACATCTGTCACTATTCAGAATTCCAGTAATCAAAGCTTTCATGGAGTGGTTGAAGAGAGTAATACCACCAAGGATTCCTCCTGCCCAAGTTTGGAATCTCAACGTTGTTCTCACAAAGCTCATGGGTCCACCTTTTGAACCATTGCATAAGCGCCCCTTGTAATTTCCCTTTTGGAAAGTGGCTTTCCTCATTGTGATCACATCACTGAGGAGAGTTGGTGAACTATAGGCATTACCCTTAGAAGAACCCTTCTTCAGCTACACAAAGACAGGGTAGTTCTACGCACCAACCCTAAATTCCTTCCCACAGTGATTTCTGTTTTTCATATAAACTAATCAGTTGTTACCATTTTTTTTTTCCTCAACCTGATTCTGTAGCAGAGCGTGCTCTTCACACTCTTGATGTTAAAAGAGCTTTATTGTACTACATAGATTGAACCAAAGATTTCTGCAAAACAACTGTTAGTTGCATTTGTTCCTCCTCAGAAAGGCAATCCCATCTGTAAATCTGGTATTGCAAGATGGATTGTTAAATGAATTCTAACATGCTACGTTAAAGCAAAAATAATTTTATCCATACGCCCTTGAGCGACTTCTGTGGCCTTTTTAGGTAACATTCCTCTAGATGTTATATGTAAGGCAGCTACATGGTCTACACCACACACATTTACCAAACACTATTGTGTAGATGTGTTAGCAAGATAACAAGCTAATGTAGGCCAAGCAGTACTAAAAACACTATTTCAGACAACTTCAACATCTACACTTTAGCTACCACTTTGGGAGTATACTTCTTTGTAGTGTATGCAAAGCATGTGTATCTACAGCACACATGCCTCGAACGGACAATGGTACTTATCCAGTAAGCATCTGTTCTTGGCATGTAGAGCTGTAGATTCACATGCCCCCACCCGCCTCCCCGGGTACCTGTAGTTGTTGCCGTTCTTCATTATGCATTTATACGCTGGGGGCATCTCTATACTACACCTACTTATTCCATTCTCACCTTCTTGAGGGAAAACCATCTAACAATTTAGTTTGTGACCATGCATACTATAACCGAAAGGAGGAGTCACCTTACCTTGTGACTAGGAAAGACTTCTTCGAAGAAAACCAACTTGCAAACATCTGGACCCAACACTAGATGGCAGAATTATGCAAAGCATGTGAATCTACAGCTCTACATGCCAAGAACAGATGTTTAGTGGGTAAGTTACATTATCCTTCAAATACATTCTTTCAGCTGATGTGTCCTTTAGTCATCTAAAAGCAAGGCTTGAAAGAAAGTCCAATGTATTGATTTTCTTTCCCCTTATGTTGCATACAATGTACCCTGTAATCAAATTGAAAACATACAGTTTGAATGACTCCACGGAAATCATTGTTCTGAATTTCATATTCCTGGGTTTCCATTTGGAATAATTGGCCCTGTCCATTTTGTGAGCTTTAACAGTAAAGCAACTGATGTAAAAGACATGTATTTATAGAAGTATTCAGTTTTTTTTTTTAAAGTTGTCAGCTGGTTGCCTTTGGCTCTATTTTAGCACGTCTGTCTCTACAGAACTATGACAGATTGTATGGGTTACGACGGACTGGTTGTGATTTGAATGTCACATTCACGACTAAACAATGGTTTGCTGTTGGAAGCATGGTAATGTGCTCACGATGGTAAACAAAATTGTAATGCCTAATGAACGCAATGAGAAAGACCCTAGGGTGAATGTCTGGTCATCTCTAATTTGCTTTATTGCTGTGAGCTGATCACTTGAGGAAAATTAAGGTGGGGAATAAGTTCATTATCAAAATTCTAGATTGAAAGTTTTATTTTTTATTTTTATTTTACAAAGCGTCATTTATAGTTCCTGAATCGTAGAAAATGAGCTTGAACTCCAGAGTCTAAAATCAAGTTAGTTCTACAATTTTGGTCCTGTTGCTTTCAGGGACCTCCTGCCATGTTTTCTCGTCTTGCCAATTGCAGGAGAATATGGGTGGAGCTTTGGGCTCTGTTTGAAATATAGTGCATTGGCAGTTTCAATAGGCCCTTAGGACTATTTCCTTAAAAGGTCTTGCACTAGGTGCAGAGGTTCTTTAATTCAGTTACATTTTTTAATTGTCTAGGATCAAGTGGCGGCTTTTCAGGGTTGTTGATGACATTTTGATGTCATTTTTTTAATCTTCTGAGCACTGTGCTGCAGGACCTCGTATTTCTCCTCTTTTCCATCAAAAGGTTGCACTACAATGAGCTGCTCAAGGAAGGACTTTTGGATTAAGCCATCAATTTTCATTCGGCTACTTGAAGAAAAAGTGGCCAGATTAAAACATACCCAAAACAATAAAGCGCCTTCTTTTGACTGGCAGAAAAGAGATATTACTCCATCAGTCTTGAAGTTTTACTGACTCCCAATCTCAGACTATTGCATTCAAATTCCTAAACCCTGTTTTTAAAGCTCATAAAGGTTTGCGTTCTCGTCAACTCATCTCTTGTCATCTGTCACTTTTTTCTTATTTATTCTTTAAATTCCTGTCTCCCATTTTCTGTTCCTTTTCCTCAGTTTTTTCTCCTTTCAACTTAGTGTTGCTTCCTTTTTTGTTATCCTACCATTTGCCTGTCTTCTATTTCATTTCCGACTCTGTCTGTATCCTATTTTTGTCCCCTTCTCCATGTCTCTCCTCCACAGAGCTGCCTCTAATTGACTCCACTGTGTCCTTCCAGATGCGGCAGGCCAGAAGGCTGTCAAACCCTTGCATTCAGCGCTACCCAGCCAGAACGGGAGAGTGCAGCACGTACGTGGTCATATTGCCTCTTGAACTGAGGCACCAGTCTGCTGCTCTACATATGCACTGCCCATCCCTGCGCCAACACGCCCCATAACTACCAGCATCAAGCACTAATACATTCATTCACAGTATAACACCACGGCCGTCACAACATACTAACCCATTACCCACTTCACTGCAGCCTTCCTGCTCTTTTCCCAGGCACCTCTCACATGCTTGCTGAGACAACATGAGAATGAAGTACAATGTTTTTAATGATATTTAATGGACTGTACCAGCAGGGAATTTGTGTTTGAAGGACCTGTGACGTTTCACCTCCTGACAGAACATGTGAAACAGGACCCCTGTGGCCTAGTGCCATTCGTTTTAGGCTGCTTCAGTGTGCAATTGCCAAGACCTCTGTGTTGGCGGTAAAATGATGTTCGAGGCATGTGTGGCTGTAGATACACATGCTGTGCATATTCCTACCATCTAGTGTTTCGCATCAATGAGTGCACGTTTTTGTTTCTTCGAAGAAGCCTTTCGAGTCACTAGGTACAGTGACTGCTTGTCTTGCTAACAATGTGCATGGCCATAAACTCCATTGTTGGATTTTTTTCTTTCAGCAATCTGGTTCGGATTCGGGCGTGTGCTTCAGTTAGATACCCTTGCAGTGCTCTTTGTTGGTTCACATAGGTTTGTTCCTTCTGTCGACATTGTTCTTGATCGTGTCTCACTTCTACCTCTGTCTCGGGTCGAGGATTGTTGCTTCTCTTGAGCGACTTTCGTGTCGCCTCAGTCCCTTGTTGGGCCTCGCTGTTTGAGGCCTACACCGTCTCTTGACCGTGTTTCTCCAACATGCCTCTACTATGATGGAACAGACACCATTCTGCTGCTGACCTAGCTGTCACGTGAAGTACTCTTGGACTGATCTCCATCAGGTCTGTAATTTATGTCTTTCACCAAGCACAACAAGGTTGCCTGCGACGCCTGCTGCTCCTTCTGCTCCTAAGTTACCCTCCCCGACCATCATGTCCGCCATGTCATGATGTTGCATAGGAGTGAAGATGACACCCAGGACCTCTTTGGCACCGAAGACATCAAGGGGGAACACCATCCACAACAGTTGCCAGCAGACCTGGAAGCTTTCTTCCCCATCAACAGCTCTGACTCCAACCTGGATATAAAGGCTATTCCACCAGCTCAGTCAGCTTTGAGTATGGTACACCCTCCCCCTCGACCCCGTTCGCAAACTAAGCTTCCTTATTCAAAGGGTCATCCAGCCAATCTGAAACACCACACTTAGGCCGCCTGACCACCACTGCCTTTCGGCCATGGTCTTCACCAACCACCAGCTGATGCCAAAGAAACTATTGGGGCCACCTACTTTGGCACCAACTGCTCCCACCTCGGTGCGGACCTGACCATCAGGATCAACACCTTTGGGGTAGAGATCAAAACTGGCCTTGGAACCAAAGCCCTCGGCACTGACCAACAAGACCGACCTCGGCTCAGGTGCCATCAAACCAATCCTCCCTAAACTTCAAGAGCAGATCGATGCTCGACAGAGACATTTGGTCATTCGTCCCCACACAGGCTGCATCCTCATCTGCCCTCCGGGGTCTGCTGCTCACCCATCCAAATGTCAGCTGTCCTTCGAAGAAGACCTGAACATGCCAGCTCAACCTAAGCAGCACAAGAAAGCAGACAAGCCTTTCACACAACCATCACCTAACCCTGCTCCCCAGCGCTCACCTTCCCCCGCCTGCTTCTCCAGGAGACCACCTTTCCTTTACACCTCGGGTGTCACCTCACTCTGACATCCGGAGCACTCCACCACAGGGCGACCCCTGGGACTCCTATGATGCAGACCCATCGGGGAACACAGACCCTGACTTGCACCCTTCCTTCCCTTCCCCTCCACAAATGCATTGGTAGGGCTACCGCTTTCCATAATGTGGATCTCCACACAATGTCTATAGGAGGACTCTCTATTTTGAGACCCTCTCCTCCCCCCACCGCACTACCCAATACCTTACCATGCTCAGTGGGTATTCAGTGCCATACCCCGGACATTTTTCAAGACCCCATCTGCACTAGGTTCATTACACCCAGGGTGGACAAGAAATAGTTGGCCTCCCCTCCTGACCTCATTTACGTTCATGGCCAGCTCCTACCTGACTGCTTGGTTGCCACTACGCCCATAAAAGGGCCAACTTCCAAGCAACTGGTGATACCCCTCCACCAGGTAAAGAGAGCAAATGTGCATATGTGCTGCCGGTAAAAGAGTGGCCGTGTAATTGGCCAACTATTGGCATATTGCCAATTCATTTGAGCTGCCCTCCAGGTATGACAGTGCCCACTGGTATGAGATGGAGGTGCTGCTCTGTCATTTCCCAGAAGAGTACAGGCAAAAGGGCTATGAGATTGTGTCTGAGGCCAAACAGATCTATAACACCAATGTCCGCTGTGCATTAGATGCCACCGACACTGCTGCATGAGGGGTAACTCCAGTGTCCTCTTGCATAGGCATGCCTGGCTCCAAATCTCTGGCTTCAAGTCTGTAGTCCAGCAAAACTGTTCAACCTGCCATTTTGATGGCCACCATCAGTTTGGACCGCAGTTTGACCAGATGCTAGAATTGTTTTTAAAGATACAGAGACTGCAAAGGCTATGGGCGCCCTCCAAACAGTTGCTTTTCGCAGCACCTTATGTCTCACGCCCTACTGTGGAGGCTCGAGGACCACCTTCAGGCCACGAAAAATCTGCTCGCTATGGAGAGCCATATTTTATCAGGTCAAGCTATTTTTAGGACCCACTGATCCGTTCTAGCGAGTGAACTTAAGCTGGAAAGGATCAGGTGTTCTGCTCATTCATAAAGTGAATGAGCAATAAAGATGCCTTTAAATCTTGTTTTTATCTTGACACATTTGCTGCTTGTTGAAGGACAGAGGTCAAATGTCAGTTTCTCTTTTTACTAATTGCTGCTTATCTTATCATGGAAGATGGTGTATAATTTTTTTTCACTTGCCACAGTTGGAGATTTTTGTCAAGTGAGCTGTCTGACAATTATTGTGAAACAAAAAGCTGTAAGATGTCAGTTTTTTTTCAAACGCACAACAATTAAATAGCTTGTAATTGAATGGTACAAATATTTCAAAATCTATCAGGAATTACGGAAGCACAGTTTATTTGTAATTCAGAAGTGTGATGGAAAAAGATGTAAATGGGAGCAAAATAAATCAGAATACTTTACTTGTTGATGTACAAATGACAAATATTAGCAGAAACTCTATTTCCAAACAGTATATTTTGTACACTATGTAGTTCTATCAGTAAAACCGCATGTCATTGAGAAATTCTGCGCCATTTCAATGGAAAATCTGCTGATTACCAATGACAGTGCGCTACAACTTCATTTTGTAGTGTAGTTATGCATTTATTAAGTGATAGATTTTCAACATGATTTGAGAAACATTCTTGCCCCCGGCCCTGAGGACAAAGATGTTAATGAACTAAGAGGTAAGTCAGGAGTCATGTGTATCCTATATGTGACTAGATTTGTATTATATATGGAGCAAAAGTTAAGTCTATTAAATCAAACAAAGGTTTTTTGTTCAGCAGACAAGCTGAACTTGCGTAATTGAAGGTGCTCTCATGTGTGAAAATGAAGAAAATGGCAGCTCAGTGAATTAAAATATTTACTGAGGATTACATCATTTGAAACTTGTTTATGGGTCAGGAGCATTACAGTTGGGTTGAGAACATTAATCTGAAAGAGACATCTAGCCGCAGGTTCCTTAACTTGTGAATTCTCCCCCGGCATCAAACTGGATCTGAAAAGTTTTCCCCAGCAGTACCTCTGCGCACCAAGGGAGAGGGGCGGGGAGGAACACCACATGGCTCCGTATGACAGCTCCGGATATGGTGTCAATGGAGCCATATAATTCCCCTACGGCGCACTGACGTCAGTTTCTTCTTTTTCATTCTACACGCGGATCCTAAGTAGCATATCTAGCTGTTTTCTGCCTGCTGTGACAAGCTTTTCTCATTTGAACCAGAGTGCTAAATTCCTATGCCCTCTGGGTTTAAATCCTATGCTTGCCAAATGTCGGGTACGGAACCACACTTGGGCGAGCACCACGACGCCGACGAGTGTGATGTAGTAATTGAAGCCGAAGGCTCTGCGGTAGCGGGGCATGAAACTTCTGATGTTGTGGATCACAGTCTCTGGCTATCTCTCATGGTAAGCGATGTCGTAAGAGATTGAAGTCCAGGGTCTTTGTAGCTCGATTGTGGAGAGCCTTTTACTTCCGCACCAGCGTCGCTACCGCGCCACCCATCTTTTCTTGGAACCTGGGTGACCTGGAACCAGATGCAGGAGTACTACAAGGCTCACCATCTGGTCTTTGGACCCTCATCTCCCTCTGGTGCACCTGCGGGCCCCAAGGATATCGGAGGCGCAGTAACTATGTCATTGCGTGCGGGTTTGCCCTCAATGGCAGTTCTAGTCTCGGGCACAGAGGTGTTGGTGCACGGTCCTTCGGTACCTCCACTACTGACGTCAGTACACTTCGACGCAACACCGGTTGCCCCGCTGGTGCATATTTCCACGGTGCTGGAAGATTCCGAGCTGGAGTCAATGCACGACATGGCTGTGCACTTCGTAGGGTTGGCTTCGCCTCAGCTCCTTGCCGATGTTGACCATCGCCTTTCACCCTTCCCAGGCAGATGTCGGTACGGCACCCGGTCCGCGCCCGTTTTAGAGCCATTTTTGACGCAGATGGTTTCTGTAGAGGTTTCTTAGGACCAGCTGGGGGGAGATTGTGAGGGGATAGCCCCCATGGAGCATCCAGTGCTGTGGCTCCTAATATGTTAGGCAGCTGGATAGCTGAGCTGGGTGAAGCGAGCGGGCTAGATTCATCCCCTGCTTTCTCTCTTTTATCGCCTCCTGGCCTCGGAAGCCAGTTCTTCTTTGGCAGGAGTTTTGAAAAGAGGGCTGTCTTACAGCTCACACTACCTACAGTGGAGAAGGTTACGGACACTCTTATTGAGGTCCTTCATCCTGGCCAATCGAGGGTTGAACCAGTACTTCCTTTTTGTGAGGCACTGTCTGATATTTAATGGGGGCATGCGCAAAACCTGAGTCAGTAGTACAAGTGGACCGTGCTATTGCTCACAAATACTGCCCTGCCCCCACTGGACCCAACCTACCTTATTCGACAGCCGACCCACCGTAGCTTCGTGGTCCAGGCCATTGCGCCGTCCCCTGAGATGGAGAACCTTCCTCATTTTTCCCTTGACAAAGAGTTCAGGAGGCTGAATTCTTGTGGGAAATGTTTTTTTTTCCTCCTCCAGTGTAGCATTATGCTCCACCAACACGATTTGCATCCTTAGGCGTTTTCTTCATGCCTTGTGGGACATCTTGGCACAGCTTTTGTTATCGTTATTGTTAATTTTGATTTGTAGAGTGCCTAATACCAAAAGGTCTCTAAGAGCTTCAAGAAGAGCAACGTCAGTTCCAGGGAGAGTAGCATACAGTTAGGCCTAAGCTCCTGTGAATAGAATGGTCTTCAGTTTTTTTCTGAAAGGAAGAAGGCGGCTTTCCGCACGAAGCGGGCCAGGCAGCCTGTTCCAAAGTGTGGGTACGAGGATTGAGAAAGCTCTGCCCCCTTTAGAGGCGTAATTGAATCGTGTGCATTTTAAAAGGTCCTCCGTGAAGGACATTAGCGAGCGGCCAGGGCGTATTTCTCAAGTCGTTCTTTGATGTAGATAGGTGCTTGGCCGTAAAGGTCCTTATGTGCAATGCAGAGGCCCTTAAATATGGCCCTCTGCTTTATGGGTAGCCAGTGGAGTTGTTGCAGTAGGGGTGATGCCCGCGTGCGCCTAGGTAGTTTGAAGATTAGCCTGGCGGCGTCATTCATCACTATCTGGAGTTTACCCACCAGTCAGGTAAACCGGTGTAGAGCGAGTTGCCGTTGTCCAGGTGGGCCAGAATCAGAGCAGCTACGACTGTCCTCATGGTTGAGAAGGAGAGGATGGGGGAAGAGTCTCCTTAATAGGCTGAGTAGGCCCACGCAAGTTCCAAATACAGAGGAGACTTGATAGGCCAATGAGAGTTTGGCGTCAACTTTTATTCACAAACTTTTTACCACTAGAGCTGGGACTGGAGCCTCACCCAGCTCATGAGGCCAGTAGAGGGAGTTCCAAGGATTGTGATCATTGGTCACGGCCAGGACCTCCGTTTTGTCCGGATTAATCTTGAGAGAATTGGCCGTCATCCATTGAACCGTGAATCGCAGAACATCTTTCGCCCGGGAGTAGGCCTGTGGGGTGTTTTCTATTTGCAGAATGATTTGTTAGTCCGCATAATTAAAGACTTGGCAGTCCATTTCCGCAAGGGCATTTATCAGAGGTCTGAGATATATGTTAAATAGGAGGGGAGAGTGAGCCGACCCCTGTGAGACTCCACAGGGGATCGGCGCCCTCTCTGAGACTCAATCGCCCATCTGGATTCTCTGGGTGCTGTTGGTCAGGAATGAGGTAAACCATTGGAGAATAGGCTCACCAATCCCAATATGTCTTAATTATTCCAGGAATAGAGCGTGATTGACCGTGTCGAACGCTGCCGACAGGTCTAGGAGAACTAGGACACATGGCTTATTGTTGTCAGCTGTCATCCTAATATCATCGAGTACTGATAGCATCACCAATTCTGTGCTATGGTGCGCACGGAAACCAGCCTGCCTGTCCCCCAGAAGGTGGTGGTCCTCCATGTACCTGGATAGAGTCTGCAGGACATATTGTTCTAAGATTTTGGCCAGGAATGGGAGTTGGGAAATGCGTCGGTAGTTTTTCATATTGGAAGTATCCGCGCCTGTCTTCTTAAACAGGATTATTCTGGCTTCCTTAAAGTGTCTTGGCACCTTCCCAGTCTCCAGAGAGAGGTTCAACAAGGCAAGGATATCTCCCTCAATCTCTGGGAGAGCCAACTTAAAAATTGTCAGGGGCAGGGATCAGCGGGTGAGCCAGATTTGATTTTTGTAGCAATGCATCGGAGGGTCTCAATTTTAAGTGTTGGGAAGGAAGAGAGCACCTCTACCTTCTTTCCCTGGGTTGCCTCCTCTTCAGAGAGGGATTGTTTAAACAGGGATTTGTCAATCTCAATCAGAATTTTTTATATTTTATTGGAGAAGTATGTAAGGAATTGATTACACTGTTCCTGGTTGGATGGTGTCACCAGAGACTGCTTTTGGCTTAATTATTTCAGGATTTTAAACGATTTTGTTGGTTGCTACTAAGATCCTGTTTTTATAGTATGTAAGTGGAGACTAGCTCTATACTCTACGAGAGTCTGTGGCTCATAGTCTTTACGTCACTGTCGTTCGTGGTGGCGGAGCGTGCGTTTCAAAGCCCTGAGCTCTTCCGTAAACCACGGTGCACCCTTGCCTTTGTTACCAGTTTTTATTTTTTTGACTGGAGCTAATTTATTGATGGCAGATAGAAGCTGGTCGTAGATGGCTTCAGCCCAATCATCAATATCAGCTGTCTCCGGCCTCCTGACAGTGTTATTTCTAAGCCTGCTTTCTAGTGATGGGCCCTCGATTTTTGACCAGCTACGAACATATTTCCAGTCCAGCACTGGGCGTGTAGTGCGTCTAGCTAGGGGGAGTAGAAGGTTGATACAATGGTGGTCCGACCACGCACAAGGGGTGATAGCCCTTAGCGTCACCAGAGGGAGGGTAGACCAGACCAGGTCAAGGGTATGTCCTAGCTCATGCATAGAGGTAGTTACTAGCTGTGTAAGCCCAAGCGTGGTGAGCGTCTCCTCTAGCTGTCGGGCCTGTGCCTCTCTGGGTTGTTGGTCCCAGTGGTAGTTGAAGTCTCCTACCACCAGGAATTGTTGAAAGCGTGAGCGGTTAGAAACCCATTCGGTTAGGAGGTCTAAGAAGCGAGGGGGGAATTTAGGTGGGCGATGGACTACCATGATTACTGGACTGGATGAGTAGCGGCAGACCTTAATTGTTAGAATATCAGCTCCTTCTAGGTTATCTCCTGACACTTTTTCAATGGTCAGGTGGTTTTTATACAGAAGCGCTACCCCACTTCCTCTTTTTCCCATTGGCCTATTATGCCAGAAGACGTTATAGCCATCGGGTAGTGCTGCCGCGATGGTCACTGGGCCTTGCTCACTTGGCCACTGGATTCAAGATAGCCTGGCTGATGAGGATTATGAATCCGAAACCGGTCCCAGGATGCTTGTTTGCGGTCCATGGAAGACATGGCTTGGCAGTTCGGGCTGGACTGTTCCCATGAGGCACAGGGTCAGACTGATTTGCATATAGCCATGTCTGAAATGGGGTGGCTGAGTGGGCTAAAGAATGGTGATGGATTAAACCCAGATCAGTTGACTGGGGGTGAGTGTTTGATTTGCTAAACGCTCCGTGCATCATCCCCTTTTGAATCGCCGCGATGGTGGGGCCAGAGTCTTCATCAAGCCATGTTTCAGTTAGAGCTAGTATGTCCGGGTCATCATCTTGTAGGAGCGTGAGGTTCTCAATAGCATGTTTCTGTAATGAGCGCGTGTTCAGGACCAAAAGTTTCAGGATATCATTGCCGCTAGGCTTGTATTGGCCACGGTTGTATACCGGGGTGGCTCTCCCCCCTGTGGGATGAGGAGGCCTTCTTTCTTGAGTGTGATAATCGTCTCCGGTTTTAAAGGGCAAGGTGTGAGATCACAAGATCTTAGTTCATCACCCGAGTATGCTCGAAATTGGCCAGGGGTCCTGGCCCCTGGACCCGTTCGGGCGCGGGCGGGCTTGCCTTAGGCACGCCAGCGGCACGTCCGCTGCGCGCGTCCGCTCCAGCGTGTGATTTAAAGCCTCACGTGACCCCTGGCCCCTCCCCGCCAATCAGCCCTGCTGTGCAGCAGCTGACACCCTCACGGTCGCTAGACCAGGTGAGAGCGTGCGGGAAAAGGAGGGCAGGACCGGCCAAGTGGGGTCTCCGGTATGTAGGTGAGTAGTGCGGCAAATGCAAATAACACGCAAATGGTTTAAAAAGTTAAAAGCGCGGATAATACAAAGTTAAGAACAAGGCTTTAGGACACAACATACACTGCCTGGGCTATCACGTCTTCTTTTCTTTGTTCCAGAGGCTAACCAGGATGAGTTGACCCAGTGGATTATCGATGGTCGCCAGGCGGCCAAACTGCTCATCAGGGTTGGAATGGACTCCACCTATTCCATTGATCAAGCCAGCGTTGGCTGTAGAATTGCACCGACATGCCTGGCTTCATACATCTGGATTTTCAGAAGCAACCCAGACAGCCTTGCTTGAAATGTAATTTGATCGTGTTCATGTTTTTGGAGCCCAAGCAGATGTGGCCTTACATAGGTTTTGGGCTAGTCGGGGAGGGCCAGACCCTTAGCTTGCCCCTCCTCCCATTTTTTCCACTTGTTATTGCGGTATGTGCGGTTCGAGGCATGTGGGCTGCTGAATTTATATCTATGCATAGATCGCCGCCTAGTGTTGGGTCCGGATGATTGCACATTTTTGTCCTGGAAGAGTTTTCGAAGTATCACGAGATAGGTGGCTCCTCCCCTGGACTACAGTGCGCATGGGCATCCCCTCCATGCTCAGATTATTTTTCGCCATTGTGGCAGAGATGGGGTGTGATATAGTAAGTGATGACCATGCGTTATAATAAGTGTGAATGCTACAGCTGCGACAGGCACCGGGGAGGAGGGCGGGCGATATAAATATCAGCAGCCCTACATGCCGGTCTAGTGGTCCAGTCCTCTATTGTACACATTGCAGACTCCCCTGCCCCTTCCAGTACTCCCGTAACCACGTTCCAGTGACTGCAGTTAGCCTATCGATTAATTGGATACATGCCTATCGTCCTTGGCGTTGGGTTACAACTGGCGTCTGTGCTTTGTTACCACCATGCCTGAGGAAACATGCTCCTTACTCTTGGTGCATATTCCTTGCTTGCATTTTTGTTGTGGTCATTACCACGTTTAGAAGAGAGCTCTCTCTTCCTTATCCTTTCCCACTGAGGTGTGGCCGATCTTAATCTCGGTCAGCCGGTCCTCCTGAACCTCTTGTGGGATTGGTTCACAGAACCTGCTCCTAGAGAATATGGCAATGGTATCTAATTCACAAGTTAAGGAATCTGTGGCTAGATGTCTCTATCAGATGAACAAGTTACTTACCTTCGGTAACGTCGTAACTGGTACAGATATAGTCTAGCTACATATTCCTTAACACCCCGCCCATCCTCCCCGCTCTGCGAATGACCTAGAGTTCTGCTCTTGGCGTTTTTAGTTCACTTACTTCCGGATTTTATGACCTTTGACGTGGGAGTGATTTCCCCTTTTTCATTTCTGCTTTTGTTGTGATGAGGTCCTCCAGTTCCACTGGTCTGGTCTCCTGACCTTATATGAAGCTTCCCCCTCCTCCCCCCACCCTTTTTTTTATTCTTGGTATATCGTGGAGGGAGTGCCACCTTTTCCTCCTGGTATATGGGGTGTATGAGGTATTTCTCTTGTATATCCTTCATGTGCCTTTGCGCAGTGTTGCACATGACTTTCATTGACTTTTTGACCTTTTCCTTATCATACCCTTTCTTTCCCCCTTTTTCTTTGCTGTGGTAAAGATTTTTCCTCTTTTTTTAGCACACTATTTCTTCTGCCAGTTTCTGTGTGTCTCTGTGTTTAGCATAAGAAGCGGACGTCAGCGCGCCAGAGGGGACTTATATGGCTCCATTGACATATCCGTAGCCGACGTCATCTGGAGCCATGCGATGCCAGCGACCCCCCCACCCCCCCTTCCCAGTGCGCAAAGGTACTGCAAAGAAAATATTTCTGTTTCCAGTCTGACGCCGGGGGATAATTCACAAGTTAAGGAATCTGCGGCTAGATTATGTCTACCAGATACATCATTACCGAAGGCGCCGAGAGATCCCCTTGGGGATGATTCGTGCGGGATATAAATGACCTAAATAAATAAATAACTTGTTCTTACAAGTCTAGGAACATTTTTATGATTTTTTGAGACCTGATCTCGCCTGACGCCTCTACGCCTTACCAGCGTCCGCAGATCCAGCAATCCTCTTCCAGGGGTTACTTTAAGTGATCCTACAGAGGCAACAATTCTAACGGCAAATGCCAAGGTGGCTCCCCAAAGGAGCTTCCACCACCAAACCCTGACTTGCCTCTCCTTCAAGAATATACACAATACCTGTCATGGGGGGGAACCTTCAACGGTTCTTTCCCTCATGGCGGATAGTCACCTCTGACCAGTGGGTGTTGGCTATTACCCAACATGGTTATTATCCGGAGCTCACTTTCACACTTCACTCCCCTCCTCCCCCCCCCTTTCCTCCTCGCAACCACAGACTCTACCCAGAGCACCAAAAGCTGCCCAGAGAAGAGGTCCAAGCGCTCCTTCTGAAAGGGGCTATAGAAATCATCCCCCATCATCACCGGGACATGGGATTTTACTCTCTATACTTTCTTGTTCCCAAAAAGAACTCTTCCCTCAGACTTATTCTGGACCTCAGACCCCTAAACAAATACATTCTCTCAGAGCACTTCCATATGGTTACTCTTCAGGATGTCATCTTGCTTCTGCAACAAGGTGACTTCATGACTGCGTTTGACCTGAAGGATGTCTATTTCCAAATACCAATATACTCTGCACATCACCGATATCTCAGGTTTGTAGTCCGCAGAAAGCATTACCCGTTCAAAGAGCTCCCTTTCGGGGCCACCACTGCACCCTGGGTGATTACTAAGTGCCTTGCGGTGGTGGCCTCTCATCTGCGCAAACAGTGCATCCATGTCTTCCCCTAGCTGGATGACTGGCTGACTGATCAGGAGTACCACTGCCAGCAGGTCCTCGAACACACATAAATCATGAGAAACCTACAACGCCATGAAATCCCACCTCCAAACCCTCCAAATCCAACCCTATTTGGGGGCATTTCTCAACTCAGAGGTTGAGATGGCCTATCAAACCCTGCCAAGATTCAGTCCTTTTTAAGCACTAGTCCCTCTTTTCCAACCAGGCCACCAGTTCAAAGTCAGGACAGTCATGCTCCTCCTCTGCATGATGGCCTCGTCCCTTGTTTTAGTACCACATGCCATGTTTCATATGCGTCTATTGCAGGAATGCCTAGCACAACAGTCTTCTCAAGCAGAAGGTCATTGGGACGATCTAGTGTTGATCGTCAGCCTCAAGTGTCGCTCTCTGCAGTGGTGGAACACCAACAACCTGTCTAAGGGGTGGTCTTTCCTCAAACCAGTTCCGCAGAGGACTGTTACATCAGACACCTCCCCTTACGTGATGGGGTGTAATTACAAGACCTGACTGTCCAAGAACAATGGGAGCCCAGGCACCAGGTCTTCCACATCCGCTACCTGGAGCACGTAGCCATTCACTTAGTGTTGAAGCCTTTCCTACCTCACCTGTCACGCAAGGTTGTTCTTGTCTGGACTGACAATATGACAGCCATGTATTACCTTCAGAAACATGGCAGCACCCGGTCTCCCTAGCTGTTGCATCCAGCCCATTTGGCACTGGGCTAGCGGAGTACCATCCGGGAATAGACAACAACCATGCCGACCACCCCATCAGGATGCAGCAACAAGTCCACAAGTGGTAACTCGACCCGCAAGTCCTGCTCCAGTACTTCTGCCCACGGGGTGTTGCAGAAATAGACCTCTTTACCACTGCAGAAAAGCCAAATGCCCAAACTTAGCCTCCAGGTTCCCACACCCATATCCCAACAGCAATGCACTATGGATGACTTGGTCAGAGATATTTGCTGAGACTTTTCCGCTTCTCCCACTATTTCCATTTGTGGTCTGGAGGCATCTGCAGGTGCTTCTCACCCTCATCCAGGTGGCGCCCACATGGTCCTGCCATCCCTGTTTCACGACTCTACTTGAACTTTCACTAGTTCCACCAGAAAGGGCTCCCCAGCAGCCCAGACCTCACACAGCACCATGGAGAAGTCAGACACCCAGGCTCCAGGTCTCTCAACTTTGCGATTTTATTCTCAAGGTCTGAGAATTTGGGTACCTTAATCTTCCACCTGAATGCATCAGTGTTCTCAAGTAAACACGTAGACCACCCATTCCTGCTACGCAGCCATGTAGTAGAAGTTCATATACTACTGTCACTCAAAGTAAATTGACCTTCTAACAGTCACAGTTCAGAACATTGTCTATCTGCTTCATTTGCAGGTTTACAGTCAGGTCATCACTTGTATACAGCAACACCTGGCTTCTGTGGCCACATATCTTCAGTACAGATAACACATCTCTCTCCTCAGTATTCCAGTCATTGAGTCTTTCATGGAGCGTCTCTAGAGAGGGCGAGGCATTCTCCCTTGGGTCCAACCTGTCCGGCTTGGAACCTCAACATTGTACTAACAAGACTCATGGGTTTTCCTTTTGAGCCCCTCGACTCCTGCCCCCTTTCAGTTCCTCTCTTGGAAGATGGCATTTCTGGTTGCCGTAACTTCACTCAGGTGTGTCAGTGAGGTTCCGGCACTAACATTAGAAGAAACTTTCTTCCAAGTACATAGGGATGGGATAGTCCTCCGCACTAACCTCAGATTCCTCCCTAAAGTGGTCTACCAGTTCCACATGAATCCATGGACCTCCCTGTTTTCTTCCAGCAACCTGACTCAGTTGCTGAATGGGCTCTCCATACTTTGGATGGGAAATGAGCCCTTGTGTACAACATTCACAGACCATTTAGGAACAAACATCGACACTTTGTTGCTTTCTCTAAATCGCATAAAGGGAAAGCGCTGTCCATTATGCTAAAGCTAAGAGGACTGTGCCCATTCCTCCTAGAGCCCACTACACTCAGGAGTAAAAGGAGCCTCTATGGCCCTACTTAGGAACATTCCAATAACTGACATATGCTAAGCAGCTACCTGGTCTGCACCACACCTTTTTGCAAAACATAAGTGCATGGATGTACTAGCCCGCCAACAAGCCGTACAGTTTTTAAATCTACTGCAACACCCACAGGCTAGCTATCACCTTTGGGAGGACTGCTTTGCAGTCTATGCACATAATATGTATCTACAGCCACACACGCCTCAAACGGAAAATGTTACTTACCCTGTAAGCATCTGTTAGTGGCATGTAGTGTTGTAGATTCACTTGCTGCCACCCTCCTCCCAGGACACCTGTGGCTGTTGCAGTGCCCTTTACTAACTCTTTTGCATGGACATCTCTCTTTACATCACTTTGCTTCACATTGCATCCTCACCCATCGTGCAGAAAAACAACCTTATAATGGAATCGATGACCATGTGAATTACCGGCAAGAGGAGTCACTATGCATCGTGACTCGTAAAGCTTCTTCAAAGAAAAACAACTTGCACACATCTAGTCCCAACACTAGATGGCAGGAGTTTGCACAACATGTGAATCTATAGCACAACATCCCACAAACAGATGCTGCAAACGGGGTAAGTAAAATTTTCCTTTCTGAAGATCAGGCCCGGATGGTGTACCTTAGCGCTAGCCTGATGCACAATGTCTGTAGGGGTTGTGCTGTGTACATCTTGTCCCAGATATATTCCTATCTAATTCCTACCAAGCTCTGAGGACTTAGTGTTTGGAAGACAAAGCGAAAATTCTTAGAGTAAGTATGTGTAGGTTATCTGAAATGTATTATTGTCATTCCATGTGGCATCATAGAATGAGCAAGGTCCTGTAATGGCTATTGATGATTTGAAAAAGTTGTTTTCCTTTTTCTAAGCAATTGAGTATGTAGCTGAAATTGGGGTATTCATGTTGCATTTTCTTTCTTTGGAAAAGTGTGCCAGATGCAATAGCAACAGTATCTCATGCAGATACCAATCCAGTATGCTTCCTACCTGCTCACAATCAGTGATATATATATATATATATATACATTAATGAAAAAGATAGACTTCCCTCAACCCAAAGTATCGGTTTCAAAAAGTGAATAAAAAAAAAATTAGATGCAGACTTCTGCAAATCCCCTGCATGGACCTTCAAAATGTAGGTGCTGTAGGCCACTTGGGGCAGGTGTGCACCTCTTGCTTAGCTCCAAGCTCCCCTGCCTTTCGAATCAAATTCTTCTTTGATAGAACACTTGGCACACACTATTCATCTACAGCCTGGAATTCTGCCCTGCACTTCCAAATCTAGCCACCTTTGCCTTACGAAGTGTGCGGCTTCGCTGCCTGCGTGTGTGCTTAGGTATAGGCCCCTCATATATGCTTTGTAACTGGTATGCAATGGAATAGTGATGTAAATAACATTTCTGTTTATCCAGATGTCCTTGCCTGATCAGTCTAGCCTCGTCCTTGAGTACCATTAAATATGCTTCTTTACCATCTTTTATCTACAGTGTGTTGAAGACTGTGAGGTTTGTAACAGTTTTAGTTGGAAGGACTTGTACATTTTTTCTATGTGATATTTGAGCTTTACAGATGAGCCATTAGTATATGGATATCTGTATATTTGTATAGTACAAACCTAGCTAAAAAGCAATAAAGTGTTGACAGTAGTGGGGGAATGCAGTGCAGAGGAGTGTGGGTGGCAAGAGGGTGAACATTGGCTGTTAATATGAGACGCAGCCCACATTGTGCATTATGATCTGACCAAGAGGTGTAATTATTGGACACGATATTCCAGCTGCAACCTACTGTTCGAAATCTACAAAACCTCCAAAATACCCTAAGCTCTGTTATTTTTGAAAGACAATTAACCTTTTGGTCCAAGTCTCTAAAGAATCTCACAGAGTTCCACCAGCTGCTCCATGTTGGGGGGCCCGCCAGGCGCCAATTCTTACATATTGCCCTTGTTGCTAAAAGGATCCAGTAAAAAACAAGTTTACCCTGGAATCCCGAAAGGCCATCCGTTTCCACAGGAGGCTGCACAATGCCAAACAAGATTAAGGGAGGGCTTACCTCAACTTCTTTTCCCAATGCATCTGACAAGGTCTTACCCACATTATTCCAAAACTATTTCAGCAGCGAAAAGGTGGTAAACATGTGGATATTGTCTGCTTCCTGGGGGACCAATAGATCCTATGGAGTGTAAAAAAGTGGTTTCTCCTTAGTGTGGCAGATTTAATCAGTGGGTAAAGCATGTCTAGAGATACTTGCCATAAATTTTTCAGCTCCTCGTCGGGCAAGAAATTCTCCCAGACCAGATGAGGGTGGTTCAACTTTCTGTCTGATGCCGCAAGTAAATGTCCATACCAAAGTGATACTTCCTTTTTTCTTGGATTTGATTCTTGTAGGTCTTCCTCAATTGAATTATCAGAGGGAGAGTGCCACTCCTGGTTGCTACACCAGGTTGAAATTTGGTAGTACTTAAATCTGGATAGTGTGTCATTGGTCATGTTTCTCCAGGTATTCCAGGGCACACAGCTATTTCCTGCCACTATGACCCCCCATCGTGTGACGCCCGCTAATTTCAGTGGTTTTGCTAGGGCGTCTAAAAGGCACTCAGGTGTTCTGGAGGATTACCACACGGGGGCCCATTCGCTGTAATAGGGTATGCCTAAACTTGAAAGGCAGTCAAACCATAGTTTTGCAGCAGCATATAAGACCTTCAGACTAACTTTTTTAAAGGATTTGGGGGCACCAAATGTGTACATAAAACCCTCATCTGGACTGTCCACCAACATAGCCTTAAACATGCGACCAACCAAAGTGCCGTCTGGCCTATGGAGAAGCATCCTACAGTTCTTTAGCTGGTATGCCCAACAATATAGTTGAAGATCTGGGAGACCCAAACCACCATGTGAAAGCGTATGTCTTAACTTTTTCCAGGATAGCCTGATCCCCTTGCAAGCCCATATAAGTGCGGAGATTCTTCCCTGTATTGTAACAAGAAGACTCATCTAACACCAAGGTTATATTGTTGAACAAATAAGCAAACTTGGGCAATATGCACATCTTAGCCAAATTTGTCTGCCCATACTGTGTGAGAGGGAGATTCTGCCATCTTTTTAACATGTCAACTTCCTTAGAGACTCTTATTAAATTTACTTTAGGCAGTTCTTTTAAATTTTGCGATATTACTCCTAAGTATCTTACCTCTTTTAACAACCTAACCCCATGAGCTTCCAAATTCGAGGCCATAACTTCCGTCTTGCCACTGTTAACCTCATAGCCAGAAATGTTCCCAAATGACTGTACTTCAGTAAATAATTCTGGAAGGGCTTGATTAGCATCGGATGTAATCAGGATCAGGTCGTCGGCATATAGAGCTAGCTTCCTAGAGAAGCCGCCTATCGTAAAGGGAGGTATGTCCTTATTTTGCCTTAGACTTTGGGCCATGAGCTCGTTATATAAGTCAAAGAGAATGGGAGATAATGGACACCCTTGTCTGGTGCCTCACCCTATTTGTACAGGGGCTGTAAGGTTAACATTTACTACAATTTGGGCTCAAGGAGCTTTATACATTTTTTTAAGAACCTCCCTAAAGGTCTCTTCAAAGCCAAAAGCCTTCAATTATCTACCCAGATAATGCCAGTTGACCGGATCGAAGGACTTTGCGGCGTCTAGAGTGATTATCGATAGTGGAGCACTGTGTGTCGTGGCAAGGTCTGTTGAGTCAGTTAAAGTGTGTACTAGGTCTTTCATCTGCCTCCCCAGGAGAAAAGCCCTTCTGGTCTTCACGAATTATCGGCCCCACAATTTTACTTAGTCGAGCAGTTAATAACCCAGTGAAGATTTTATAATCACAGTTCAATTATGATATTGGGAGATAGGACTGACATTGTTGTGGGGTCTTTCTCAGGCTTTAGGAATAATGTGATAACAGCCGTTCCAAGAGTCTGGGAGTGGGGAGATGCCCCTTAATATTTCATTAAACAATTTTATCCAAATAGGAATAATTTCTTCTGCCAGTAGTACATAAATCTCATTAGGGATCAAGTCTGGTCCTGCTGCTTTCCCTTTCTTAATTTTATTGAGAGGGGTCAGAATTTCATTCCCTGATATGTCCTGATTAAGAGATAGTAAACTATCTGTGTTCAGCCTTGGGAGCTGTTTTTTTCTTTTTTTTTTTAAAGCCACTGGTCCAGGGCGACCTAGTCTACCACTAAATCCTCTTGGTACAAGTCCTGAAGAAATGTATTAAAAGTCGACTCAGTGCCTTCTTTATCCTCAACAAGCTGGTCCTTGTTTTCCAATTTGATCTTCCTGATGCAGTTATGAGACCTAGCCATTCTACTCTTCATTGCAAACAATTTCCCACAATTTTCCCCCTGATCAAAGTCTCTCATTTTGCTAACCTCCCATTTCTTCAGCATGATCCCTTCTATCATGAGTCATTCGTGTTGCAGATCTTCAACTCTCCCTACTAAACTTTGTCCGCCCCCTGAAGATGCCCGGACTTTAGATTTGCTTCTGATGTTGTTAGCCGCTCTTCCAGTGAGGCAATTTTTCTTTTTTCTGATCTGACCCAGATCGCTGAGACACACTTAAAGCCCCTCTTAACCAGGCATTAAAAGCTTCCCAAAGCACGTGCCGTGGGGTAGACGCTAAGTTCCGGTTAAAAAAAATCAGCTTATCCCTTTTTATCTTACTCCTAATATCTGGTTGTAGAAGTAACCTTCTATACAAGGCCCATCTTCTAGGGGAGGATCTTAAAGCAAGTTCGATTTTTGACCATATTGCTCCATGATCTGATAGGTGGATGGGTAAATAATCTATGTTTGTTAACCTTTCCAACTTCTGGGAGCTCCATAAATATATATTCAATCCTAGAATAGTGACCATTCTTTTTGCTGAAAAAGGAATAACCCCTAGAGTCACCATTTTTCTTTTGCTATACTTCACATAGGTTTAGATTATCTAACATAGAAAAAAGGCAAGCTTTAACTCACGGTGTAGTAATTTCGGTATGAGACGAAGATTTATCTAATTTGTTATATAAAAAAATATTAAAATCCCTGCCAATTATTAAAGGGGCTTCAAAGTCAAGCAAAGTAGAACAAAGATTATTCAGGGATGTGGTATCATCTTCGTTCTGTGTATAAAGTAGCACAGCTTTTGACTTCCGCTACCACCCACCGCCCACTTTCATCTGCCTGTGATTTACGTAGTTGTGTTGCAGAGTTTGCATTAATTGTTATGGAAACCCCCGTAGAACAATATTGTTGGTCTATGGCTATAACCTTGTCTACCCATCTTTGCCTGTAATAATGCTAAACATTTGGCCGTAAAAGGTGCGTCTCTTGGATCAGGAGAACCCTAGCAGGGCTTTCTTTCAGATATTGAAGAACCAAACACTGTCTCCTTTTAACCATTAAGCAGTTCACGTTCCAGCACAACATCTCCAGGAACTCTCCTCCCTGTGGTCTCCCCTTATCCCCCATCATCTGTATTCGAGATCAGGCTGCATCTGTTAACCCCTATTATGCTAAATTAGGCCAATTGTTTTTTGTTTCTCTTTTTAACCCTATGCTCCCCACCACTTGTGCTCCCCCCACATACCCCCTCCCCTCCCCACCCCCCGCCCAGGAACCCTCCCTTACTACCTATTGGCTGATGCCAATTCGAGCTGCTCTCCACCAACCAAAAATTATTCCCGTATAAACTTAGCTTTCACCATAAAGAAAATGATGGGTACCTTAACTATTTGCTGGCTGTATTGCGGGCCAGAAAACTATCTGCCTCGCCTGGAGATTGAAAATTATACATTTTATCGGCCCACATCACTTTATGGAATGCAGGAAACCTCAGCTGAACTTGGGCGCCCATTTCTTTCAGAAGGTCTATCCGCTTTCCCATCTCCCACCTTCTACTGTCACCCGAGAAATATCAGAACTTATTTTAAACAATAGATCCTGGACCTAGATAGTTTATTGCTTTGATGACAGCCCCCAAACGTTTTTCCTTAAGAGTTTAGGATTGTATATTCACCAGAATTTTCCTGGGTTTCTTCCGACCGGGTTAATTTAAATGGGTCACGGTGTACCTGTTGGATTTCAGCTTCCAGAGTTGTGATGGAGACAACATGCGGGAAAGCTTTAGTCAAAATATCTATTACAAATACTTTAACATTGTCCCCTGGAACCCCTTCCTTAATATCCAGGATCCTGATATTGCTCCTTCTGGAATTATTTCCAATCTGTCTGATAAGTCCTTCTCTCCAAGTCTAGGCCGGACCACTTCCTGAGTGTTATCTTTTACATCCGACCCTAACTCCTGAACTTTATTTTCCAATACCTCCATGCGTTGTGTTAATGCCAATAGGTTCTCCTCCAGACTACTGCATGTAACATTTTGTGGATGAGAGGCAACATAAAAAAGACAAATCACATTTACATATTCAGACTGACGAAATCGGTCTTGTGGCCTTATTCTTCTTTTATTGTCAGATGTATTTTTGGTATGCACAGGAATGAGATCAGCCAACGCGTTTCGCCCAGAGAAAGGGCTTCTTCAGGGCAAATAATGTAGGTAAGACAGATAACTCGTTGAAGGTATTCAAGATTGCGTAAATAATAGAATCTGGTCCAAAGGTAAGAAACTCCCGTGTTGGAGAGAGTGTCTTGAGGAGAGCAGAAAGACCTATAACTCGCGGTGTGAGGGTCTTTGATCAGGAGCCGTGTCCGGTATATGTCTTTCAGTCAGCGTTTCTGGTGTGCAATGGATCTCAATTTATACCTTATACCAAGTATAACATTACTATCAGGGTTAACTACTGGGTAGCCACACTTATGTTGAGCTGTTAGCCCGCTCACTTTAACTACACTCCTTACCCTCGAGTGTATGGGTAATGAGATCCATAGGTGTGGGACCAGCATCATACTTCTGCCTCTTTCTTTTCCTGCTTTCCCTGTTTCAGGGCACTAGGGTGAAGGTCAATATTTGCGGCGCAACCTCTCCCACAAGGTAGAGCAGCCAGAACAAGTTAACTGCTGCCCGCAAACTCCACACAGCTTCCCCGTGTTTTTTCCACGAAGCTATGGCACTCTACCAAGATCAACCCTGGAACTAGAACCAGGGCTTCCTGGGTGGGGGAGGACGCGACGCACCACTCGAAATTCACAGAGCGCGTCTGCAGCCCTGAGCAACGCCAAGCCGATGCACATCAGCGGGAGTCCAAAGCCGCCAAACAGTTGCACGTTCTGTGGACAAGACAAGAAGGATTGGGCAGGAAAATGTCCATTGCAAGAGAGGAAAAAGCAGCTACTAAAGTGAGGTGAGCAGAGCGAATCGCAGAGTTCTAGTCATGCTGGTGGTGAGTGCCTGAAACAGCGGCGGGTGGAGAGCAGTTCCCGGCTGCCTTCTTAGCGGGCCGCCCATGTTCCCTATCCTAGACCGATCCAGGCCACTCTACTTCTGTTGATTCTGTTTCGCTGCAGACTGTAAATATCATTCAGTTTGTTGCATCCTTAATGCAGAGAGGTCTTAGAATTGGTGTGGTGAAGGGTTATTTATTTATTTATTTTATTGAATTTATTTCCCAACTTGTATATTACCCTAACGTACATTTGCGGGTACTATACGCAGTCCAGAAACCATAAAATACTACAATGAACTCCGTTTAGAACATCTGCATGAATTCCCGACTTCCATTTGCCTGTCCCAGTAGCGAGCCTGCCTGGTGGAGCACGTTTATCCATCACAAACACATATCTCACTATCCGCATATTCCCCACCCCCAGCATTTATAATCTTTGCAGCTATAGCACAATGCCCTATCATCTTTCAGGCAGTAGGTGTTATTTCGCACTCCATGTACCCCTGGTTGGTCGTTCCCTACTGGGTCTCTTTCCTGAGTATCCATCTTTGGTCTAGCATAATAGATCCTTGGAGAGCCCATATATCTTTGGCCGTGAGGTAAACAGCAACTTCTTGGCGGTCATTGCATACTGCAAGATCCTTGAGCCATTCTTTGATTGCAAATCTTTTCCAGTGCAGGGCCACCCTGCGCTTGTCCAGTAGCCATTGCCGTCAGACCACCTTGGGGGAGGAAATGTAGAGGTGAGATTGCCCACATACCCCAGAAGCATTGTCTGGCATCTAGGTGTTCATCCGTCATCTCTTCCAGAGCTGTCATGACAGTGTGCCAATAGTTGTGAATGGTGGGGCAGCCCCAGGTCAAGTGTAAGAATCCAGCTGCTACTTCCCTACAGCAGTGAGAGCGTGTTGGTTCAATTCTATATTGCCGAGTCGGAGTAGTATGAGCCATATGCAGAAATTTAAAGTGAAGTAGTTTGTGCTGGAAAATCATGGATATGCACCCAGTCTGTTCCCAGAAGTACTTCCAGTGCACATCTGTTAGGGGCTCACCTAAGTCTGTTTCCCATGCCTGTTTGGACAGTTCTGCTGTGCTTGTCAGACACTGTGACACACAGGCATACAGCCTAGGCACCCAACCCTTCACATCTAAAGTACTGAAGAATTGGGTGAGTGCTGTAAATTTGGTAGGCTCCGCAGGATATCCTGGAAACCTATGCGTAACAATGTTTTGGACACTAGCCTATTAATAAAAGGTATGGTGTAGTGGGGTTTCTCCGAGATAGATATTGCTCTATTTTAAGGCTACACCCATCTGTATATAAGTGACGGAATACCAGTAAAGCCACTTTGAGCTATGTCCTCTTCACAGTATGCTTTATGGTTAGTGGCGTTAGTGGCAGCATAGGGTTGTGGTAGAGTCAAAGAGCCAGTGAATATAAGAATGGTTTTCCTCCCTTATGGCACATTACGCACTAAGCCCAGATTGTAGTGGCCACAGTTTGGGCTTTTATCTGTGGCTTTGGCAAACCCATCCCAAGTACGGATGTTAGTGGAACCCCTTCCATTTGATCCTGTTCGGGAATGTGGAGGTAGGTATCTGGATGGTACCCGTAGGCAGTGAAGTGGCACTGCACCATGTAGTAGTAGAGTTTGAGGTACAGGACCTCAAAACCACCATAGTCAAAAGGAAGTGTCATTGTGTTCCAACTTATCCTGGCAGAACTGTTGGCCCAGAGCAGCTTAATCATTTTATCTTTGAGAGTGAGAAAGAAATGTCTGTTAAGGAGGGAGGGAATATTCATTAATAGATCAACTTGAGAAGAACCGCCTTTTTAAGCAGTGCCTCTCTGCCTGCAATATACAGTGGGAGTTTAATCCAGGTGTCAACTTGCCACAGTAAAAATGTGTCCATGGCAGGATCATAGTTGAGCCGAATGATAGTCCACCTCTCTATGTAGCACCACCCCCAAGTATCTTACAGAGTCCGTAATGCACCTAATGTGTTAACCCCAAAGGGCACATCTTCGTGTAGTCAGTAAGGCAAAATATATTCATCTTATCCCTGAATACCATCCAAATCTGATTATTTCCCTAAACAGAGGGTAATATTAACCTCTGGGTTCCTAACTATAAGCAGGATGACATCTGCATACATGAACATCAATAGTCTACCAGCGTGAAATGATAGCCCCCTATGTTTGTCTTGTTCTTGGATCTGTTGTGCTAAAGGTTCCATTGCCAGTAGGTATAGTAGGGGGGACAAAGGGCATCCCTGGTGGGGACCTCAAGCCACTTGGGAGGGGTCTGAAATCAGCCTTTCGATGTTGAACCTGACCATCAGCAATACATAATTTAACTTAATGCCACAAAGCCATTCGGAATGCTATACCACTGAAGAGTGTCCATAAGAAATGGCAATTCCAAAATATTGAACACTTTTTCGGCATCTAACAATACCACAGCTGCCCTAAACTCGGGATATAGTTGGTGCAAGACTAGTTGGTGCAAGAGTGCACACACACTAAGTAAATTGATCGCTATGAGGGACAAAGGACAAAATGCACAGAGGAAAATGATTTTCTCCGGCAGGAGGGACAATCCAGGAGAAAGCATGTACTACATCCCACCTAGGTGCAATGTACGCCATATAGAGTACCTGCCTAGTCACTTCACCACTTCATTACAACACAGCCGTAGCAAGGGTGCAAGAGATCAAAGTAAGGGTACCTCCTTTTCGAAGTGATTGTCATCCTCCCCATAAATTTGTTTTGATCTGGGAACGTAGATTGAGTTGCTGATTCACATATTGGTAATGAGGAACCTTTGGGATTCCTGAATGTTTTGAAAAATGTGGCATCATCATCCATGGTTGAGAACCGGTATGACTTCACCTCTATTTCTACTTTCATCCAGGCTGGATACAGCGTGGCATATTTAATATTGCGTCTGCGCAGTATGTGTTTAACATTCAGAAATTTCTGGTACCCCACCTGCACTTCTGCTGTAAAATATATACGTTGAACCCTGATGTGTTAATGGGCCTTCTTCCCGCTCTAGCCGCAGGATAGTATTGTGGGCATGGAAGTTCAACAGGCGTACAATTATTGGCCTCAGGATGCATGAGGGAGTGGCCGCGGGCCCAGCGAACAGTGCGCTTGTTTGATGAAGAACATGTTAGAAAGGTTGTTGCACCCCAAAATTTCAGTGAGGAGTTTTTTTAAACATATGTAGTCACCCTGCCTGTGTCCATGGCAAACCCAAGAATTTGCACGTTGTTTCGTCTCAACCGCAACTTCATATCTTCATTTTTCATTACCACCGTGAGAGTCTGTTTCGTTTGCTTGTCTAGTTTGGCTTTGGCTTCTGCCAAGCTGCTGCCATGTCCAAAATCGTATGCTCCTCGCCATCCAGCCAGTTTTTGTGAGAGCCTGTCCATCCCATTAGTCAGGAGGTCCAATCAGTTTGCTGTAGCATCTGTTTTAGCATCAATGGATTGGAGACTGTACTTCAGGTGTAGTAAAAGGGCATCGGTAGGTCCAGCATGTCCCAAGTTGATGCATTGTTGCCATCTGTTAAGGGGCCAGTACAACTTGGGGTTTTCCTCGCATCAAAGGACAGTTCGCCCTGCCTGGTGTTGCCTTTTCCCATTGTGCCTGGCCATGACGCGCAAGGCCCAACTATGCGGACAGGCAGGGCAGGTTCCAGCCAATGGTTTGAGGCCACTAAGTGCCCAGGCTCACCACCTCAAGTGCTTTCCAGATAGTCTGGATAGGGGTGGGGACTAATTGGACACATTATCATGAGTCGTGCGACTTACCCACTCCTGGCAGTAGTCATTAAAGCCTCCACAGTGTCAGTGAGGATTCTTGGCAAACAAGGATAGAGGCCTCATAGCACTGCCCCGCCAATTGAGCGTCTCTGCAAGACGTGAGAGATTAAAGTAAACTGTTGCGTCTTGGCTTCAGTGCCAATGCAGAAACCAGATTGGAACTGACAATGCCATCACCAGCACGCTTTATACATTGATGTGATAGTAATTGGATCTCATGCAGCTCCAGAGTTGCCTTCATAGAGCTCCACCTGGTGCTGGTTTGTGGGTGTCACAGCAATGACGGATGCATGTATAGTGTCCTTGTAAGGAATCTGTGAGAATCGGACTCATAAATGAGAAGTAACGCGTTCCTTAATATAAGTAAGATGTTTGAAACTCTTAAAGGTCATTCCTCTAAAGCTGCCAACATATTTACTTTTAATTATTTTTATAAAAAATTTCTTTACAAAAACATGGGAAAAAACAGGCAGCATGTGTTCACCTGTGCAAGCAAAGGCAGACATAATTCAATGCCTTTGTAGTAGAGGCTTACAAAAAAGTAATAGATGGCCACCTACGGTGCGCTTGGTTGCACATGCTAAGAACTGGCAGTCATTTCTGAATGGGTTAAAAGCCCATTCCGACATGGGAACCAGGCTGGTGTATGTACATTTTAGAATGGGTTGTTTAAAGCACGTTCAGAAATGAATGCTGTTTGCAGTGAGCGTGGGGTGCGAAGTGCTGCAACTAGATGTAAAGGCCTTGTTAGCTGTTTTTTGGGAGCAACTGGCCCTCGCAAAGTGAAAAAAGTGGATAATGTAAAGAAAAAAATAACATATAGTTCCATAAGTCCTGGCCTCTGAAGGAGACTAGTTTTTTGGCAGCAGTGCACCTTATGCACAACAGAAGGCCATTACTCACTGCGGAGGGAGACAGTTGCTCAAAAGGGTTGACCAATTGTCCCAAACTGTATACTGTAGTGGGCAGAAGCAAAACATGAATGAAAGTTGAAGTAGGCTAGTGAATGAAGAGGGCCAGGTGTAAGCCCCTATTCGTAATTCTATTATATATTTATAATTTTACTGAAATCAAATAGTCTTTGTTAACCGCAGAACAAAAAATGACTACTAAGAAAAGTTATTGCTAATTCTATAGGCAATTCCTCAGAGCAGCAAAAGTTAAAGACTTTAGGGTAACTTCTCTGTATGTGTCCTTTTACAGAAACAGAATCCCTGTATAATTCTATTTACTAGTCCGGAATCGTGCGCACGATGGTGCTCGATATTCTGAGCAAGTTCGCATTCACATTGAACTTTCACAAGTTTCTTAATTTTGACCTATCAGGCCCACAATCTGTCTCACTCTGGAACAATTTTCCTTGACATCTGAATGGACCTTACTCTTGTGAGACTGAGTGTAAGGAAGTACCTGATTTCTGTTTTAGCCCCGCTCAAAAAGTTTACATTAAAAAAAAGTTAAACAATATTTCATGCATCTTTTGTAGGAAGTGGAATATGCTTCTACAGACAGATGTATAAACATTGAAAGTACTCTTTCATTACTTAAAATAGTGAGAGCATTGGAGCTTTACAGCAACATATACCACCATCTCTAAAGTCTGATGTGCTTCCAATAAAGAAGGCAAATTTCAGAGTGCAGGATGTTGTGGGTATTGCGCTCACCATGGATCAGCTTACATGAGGTACAAATGGAGATTATGATGTTCATACATATGTCTATCATGACGCCCTGGAGTATAATGAAGGTAACCAGTTTGACAAATGTAAACCTGATTTAGAAGACTCGAGCTGGTTTTAGTGAAACTTCACAATTTTCGTCCCACTACAGAAGGGGAATTTACCTTCTGGCCTTCACCGCTAGGTGACCTGTAGCTTCTAACAGTCTAATACAAACAGTTGTGTGGAAATGAAACTTTCAAGTGTAACTTTATCTTGATATCTTCCAGTATTGAATAGTTTCAGTACAAGTTTTTTCTTCACACTCATTTCAGTTCGTATGTAGGCCTAAGAAAAAGCACAGGGCTCTCGCAGAAGTCCCTCATCATGTTAGAGTTGTTTTATAAATGGACTCGCTAATTCGTGTTCCAGTGGGCAAGAAAATGAAGAAATTTAAGTGATTATTGAGAACTGTTTAATCACCGTGCTTGTATCTGAATAAAACGGAGGTCAGCGGGAACTGATGCCTGTTTCAAAAGAAAAAAAGCAATCTAGTGTTGCTTTTGTAAACTAGTTTTAAAAAGCACCCAGTATTCTGGCAACTTTAGATGTGGAATGCTATGGTAGTGGATAAGTGGTGACCGATATTTCTTTAAGAAGACATTTATGGCTGCAAATTTCTTGCATCCAGCTTGAGGGTCTGCTGGATTCATTGTCCTACCCATTCCTCACTGGATAGATTGATATTGTTCCAGGCGTCAGATGGGGGATAGATACGTTTTCCCCAGGGGAGGGTCTCCAGGCCATTGAGACTCCTCCCACCAGACATGACATCGGAGTATAGCAGACGCCAACCAGCACTCTGCATCAGTTAATGTTTTTCATGCCCCATCAGTGTACAGAGTAGGTTAGAAACACTTTTTGTGCTTTATCGAAGAAATTCCTCAGCATTTTATGAGCAACTATGTTAAGAGTCTTAAAAACATTCTGGGTTTAAACCCTATGACAAATGGGTATATAATTATCCTTGTAACACAAAAACATGGCCTCAAAATCCTGCACTTCATTGCACCCAAAGGCCTAAAGGGAGCAGGAGGCTAAGATATAGATTTTTGTCCAAGGCCTGCAGGGATATGACACAGTGATTTCCCTACACTTTCAAGTAGGTCTCCTGCCAGGAAACAATTCCCCAAAAGATCTTCCATCAGAAAATACAGAAGGCATTGTGAGGTTCAGGAGACCATGTATTTCCATACTTGGACAACTGGCTAGTGCAAGCTGGGTCTCAGACACCTGTCAAGATACACCTTCAGTGCGCCTTGACTGTACTCCACAGTTTGGTCTTTACAAAGAAGGCCAAAAGCGTGTCTCACTCCATCACAGACTAACCTTCATTTAAGCGGTGCTAGACAAGAACTGCATAAAGGCTATTCTTCATCAGATCAAAGATATACATGGGATGATTCCAAGATTCCTAACTCAGACACCACTCCCAGTTCTGCATGTCTTAGGTCTGCTTGGCTGAATGACCTCATCCATCTTGTTGTCAAGTAGCAGGTTGTCGGATAGGGCCTTCAGTGCTTGCAACGACAATGGCTCCAGCATCAAGGTAGCCTTTCTGTTGTGCACATCCACTAATCTATTCATCCAGATTAGCACTAGTGGATGCACCCCTCTGTGTGGTGGGTCTTTTCTCCAGCCATTCGCAGACGCGAGCTACCACAGTCATAGATGCCTCCTCTTAGAGCCTGGGTGCCCACAATGGCATTTAGTTTGTGTCTACCGGTGTCTACATGTACATGTGGATATAAATTTAGATGCAGGTGGTCTGGCTTGCCATAAATACAATTTTCCTTCCTTCTTAGAAAGCTCCATTCGGAGTCTGTTTGACAGCTCCATTACATGAAGAGATATGGCAGAGTGAGGTGGTGGACCCTATTTAACTAGGGGGGATATTGGAACTTGTCCCATTGGCGGCTTATCTTGCAGGTTCCTTCAGTTGATATTCTCACTTGCTTCTCAGTGTAAGACCACAAGTGAAGAGTACACCCCAGAGTGACTGAGGTAATCTTTTCGCGATTGGGGTTTGCATACATGGATCTTTTTGCCAAAGCCCAGAACAGGAACTGCCCTCAGTTTTGTGCCATGCACTTCCCTCTGAATAGTTACCTGGAAGATGCTTTCAGTGCAGCTTCTTGCTGAGCCTGCTGTACTCATTACCACCGATTCTGTTTCTGTTGAAACTATTGCAGGAGTAGGAGGACCTAGCACAACTGATTTGCCCAGATGGGCAAAGAGAATCTGTTATTCCAGTTTGTTGGCATTCATCATGCAGCCACGTCTTTTTCTTCCACATAGGGATGACTTACGGTGGCAGCAAAATTATCATTCACCCCAGTCCCAAAATGCTTCAACTGCATATGTGGACTCCAGTAGTTTGCCTGGACCAGTTGTTTAATGGAGTGAGCTGGAAAGCCTGGATGCTTTGAAATATTGCTTTGCCAATGTCCTGCTATTTACTTCTTTTACGCACCCGGGTTTGAAAGTGGTTACAATTAAGGACTCTTTGGCCTGCCTTGTCTGCTTTCATGTGTCTTCCTTACCTGCCGTCTTTGTTTAGATCACCACTAGTGGCACTTTTTCTGAAACACTTCCTTAATTTGTTTCCTCCAATACCAGTCACTGTTCCTCCCAAGGTTCTGAACCTTGCTTAAACTTTCTTAATTCCAATTAAATCGATACACAATAATCCAGTTGACTCCCCACTCTGAAGACATTATTGTTGGCGGCAATAACTTCAGCTTAGTAATATGGCCTCCAATTTCATAGGGTTTTGATAGTTTAATTTACTTCTTGAATGTGTGTAAGCACTCTAGAAAGCTTCAGTGCTATTCAGACTGTGGAATTTTTCATACATGTTTACTTTCCGTAACACATGAAGGGCCATCTGAGAGTACATATATAGTAATAACATAGCTCGTAACTGGAAAAAGAACCAGGAGCTCTGGATGTACTTTAATTCCAGTAGTTTGATTTTCAGGGAAATTTGACACTAACCTTTTTTTAGTTAATAGATTCATTTTGTACCAGTGCACTAAAATGGTTTCAGTGTACATTACAACAAAAACAATAGAAACATATAGAATGCAAGTATATAAGCAATATACTAAGTTGCCGATTGCAGTACGGATTTAAATCAGAACAAGGCAGAAAAGATGAGAATTCAACAGTTACTTGAGTGAGAGAAGCGTTGGTTCTGTTCTTATGTGAACCACTTGATAGTCTAAGAAGAGTTTTGCTGTATACGTAAAGGTAGAGTGTAACGCTTAGCTGGTTTTAAATCACAGTGATTCCAAATATAAAGAGTTCTCTCTTCGGAGACTTCCATATATAGTTAAAGTGAAGTAGGTTGGCTAGATATGGTGGTTTACCTAGGTGACTGGCTTCATGCACGAGTCAGTGATTTTAGGTTTGATCATTGTTTCAATAGATAACCTTTGTCAGTTTCTAAGAAATGCAGAGAACATTATTAAATTAGTTTGTGATGATTGAGGGACACCTCCTCGTATGGTGTTAACGAAGTCCAAACGAGATGAACTGAATATGAGCTTCTATTCTTAGTTTGTCAAGGAACAGTAGAAACTCCTTGTTCAAGGCACGTGTGGCTATAGATACACATACACATACACAAGCTCCCACCACCAGCCAAGCAGCGGAAGAAAAACAACATGGCCTCCAGTCCTCTTACTGAGTTTCTGCTTCCTATTCCCTCAACCACATCACCCACGCCTCCCATCACCACCATCCCCACCTGCTGCTCGGCCTCCCCACTTTGCCACAACACTCTGACCTCTGAAAGCAAGGCAGGGGGGAACCATTCAACATACCCCCACAAGGAGACGCAAGGGATTCTTATGGTGTGGATACCTGAGGCATACAGATCCCTACTTCTACCCTGCCCAGCCCTCCACTTCAGATGACACTTCTTCCTACCACGAGGTACTAGACAGGGCTGCATCATACCATAGGGTAGACATGCACAAGGAATCTGTTGAAGAATACTTCCTCTTCAAAACTCGCTCCTCTGCCCACTGTTCCACGCAGTACCTGCCCATGCTGAAGGGAATGCTCAAACCTGCTCATAACAAGGAGCTGGTTACGGCCCCTGCAGTCACCCTTCAGAGTCAATAAGAAGTATAAGGCTTCACCTTCAGATCCCCTCTCCTCAAGGGGTCAGCTCCCTCCACCGGATAAAGAAAGCAATCGCATAGACACTGCTGATCGGCGTGTCACAGCTCAGTGTGACAATGTTTGGTGCAGCACCAACTCCATTGGGCTTCTTTCAAAATACCACCAGGCCCACTGGAAGGAGATGGAGGAGCTCCTCCAAAATCGCCCAGGAGAGCACAATAAGAGAGGGCATGACCTGGTCACGGAGTGCAAGCTCATCTCAAACACCAATGTGCTGTGCTTTAGGTGCTGCTGACACAGCTGCTAGTGGCTTCAACTCCAGCATGCTCCTCTGTAGACATTCCTAGCTCCATGCCTCAGGCTTCAGGTCGGACCTTCAATATCATCTTCTCAACCTGCCCTTTGACGGGGAACATCACTTTGGGCCTCAGATTGATGAGATGTTGGAGAAGATAAAGGATACTGAGACAATGAAGGCCATGGGCTCCTTACAGACACCCATCCCTCGCCAGTCCATTTGCCTTTGAGCTTATCTTGGAGGCTCCAAAACCACCTCCCCTGAAGCCTGCATGTCCTTTAAGCGTCAGCCAGCCCAGCAAACCTCCGCATAGGCTACTTCAGAGGTGACTACTGTGGTAACAGCGCCAAAGATAGAGGCAAAGGTGGCTCACCCAAAAGGAGCAGCCTTACCCAAGCAATGACTTGGCTACTACTCCCCACCAAACCCCCTGTTGGGGGAACAACTTCAACTTCAGATGTTCTTCCCCACCTGGCAACATATCACCTCAGACCAGTGGGTATTAGGCATCATTCATCATAGTTACTGTCTAGAGCTCACTTCCACACCACCCAACATACTATGCCACAGACACTTCCTTTCCCCAGAACACCAACACCTTCTTCAGGAAGAGTTTGAAAGGCTCATTCTCAAAGGGGCTATAGAGCGTGTACCACAGAACGTATAGGGCTCAGGGATGTATTTCCTTTACTTCTTCAGTCCTAAGAAGGACTTTTCCCTCAGTCCTATTCCAGACCTCAGACCCCTCAACCAGTACATCCTGTCCGAACATTCCTACATGGTCACTCTCCAGAATGTCATTCCACTGTTACAGCAAGGCAACTTCATTGCTGCATTCAACCTCAAAGACGCCTACTTCCACATCCCAATACATCCACTGCATCGGCGCTACCTCCAATTTGTAATAAGTGGCAAACACTATCAGTTCATAGTCCTGTCCTTCGGGTCACAACCACACATCAAGTTTTTACATAATGCCTTACAGTAGTGGCTGTACATCTGTGCAGATACAGCATCCATGTATTTCCATACCTGGGGGATTGGCTTATAGAGCGCAATGCAACAGCAGTATCACATACACACCCAAGCCACTATAAACCTGCTTCACGAACTGGGCTTTAACATCAACACTGTAAAGTCCCACCTCCAACCCATTCAAATACAACTCTATTTAGGGTCCATCCTCAATTCAGAGGTCAGTAGGGCCTTTCCCAGTCTAGTAAGTGTCCAGACCTTCCATGAGTTGTTCCCTCTTTTTCTGCCTGATCAACAGGCTCAGTCCTGATGGTCATGTACCTCCTTGGCATGATGAACCCCTGCTTTGCCATAATTCCTGATGCAAGGTTACACATGCACTCACAGCAGGAATGCTTAGCTCATCAATGGTCTCAGGCAGAGGGTCATTTGGAAGATCTAGTCTTGGTCTGCCGCCACACATCACTCTCTGCAGTGGTGTAACACCATCAATCTGTTGCAAGGGCGACCTGTCTTCACCACCTTCCTCAGATTACCATTACAACAGAGGCATCTATCACCGAGTCGGGTGCATATCTACAAAACCTGACTGTTCAAGATCTGTGGGACCCCAGTCACAGGGGCCTTCACATCAATTACCTAGGGCTGTTAGCTGTCGATCTAGTGCTTAAGGCTTTCCTTCCTGGCATAGTGGGCAAGGTAGTCCTCGTCTGGAAGGACAACATGGCAGCCGTGTATTGCCTACAGGAGCAAGAAGGCACTCGCTTTCCACAGCATTATCAGCTAGCCCAGTTAGTCTCCAACAAAACTCCGACCTCCTCAGCAGGATGCAGCAACAAGTGCACGAGTTGGGAACTCCACCGGACAGTCCTCCTACACTACTTCAGGTGATGGGGATTTCCAGACTTGAGCCTCTTCGCCACTGCAGAAAACACAAAATTGCCAAACTTTGCCTTCGGATTCCCACACCCACAGTCCGTGGCCGATGCACGATGTATGAACTGATCAGGGATATTTGCCTATGTTTTTGAGCCTCCCCCTCTTACCATTTGTGGTTTGGAGGCATTTGCAAACCTCACTCTTTCTGGTGGTTCCCACCTGGGCAAGACAGGCCTGGTTGACCACTCTCATCGAGCTTCCAGTGGTTTCTCAAGAGGAGCTCCCCTACAGGCTGGTTCACACAGAACCATGGAGACAACAGGCACTTCGATCCCAGGTATCTCAACCTTGCAATTTGGCTCCTGAAGTCTTGGAATTCGGCTACCTTTAATCTATCTCCAAATGCATGAATATGCTGAAAGGGGCACGCAGGTCTACTACTCGTGCATGTTATGCTGCTAAATGGAAAGGATTCATCTGCTACTGCCTCTCAAATCATATTAACCCTTTATCAGCTAGTGTCCAGAATATCATCTGCTATCTGCTACACTTCCAAACCTGTGGACTAGTCTTCACCTCCACCCGGCTATACTTGGCTGCTGTGGATGCTTATCTCCAAATTTAGTAACACTTTCCCTCTTTAGGATCCCAGGCATTAAAGCTTTCATGGAGATACTCCAGAGGGTTAATCCTCCATGGACCCCCGACCTCAATGTGGAATGGCAACATTGTCCTTACAAGACTCATGGGTCCTCCATTTGAGCCCCTCCATTCATGCCCCCTTCAATTTCTATCTTGAAAGGTGTCTTGTGGCTATCCCTTACTCAGCCCTGTCAGCGAGCTCCAAGCATTATCACTCGAAGAGCCCATCTTTCAGGTTCATAGAGATATGGTAGTCCTTTGCACTAATCCTACATTTCTTCCTAAGGTGCTCTCTCCTTTCCACATTGGTCAGTCTATTGAACTCCCAGTTTTCTTCTCTCAACCTGACTCAGTTGCAGAATGGGCCCGTCTTACCCTTGATGTTAAACATGCCTTATTGTATTATGTGGACAGAATGAAGACTCAACAACTTTTTGATGCTTTTTCTGAGCCGCTTAAGGGGATGGCTTTATCAAAGTCAGGCATAGCCAGATGGATAGTTAAATGTATCCAAACCAATTATACAAAATCTAAAAGGGTACCACCTGTTACTTCGAGAGCCCACTCTACCAGAAAGATAGAGGCCTCAATGGCCTGCCTTGGGAACATCCCCATAGCTGACATTGGTAAAGCAGCTTCTTGGTCTATACCCACACCCCTTCAGTAAACACTATTCTGTGGCCATACTAGCTCACCAACAAGCCAAGGTTGGTCAGACTGTACTCAGTTCCCTGTTCTTCTGCTACACCCAAAGGCTAGAGACTACTTATGGTAGAACTGCTTTACAGTCTATGCGCAGCATATCTATCTACAGCCACACATGCCTCAACCAGAAAATGCTACTTACCCTGTAATCATATGTTTGTGGCATTTAGGGCTCTAGATTCACATGCAACCACCCTTCTCTCCAGAAGCCTGTGGCTGTTGCAGTTATCACTCTTTCTTTCTTATCTTGCATGGTCCTTTCTCTCTCTTTACTGTATCGCTTTTCTCCAGCTTTATTTTAAAAACTGTTTTTTTTTTTTTTTTTAATTCTCACTGTCCTGAGGCGGAAAGCCGGGACCTGCCCTCAATTCCTGAAGAATATCTCAAAAACCGATATTAAGGTTTGGAAGGCATAGGCATTTGGTCACTCACCCGTCTGTAGCCGAGTAAGGGCTACTCGGGGCCGCCATCTTGGATGAGGAGAAGGTTGGTGGGCTAGCATTCGAGCGCTCAGCCCCGCCCGCCCTCCCGCCCTCGAGTGAATAAAAACAATCCATTTCCATTCTCTACTGATTGCGAGTGTGAGTGGATGGCGTTTTTGAGCGCGTGAAGGCGTTCATGGTATTTCTAAATTGTTTTTAAACTCTGTCATTGCACTGCCTTAAATTATTTGCACAGACTTCCAGGGTACTTTTAAAAACTGTTCGTTTTTTTAATTCTCACTGTCCTGAGGCGGAAAGCCGGGACCTGCCCTCAATTCCTGAAGAATATCTCAAAAACCGATATTAAGGTTTGGAAGGCATAGGCATTTGGTCACTCACCCGTCAGTAGCAGAGTAAGGGCTACTCGGGGCCGCCATCTTGGATGAGGAGAAGGTTAGTGGGCTAGCATTCGAGCGCTCAGCCCCGCCCGCCCTCCCGCCCTAGAGTGAATAAAATGGCACCCTTATACAGGAGGCGCAGCGGGGGCGCCTAAGGCAAGCCCGTCTGCTAACGTCCGGGGACAGGGGCCAGAACCCCTGGACTAAACGAGTCCAGAATATGTTGGAATTCACAGCAACTGTGGGACCTGTGCCCCGACCTTGCTAAAGACTGCTTTCACAGTCTCAATGCAGAGGATACAAATAGCTGCAAAGTCTGTCAATATACGTGGCTGACCAGAACCCCTCCCAGGGTGGAGCACACCAGGCTCACATGCGGGTTACTTAACATCAGATCCATGAGGAAACATAGCCTCGATATTTATGATCTACTATTAGACATGAAACTCGATCTATTGTTTCTCACAGAAACCTGGTTGGACTCCAACTCTGGGCCGGACATAGTTGCTTCTCTTCCTGCGGAATATACTATGGTCCATTTGGATAGGGCAGGAGGCAGAGGTGGGGGGATAGCAATTATTTTCAAACAGCCATTGACTTGCCAACTTGAAGCATTTCCCATCGCCGAAGGCGAGATAGGAGCCTTCTCCATCAAGGCTAACACGGGGAATATGGTAAATGGCCTATTGATCTATCGCCCTCCGGGCCCCTCTACCCAGTTCATTACTTGTTTAACTGATGGCATCACGAAACTGCCCTACGAAGGGATACGTTTCTGCTTCTAGGCGACCTTAACATCCACCTAGATAATCTAGCAGATAAAGCAGTTACTGACTTCCACCAGCAACTTCTATCCCTACAACTATCCACTGAATCTAAAGCCCCCACCCACCTAAAAGGCCATCTGTTGGATCCTATATTTGCCAACTGGGATGGTGTAAAAATCCAGTCTCCTATCCCTGTCCCATGGTCCGACCACTTTGTAGTTCCCTTTACATTAACTGTCCCTATAACTAATGCCCAAAAACCCTATAACGCCAAATACCTTAGTCGGAAATGGACTACATTCTCTAAAGCTAAATTTGATTCGGCCCTCACCAAAGGTGGCAGACCAGGTGGGGAAGATGCCGTCATAGCTTCTGACAGACTTGATGAGCGCATTACCACGGCACTGGATGCTACAGCTCCCCTCTGCCAAAAAAACCCCTATAGCAGACCCCATAAATCGGCCCCTTGGTTTAGCGATGAACTCCGCCTAGTCAAAGCGGAATGTAAGAAACTAGAAAGATAATGGAGGGTGGCGTACCTAGATCAAGCTACATTGAAATATACAGGCAGACGCAGGGAATATCACAATCTAAATTAATTAGGGGAGAGGGGTTGGCCTAACGGCTAAGGCGCTCGACCTCGGACCTGGGGATCTGGGTTCGAGTCTCGGTAACGACGCCAAAAACCCCCTGTGATTCTGGGCAAATCACTTAATCTCCCCGTGCCTAAAAAAAAAAAAAATGAAAGTGTGTCCTCATGTAACGTAACTGGTGCTATGTAAAGCGCTCTGATAACTGATTCGGTTCGGTTCTAGTTCGCGCTATATAAAACTCCGAAAAAAAAAAAAAATTAGACGCGCTAAAACCAATTATTTTTCAGGCAGGATTGGTGAAGCCCATAACTCCACCAAGGAGCTATTTAAAATCTATAAGGAAATCTCCTTGTGCAGCTCCTCTGTCAATCCTCCCTCGAGCTCAATTGAGTCCTGTAATCGCATCGCCACTTATTTTTCTGATAAAGTGGCTAACATCTACTCTGCCTTTACAGGGGGCAAGGAAAAGGCAATAGAGTTCAGGGAGCACCTTAAATTAGATGAAGGTACAAATAGGTTAGGTAATTTTGTTACTCCATCCTCGAATGAATTGCAGGGGATCTGCCGCTCTATCAAATCTGGGTCCCCTTGTGACCCTGCATCGCCCAAACTCCTCGGAGGAAGTATCGAAACCCTAGAACCGTACATCAGAGATGTTCTTGACATCTCTTTTAAGACCTGCATTGTACCTAAAAAGTGGAAGCAAGCAATTGTACTTCCGCTTCAAAAAAAATCGAACCTTAGCTGGGACAGGATGGACAACTTGAAACCTATTTCCCTTCTTCCTTATATGGCCAAGGTGGCAGAAAAGGTGGTCAATCTCCAACTTATGACAATTGTGGATCAATCCAATCTTCTTCATCCCACGCAGTTTGGATTTCGCCCGCGCCACTCCACGGAGTCTGCGCTGCTCCTGGCCACTGAAACCATCAGGCAAGGAGTGGATGAGGGACAAACTATGGCACTCATCTTGCTTGACCTAAGTGCCGCCTTTGACACTGTAGCACATTCCATCTTGCTACAGTGTCTTAACAAGGGTGGAATCAATGGGAAGGCACTTAGGTGGATACAATCCTTTCTGACGGAGAGAGGCTTTCAGGTTAGACAGGGTGAACACTATTCCAGGCTGTTCAATCTTGATCAGGGGGTTCCCCAGGGCTCTGCCCTAAGCCCCACCCTGTTCAACCTGTATGCCTCTCCTGTAGCCACTATTGTGGAAAGATATGATATCCAACTTGTATCCTATGCGGACGACACGCAGTTGGCCATCTCCCTATCACGAGCGCCCGGAACTGCGGCCGCCAACTTCAGTGCTTGTATGCAGGAGCTAGCCTCCTGGATGTCTAACAACTGCCTGAAGTTGAATGGCTCCAAGACTGAGGTGCTCGTGGTGGGGGGGGGGGGGGTCCATCTGTGTGGTCCTCAGCATGGTGGCCGAACTGTCTGGGCCCCACTCCTGCGCCATGTCAACAGGCCAAAAACCTAGGGGTCCTATTCGACTCCGAACTGTTGTTTGCGCCCCAGATTAATCGGGTAGTGGGAATGTGTTTTGGGATACTCAAGACCTTACGTAAGGTCCTTGACATGCTCCCTGTTGGAGACAGACAGACCCTTGTGCATGCCCTGGTAACATCAAGACTCGATTATGCCAATCTCCTTTACCTGGGCAGTACGGCCAGCAGTCTTAACCGTCTCCAAGTATTGCAGAATGCGACAGCTCGGCTGGTGCTGAGGCTCCCTAGGCGAACGTTCTCTAAAGCTGCTCTAAAGTCCCTTCACTGGCTGCCAATCCGTGAAAGGATCAAATTCAAAGCCCTCTGCATATGCCACCGCATTTTGGGAGGTAGAGCACCCGCCCCCCTAAACTGTCTTATCACCCCCTACAGACCAGAGCGGATGCTTAGATCTTCTGGCACTGGTCTGGTCGCAGCCCCCAAAATCCTTAGAGCCCGCATGGGGGGCAGATCGTTCCGACTTCTCGCAGCCAAGAATTGGAACTTATTACCAACTGAACTACGCCTTGAACCCTCTGAGGCCAAATTCCGTAGAGCCCTCAAAACACACCTGTTTCGCCTAGCACTGCCTTAATTTTCCACCCTCTCACCTACTCAATCTCAGCGCAGGGACACGCCGGAGAGCGTAACTAAGCGCTTTATAAAATTCCAAAATAAATAAAATAAAATTATCCTCAGAGACCGTTCGGAAATCAGTCTAACAATGGAGCCAATGACCACGTTATTACCAGCAAAAAAGTGGAGTCACATTACCTTGTGACTCGAAGTCTTTAAAGAAAAATCATAAAGCCAAAGAGCTTAGTGATTATATTGTTAATGGGTAAAATTTTAGGGCAATTTGGAAGCCATTTGTATATTGATGAATGTAGACATCTACCCTATCCAACAGTAAACCCAGCGGCTCAAGATACAAGCTCCGAGGAACACCCCTCTGCATCACAGCTCTTCCTCAGATGTACTTTCCTTTGTTCACCCAAGTTATATCAATTTGCTTAGAAAAGAGGAGAACCAATGCAGGATTTTGAGCAAATGTACTGTTCCCCGTTTGAAATTAGGCTATAGTGATCAGCTGTGTCAAATGCTATTGAGAGAGATGGTAAACTGGAATCTCCCTTATTGAATATGTAGCACACATTAATTCAGTTTGGCTATTTTGGTGCTACAGTCAGAGTTCAAACCAGAACCAGATTGATAGTAGATGTTTTTTAGGGATATTATCAACACACCTCTCAAATTATTCCTTAAGCCTAGACTTATTGGAAACAGGTCTGACCACTTTGTAGCCGTTCAGGTAAGATTTCCAGGGTGAGTAAAGCATTGATCAATGAGCACCAAGCTGATTCAAAAAGGTGTTGGTTTGTTTTGATATGTGCAAAAATGACATCAGAGTAGTAATCAGTAGGTGTGAGGTGTTCTATAAGGCTTGAGAGTGTGTGTCTGTTAATGAGAGATTTGGTCCTAGTGTCATTAGTTTTAAAATAGGGTGCTTCTATGGGTGTCCAATTGGAAGAAATGTGTTTAATGGAGGAGCTGATATTTCTGAAAATTAGAAAGAAATATGTTGCATTTAGACAGATGGGAGTAAAAATGTTTTCAAATGTGGAATTGTATTGGCATGAAAGTACTGAAATAAAAGTATAGCAGGCTTTAGGGTGGTGTCATTTTGCTCATGTATGTAGTTGGCTTTAGCAGAAACTGCTATTTATACTCTTATCAGGACTTTCAGCTTGGGCAAACAATATGTGATTTAGACTTCCTGTACACATTTTCCTTTTATGTTTGGTCTTTTTTTTCTGGAGAGATGCCGTAAACCAAGGCTGGCTCAGTTTAAGTTATAGGTTTAAAGGGAACTAAGCAATATGATTAGCTACTGAATGGTTCATATTCTTGTATTCCTTTAATTTATCGCTGATGCCAGCCGAAGCATCAAGTTCACTAGGGAACCAATGGAAGAGGGTACAGTAGATAGCGTGCAAGAGAATGGGACAGTGGTACCTTAGAAGGAAGTGTGCTGATAGAGATTGTGTAAGTGCAAAATTCTCTCCAGGATGACAAAAAATTACCCTTTGGCATTTATCTTGACAATCTTTAAATCTCCTTTGAAGATAGTGTGTCCTGAGTTTCATTCTCCAGGTCAAAGATCAGGTCAGTGACACTGTGTAAAGCCACTTTCTAGTTCTTAGTTTTCATTTCAGAACTGTTTCTAAAGTCTAGAAATTAGGAAGTTATGGTACAGAGTTCAGCTGTGGATAAGTGATCCCGAAGAGTTTTCAAACTCATGGTGTTCTAGAATTTTGATTGACATCACATGGTTTGGTTGTAGACACTCCTAGGAGCCAATGACCATATGTTCTTTTTTCAAACTCTGGGAAATAACAACAGGCTCAGCTACTACATGGCAGAGTGCCAAAATGCATTTTAAACTATAAAATAGATCATACGCAAAAGTCAGTATTAGAGCTCAGTTCCTTTGACCTTCTGATTATTTCACCTATGTCTGATAATCCAGTGCCAAGATCTCCTCTTGATTGGTGGTGTTAATATTGAGAGGGATCTGTAAAAGGTGCATGGTTTAAGCTTAGCATGTTGCCTAGTGTATGTGCAGAGATTTCACTGCTGCACATTCGGAGAAGGCATATAGCTGCTGTTTCCTCACTGACTGTCACGGTTTGACCACCTGCACAACTTGATGACCTCAACAAGGGTCAAGATTGCTAGAAATAAATGCACAAGAGGGACTTGATAGAGAGGTAAAGACGGCGGTGGCATTCTTTTTGAGGGCACCCCGCTGACCCCTTAAACAGCATGCTAGCTGCTAGAGGCAGAGAAGGCTGGGGCAGTGGATACACATGGTGTAAAGACTCTTCAATGAGGGACCTTAGTAGGCAGCATATTGAGCATCAGGACCAGCACTAGCTGCTTTTCTTCTATAGTGAATGGTTCTTGCAAAGGACTGTACATGTGTGCTTGTATAACAGAACATCTTTATGCCCTGTATAGACACTAAGTTAGTGGGTAGTCACTAGGTCTACGAATCAAGCTCCAGTCAAATTATTATACAGAATACCAATGAAACCACCTCCAAACAAATTATCATCTTGTCACATGAAACACATTGCTGAGTCCATTGTCTCCACTCCACTATTCTGACTTTGAAAAATCAGCCCCAGCAACATTGTCTGTAAGGTATTGACTTGCACAATATTGTCGAGGTAAGTACATGTTGTGTTAGAATAGTAAATCCACACTTACCTGTCTATGATTACATTGACGATATTGTAGAAGGCGATATGTTGCAGTCTGTATTGATATTTTGGCGTGCTATCCCCCGACAGTTAAAAGAGATGCCCACTCATAACTGAAAGCATGTCTGAGTAACCAGAAAGGGACGGTTGTAAGTTTCTCTCCGTTCCTTCTTCTATTCTAGTTCTCTTTATTGTTTGGCATCGGGCCATTTGCTGGAATAGCGGCATCTTTGTGTCTGCTTGAAATTTGTTTGTTTTTTCAAAATGTAAGCTGTTAGTTCCTCTTTACCTGACTGTTTAAGATACAATTTGGTTAAGTTGTGAACCTTTGCACAGTTGTTTTGTAAAGCCCAACTAGTACAGCCCATCCTCAGCTCAGTGCTAAACCCTGCCTCAGGGAAAGTCTATCCTAACCAGCAGTGGGTGAATACATTTCAGCACCTGCTGCCTCTTTTTCAGGCCGACTGTAATGGAGCTGTTGGGTATTATGGCTTCTTGCATAACAATTATGGCACACGCTAGACTGAAACACCCACTCAGAATGTCTATCCAGGCAGTGGTCACAAGAGGAGGAACATTGGGAAGATCTGATATTGCTAAAGGTCAGCACTCAATCCTCGAAGGGATGGTGGAGCACCAACAACTTTCTCCACCACAGGCATTTTTAAATCCATTTCCCCAGGTGACCATCACTACAGAAGATTCAGTCACCAGATGGGGTGCACATCTTGCAAACGTGAGTGCGCAAGGAACATGGACCCCTCAAAATCTTGTTCGAAACATTGCTTACCTAGAACTGCTGGCATCTGCCTAGCCCTCAAAGCTTTTTTCAAGCCTATAGTGGGCCCTATACTTTGTCCAAAAGCATGGGAGTACTCACTCGTCCTAGCTATCTGTGTTGGGGATAGTAGATCTGGCATTGGGCAGTCCGCAACAGGATTCCATCTGTTGGCGGATCACTTGTCGAGGCTGGACCGCTCAATGCAGGATGCATCAACAAGTACACATGTAGGAACTCCACCGACAAGTACTACACAGGTACTTACACCTTTGGGGAACCCCACTCATTGACCTCTTTGCCACTCCAGAAAATGCAAAATTAGTCAATGGCCAGTGCAATGTGGACAAACTGTTCAGGGTTTGCCTACTCTTTTCCTCCCCTCCCACTCATCCTGTACATGGTGAGGAAGATGAGGCAGGGTTCTATGACCCACATCCTAGTGGCCCCAACCTGCGGCAGAAAGCTCTGGTCCTCAGTGCTCTGAGGATGTCCATTAACCACAGAAAGCTACTGAACAGGCTAGACCTTCTCGGACAGCAACGTGGCCTAATCAGGCACGCAGACCTCAAACAGCTCAACCTAGAGATCTGGCACCTGGGGTCTTTAGAGTTTTGCTACCCAAACCCCTCTCAAAGTGTATGGCCATAGTGTGTGGAGCTCATAGATTTGCTACCCATGTATGTTATGCAGCAAGTGGAAGCAATTTATCCACTACTCCATATAAAAGTCTTGTTTGAAGACATCACCTGCTACCTTCTCTACGTACAGAAGGTGCGACTTGCATACACATTCATAAATCTTCACCTTCCTGCTGCTGTTGCTGCATACGTGCAGAATAGGGAGCACTCCTTGCTCTTCAAAATCTCTGTGATTGAGGTGTATGGAGGGACGTAAAACGGTGCTACTTCTAAGAACACCCCATCCCTGTGTTTGACCTTAACATGCTCTTTACAACATTTTAACCCCTTCACTCTAGCAACCTTCTTTTTATGTCCTGGAAAGTGGCAGTTTTAGTAGCCATAACCTCGCTCAGACTCATCCGTAAATGCAAGCACTCCCGATTCAAGAACCATTCATTCGGGTGTACAAGGTAAGGCTGGCCTTTAGAACTAATCTAAAGTGCTTGCCCAAGAAAGCCTCACCTTTCCACATCAACCATACTATTGAGCTTCCCATGTTTGATAGCGCGAAAGGCACTGCACACTGTAGACCTCAAGCAGGCATACATGTGTAAGACAGTGTCCCTTTTTGACATGGTCACCCCCACTTTTTGCTAAGTATTGATGTAGTTTTGACTGGAAGTGCACTGGGTTTCTGCTAACCAAGTCCTTGGTGCGAGATCTTTTTCCCAATTGGCAATACCTTTAGTACCCTCTCTAAGGCCTTAGTACATGGTACACCTGGTACCTAGGGCCTGAAGTACTAAAGAGGGTTCCCAAGGGCTGCAGCACATCACATTGTGCCACCTTAATGGACCTTTCACCAAGCACCCACATACTACCACTGCAGGCTGTGTGTCTTGTTGCAGACCAAAGTGAAAACACAACATGGCACACATCCTTGTGTGCCGTTTCTGCAGACACTGCATGTAGCATAGGAAAGTCACCCATAGAGCAGGCCTTACAGCCCTAAGGCGAGGTGCACTATACTACTTGTCTGATCATAACAGCTTGAGCAGATATGCCTCTCTTCTGGCCAGTTCAATTACTGCCAGAACAAGTGACCAGGGAAGCCATTTTAAGAACATGTTCTGGACACTGGTGAATACGTGTTCCCCAGCTACATGATGGCTTCACTGAAAAGGGAGATGTTTTGGATTTATTAATGCAAGCACCCAGAGGGTAACTTAGAGATTGCCACTGAAAACAAACTACTACGTTGCCAAATGACTGGTCTTGGCCAGCCTGCTTCTTACCCCCAGGGGTGAGGGTCTTTGATCTCAGAAAGGCTGCTACAAAGCCTGCTCGGGCAGAGGGTGTTTACACCCCTTCCTTCAGGGTGACCTGCAAATTAGCATTCCAAGGCAGCTAGCTTCAAAGAGCCCGCTGCCTTTGGTATGCAAATCTGGCTTACCCACACAGGAGAGGATGCCGCCCCCTGTTGTTCAGAACTCATTTGGCACCTGGACTAGAGGGATAATACGTAGCCAGAGAGGCATGTCCACTTTCAGGCTAATATCAGCCGTTAGATGGGCTACCTGAAGTGGATACGTTTTACAGTCTGCCATCTCTGTGATGGCAAATATAGAAGTTCTGGGATAGGGTTCTGCCCACTTCCCACAGGAAGTGGTCATATAGCATGGGAAGTGACTCCAAGAGCAGGCAGCCCATTGGCTACTACCCCACACCCCCCTAAAGCCCCATCAATTCAGTAGTCCCAGGAGCCCCTGGCACTAGACAATCCGATCCTGCTGACCTAAAAGGAGGAGGAATGAAGAGCTGCAAAAAGCAAGAAATGTGGAAGGAGCAACTGACTTGGTGCCAACCCTGCCAGCCTGTTTGCTGTTCCCGACAACTGCACCAAAGTCAACTTATCCTGTAAGCTGCTCTGCCTCCAAAAGCCTGAGAGAGCTGCCAGCAGATCGTCCAAGACTCAGGAAATTCTGTGGGGCAGCGGAGCTGCTTCCCTGCAGGTACCAAAGAAAGAACTGTAGGGACTCTGGACCATGTAATGCTGACAACGGCCAGCCCCACAGCACACATTTCCCAAAGCCAGCGTGGTACCTTGGCCCTCCAGAGAAGAAGCCTACCTTAGGTTTGCTAGGAGAGGACTCCTCAACGCTGTCTACAGCCTCTTGGTGCAGCCTCCCCTGACAGCAAGTGTCTTGGTTGTGAAAAACCTGATGCCTCGAGAAACCTCAGCACCCGTCGTTCCCGACCTGAGTGGAAGTGGACCAAATCTGTCCCCACGTTCCCAGAGCATCGTGAGACCTGAGCCCCCCTCTTGGTTCAGCCTGACTGGTTTCCCAGTCCAAGCCTGCATAATCTTTTCTACTGGACCGATCCCCATAGGATAACATTGGACACCTGATGCTGAAAAACACCTCTGCACCCAGCCACCCCCGTTCTGCCCGAGGTGACTGGTTGGTGCTGCCTTAGACCTTGCCCCATACTTACCTTAAGTCCAGGTGATTGGTCCCGTAAGTTGCTGTGAAGTGCCCGAATGCAGTACTTTTTTCCCTGTAATATAATATTGGGCACCCAACACTGAAAAACACCTATGCACCCGGCCTTCCTGGTGCTGCCCAAGGGGACCTGTTTGTGCTGCCTTGAACCTTGCCCCATACTTACCTTAAGTCCAGGAGATTGGTCACGTAAGTCACAGTGAAGTACCTGTATGCAGTGTATGTCTCTCCTCCATAGGGTAACATCACTGCTTTAGAAATTGCACCAAGTATTGATTTTTCATAAGACGAGTGATTTTTATAAATTGGTGTGGATCCTCTTATTGAGTTGTGTGCGTCATTTATTGACTTTGTGTGTATTTGCAGATGTTTAACACTCCTCTCTGATAAGCCCAAAGCTGGTTGACCACACTACCCCCTAGTAGAGCACTTTGAGATTGCTAAGCAAGCCCCTGTCCGCTCATAAGGGAATACCTGGATTCTTTGCGCCGTTTACCTCTTTTGATATACTATGTAAAGAGTCAGCTTCCTACAACATGTACTACATTGACAGGACCAAGTGGTTGTGCACAACTAACCAGCTGTTTGGAGCTTTTGCTAAACCCCACAAAGGTCCCCCCATTTCCAAAGCTGATATTGCAAGATGGATTGTCAAGTGTATCCAAACTTACTACACCAAGGCTGAACGTGTAGTCACTGTACCTACCAGGGAGCACAGTACATGCAAAAAGGGGCAACCATGGCTTTCCTAGTTAACATCACATTAGCAGACATCTGTAAGGCATTTCTCCACACCTTAACAAAGCACTATTGTGTGGACGTACCCCATCAGCAGTCTATGGTTGGCCAGTTATGGTAAAATTATTACAAATGTCTATCATCTGCACTCTAGCCACCGCTTAAATGGTAAAAATAATTCCAACAAATGCATTGCCTGTGGCTCTACACTTGACGCATGCTTCAAACGGAAAATGTTACATTGTAAGAACCTGTTAGTAGCAATACAGAAGCTCTCCCTAGCGAGGGGAACTGGGGCTGCGAGCGTCTGAAGAGCCAGGACAAAATACGATCCTATGCGCATTGTTTTAGCCATTGTTTTAGCCTTTATAAATATACTTTGGAGCGTTTTTTAATGTTTGGTAATTCCGCCGTATTTTTACCATGGGGGCTGTTACTATAAGGGGAATTGAGTAAACAGGCACACTGACACTCTACACACCTTCATTTCCTCTTCTTTCAGCCCAACCGCTTTGTATTTCCCATCACTCGGCGGTGGGCGCCATCTTGAGTGAGGAAGGCGAGGTCAGCGCTCAAGTCGGGCCGGCCTCCCACCCTCCTCCTCCTATATCATGTGTCACCCCCCCAGACGGCGCAGCAGGGCTGGCGCAGCGGGCGCGCCGGATGCGCGCCGGAGCCGCGCCAGAGCCAAGCCCGTCTGCGCTCGTCCGCACCGAGGACGGGCCAACGGCCACCCCCCTTGTTACTCCGGTACCACGGCCTTCTACTTACACGATGAGATTAACCTACTCCACCGACGAACTACTAAGACTGAGGCATTTAGCGGCCCTACCACATACACCCCCGCACTTAAGCTACTCTAATCATATCTTGGGCCCACTCTTATGTCCTACTTGCAACAAATGCACCGGGAAACCTTCAACAAATAACCCACCATTAATTCAAGCAGCATTAATAAACGCCAGATCCCTCCCCAAACACAAATTAGAAATCGCGGACCTGATCGACGCGCATAATCTGGACCTACTGTTCGTCACCGAGACATGGGGCGATGACGCCTCAGGACCTGACTTTGCAGAAGCCACTCCAATCAACTACAATGTTTGTAGATTAGACAGACCATTAAAAAGAGGTGGCGGCATCGCCATAATTCATAAAAGCCGGTTCAAACTCACGACCAAACCATATACATGCCCAGAATATGAATCGCTCATCTTTACTCTAGGCCTATCAGCAAAATCATCCTTCAAGGGAATGCTGATTTATCGCCCTCCAGGGTCAAGAGCCAAGTTCTTAGCAAACATAGGTAGTATAATTGAAGCAGCTGCTGACGCCCCTCATTTTACACTACTAGGTGATTTCAACTTTCACCTTGAGACTTCAAATAACCACGATACCATGCAGCTTCTCGCAGACCTTTCAGCTGCAGGCCTAACGCAACTTATCAACTCCCCTACGCATCAGGCAGGTCACACACTGGACGGTATATTTACTAACAGTCATCTTCTAAATATCACCCAAACAATTCCACTAATCTGGACAGACCACTCAGCTATTTGTTTCACAGTACAAACAAACTCCACTAAACCGAGCCTCACTGCACTAGCTCGTTCAACATTTAGAGACTGGAAAAACATTAACATAACCCAATTAGCAGAGATGATGCAGGATAATTATACCCCCAATGAGCATGACCCCACCAAAGCATCCTCAAACTACCTGACAAGCCTAGATACGGCCTGCGTCAAGCTAGCCCCACTTAAACCATCACATCGTAATAGAAAAATACATTCAGCCCCATGGTTCACTGAGGCTCTACGCATGCAGAAACAATACTGCAGGAACCTCGAAAGACAATGGCGTCGCAACTACAGCCCCATAGACAAGTCCAACTATAAAAATGCCCTCTCCATCTACAAAAGAGCGATAACCACTGAGAAAAGTCATTATTTTGTCACTCAAATCAATCAGGCAAAGAACTCGTCAGGAGAACTATTCAGGGTAGTTGCCAATCTATCCAACCCTCCTACGCCGCCCTTAGAAGGCTCTCAACTACTGGCAGATGCCTTGGCCAGTTTCTTCGAGGAAAAAGTTAGCTCCATCTTCCAGACTTTTTCTCACTCTGCCCCCCTACCATCTTCGAGTCCTCTTCTCACCAGCACTCACCCAACCTTATTATCTTTCAACTCCGTGGACCAGGATCACATTCTACGTCTGGTAGCCAGCACTAAATCCGGATCCCCCCTTGACCCATGCCCCCCTTCCATTCTCAATCGGATTCCGGAAGCAATTTCCCCTCCGTTGACGACCATATGCAATGCTATGTTCGCAACGGGTATATATCCCTCAGTCTGGAAAGAGGCGATCATAAAACCATTGCTGAAAAAACCAACGCTAGACCCTCTCATCCCAGCAAGCTATAGACCCATCGCCTGTCTCCCATTTCCAGCAAAGATTTTTGAAAAGTCCATGAACACGCAACTATCAAAATTCATCAACGACAACAACTTGCTAGATGACACACAGTTCGGTTTCAGGCAGGGACACGGGACAGAGACAGCATTATTGAAAGCCGCAGACGAAATCAGAACAACCATGGACAAGGGAGGATCGGCCGTCTTGATACTCCTAGATCTCTCCGCTGCATTTGACACGGTCGATCATACCACCCTGATCGACCGTGTCGCAGCTCTGGGAATAGGAGGAACAGCTAAAGATCTGATTGCTTCGTTCCTCGCCAATCGTCCACAGACTGTCAAAATGGGTTACTTCACCTCCCAGACCTTCTCACTTCCCTGCGGCGTTCCACAGGGCTCCTCGCTAAGTCCGACGCTTTTTAATATCTATGTATCGGACTTAGCGAGGGTGATAAAATCCTATGGTATTGCCATTACCACTTACGCCGACGATACGCAACTAGTATTATCGGTGTACAATAATGGAGCTAGCGTGGCAGCTAACTTTCAGGAGGGAATGAAGGCAATAGGCTCCTGGATGTCATCAAACTGCCTTAAACTTAACTCCGATAAAACGGAGGTGATGACATTCGGGAGCTTGAGACCAACATGGTCCCCACAATGGTGGCCACCGGAGCTGGGATCTCCCCCCCAACCGGTGGTTAAGGTCCGCAACCTGGGGGTTACTTTTGATACTAAACTGACTTTCCACCATCACTCCAATGCCGTCGTATCATCCGCCTTCTACACCCTCAAAAAAATCAAGAAAATCCTCCCTTACCTACCACAGTTAGCCGGCAAAACACTTATTAGCTCTTTAGTGTTTTCAAGAACTGACTATTGCAACTCTTTGCTTCTCAACGCTCAGGAAGGAGTGCTCAACAAACTCCAGACTGTGCAAAACGCGGCGGCCAGAACCTTACTTTCCATCCCCAAATTCACATCTGTTTCCCATCACATCAAAGAGCTCCATTGGCTCCCAGTCAGGAGCCGAATAAAGTTTAAGGCTCTTTGTATAGCCTATAAGACCCTTAACAACTCAGGGCCTAAGTTCCTAAAAGAAGCTCTCCGCCCACTGGAGCAACGCAGAACCCTTCGATCCTCCACAGCTTTCATGCTCTATGTCCCTCGGACAAAAAAGGCCACTTGGGGAGACAGGTGCTTCACCACAGCCACTGCTAAATTGTGGAACACCCTCCCACTCTATATCAAAACTGCCCGCACGCTCCTTAAATTCCGAAAGAGCCTCAAGACTTGGCTTTTTTCTTCTGCCTAACCACCCCTTTAAAGTGTAGGGAGCTTCTGTGATCACCAGCGCCGAGACACCTGTACGGGTATTTGCGCGCTTTAAAAATAGCAAAAAATAAATAAAATAGTTCTGTAAATTCACATGTATCCACCCTCCTCCCTAGAAGCTGGCAAATTGTGACGTGTCCTTTTTACTTGATTTGCATCTTATAATGTACCTGACACATCACAGTAATCTTACAGCACACTCCATCTTCCTATTTCACCAGCTGAGCGGAATAACAGTCTTGAGTGGAGTCGGTGTCCATGCACATTGTGGTCTAAGAGGGGAGTCACAACATCTCGAGACTCAAAACTTCTTTGAAGAAAAACTATTTTTAATGTCCAAGCCCAACATTAAATGGCAGGAGTATGCAGAGTATGTGAATGTGCCGCACAACATGCCACAAACAAATGGTTTAGGGAACATTTTACTTCCTTCACGCTGAGACGTTTTAAGGCATGGGCAAAGTGGGCTCTGGCCCAGGGCCCCAGTTTTCAGGGGGGCCCCCAATAGAGCCAGCTCTGTTCTGCTGGGAGTCTTGACCTGATGACCTGGAGTAATTCTTAAACAGATTGTTTTAAATGCCGTTTTCCTTTCATTTATTTTTAATGTGGATGATGTGTCAGTCTATTATAGACATTTTGCAGAGAAGTGCTGTGTATGTTTCATCCAACATCCATAAAAAGGTTCTTTTAGATCAAAACAGGACCGCACAAATGAGAAAAGGGAGGGTGTCGTCTAGAATATTTACAAAATTAGTGAGGTGCTGCTGCGTTACAATATTGAAAACACACATCAATATCCCTGAATATTACATGTAAACACATTTACTATGTGGACCAGTGTGCCTGTGCACTGTCGGTGACTTGGCCAAAGAGGGCATGAAAGAGCTGAAACTGGATCATAAATTCAAAGGTGTATGAACAGCCCCCCCCCCCCCACCCCTCCCCCCCCAAAATCCTTAAGATGTCCCTCCCTTCACTTGCCAAGATGAAATATGTTCTATTACATGAATCATGACATGTATATATACGATTGTTTGGCATATAATTCTATCACAAGTAAGCATTAAAAGTAAAAATTAAATGCTTGCATACAGGAGAGCTCTAAAGTGAGAAAACAACCTTTCAGTAAGCAGTTTTAATGGTCGTCCTATATGGGCTCTGGAAGGGACGCCCCTCTAGCATATCTTGCTGCAAAGATTTCAAAAGTATGAGGGCAACACAGAATTCAGCACAAGGAGGTGTACATGGTGAACTTTCGGTACTAAATTATCCTGATCCAGCTCAGAGGGCCAATGTTTCCGCTAAAATATTCTGAAGGAAATTTGGAGTCACAATTTTAAATAGGTTAATTTAACCTTTACGCCTTCTGATGCTGTAACCTTCATTTGGGTATTTCAAACGTCTGTTAATGCATAGAAGCTCAAACACATTTAGCTTGATTTGACCTCAAATTAAACAAATTGGCTAGGAATCCTGAGATCCCAGATATCTGACGCAATGAATTTGAGCAAAAATGGTAGTGAGGCAGTTTCCGAAGGGGAAATATTATTGGCCCTTTGGGATACAAGAAAATACCGTTTCAAAGTGAGCCCTTGCCCAGGGTGGCTGCATTGCTTCTGTACTGCATTAAATGATGTTTAAAGGATTCTATTCTTTGTTTCAGGGATGCTGGTACTGCAAGCGCAGATGCAATTTTAAAAGGTCTTTGTTTGGTATAGCACACCTGGTTAAAGGTTCTATATAGCCTGGGAGTGAATGAGTCTCTAAGCCTCTGTAGCACATGGTGTAGTAAGGAAAGCTGTTGATATTTGCCAGCATCACCCTGTTAAAGCTCTGATAAGCCACAACCTTTTATGAAGAAGTTTGTGTTGGTGAGGAAGTGGGGGGAGAGACATATGCTTTCCGCTTGGTTGGCATATCAATGTATGGACCACATGCTGCTTTCTGCTCTATGTTCTTGGTATCATATTTGCTGTGACCGATCTAGGAGTGGTTTATGCCGGTATCTTTGTATGATGTATAGCATAACAGCAAAGTGTTTGCAGTTAGAAGAAATGCTGTTTTTTGCTATCGAAATGTTACTGTCTCTCATAGGCAGTGCCTGCCAATTGCTGCTAATATTGCATAATGCCTACAGGTATCAGCAGACAACAGGTGAGATGGAACCAAAGAGTGGTGTTTGCTTCTCCACTGTGTTTTTCATGCAGAGAAAATCAGGATTGAGGTTTAGTTTGGTCTGACTGGTTCTCTGTTTTATTCCAGCACACAGCAGGTTTTTAAATGGCTGATAGCAATGCATCTGCTTTTTTCCTCTCTTATTATCCATTGTACTCTGTACTATTCTTGCAGTGAACATCGAGCTGCAGGTTTTGATGTTTGATGGAGGTGTAAGGGAGGAGGTGGGCGAAGTTGTTTCTTGCTAATCAGCATGGTGCACTGTGCTGTTCCCTGCAGTGAACAATAGCAGGTTTCATTATAGAGTGCTGGAGATAGCGTTTGCTCTTTGCTGCTTTGCCTGGTCATCTGTATTATCCCTGTGTGGAACAGGAGGCTGCTGGTTTTGGTGGTGTTCGTTGGTGGGGAGGGGTAGGGAGGGTTAAGAGAGTAGGTCTTTGCTTTTTGCTGCTCTGTGCCAACCCTGCAAGGGGATAGAAGCTCACAAGTTTCAAGGGGTGGTGAGGGTGGAACTGCTCCATCTGCATTTCTGCAGAGAGCAGCACGGTGCAGGTTTTGTTGTGGGGTGGGGTGGGATAGTGTCTGCTTCCTGCTGCTCTGCCTGATGCTCTGCTCTCGGTCTTTCTTTTTGGCTTTTTGTTTTTCAGAGAGTAAAGTGTGAGACTGAGTTACTAACTTGCCTATAATGACTTGAGCACGTATCTCACCAACACTCCCCTTTGCAGGAGCACCCCATCTCTTCCTCTGAAAGCAGCTCATCGTTCCGCACCTCTGCCTCACATTCCACTTCCGCCCCCCACGACGGCACACCTTGGAGATCCGATGCAAGAAACTCTATCTTGGAGAAGAGAGGATTTCACCAGTCTTTTACCAAGACCCAGCCAGGCTACCCCAAGGCCGAGACTTTGTCTGCAAGAGACAAAATCCACCAAGTGACTGCTCCTAGCCACACTGAGAAACTGAGTGGCACCTGCGCCCAGGAATCCTCCTGCCATGTGGATCTGGATGATGACAGTCTTCCAGTCAGCGATGTGTGATGACCTGGCACAGACTGAAAGGAGTTTGTGTTGCGCTTGGTCATCTACAATGGACAAATGACCACTTTGTCTTTGAAGCTCATGTTGGGCTTCTAAGACACGATGAAGCTGAGCTTCTTGAAAACTGTCTTTTACTACACCCATGCGCCTTGTTGTTCAAGAGTTATGCCTCCCATGTTCGTTATTGTATGTTGCTTTTATTTTTTATTGAAAGTCCTGTGTTCCTTCATGTGCCAGTATGGTTTCTGGTTGAGTTTAAACAAATGCCAAATGTTGCCGTTGTCGCACCAGTTGTAAGCCAGAAAGTGACTTTGTGTGCTGTGAACCATACAAGAACATGTCTGCATTCCTCTTTGTGCCATGAACCTCCGTGGAGGTGGGACAAAGCACAAGTGCCTGCCTGCCCTTCCATTTGACTTACATCACTGATACGAATATCAATTTTAACTTGATGCTTCACATATCCTGATGTGTATGCCCTGAAAGATAGATTAAATTGAGAATAACCTTCACAGATGCAAGCGGAAATGTCTTCCACACAGAAACTGGAATCCCATTTATGGTAAACGGAGAATAAGCTGGGAAATAATAAATCTGAGGTCTCTATCTTTGTAGCGAAAGCTCCAAGGCATTTTACATAACTAACAAGCACAGTAATTGATGAACGTTTTCTTAGGTTACTAACATGCCAAAACATCTTTATTTTCTTGGAATAACTAATTTGTGCAGGAAAAATCATCTTGGGGCCTTGGCATATATATATATATATATATATATACATCAGATTTTCGCTCAATGAAATATACAGAGCCCCCAGCCCTGTTGTTGATATGTCTAATAACGTAACTATGGGAAACTATAACGTTGATTTTGTTACAGTCACCTATTAAAGCACAGTGTTTGAGGAAAGTATTTTACAGACTCTGGGTAAGGCCTGTAAGTGCACCCTTGAGGTATAATAACCATTCTCTTTGTCCTAGTGTTTGCTTTTAGTGGTTTTCTTGAAATAAGACATTTGTTATGTGAAAATTAAGATATATAGTGACACCACACAAAGACCCATTTCTTAGGCCCGATAATGTGTTTGACTGTTTAACATTTACATGAACTACAAGCAGGAATCATCATGCTTCTCCTGATTTCGTGTTTAGACACTGAGAGCATGGGATAATATGACAGGTATATAATTTCAAGTTCTTTTTTTTGGTTGTAATTTGTGACTCTTTAGGATAAGTTAACAGACTTCCATGGCAAGAGATTTCAGATTAGGATTATTGCATGTGTTCTTCATCAGATGGAAGGGAAGATGTGCTCGATGAAGAGCTCCCTCATCTGAAAGTTAGCCTTTGCAAATGCCTCTTTTGACCGTACGTCAGAGTTGGTCAGCTCTTTGAGGTACGTAAGACCCGTACGGTTAAGAGGGGAAGTCACTTGATCTGATAGCTCCGCAGTATATTATTTGTTTAATGCTTCTCTCTCCACATCCGAGGATCGATCAGTGTTGGGATCATGGCTGCAGATACCCCCATCTTCTAAAGATAGGCCGGTGTATGGTCACATGCGTTTTCTTATAAGCTTTGCCTGTAAGATTGGTGCAGGCTGCTGAATCATACAGGCAGACACTAATGAGTACTATACTGATCTGGTTAGAAATTTTTTCATTTGAAAAGAGGTATATTTCTACTTACGTATGAAGTAGAACTAGTGCCAGGTTCTTTGGCCTGAACACATTTTGGTTCTGGCCTTGCACTCCAAGACGGCGCCATAAAAGGGATCCAAAATTTCCCTATTTTGTCAACTTCTGCCCAGTGCGTTGGGAACTGGACTATTGCTTTTCCTCATATGCCAACATCTCCAAATGTCCTACTGCTGCCTAGAATATTGATTGGAGATAGTAGTGCCTCATGAAAGTGTGCATTTACTTCCATGTTGTTGCATTAGGAAAAATCTCTCAGTGGGGTTCCTGCATTAAGGCAATTGTGGCCTCCATACCAAAAGTGAAGTGAAGATCTTTTTTTCTCTGCAATGGCCTAACAACCTTGGTGTTAATTGGAGTAGTTAGTCTTTCTTCTGCTAATTGTCGGCCATTAGTGTTGCTGTAATACAACAATATGATTGCCTGACGTCTTTAGTTTTACCTCTGTAGAATTTCAAACATCATTTGATATCCAGAGAGTGGAGCGGGACCTTTCCTTTTTGGTGAAACTATGTGCTTAAATAACCTGTGACATGGTTCTTTTGATGGTAAGTGTCTGAAGGTCTCCAACTTGCTTTGCTGAGGTGATTAACTCGCAGAAGAGCTGTTTTCCATCAAAAGAATTGGCACCCAATATACAGAAGTCTCTTTAGGGCCCCTAACTCAGTGGGTAAATCCCAGAGTGGCTACCTATCTATGGGAAAATTCAGAGCAAGTCTTTCCTAAAGTCAGTAATGACCACTTGAAAACGCTGATTGCTTTCCACTTAATATTTTTTAACAAGGAATTCCTCTGGTACTTCAAAGAAAGCGCAGTTGTATGAAGGTTAGAGAGGAGGTGGCACCCAATGCAATGTGAAGTACAAAATATGCATTGTACTAACCCCCTCCACTCCCCATAGCCTTTACTAATGGACTGCACACCTGGATCAAGATTGAAGCTGAGAGCATGCACATTGCTGCTATGAAACACTCACGTTTTAGCTAACTCCAAACAATTGTTGGCAATATGGGTTCCCAAACACCTTATGTTCCATCCTCATACTTCTTTGGCAGAAATGTATTGATTAAAGTTGAGATTGGCATGTGCATAGATTAACACAATCCTTTATCACGATTCTGCACTTCCTTTGGTATTCTAATTGCTCGTGCAAACCATGCTAATGTTGGCCTTTGAATACTAAATCTGTTTACAAATGGTCTGCGAGGGACATGCAGCGGTTTTGCACCTGTACGATTTTGTGATTGTACATACAAATAAGGGTGGTTTATTTTTGGGGCTGCAGATGTGTCTTCAGGAAGAAATTTTACCTTGTGATTTGTGGACTTAATAAACATATTTTATACATTGTCCTAGATTGTGTTACAATACATTATTTTTTCATAGAAAGCCTGTTTTAGCAGCTGCTAGAGAGTGTTTATATGCGATTGGCTCTTTTATAATATAACTAGTCCATTGGCTCCTCTTCCTTCACATGCAGATGTTTATACTTTAAAGGAAGGTGACTGAAACACTTTTTCTAAAATGTAACAGCACTGTTCAAGCCAGGGTATATGCTGGCCCTTTATGCGGTGTCCCCTCCTGTCGCCATCCTGTCTGCCTGCCTAGTTGTTGTTGTCACTCAGCTCCTGATATCTTCATTCATGGTAGGCTGTGTATGTTTTCTTTCTCAGGAGATGTTTGCCACACAATCCTTGAACCGTGCTCAACAAATAATTCTCTTGTACTATACAGTGGCACTGTACTCTTCATGAGGGCTTCTGCCCCTATGTCAAGGCAATGATATACCAGGCTGTTGCTGTCCGTTAATTGTAATTATGTGTTTGTGGCATATGTAGCTGTAGATACACCTGCTGTGCATGGAGAACGACCTTTACAACGCGGTCCTTACATCGCAGTATGTTAACATCGCTGGCATTACAACGTAAGTCGTTACAACGACTTGTGCTGGATGGCACTCTAAGCTAAGGAATAGTATGATTTACTGTTCCACCACCTTACCTACTGTTCCGTAGGCTGGAGTTTGAATAGTAAATCATACTAAGTCCAGCGCCCTCCAGCGCACGACTTGCATTGTAATGAACGTGATGTAAAATACTGCGTTGTGAATGTATGCGTTGTAACGTCATACATTCCTGTGAATACTTCTGCTATCTAGTGTTGGACTTGAATGTGTGCAACTTATTTTTGTTTGAAGAAGTCTTTATCGAATCATGAGGTATAGTGACCCCACCTAGCTCTGGCATTGTTCATTGACATCAGCTCCTTTATTAGATTGTTTTTTCTCCGCAGTCTGGTACAGACGTGTCTAAGTGTGCTCTGGTATGATGCTACTGGGTGTTTTAGCCAGGCCCTCGGATCCTTGTCACAATCTCTGTGGAAGACTTCCTCGAAGCCTTGTGTGTCAACATCGACCACCTTGGCATCAGATCTGAAGACACCCTCTAAGGCCCAGTCGGAGCCAAGACACGCAGTGCCGAAAATTTAGGAGCCCTGACAACTAGAGCCAAAGCATTTGAAGCCGAGATTGAGCGAGTCAAGACCCACTTCAGTGCCGTCTACCATCCTAAGCATATTCCAGGCCACTGTCTACAGCTGCATTGTCTGTGGCATTTGAGGATCTTGACCACTGATCCTCCAGCAGCTTCAAGAACACCTCGACGCCAGGCAGAAACCCGTCCACATTCAGCCTGGCATTGGTCAAATCCTGGCCGAGCCTCCGCACCAGCCTAACGACTCCAAACCTCATAAGAAGAAATTGACTTTTGAGGAGACCACAAGTCTCAACACCATGACAGAGGTGCCTCTCCACTGCTTCCTGTTCCTTCCAGTCTTCCTCCTACTCACCCCACCCCCCAACCTATTCCTACAGCTCCACTGCTACCTGTGGGCTCTCAGTCACACTGACCACACGGTTCTGCACATTCAGGGGGGGGGACAATCCGGGCTCTTCAATGATCCACCCTACAATCTTTGGTGTCCTGACTCCTGGAATGGTTATAAAGTAGAGCCACCAGCTGACACTAACTCTGACCTTTATCCCGCAAAGCCCTTGCCCACAGATTATACCACCTTGCACTGTGAGGTCCTACACAGAACTGCCACATGTATGTATGTATCAAGATGTGCTAAAGGGTATGCTAAACCTGCAGGGGCATCTTTAAGAAGCCTATGAAGACGAGGGTAGTCACGGCTCTGGTGGACAAAAAGTTCAAGGCTTCTCCCTCCGACACACCCTACATTGGGGGCCAATTACCTCTGAATCTCTAGGGGTGTCCACAGTGCTAGGAAGTGTTCTAATTCACAGGGTATGCCCCCCAAGACCCAGAGAGTAAAAACGTGTTGTGGCACAATCTGACTCTTATTGGGGCATCTTCAATTTTATAGGGCTTCTGTCCCGGTACGACTGAGCTCACTGGGACCAAATGGATGACTTCATCAAGATAATGTCCAGCACCAACATCCTCTGTGCTCTAGATGCTGCAGACACTGCTGCTCACAGCATAAATACCAGTCACCTGCTACACCACCGCACCTAGCTGTGTGTTTCCGGCTTCAAGCCAGAGGTCCAACAACACGTCCCAAATAAGCCCTTCAATGGGGAGCATTGCTTTGGACCCCAAGTTGATAAAAAATAAAGAAAGAGACACCGCCACAGCCATGGGGCCCCCCAAACACCAGCTTCTCGCAACTTCTTTTGCCTCATCCATTATCATGGTGCAGCAAAAACTCCCACCCGGCAGCATCCACCTCTTTCACCAGACAACAGCAGCAGACTCCCTCAGGGGGTTACTTCAGTGGGGGCTACATGGCAAATAATGGTTGGGGTAGAGGAAAGGGCACCGCCTCCAAAGGGGCTTCCCCTAGAAAAGAGTGATATCTTGCCCTTCCCCACTGATCATACCACCTGTTGCAGGAACACTGCAGGGTTACTTGCGCCGATAGGCAGAAATCACCTCTGATCCGTGTGGTTCTAGGCATCATACAGGAAGGGTACTCTTTTGAATTCATGCACACACCACCAAATATTCCACTTCAAAAACACAGACTGTATCCAGAACATCAGTGTCTTCTCCAGGAGGAGATATATGTGCTACTCGCCACGAGGGCCACAGAACCAGTACCACAACACTGCTGCAAGAGGTTGTACTCCCTATACTTTCTAATCCCCAAAAAACTATTCCCTAAGACCCATTCTTGACTTCTACCCTCAACAAGTATCTTCTGTCAGAGCAGTTTCACATGGTTACACTCCAGGATGTCATCCCCCTGCTACAACTAGGTGACTTCATGACAGCTCTTTATATTAAGGACACCTACTTTCAGAAAGCCTTCCACCTGCCTCATCGTAAATACCTGCAATTTGTGGTGAGTGGCCTTCATTATCAGTTCATGTTGCTGCCTTTTGGGGTTATGGCAGCCCTCAGGGATTTTACCAACTATCTAGCCGTGGTAGCCTCTCTCGTCAGGCAGAGCTGCATTCGCATGGATGTACAGGAGCACCACACATCAATGCCTAGCACGTACGCAGCAATACCAAAGGGGCGATGGACGGAGCGCTTGAGCAAATCAAACACTCACCTCCAGTCAACTGATCTGGGTTTAATCCATCATCATTCTTTAGCTCACTCCACCTCCCCAGTGCAGACATGGCCATTTATTATTTATTTATTTATTTATTGGGCTTATTGAGCGCGACAGCTACCAAAAAAGGGTTTCCCGGCGCTAAAAAGATACTGAATCAAGAGGGGAGAAAGAAAGACTCTGGAAGTAGACATGGGCTGATTATTGGTTGAAATGCCAGGTTTTAATGGCTTTGCGGAACTGAGTGTATCGAGTTTCCAGACGAAGGGGTTGCGGGAGGGAATTCCAGAGCTTGGGGCCTAAGAGGGAGAAGGATCTCCCTCCCATCCTCACTCGGCGTATTTTTGGGACGCAGAAAAGGCCTTGAGTAGAGGATCTCCGGCATCTAGCCGGCGTGTAGGTTTGCACAAGTGTTTGGAGGTATCTGGGAGCGTTTCCCCATTTTACTCTGTGCATGAGGCTAAGAGTTTTAAATTTGATCCCGTTATCGATTCTCAACCAATGGAGCGCCTTTAGATGACTGGACATACGTTCCCTCCTATGACATTTGCATAGCATTCTGGCTGCAGCATTTTGCACCAGTTGAAGACGACGCAGGACTGCTTGTGGTGCCCCTAGATATAGGACATTACCATAGTCTAACCGGGAGGTGATGAGTGCGTTGACTACAGTCTTTTGTGTGTCGTCCGGGAGCATCCAAATGATTTTTCTGAGCCATCTCAGAATTGTAAAGCAGGTGGCAGTGAGATTGTTGACTTGGGGCTCCATAGTTAGGCCATTGTCGATGGTAATACCAAGATTACGGACTTGTTGCGACGGGATAGGTAGAGGGCCCATTTCTGATGGCCAATGTCTAGGATTTCAGAGATTTTGGTCTGGACCCACTATTAGGACCTCTGTCTTACTGCCATTAAGTTTTAGCATATTGGTGCTCATCCAGGTGGCAATATTCCTGAGGCCCACCTGCAGGAGGGATGGGGAGTCATGGACACTGTTTGAGAGGCCATATGCAAATCAGTCTGACCCTGTGCCTCATGGGAACAGTCCAGCCCGAACTGCCAAGCCATGTCTTTCCTGGACCGAAAAAAAGCATCCTGGGACCGGTTTCTGGTTCATAACCCTCATCAGCCAGGCTATCCAGATTCCAGTGGCAGAGTGAGCAAGGGACCCACGTCTGGGCATACCCTGCCAACTCTGGGCGAACAAAGCGATACCAAAGGGGATGATGGACGGAGCGCTTGAGCAAATCAAACACTCACCCCCAGTCAACAGATCTGGGTTTCCATCATCATTCTTTAGCTCACTCCACCACCCCAGTTCAGACATGGCCATATGCAAATCATTCTGACCCTGTGCCTCATGGGAACAGTCCAGCCCGAACTGCCAAGGTATGTCTTCCCTGGACCGGAAACAAGCATCCTGGGACCGGTTTTGGGTTCATAACCCTCATCAGCCAGTCTATCATGAATCCCGTGGCAGAGTGAGCAAGGGACCCACGTCTGGGCTTACCCTGCCAACTCAGGGCGAGCAAAGCGATACCAAAGGGGATGATGGATGGAGCGCTTGAGCAAATCAAACACTCACGCCGAGTCAACTGTTCTGGGTTTAATCCATCATCATTCTTTAGCTCACTCCACCACCCCAGTTCAGACATGGCCATATGCAAATCAATCTGACCCTGTGCCTCATGGGAACAGTCCAGCTCGAACTGCCAAGCCATGTCTTCCCTGGACCGGAAACAAGCATCCTGGGACCGGTTTCCGGTTCATAACCCTCATCAGCCAGTCTATCTTGAATCCCGTGGCAGAGTGAGCAAGGGACCCACGTCTGGGCATACCCTGCCAACTCAGGGCGAACAAAGCAATACCAAAGGGGATGATGGATGGAGCGCTTGAGCAAATCAAGCACTCACCCCCAGTCAACTTATCTGGGTTTTATCCATCGTCATTCTTTAGCTCACTCCACCACCCAGAACATCAGTGTCTCCTCCAGGAGATGCATGTGCTACTCACCACGGGGGCCATAGAACCAGTAGCACAACACTGCTGCAAGGGGATGTACTCCCTATACTTTCTAATCCCAAAAAAGGACTGTTCCCTAAGACCCATTCTTGACTTCTACCCTCAACAAGTACCTTCTGTCAGAGCAGTTTCACATGGTTACACTCCAGGATGTCATCCCCCTGCTACAACAAGGCGACTTTATGGCCGCTCTTTATATTAAGGACACCTACTTTCACATAGCCTTCCACCTGACTCATCGTAAATACCTGCAATTTGTGGTGAGTGGCCTACATTATCAGTTCATGTTGCTGCCTTTTGGGGTTATTGCAGCCCTCAGGGTTTTAACCAACTATCTAGCCGTGGTAGCCTCTCACGTCAGGCAGAGCAGCATCCACATGGATGTTCAGGAGCACCACACATCATCAATGCCTAGCATGTACGCAGGTCACCATACAACTCCTTCACGGTCTAGGTTTTACATCCAATACAACCGAATCTCACCTCCAGCGCCACCAAGTGCATCCCTGCCTTGGGGCTATTCTCGACCTCTGTATAGGGAAAGCTTACCCCAGCCCTGCAAAGGTGCAAGCATTCCAAGTGCTTCTGCCTCTTTTTCAGCCAGATCGTCGGGTAACTGTCAACACAGTAATGTGCCTACAAGGCACGATGGCATCCTGCATTGCCAAAGTTCCTCATGCCAGGTTGTACATGCGTCTGTTACAACAGTGCCTAGTGGCTTAGTGGTACCAGGCGAAGGGTAATTGGGTGCATCTAGTCTTGATATGGGGCCGTATTCCCACTCTGCAGTGGTGGAATCAAACAGTCTGTTGCAGGGACACCCTTTCTTGACCCAGTTCCGCAAGAGACGATCACCACGAATGCCTTACTCACTTGATGGTTTAGGACCTCATGGTTCAAGGGTTATGGACTCCTGCGCAATGGAAATTGCACATCAACCACCTTGAGCTGTTAGCTATACAAATGGCCCTCAGAGCATTCCTTCCTCTTATACAGCGAACAGTAGATCTGATCCGGACAGACAATATGAGTACCATGTTCTACATCCAAAGACGTGGTAACGCACTCACTCCAGTTGTCTGTGTTAGCTTAGGGAACTTGACGTTCGGCGATACATCACATGGTGCATCTGTTGATTCTGTACGTTCCTGGGATGGACTACAGCTTGGCAGACCTGCTCAGCAGGATTCGACAACAAGTCCACAAATGGGAACTCCAGCCCCAAGTCCCCCTCCCCTACTTCCATTGTTGGTGGTTCCTGCAGATAGACCTATTTGCCTCGTCTGAAAACGCAATATACCCATGCGTCGCAACCACACTCCTATAACTACAGTCCATGGGCAATGCACTTTGGATGAATTGATGAGAGATCTTTGCTTATGCTTTTCTGCCTCTCAGCCTGTCCCACTCCTCCCATTCGCAGTTTGAAAGTTGAGGCAGACATCCCTCATTTTTATCGTAGTAGCTCCAACCTGGGCAAGCCAGCCTTGCTTCACCATTCTGTTTGGACTCTTCCTAGTTCCTCATGAAAATCTCCCTGACCGGCTGGACCTTCATTCTCAAAGTCAAGGCACTCTCAGGCATCCCATCCTTCTCCAGCTCAATTTTGCGATTGAATCCAGAAGTCTCAGAATTGGGCTACCTTTATCTCCCTGCAGAGTGTTTGACCATTCTAAAAGGAGCATACCAGCCCTCAACTTGGGCCTGCTATACTGCTAAGTAGAAGAGGTTTTGTTCATTAGTGTCTCCCTAGGCACGTTGACTCTCTCGCTGCTTCTTCACAGGACATTCTGTTAGCTTTTTCAATTAACAGAAGTTAAGTCTTCCCCGTTTGTCTACCAGGCTTCATTTAACTGCAGTAACGGCTTACCTTCAAAATCGTACACTTCACTTTTCAAAATCCTGTTGTTATCGCTTTCATAGAAAGGACTCTGTTAGAAACGGGATCTCTGGCTGGCCAAGGCTTGCGCCAGAGTCAGTCAGAGACCACCACTTCCACGTCAGGGCAAGGGAGTCACACACCAAGATAACCCCTGCTCACCCTCTAGGTAACGTGACGCGAGCAGCCAGGCTAAACTTGGAGGCTATGTAGGTTGTGTTTGCGCGCGCACCCAGCAACAACTCCCAAGGCCCACCACAAAGGAAACTCCACACAAGGTTATATAAAAATAGCCTTTGTATTATACCAAAACACATTAGATAAGAACACACATTTTACAATGTGCCAACAGGCACGGGCAGAATTTACAGGGGATATGTACAAGACAGGGCCACATGGACCACTGTCAGGAATCATCACTTTTTAGGAATAGTAATTAGCACATAGAACACTTTTAGAACCAAAAATAGAAAATGTAACACAAATTAGCACACAACCAGTAATTACTGGTAAAGGGTAAGTACCTCCTACGCAACCCTAACCACCTTAGGAAAATATTGCGCAGGGAACCAAGACCTCACTAGCAACACCTGTACTAGGAGAAAAACAACCACCTAAGTATCACCAACATTTAGGGATATAAGCATAGGAACATTACACATGATGCATTAACATTCAGCGGTGTAGGGAAATAAAACACATGATGCATCAAAACACATTCAGAGGTGTAAGGAAAGAAAACACATGATGCAGAACCTACATTCAGCGGTGTAAAAACAAGGAACAACACATGATGCATAAAAACACATTCATAGGTGCAAGCACAAGCAATTGCGCAAAACTCACATGAGCCACAACCTGTGGCAGTCCCTAGGCCCTCTGGCCTTGTTGGGGCTAGGACGCCCTGTGTCCCAATGTCAGGGGCCTAAACGTGGCAGCTGCCCACAAAGTGCTGGGCAGCTGAATCATCAAGGGGCAACGTTGGAGCCTCGTGGGCTCAAGAACAACAGGATGGCCCTCCAGAACCTCTCTGGAGCTCTAAATAATAATGTGCCCCTTCGTTGGAGCCCCCCTCCTGGGGACTCGAAACACTATGGCCCCCTCGAGCCTTCTGTGGGCTCGCAAAATCACTGTGGGCGTGGAGCCTCTCGGGGCTCGAAATACCCAAATTGCCCCCAGGAGCCTCGGGGCTCCTAAACACAGATGTGGGCTTTGTTGGAGTCCCTCACGGGGGACTCAGGAACTAATACAGATGCCCCCAAGAGCCTCAACCGGCTTCACACTGACGGGGAGGGGCGGGCACCGGCAATGCGCCCCGACGCCCTCCTCCCCGATTCTGCACTCCCGGGCCCCACTCACCAGCTGTCTCGTTGTCGGGACGGCTCTCCTTTCTGGCAGCGCGGGGCTCCTCTTCATTCGGGGAGCCTCGGACACGGCCGGCTGCTTCTCTCCTTGCAGCGGGGGCGGTACTTCCGGTTCGCCTCTCCCGGGCCGCGCAGCGATTGGCCGGCCGACCCAGCACTTCCGGGTCTTTGTAGGCAGCGTGGCGGCCCGGCGGGGGCTGCAAACACTCCTGTGCTGCGGCGGTGATCTCGGGGCAATGGGCACCGGCTTTTGCATACATGGATCTTTTTGCCAAAGCCCAGAACAGGAACTGCCCTCAGTTTTGTGCCATGCACTTCCCTCTGAATAGTTACCTGGAAGATGCTTTCAGTGCAGCTTCTTGCTGAGCTTGCTGTACTCATTACCACCGATTCTGTTTCTGTTGAAACTATTGCAGGAGTAGGAGGAACTAGCACAACTGATTGCCCCAGATGGGCAAAGAGAATCTGTTATTCCAGTTTGTTGGCATTCATCATGCAGCCACGTCTTTTTCTTCCACATAGGGATGACCTACTGTGGCAGCAAAATTATCATTCACCCCAGTCCCAAAATGCTTCAACTGCATATGTGGACTCCAGTAGTTTGCCTGGACCAGTTGTTTAATGGAGTGAGCTGGAAAGCCTGGATGCTTTGAAATATTGCTTTGCTAATGTCCTGCTATTTACTTCTTTTACGCGCCCGGGTTTGAAAGAGGTTATAATTAAGGACTCTTTGGCCTGCCTTGTCTGCTTTCATGTGTCTTCCTTACCTGCCGTCTTTGTTTAGATCACCACTAGTGGCACTTTTTCTGAAACACTTCCTTAATTTGTTTCCTCCCATACCAGTCACTGTTCCTCCCAAGGTTCTGAACCTTGTGTAAACTTTCTTAATTCCATTTAAATCGATACACAATAATCCAGTTGACTCCCCACTCTGAAGACATTATTGTTGGCGGCAATAACTTCAGCTTAGTAATATGGCCTCCAATTTCATAGGGTTTTGATAGTTTAATTTACGTCTTGAATGTGTGTAAGCACTCTAGAAAGCTTCAGTTCTATTCAGACTGTGGAATTTTGCATACATGTTTACTTTCCGTAACACATGAAGGGCCATCTGAGAGTACATATATAGTAATAACATAGCTCGTAACTGGAAAAAGAACCAGGAGCTCTGGATGTACTTTAATTCCAGTAGTTTGATTTTCAGGGAAATTTGACACTAACCTTTTTTTAGTTAATAGATTCATTTTGTACCAGTGCACTAAAATGGTTTCAGTGTACATTACAACAAAAACAATAGAAACATATAGAATGCAAGTATATAAGCAATATACTAAGTTGCCGATTGCAGTACGGATTTAAATCAGAACAAGGCAGAAAAGATGAGCATTCAACAGTTACTTGAGTGAGAGAAGCGTTGGTTCTGTTCTTATGTGAACCACTTGATAGTCTAAGAAGATTTTTGCTGTATACGTAAAGGTAGAGTGTAACGCTTAGCTGGTTTTAAATCACAGTGATTCCAAATATAAAGAGTTCTCTCTTCTGAGACTTCCATATATAGTTAAAGTGAAGTAGGTTGGCTAGATATGGTGGTTTACCTAGGTGACTGGCTTCATGCACGAGTCAGTGATTTTAGGTTTGATCATTGTTTCAATAGATAACCTGTGTCAATTTCTAAGAAATGCAGAGAACATTATTAAATTAGTTTGTGATGATTGAGGGACACCACCTCGTATGGTGTTAACGAAGTCCAAACGAGATGAACTGAATATGAGCTTCTATTCTTAGTTTGTCAAGGAACAGTAGGAACTCCTTGTTCAAGGCACGTGTGGCTATAGATACACATACACAAGCTCCCACCACCAGCCAAGCAGCGGAAGAAAAACAACATGGCCTCCAGTCCTCCTACTGAGTTTCTGCTTCCTATTCCCTCAACCACATCACCCAGGCCTCCATCACCACCATCCCCACCTGCTGCTCGGCCTCCCCACTTTGCCATACACCACAGGTGTCACAACACTCTGACCTCTGAAAGCAAGGCAGGGGGGAACCATTCAACATACCCCCACAAGGAGACGCAAGGGATTCTTATGGTGTGGATACCTGAGGCATACAGATCCTGACTTCTACCCTGCCCAGCCCTCCACTTCAGATGACACTTCTTCCTACCACGAAGTACTAGACAGGGCTGCATCATACCATAGGGTAGACATGCACAAGGAATCTGTTGAAGAATACTTCCTCTTCAAAACTCGCTCCTCTGCCCACTGTTCCACGCAGTACCTGCCCATGCTGAAGGGAATGCTCATACCTGCTCAAAACATTTGCAAAGAGCTGGTTACGGCCCCTGCAGTCACCCTTCGGAGTCAATAAGAAGTATAAGGCTTCACCTTCAGATCCCCTCTCCTCAAGGGGTCAGCTCCCTCCACCGGATAAAGAAAGCAAGCGCATAGACACTGCTGATCGACGTGTCACAGCTCAGTGTGACAATGTTTGGTGCAGCACCAACTCCATTGGGCTTCTTTCAAAATACCACCAGGCCCACTGGAAGGAGATGGAGGAGCTCCTCCAACATCGCCCTGGAGAGCACAATAAGAGAGGGCATGACCTGGTCACGGAGTGCAAGCTCATCTCAAACACCAATGTGCTGTGCTTTAGGTGCTGCTGACACAGCTGCTGGTGGCTTCAACTCCACCATGCTCCTCCGTAGACATTCCTAGCTCCATGCCTCAGGTCGGACCTTCAATATCATCTTCTCAACCTGCCCTTTGACGGGGAACATCACTTTGGGCCTCAGATTGATGAGATGTTGGAGAAGATAAAGGACACTGAGACAATGATGGCCATGGGCTCCTTACAGACACCCATCCCTCGCCAGTCCATTTGCCTTTGAGCTTATCTTGGAGGCTCCAAAACCACCTCCCCTGAAGCCTCCATGTCCTTTAAGCGTCAGCCAGCCCAGCAAACCTCCGCATAGGCTACTTCAGAGGTGACTACTGTGGTAACAGCACCAAAGATAGAGGCAAAGGTGGCTCACCCAAAAGGAGCAGCCTTACCCAAGCAATGACTTGGCTACTACTCCCCACCAAACCCCCTGTTGGGGGAACAACTTCAACTTCAGATGTTCTTCCCCACCTGGCAACATATCACCTCAGACCAGTGGGTATTAGGCATCATTCAACATAGTTACTGTCTAGAGCTCACTTCCACACCACCCAACATACTATGCCACAGACACTTCCTTTCCCCAGAACACCAACACCTTCTTCAGGAAGAGTTTGAAGCGCTCATTCTCAAAGGGGCTATAGAGCGTGTACCACAGAACGTATAGGGCTCAGGGATGTATTTCCTTTACTTCTTCAGTCCTAAGAAGGACTTTTCCCTCAGTCCTATTCCAGACCTCAGACCCCTCAACCAGTACATCCTGTCAGAACATTCCTACATGGTCACTCTCCAGAATGTCATTCCACTGTTACAGCAAGGCAACTTCATTGCTGCATTCAACCTCAAAGACGCCTACTTCCACATCCCAATACATCCACTGCATCGGCGCTACCTCCATTTTGTAGTAAGTGGCAAACACTATCAGTTCATAGTCCTGTCCTTCGAGTCACAACCACACATCAAGTTTTTACATAATGCCTTACAGTAGTGGCTGTACATCTGTGCAGATACAGCATCCATGTATTTCCATACCTGGAGGATTGGCTGATAGAGCGCAATGCAACCGCATTATCACATACACACCCAAGCCACTATAAACCTGCTTCACGAACTGGGCTTTAACATCAACACTGTAAAGTCCCACCTCCAACCCATTCAAATAAAACTCTATTTAGGGTCCATCCTCAATTCAGAGGTCAGTAGGGCCTTTCCCAGTCTAGTAAGTGTCCAGACCTTGCATGAGTTGCTCCCTCTTTTTCTGCCTGATCAACAGGCTCAGTCCTGATGGTCATGTACCTCCTTGGCATGATGAACCCCTGCTTTGCCATAATTCCTGATGCAAGGTTACACATGCACTCACAGCAGGAATGCTTAGCTCATCAATGGTCTCAGGCAGAGGGTCATTTGGAAGATCTAGTGTTGGTCTGCCGCCACACATCACTCTCTGCAGTGGTGTAACACCATCAATCTGTTGCAAGGGCGACCTGTCTCCACCACCTTCCTCAGATTACCATTACAACAGAGGCATCTATCACCCAGTGGGGTGCATATCTACAAAACCTGACTGTTCAAGATCTGTGGGACCCCAGTCACAGGGGCCTTCACATTAATTACCTAGGGCTGTTAGCTGTCGATCTAGTGCTTAAGGCTTTCCTTCCCGCATAGTGGGCAAGGTAGTCCTCGTCTGGGAGGACAACATGGCAGCCGTGTATTGCCTACAGGAGCAAGAAGGCACTCGCTTTCCACAGCATTATCAGCTAGCCCAGTTAGTCTCCAACAAAACTCCGACCTCCTCAGCAGGATGCAGCAACAAGTGCACGAGTTGGGAACTCCACCGGACAGTCCTCCTACACTACTTCAGGTGATGGGGATTTCCAGACTTGAGCCTCTTCGCCACAGCAGAAAACACAAAATTGCCAAACTTCGCCTCCGGATTCCCACACCCAGAGTCCGTGGCCGATGCACGATGTATGAACTGATCAGGGATATTTGCCTATGTTTTTGAGCCTCCCCCTCTTACCATTTGTGGTTTGAAGGCATTTGCAAACCTCACTCTTTCTGGTGGTTCCCACCTGGGCAAGACAGGCCTGGTTGACCACTCTCATCGAGCTTCCAGTGGTTTCTCAAGAGGAGCTCCCCTACAGGCTGGTTCACACAGAACCATGGAGACAACAGGCACTTCGATCCCAGGTATCTCAACCTTGCAATTTGGCTCCTGAAGTCTTGGAATTCGGCTACCTTTAATCTATCTCCAAATGCATGAATATGCTGAAAGGGGCACGCAGGTCTACTACTCGTGCCTGTTAGGCTGCTAAATGGAAAGGATTCATCTGCTACTGCCTCTCAAATCATATTAACCCTTTATCAGCTAGTGTCCAGAATATCGTCTGCTATCTGCTACACTTCCAAACCTGTGGACTAGTCTTCACCTCCACCCGGCTATACTTGGCTGCTGTGGATGCTTATCTCCAAATTTAGTAACACTTTCCCTCTTTAGGATCCCAGGCATTAAAGCTTTCATGGAGATACTCCAGAGGGTTAATCCTCCATGGACCCCCGACCTGTGGAATGGCAACATTGTCCTTACAAGACTCATGGGTCCTCCATTTGAGCCCCTCCATTCATGCCCCCTTCAATTTCTATCTTGAAAGGTGTCTTGTGGCTATCCCTTACTCAGCCCTGTCAGCGAGCTCCAAGCATTAACACTCGAAGAGCCCATCTTTCAGGTTCATAGAGATATGGTTGTCCTTTGCACTAATCCTACATTTCTTCCTAAGGTGGTCTCTCCTTTCCATATTGGTCAGTCTATTGAACTCCCAGTTTTCTTCCCTCAACCTGACTCAGTTGCAGAATGGGCCCGTCTTACCCTTGATGTTAAACATGCCTTATTGTATTATGTGGACAGAACGAAGACTCAACAACGTTTTGATGCTTTTTCTGAGCCGCTTAACGGGATGGCTTTATCAAAGTCAGGCATAGCCAGATGGATAGTTAAATGTATCCAAACCTCTTATACAAAATCTAAAAGGGTTCCACCTGTTACTTCGAGAGCCCACTCTACCAGAAAGATAGAGGCCTCAATGGCCTGCCTTGGGAACATCCCCATAGCTGAGATTGGTAAAGCAGCTTCTTGGTCTATACCCACACCCCTTCAGTAAACACTATTCTGTGGCCATACTAGCTCACCAACAAGCCAAGGTTGGTCAGACTGTACTCAGTTCCCTGTTCTTCTGCTACACCCAAAGGCTAGAGACTACTTATGGTAGAACTGCTTTACAGTCTATGCGCAGCATATCTATCTACAGCCACACATGCCTCAACCAGAAAATGCTACTTACCCTGTAATCATATGTTTGTGGCATTTAGGGCTCTAGATTCACATGCAACCACCCTTCTCTCCAGAAGCCTGTGGCTGTTGCAGTTATCACTCTTTCTTTCTTCTCTTGCATGGTCCTTTCTCTCTCTTTACTGTATCGCTTTTCTCCAGCTTTATCCTCAGAGACCGTTCGGAAATCAGTTTAACAATGGAGCCAATGACCACGTTATTACCAGCAAAAAAGTGGAGTCACATTACCTTGTGACTCGAAGTCTTTAAAGAAAAATCATAAATCCAAACAGCTTAGTGATTATATTGTTAATGGGTAAAGTTTTAGGGCAATTTGGAAGCCATTTGTATATTGAAGAATGTAGACATCTACCCTATCCAACAGTAAACCCAGCGGCTCAAGATACAAGCTCCGAGGAACACCCCTCTGCATCACAGCTCTTCCTCAGATGTACTTTCCTTTGTTCATCCAAGTTATATCAATTTGCTTAGAAAAGAGGAGAACCAATGCAGGATTTTGAGCAAATGTACTGTTCCCCGTTTGAAATTAGGCTATAGTGATCAGCTGTGTCAAATGCTATTGAGAGAGATGGTAAACTGGAATCTCCCTTATTGAATATGTTTCACACATTAATTCAGTTTGGCTATTTTGGTGCTACAGTCAGAGTTCAAACCAGAACCAGATTGATAGTAGATGTTTTTTAGGGATATTATCAACACACCTCTCAAATTATTCCTTAAGCCTAGACTTATTGGAAACAGGTCTGACCACTTTGTAGCCGTTCAGGTAAGATTTCCAGGGTGAGTAAAGCATTGATCAATGAGCACCAAGCTGATTCAAAAAGGTGTTGGTTTGTTTTGATATGTGCAAAAATGACATCAGAGTAGTAATCAGTAGGTGTGAGGTGTTCTATAAGGCTTGAGAGTGTGTGTCTGTTAATGAGAGATTTGGTCCTAGTGTCATTAGTTTTAAAATAGGGTGCCTCTACGGGTGTCCAATTGGAAGAAATGTGTTTAATGGAGGAGCTGATATTTCTGAAAATTAGAAAGAAATATGTTGCATTTAGAGACAGATGGGAGTAAAAATGTTTTCAAATGTGGAATTGTATTGGCATGAAAGTACTGAAATAAAAGTATAGCAGGCTTTAAGGTGGTGTCATTTTGCTCATGTATGTAGTTGGCTTTAGCAGAAACTGCTATTTATACTCTTATCAGGACTTTCAGCTTGGGCAAACAATATGTGATTTAGACTTCCTGTACACATTTTCCTTTTATGTTTGGTCTTTTTTTTCTGGAGAGATCCGTAAACCAAGGCTGGCTCAGTTTAAGTTATAGTTTTAAAGGGAACTAAGCAATATGATTAGCTACTGAATGGTTCATATTCTTGTATTCCTTTAATTTATCGCTGATGCCAGCCGAAGCATCAAGTTCACTAGGGAACCAATGGAAGAGGGTACAGTAGATAGCGTGCAAGAGAATGGGAAAGTGGTACCTTAGAAGGAAGTGTGCTGATAGAGATTGTGTAAGTGCAAAATTCTCTCCAGGATGACCAAAAATTACCCTTTGGCATTTATCTTGACAATCTTGAAATCTCCTTTGAAGATAGTGTGTCCTGAGTTTCATTCTCCAGGTCAAAGATCAGGTCAGTGACACTGTGTAAAGCCACTTTCTAGTTCTTAGTTTCCATTTCAGAACTGTTTCTAAAGTCTAGAAATTAGGAAGTTATGGTACAGAGTTCAGCTGTGGATAAGTGATCCCGAAGAGTTTTCAAACTCATGGTGTTCTAGAATTTTGATTGACATCACATGGTTTGGTTGTAGACACTCCTAGGAGCCAATGACCATATGTTCTTTTTTCAATCTCTGGGAAATAACAACAGGCTCAGCTACTACATGGCAGAGTGCCAAAATACATTTTAAACTATAAAATAGATCATACGCAAAAGTCAGTATTAGAGCTCAGTTCCTTTGACCTTCTGATTATTTCACCTATGTCTGATAATCCAGTGCCAAGATCTCCTCTTGATTGGTGGTGTTAATATTGAGAGGGATCTGTAAAAGGTGCATGGTTTAAGCTTAGCATGTTGCCTAGTGTATGTGCAGAGATTTCACTGCTGCACATTCGGAGAAGGCATATAGCTGCTGTTTCCTCACTGACTGTCACGGTTTGACCACCTGCACAACTTGATGACCTCAACAAGGGTCAAGATTGCTAGAAATAAATGCACAAGAGGGACTTGATAGAGAGGTAAAGACGGCGGTGGCATTCTTTTTGAGGGCACCCCGCTGACCCCTTAAACAGCATGCTAGCTGCTAGAGGCAGAGAAGTCTGGGGCAGTGGATACACATGGTGTAAAGACTCTTCAATGAGGGACCTTAGTAGGCAGCATATTGAGCATCAGGACCAGCACTAGCTGCTTTTCTTCTATAGTGAATGGTTCTTGCAAAGGACTGTACATGTGTGCTTGTATAACAGAACATCTTTATGCCCTGTATAGACACTCAGTTAGTGGGTAGTCACTAGGTCTATGAATCAAGCTCCAGTCAAATTATTATACAGAATACCAATGAAACCACCTCCAAACAAATTATCATCTTGTCACATGAAACACATTGCTGAGTCCATTGTCTCCACTCCACTATTCTGACTTTGAAAAATCAGCCCCAGCAACATTGTCTGTAAGGTATTGACTTGCACAATATTGTCGAGGTAAGTACATGTTGTGTTAGAATAGTAAATCCACACTTACCTGTCTGATTACATTGACGATATTGTAGAAGGCGATATGTTTCAGTCTGTATTGATATTTTGGCGTGCTATCCCCCGACAGTTAAAAGAGATGCCCACTCATAACTGAAAGCATGTCTGAGTAACCAGAAAGGGACGGATGTAAGTTTCTCTCCGTTCCTTCTTCTATTCTAGTTCTCTTTATTGTTTGGCATCGGGCCATTTGCTGGAATAGCGGCATCTTTGTGTCTGCTTGAAATTTGTTTGTTTTTTCAAAATGTAAGCTGTTAGTTCCTCTTTACCTGACTGTTTAAGATACAATTTTGTTAAGTTGTGAACCTTTGCACAGCTGTATTGTAAAGCCCAACTAGTCCAGCCCATCCTCAGCTCAGTGCTAAACCCTGCCACAGGGAAAGTCTATCCTAACCAGCAGTGGGTGAATACATTTCAGCACCTGCTGCCTCTTTTTCAGGCCGACTGTAATGGAGCTGTTGGGTATTATGGCTTCTTGCATAACAATTATGGCACACGCTAGACTGAAACACCCACTCAGAATGTCTATCCAGGCAGTGGTCACAAGAGGAGGAACATTGGGAAGATCTGATATTGCTAAAGGTCAGCACTCAATCCTCGAAGGGATGGTGGAGCACCAACAACTTTCTCCACCACAGGCATTTATTAAATCCATTTCCCCAGGTGACCATCACTACAGAAGATTCAGTCACCAGATGGGGTGCACATCTTGCAAACGTGAGTGCGCAAGGAACATGGACCCCTCAAAATCTTGTTCGAAACATTGCTTACCTAGAACTGCTGGCATCTGCCTAGCCCTCAAAGCTTTTTTCAAGCCTATAGTGGGCAAAGTGGTCCTCATAAAGATTAACATCATGATGGCCCTATACTTTGTCCAAAAGCATGGGAGTACTCACTCGTCCTAGCTATCTGTGTTGGGGATAGTAGATCTGGCATTGGGCAGTCCGCAACAGGATTCCATCTGTTGGCGGAACACTTGTCGAGGCTGGACCGCTCAATGCAGGATGCATCAACAAGTACACATGTAGGAACTCCACCGACAAGTACTACACAGGTACTTTCACCTTTGGGGAACCCCACTCATTGACCTCTTTGCCACTCCAGAAAATGCAAAATTAGTCCATGGCCAGTGCAATGTGGACAAACTGTTCAGGGTTTGCCTACTCTTTTCTTTTCCTCCCCTCCCACTCATCCTGTACATGGTGAGGAAGATGAGGCAGGGTTCTATGACCCACATCCTAGTGGCCCCAACCTGCGGCAGAAAGCTCTGGTCCTCAGTGCTCTGAGGATGTCCATTAACCACAGAAAGCTACTGAACAGGCTAGACCTTTTCGGACAGCAACGTGGCCTAATCAGGCACGCAGACCTCAAACAGCTCAACCTAGAGATCTGGCACCTGGGGTCTTTAGAGTTTTGCTACCCAAACCCCTCTCAAAGTGTATGGCCATAGTGTGTGAAGCTCATAGATTTGCTACCCATGTATGTTATGCAGCAAGTGGAAGCAATTTATCCACTACTGCATATAAAAGTCTTGTTTGAAGACATCACCTGCTACCTTCTCTACGTACAGAAGGTGCGACTTGCATACACATTCATAAATCTTCACCTTCCTGCTGCTGTTGCTGCATACGTGCAGAATAGGGAGCACTCCTTGCTCTTCAAAATCTCTGTGATTGAGGTGTATGGAGGGACGTAAAACGGTGCTACTTCTAAGAACACCCCATCCCTGTGTTTGACCTTAACATGCTCTTTACAACATTTTAACCCCTTCACTCTAGCAACCTTCTTTTTATGTCCTGGAAAGTGGCAGTTTTAGTAGCCATAACCTCGCTCAGACTCATCCGTAAATGCAAGCACTCACGATTTCAAGAACCATTCATTCGGGTGTACAAGGTAAGGCTGGCCTTTAGAACTAATCTAAAGTGCTTGCCCAAGAAAGCCTCACCTTTCCACATCAACCATACTATTGAGCTTCCCATGTTTGATAGCGAGAAAGGCACTGCACACTGTAGACCTCAAGCAGGCATACATGTGTAAGACAGTGTCCCTTTTTGACATGGTCACCCCCACTTTTTGCTAAGTATTGATGTAGTTTTGACTGGAAGTGCACTGGGTTTCTGCTAACCAAGTCCTTGGTGCGAGATCTTTTCCCCAATTGGCAATACCTTTAGTACCCTCTCTAAGGCCTTAGTACATGGTACACCTGGTACCTAGGGCCTGAAGTACTAAAGAGGGTTCCCAAGGGCTGCAGCACATCACATTGTGCCACCTTAATGGACCTTTCACCAAGCACCCACATACTACCACTGCAGGCTGTGTGTCTTGTTGCAGACCAAAGTGAAAACACAATATGGCACACATCCTTGTGTGCCGTTTCTGCAGACACTGCATGTAGCATAGGAAAGTCACCCATAGAGCAGGCCTTACAGCCCTAAGGCGAGGTGCACTATACTACTTGTCTGATCATAACAGCTTGAGCAGATATGCCTCTCTTCTGGCCAGTTCAATTACTGCCAGTACAAGTGACCAGGGAAGCCATTTTAAGAACATGTTCTGGACACTGGTGATGGCTTCACTGAAAAGGGAGATGTTTTGGATTTATTAATGCAAGCACCCAGAGGGTAACTTAGAGATTGCCACTGAAAACAAACTACTACGTTGCCAAATGACTGGTCTTAGCCAGCCTGCTTCTTGCCCCCAGGGGTGAGGGTCTTTGATCTCAGAAAGGCTGCTACAAAGCCTGCTCGGGCAGAGGGTGTTTACACCCCTTCCTTCAGGGTGACCTGCAAATTAGCATTCCAAGGCAGCTAGCTTCAAAGAGCCCGCTGCCTTTGGTATGCAAATCTGGCTTACCCACACAGGAGAGGATGCCGCCCCCTGTTGTTCAGAACTCATTTGGCACCTGGACTAGAGGGATAATACGTAGCCAGAGAGGCATGTCCACTGTCAGGCTAATATCAGCCGTTAGATGGGCTACCTGAAGTGGATACGTTTTACAGTCTGCCATCTCTGTGATGGCAAATATAGAAGTTCTGGCATAGGGTTCTGCCCACTTCCCACAGGAAGTGGTCATATAGCATGGGAAGTGACTCCAAGAGCAGGTAGCCCATTGGCTACTACCCCACACCCCCCTAAAGCCCCATCAATTCAGTAGTCACAGGAGCCCCTGGCACTAGACAATCCGATCCTGCTGACCTAAAAGGAGGAGGAATGAAGAGCTGCAAAAAGCAAGAAATGTGGAAGGAGCAACTGACTTGGTGCCAACCCTGCCAGCCTGTTTGCTGTTCCCGACAACTGCACCAAAGTCAACTTATCCTGTAAGCTGCTCTGCCTCCAAAAGCCTGAGAGAGCTGCCAGCAGATCGTCCAAGACTCAGGAACTTCTGTGGGGCAGCGGAGCTGCTTCCCTGCAGGTACCAAAGAAAGAACTGTAGGGACTCTGGACCATGTAATGCTGACACCGGCCAGCCCCACAGCATGCATTTCCCAAAGCCAGCGTGGTACCTTGGCCCTCCAGAGAGGAAGCCCACCTTAGGTTTGCTAGGAGAGGACTCCTCAACGCTGTCTACAGCCTCTTGGTGCAGCCTCCCCTGACAGCAAGTGACTTGGTTGTGAAAAACCTGATGCCTCGAGAAACCTCAGCACCCGTCGTTCCCGACCTGAGTGGAAGTGGACCAAATCTGTCCCCACGTTCCCAGAGCATCGTGAGACCTGAGCCCCCCTCTTGGTTCAGCCTGACTGGTTTCCCAGTCCAAGCCTGCATAATCTTTTCTACTGGACCGATCCCCATAGGATAACATTGGACACCTGATGCTGAAAAACACCTCTGCACCCAGCCGCCCCCATTCTGCCCGAGGTGACTGGTTGGTGCTGCCTTAGACCTTGCCCCATACTTACCTCAAGTCCAGGTGATTGGTCCCGTAAGTTGCTGTGAAGTGCCCGAATGCAGTACTTTTTTCCCTGTAATATAATATTGGGCACCCAACACTGAAAAACACCTATGCACCCGGCCTTCCTGGTGCTGCCCAAGGGGACCTGTTTGTGCTGCCTTGAACCTTGCCCCATACTTACCTTAAGTCCAGGAGATTGGTCACGTAAGTCACAGTGAAGTACCTGTATGCAGTGTATGTCTCTCCTCCATAGGGTAACATCACTGCTTTAGAAATTGCACCAAGTGTTGATTTTTCATAAGACGAGTGATTTTTATAAATTGGTGTGGATCCTCTTATTGAGTTGTGTGCGTCATTTATTGACTTTCTGTGTATTTGCAGATGTTTAACACTCCTCTCTGATAAGCCCAAGGCTGCTTGACCACACTACCCCCTAGTAGAGCACTTTGAGATTGCTAAGCAAGCCCCTGTCCGCTCATAAGGGAATACCTGGATTCTTTGCGCCGTTTACCTCTTTTGATATACTATGTAAAGAGTCAGCTTCCTACAACATGTACTACATTGACAGGACCAAGTGGTTGTGCACAACTAACCAGCTGTTTGGAGCTTTTGCTAAACCCCACAAAGGTCCCCCCATTTCCAAAGCTGATATTGCAAGATGGATTGTCAAGTGTATCCAAACTTACTACACCAAGGCTGAACGTGTAGTCACTGTACCTACCAGGGAGCACAGTACATGCAAAAAGGGGGCAACCATGGCTTTCCTAGTTAACATCCCATTAGCAGACATCTGTAAGGCATTTCTCCACACCTTAACCCCTTCCACGCTCATGACGAGCTGGGCTCGTCATGAGGTAGCCTCCTCGCTCGCTCATGACGAGCCCAGCTCGTCATGGTACATGTGTTTTTGCATTTTCCAGCACACAGCGGGAAAATGCATAGCATTGATGTGGTTATCAAAGCACTAGTGTGTGGACGTACCCCATCAGCAGTCTATGGTTGGCCAGTTATGGTAAAATTATTACAAATGTCTATCATCTGCACTCTAGCCACCGCTTAAATGGTAAAAATAATTCCAACAAATGCATTGCCTGTGGCTCTACACTTGACGCATGCTTCAAACGGAAAATGTTACATTGTAAGAACCTGTTAGTAGCAATAGTTCTGTAAATTCACATGTATCCACCCTCCTCCCTAGAAGCTGGCAAATTGTGACGTGTCCTTTTTACTTGATTAGCATCTTATAATGTACCTGACACATCACAGTAATCTTACAGCACACTCCATCTTCCTATTTCACCAGCTGAGCGGAATAACAGTCTTGAGTGGAGTCGGTGTCCATGCACATTGTGGTCTAAGAGGGGAGTCACAACATCTCGAGACTCAAAACTTCTTTGAAGAAAAACTATTTTTAATGTCCAAGCCCAACATTAAATGGCAGGAGTATGCAGAGTATGTGAATGTGCCGCACAACATGCCACAAACAAATGGTTTAGGGAACATTTTACTTCCTTCACGCTGAGACGTTTTAAGGCATGGGCAAAGTGGGCTCTGGCCCAGGGCCCCAGTTTTCAGGGGGGCCCCCAATAGAGCCAGCTCTGTTCTGCTGGGAGTCTTGACCTGATGACCTGGAGTAATTCTTAAACAGATTGTTTTAAATGCCGTTTTCCTTTCATTTATTTTTAATGTGGATGATGTGTCAGTCTATTATAGACATTTTGCAGAGAAGTGCTGTGTATGTTTCATCCAACATCCATAAAAAGGTTCTTTTAGATCAAAACAGGACCGCACAAATGAGAAAAGGGAGGGTGTCGTCTAGAATATTTACAAAATTAGTGAGGTGCTGCTGCGTTACAATATTGAAAACACACATCAATATCCCTGAATATTACATGTAAACACATTTACTATGTGGACCAGTGTGCCTGTGCACTGTCGGTGACTTGGCCAAAGAGGGCATGAAAGAGCTGAAACTGGATCATAAATTCAAAGGTGTATGAACAGCCCCCCCCCCCAAATCCTTAAGATGTCCCTCCCTTCACTTGCCAAGATGAAATATGTTCTATTACATGAATCATGACATGTATATATACGATTGTTTGGCATAGATGAATAATTCTATCACAAGGAAGCATTAAAAGTAAAAATTAAATGCTTGCATACAGGAGAGCTCTAAAGTGAGAAAACAACCTTTCAGTAAGCAGTTTTAATGGTCGTCTTATATGGGCTCTGGAAGGGACGCCCTTCTAGCATATCTTGCTGCAAAGATTTCAAAAGTATGAGGGCAACACAGAATTCAGCACAAGGAGGTGTTCATGGTGAACTTTCGGTACTAAATTATCCTGATCCAGCTCAGAGGGCCAATGTTTCCGCTAAAATATTCTGAAGGAAATTTGGAGTCACAATTTTAAATAGGTTAATTTAACCTTTACGCCTTCTGATGCTGTAACCTTCATTTGGGTATTTCGAACGTCTGTTAATGCATAGAAGCTCAAACACATTTAGCTTGATTTGACCTCAAATTAAACAAATTGGCTGGGAATCCTGAGATCCCAGATATCTGACGCAATGAATTTGAGCAAAAATGGTAGTGAGGCAGTTTCCTAAGGGGAAATATTATTGGCCCTTTGGGATACAAGAAAATACCGTTTCAAAGTGATCCCTTGCCCAGGGTGGCTGCATTGCTTCTGTACTGCATTAAATGATGTTTAAAGGATTCTATTCTTTGTTTCAGGGATGCTGGTACTGCAAGCGCAGATGCAATTTTAAAAGGTCTTTGTTTGGTATAGCACACCTGGTTAAAGGTTCTATATAGCCTGGGAGTGAATGAGTCTCTAAGCCTCTGTAGCACATGGTGTAGTAAGGAAAGCTGTTGATATTTGCCAGCATCACCCTGTTAAAGCTCTGATAAGCCACAACCTTTTATGAAGAAGTTTGTGTTGGTGAGGAAGTGGGGGGAGAGACATATGCTTTCCGCTTGGTTGGCATATCAATGTATGGACCACATGCTGCTTTCTGCTCTATGTTCTTGGTATCATATTTGCTGTGACCGATCTAGGAGTGGTTTATGCCGGTATCTTTGTATGATGTATAGCATAACAGCAAAGTGTTTGCAGTTAGAAGAAATGCTGTTTTTTGCTATCGAAATGTTACTGTCTCTCATAGGCAGTGCCTGCCAATTGCTGCTAATATTGCATAATGCCTACAGGTATCAGCAGACAACAGGTGAGGAGATGGAACCAAAGAGTGGTGTTTGCTTCTCCACTGTGTTTTTCATGCAGAGAAAATCAGGATTGAGGTTTAGTTTGGTCTGACTGGTTCTCTCTTTAATTCCAGCACACAGCAGGTTTTTAAATGGCTGATAGCAATGCATCTGCTTTTTTCCTCTCTTATTATCCATGGTACTCTGTACTATTCTTGCAGTGAACATCGAGCTGCAGGTTTTGATGTTTGATGGAGGTGTAAGGGAGGAGGTGGGCGAAGTTGCTTCTTGCTAATCAGCATGGTGCACTGTGCTGTTCCCTGCAGTGAACAATAGCAGGTTTCATTATAGAGTGCTGGAGATAGCGTTTGCTCTTTGCTGCTTTGCCTGGTCATCTGTATTATCCCTGTGTGGAACCGGAGGCTGCTGGTTTTGGTGGTGTTCGTTGGTGGGGAGGGGTAGGGAGGGTTAAGAGAGTAGGTCTTTGCTTTTTGCTGCTCTGTGCCAACCCTGCAAAGGGATAGAAGCTCACAAGTTTCAAGGGGTGGTGAGGGTGGAACTGCTCCATCTGCATTTCTGCAGAGAGCAGCACGGTGCAGGTTTTGTTGTGGGGTGGTGTGGGATAGTGTCTGCTTCCTGCTGCTCTGCCTGATGCTCTGCTCTCGGTCTTTCTTTTTGGCTTTTTGTTTTTCAGAGAGTAAAGTGTGAGACTGAGTTACTAACTTGCCTATAATGACTTGAGCACGTATCTCACCAACACTCCCCTTTGCAGGAGCACCCCATCTCTTCCTCTGAAAGCAGCTCATCGTTCCGCACCTCTGCCTCACATTCCACTTCCGCCCCCCACGACGGCACACCTTGGAGATCCGATGCAAGAAACTCTATCTTGGAGAAGAGAGGATTTCACCAGTCTTTTACCAAGACCCAGCCAGGCTACCCCAAGGCCGAGACTTTGTCTGCAAGAGACAAAATCCACCAAGTGACTGCTCCTAGCCACACTGAGAAACTGAGTGGCACCTGCGCCCAGGAATCCTCCTGCCATGTGGATCTGGATGATGACAGTCTTCCAGTCAGCGATGTGTGATGACCTGGCACAGACTGAAAGGAGTTTGTGTTGCGCTTGGTCATCTACAATGGACAAATGACCACTTTGTCTTTGAAGCTCATGTTGGGCTTCTAAGACACGATGAAGCTGAGCTTCTTGAAAACTGTCTTTTACTACACCCATGCGCCTTGTTGTTCAAGAGTTATGCCTCCCATGTTCGTTATTGTATGTTGCTTTTATTTTTTATTGAAAGTCCTGTGTTCCTTCATGTGCCAGTATGGTTTCTGGTTGAGTTTAAACAAATGCCAAATGTTGCCGTTGTCGCACCAGTTGTAAGCCAGAAAGTGACTTTGTGTGCTGTGAACCATACAAGAACATGTCTGCATTCCTCTTTGTGCCATGAACCTCCGTGGAGGTGGGACAAAGCACAAGTGCCTGCCTGCCCTTCCATTTGACTTACATCACTGATACGAATATCAATTTTAACTTGATGCTTCACATATCCTGATGTGTATGCCCTGAAAGATAGATTAAATTGAGAATAACCTTCACAGATGCAAGCGGAAATGTCTTCCATACAGAAACTGGAATCTCATTTATGGTAAACGGAGAATAAGCTGGGAAATAATAAATCTGAGGTCTCTATCTTTGTAGCGAAAGCTCCAAGGCATTTTACATAACTAACAAGTACAGTAATTGATGAACGTTTTCTTAGGTTACTAACATGCCAAATCATCTTTATTTTCTTGTAATAACTCATTTGTGCAGAAGTGCAGGAAAAATCATCTTGGGGCCTTGGCATATATATATATATATATATATATATATATATATATATATATATATCTATCTCAGATTTTCGCTCAATGAAATATACAGAGCCCCCAGCCCTGTTGTTGATATGTCTAATAACGTAACTATGGGAAACTATAACGTTGATTTTGTAAGTCACCTATTAAAGCACAGTGTTTGAGGAAAGTATTTTACAGACTCTGGGTAAGGCCTGTGAGTGCACCCTTGAGGTATAATAACCATTCTCTTTGTCCTAGTGTTTGCTTTTAGTGGTTTTCTTGTAATAAGACATTTGTTATGTGAAAATTAAGATATATAGTGACACCACACAAAGACCCATTTCTTAGGCCCGATAATGTGTTTGACTGTTTAACATTTACATGAACTACAAGCAGGAATCATCATGCTTCTCCTGATTTCGTGTTTAGACACTGAGAGCATGGGATAATATGACAGGTAAATCATTTCAAGTTCTTTTTTTTGGTTGTAATTTGTGACTCTTTAGGATAAATTAACAGACTTCCATGGCAAGAGATTTCAGATTAGGATTATTGCATGTGTTCTTCATCAGATGGAAGGGAAGATGTGCTAGATGAAGAGCTCCCTCATCTGAAAGTTAGCCTTTGCAAATGCCTCTTTTGACCGTACGTCAGAGTTGGTCAGCTCTTTGAGGTACGTAAGACCCGTACGGTTAAGAGGGGAAGTCACTTGATCGGATATTTGTTAATGCTTTTCTCTCCACATCTGAGGGTCGATCAGTGTTGGGATCATGGCAGCAGATACCCCCATCTTCTAAAGATAGGCCGGTGTATGGTCACATGCATTTTCTTGTAAGCTTTGCCTGTACGATTGGTTGCAGGCTGCTGAATCATTCAGGCAGACACTAATGAGTACTATACTGATCTGGTTAGAAATGTTTTAATTTGAAAAGAGGTATATTTCTACTTACGTATGAAGTAGAACTAGTGCCAGGTTCTTTGGCCTGAACACATTTTGGTTCTGGCCTTGCACTCCAAGACGGCGCCATAAAAGGGATCCAAAATGTCCCTATTTTGTCAACTTCTGCCCAGTGCGTTGGGAACTGGACTATTGCTTTTCCTCATATGCCAACATCTCCAAATGTCCTACTGCTGCCTAGAATATTGATTGGAGACAGTAGTGCCTCATGAAAGTGTGCATTTACTTCCATGTTGTTGCATTAGGAAAAATCTCTCAGTGGGGTTCCTGCATTAAGGCAATTGTGGCCTCCATACCAAAAGTGAAGTGAAGATCTTTTTTTCTCTGCAATGGCCTAAACAACCTTGGTGTTAATTAGAGTAGTTAGTCTTTCTTCTGCTAATTGTCGGCCATTAGTGTTGCTGTAATACAACAATATGATTGCCTGACATCTTTAGTTTTACCTCTGTAGAATTTCAAACATCATTTGATATCCAGAGAGTGGAGCGGGACCTTTCCTTTTTGGTGAAACTATGTGCTTAAATAACCTGTGACATGGTTCTTTTGATGGTAAGTGTCTGAAGGTCTCCAACTTGCTTTGCTGAGGTGATTAACTCGCATTAGAGCTGTTTTCCATCAAAAGAATTGGCGCCCAATATACAGAAGTCTCTTTAGGGCCCCTAACTCAGTGGGTAAATCCCAGAGTGGCTACCTATCTATGGGAAAATTCAGAGCAAGTCTTTCCTAAAGTCAGTAATGACCACTTGAAAACGCTGATTGCTTTCCACTTAATATTTTTTAACAAGGAATTCCTCTGGTACTTCAAAGAAAGCGCAATTGTATGAAGGTTAGAGAGGAGGTGGCACCCAATGCAATGTGAAGTACAAAATATGCATTGTACTAACCCCCTCCACTCCCCATAGCCCTTACTAATGGACTGCACACCTGGATCAAGATTGAAGCTGAGAGCATGCACATTGCTGCTATGAAACACTCACGTTTTAGCTAACTCCAAACAATTGTTGGCAATATGGGTTCCCAAACACCTTATGTTCCATCCTCATACTTCTTTGGCAGAAATGTATTGATTAAAGTTGAGATTGGCATGTGCATAGATTAACACAATCCTTTATCACGATTCTGCACTTCCTTTGGTATTCTAATTGCTCGTGCAAACCATGCTAATGTTGGCCTTTGAATACTAAATCTGTTTACAAATGGTCTGCGAGGGACATGCAGCGGTTTTGCACCTGTACGATTTTGTGATTGTACATACAAATAAGGGTGGTTTATTTTTGGGGCTGCAGATGTGTCTTCAGGAAGAAATTTTACCTTGTGATTTGTGGACTTAATAAACATATTTTATACATTGTCCTAGATTGTGTTACAATACATTATTTTTTCATAGAAAGCCTGTTTTAGCAGCTGCTAGAGAGTGTTTATATGCGATTGGCTCTTTTATAATATAACTAGTCCATTGGCTCCTCTTACTTCACATGCAGATGTTTATACTTTAAAGGAAGGTGACTGAAGCACTTTTTCTAAAATGTAACAGCACTGTTCAAGCCAGGGTATATGCTGGCCCTTGATGCGGTGTCCCCTCCTGTCGCCATCCTGTCTGCCTGCCTTGTTGTTGTTGTCACTCAGCTCCTGATATCTTCATTCATGGTAGGCTGTGTATGTTTTCTTTCTCAGGAGATGTTTGCCACACAATCCTTGAACCGTGCTCAACAAATAATTCTCTTGTACTATACAGTGGCACTGTACTCTTCATGAGGGCTTCTGCCCCTATGTCAAGGCAATGATATACCAGGCTGTTGCTGTCCGTTAATTGTAATTATGTGTTTGTGGCATATGTAGCTGTAGATACACCTGCTGTGCATGGAGAACGACCTTTACAACGCGGTCCTTACATCGCAGTATGTTAACATCGCTGGCATTACAACGTAAGTCGTTACAACGACTTGTGATGGATGGCACTCTAAGCTAAGGAATAGTATGATTTACTGTTCCAACACCTTACCTACTGTTACGTAGGCTGGAGTTTGAATAGTAAATCATACTAAGTCCAGCGCCCTCCAGCGCAAGTCGTTGTAACGACTTGCATTGTAATGAACGTGATGTAAAATACTGCGTTGTGAATGTATGCGTTGTAACGTCATACATTCCTGTGCATACTTCTGCTATCTAGTGTTGGACTTGAATGTGTGCAACTTATTTTTGTTTGAAGAAGTCTTTATCGAATCATGAGGTATTGTGACCCCACCTAGCTCTGGCATTGTTCATTGACATCAGCTCCTTTGTTAGATTGTTTTTTCTCCGCAGTCTGGTACAGACGTGTCTAAGTGTGCTCTGGTATGATGCTACTGGGTGTTTTAGCCTGGCCCTGGGATCCGTTCCTCATCGGTTGACTCTACAATCTTCCTTACTCATCGTTCCACGTCATGGTTTTCCTCCAATCTGTCCTACAATTGTCAGCATCTACTAGTCGGGCCCTGCCCCTCTGGCTTTACAGCACTTCGAAATCTAAGAATGCCCACATAATGGAAAGAACTCTATTCAGGTTCTGCCCAGCTTGCCACCCGTAATACCCGAGAACAGACTTACACAAGGTTTGTAACCGCTGCTTGTCCCCTGATCATCGAGATGACTCCTACGCCGCGTGGCTCATGTTCCGTAATAAGAACACGCTTTGGACTCGATAGGCGCGGCACATCGCTTCAGCATCCAACCCGACGTCCTTGTCACAATCCCTGTGGAAGACTTCCTCGAAGCCTTGTGTGTCAACATCGACCACCTTGGCATCAGATCTGAAGACACCCTCTAAGGCGCAGTCGGAGCCAAGACACGCAGTGCCGAAAATTTAGGAGCCCTGACAACTAGAGCCAAAGCATTTGAAGCCGAGATTGAGCGAGTCAAGACCCACTTCAGTGCCGTCTACCATCCTAAGCATATTCCAGGCCACTGTCTACAGCTGCATCGTCTGGGGCATTTGAGGATCTTGACCACTGATCCTCCAGCAGCTTCAAGAACACCTCGACGCCAGGCAGAAACCCGTCCACATTCAGCCTGGCATTGGTCAAATCCTGGCCGAGCCTCCGCACCAGCCTAACGACTCCAAACCTCATAAGAAGAAATTGACTTTTGAGGAGACCACAAGTCTCAACACCATGACAGAGGTGCCTCTCCACTGCTTCCTGGTCCTTCCAGTCTTCCTCCTACTCACCCCACCCCCCAACCTATTCCTACAGCTCCACTGCTACCTGTGGGCTCTCAGTCACACTGACCACAGGGTTCTGCACATTCAGGGGGAGGGGACAATCCGGGCTCTTCAATGATCCACCCTACAATCTTTGGGGTCCTGACTCTTGGGATGGTTATAAAGTAGAGCCACCAGCTGACACTAACTCTGACCTTTATCCCGCAAAGCCCTTGCCCACAGATTATACCACCTTGCACTGTGAGGTCCTACACAGAACTGCCACATTTCACATTTTATGTCTGGCACAACGAAGAATACTTCCTCATGGAGACCCTCTCCTCTACACAGTGGACCATCCAGTACCTTCCCATGTTAAAGGGTATGCTAAACCTGCAGGGGCATCTTTAAGAAGCCTATGAAGACGAGGGTAGTCACGGCTCTGGTGGACAAAAAGTTCAAGGCTTCTCCCTCCGACACACCCTACATTGGGGGCCAATTACCTCTGGGTGTCCACACTGCTAGGAAGTGTGCAAATTCACAGGGTATGCCCCCCAAGAGCCAGAGAGTAAAAACGTGTTGTGGCACAATCTGACTTATTGGGGCATCTTCAATTTTATAGGGCTTCTGTCCCGGTACGACTGAGCTCACTGGGACCAAATGGATGACTTCATCAAGATAATGTCCAGCACCAACATCCTCTGTGCTCTAGATGCTGCAGACACTGCTGCTCACAGCATAAATACCAGTGACCTGCTACACCACCACACCTAGCTGTGTGTTTCCGGCTTCAAGCCAGAGGTCCAACAACCCGTCCTAAATAAGCCCTTCAATGGGGAGCATTGCTTTGGACCCCAAGTTGATAAAAAATAAAGAAAGAGACACCGCCACAGCCATGGGGCCCCCCAAACACCAGCTTCTCGCAACTTCTTTTGCCTCATCCATTATCATGGTGCAGCAAAAACTCCCACCCGGCAGCATCCACCTCTTTCACCAGACAACAGCAGCAGACTCCCTCAGGGGGGTTACTTCAGTGGGGGCTACAGGGCAAATAATGGTTGGGATAGAGGAAAGGGCACCGCCTCCAAAGGGGCTTCCCCTAGAAAAGAGTGATATCTTGCCCTTCCCCACTGATCATACCACCTGTTGCAGGAACACTGCAGGGTTACTTGCGCCGATAGGCAGAAATCACCTCTGATCCGTGTGGTTCTAGGCATCATACAGGAAGGGTACTCTTTTGAATTCATGCACACACCACCAAATATTCCACTTCAAAAACACAGACTGTATCCAGAACATCAGTGTCTTCTCCAGGAGGAGATGTATTTGCTACTCGCCACGAGGGCCACAGAACCAGTACCACAACACTGCTGCAAGGGGTTGTACTCCCTATACTTTCTAATCCCCAAAAAACTATTCCCTAAGACCCATTCTTGACTTCTACCCTCAACAAGTATCTTCTGTCAGAGCAGTTTCACATGGTTACACTCCAGGATGTCATCCCCTGCTACAACTAGGCGACTTCATGACAGCTCTTTATATTAAGGACACCTACTTTCAGATAGCCTTCCACCTGCCTCATCGAAAATACCTGCAATTTGTGGTGAGTGGCCTTCATTATCAGTTCATGTTGCTGCCTTTTGGGGTTATGGCAGCCCTCAGGGATTTTACCAACTATCTAGCCGTGGTAGCCTCTCTCGTCAGGCAGAGCTGCATTCGCATGGATGTACAGGAGCACCACACATCATCAATGCCTAGCACGTACGCAGCAATACCAAAGGGGCGATGGACGGAGCGCTTGAGCAAATCACTCACTCACCTCCAGTCAACTGATCTGGGTTTAATCCATCATCATTCTTTAGCTCACTCCACCTCCCCAGTTCAGACATGGCCATTTATTATTTATTTATTTATTGGGCTTATTGAGCGCGACAGCTACCCAAAAAGGGTTTCCCGGCGCTAAAAAGATACTGAATCAAGAGGGGGAGAAAGAAAGACTCAGGAAGTAGACATGGGCTGATTATTGGTTGAAAAGCCAGGTTTTAATGGCTTTGCGGAACTGCGTGTATCGAGTTTCCAGACGAAGGGGTTGCGGGAGGGAATTCCAGAGCTTGGGGCCTAGGAGGGAGAAGGATCTCCCTCCCATCCTCACTCGGCGTATTTTTGGGACGCAGAAAAGGCCTTGAGTAGAGGATCTCAGGCATCTAGCCAGCGTGTAGGTTTGCACAAGTGTTTGGAGGTATCTGGGAGCGTTTCCCCATTTTACTCTGTGCATGAGGCTAAGAGTTTTAAATTTGATCCCGTTATCGATTCTCAACCAATGGAGCGCCTTTAGATGACTGGACATACGTTCCCTCCTATGACATTTGCATAGCATTCTGGCTGCAGCATTTTGCACCAGTTGAAGACGACGCAGGACTGCTTGTGGTGCCCCTAGATATAGGACATTACCATAGTCTAACCGGGAGGTGATGAGTGCGTTGACTACAGTCTTTTGTGTGTCGTCCGGGAGCATCCAAATGATTTTTCTGAGCCATCTCAGAATTGTAAAGCAGGTGGCAGTGAGATTGTTGACTTGGGGCTCCATAGTTAGGCCATTGTCGATGGTAATACCAAGATTACGGACTTGTTGCGACGGGATAGGTAGAGGGCCCATTTCTGATGGCCAATGTCTAGGATTCCAGAGATTTTGGTCTGGACCCACAATTAGGACCTCTGTCTTACTGCCATTAAGTTTTAGCATATTGGTGCTCATCCAGGTGGCGATGTTCCTGAGGCCCACCTGCAGGAGGGATGGGAAGTCACGGACACTGTTTGAGAGGCCATATGCAAATCAGTCTGACCCTGTGCCTAATGGGAACAGTCCAGCCCGAACTGTCGAGCCATGTCTTTCCTGGACCGAAAAAAAGCATCCTGGGACCGGTTTCTGGTTCATAACCCTCATCAGCCAGGCTATCCAGATTCCAGTGGCAGAGTGAGCAAGGGACCCACGTCTGGGCATACCCTGCCAACTCTGGGCGAACAAAGCGATACCAAAGGGGATGATGGATGGAGCGCTTGAGCAAATCAAACACTCACGCCGAGTCAACTGATCTGGGTTTAATCCATCACCATTCTTTAGCCCACTCAGCCACCGCATTTCAGACATGGCTATATGCAAATCAGTCTGACCCTGTGCCTCATGGGAACAGTCAAGCCCGAACTGCCAAGCCATGTCTTCCATGGACCGGAAACAAGCATCCTGGGACCGGTTTCGGATTCATAATCCTCATCAGCCAGGCTATCTTGAATCCAGTGGCAAGTGAGCAAGGGACTCACGTCTGAGCATACCCTGCCACACTTAGGGCGAACAAAGCGATACAAAAGGGGATAATGGACGGAGCGTTTGAGCAAATCAAACACTCACCCCCAGTCAACTGATCTGGGTTTAATCCATCACCATTCTTTAGCCCACTCAGCCACCTCATTTCAGACATGGCTATATGCAAATCAGTCTGACCCTGTGCCTTATGGGAACAGTCCAGGCCGAACTGCCAAGCCATGTCTTCCATGGACCGGAAACAAGCATCCTAGGACCGGTTTCGGATTCATAATCCTCATCAGCCAGGCTATCTTGAATCCAGTGGCAGAGTGAGCAAGGGACCCACGTCTGGGCATACCCTGCCAACTCAGGGCGAACAAAGCGATACCAAAGGGGATGATGGATGGAGCGCTTGAGCAAATCAAGCACTCACCCCCAGTCAACTTATCTGGGTTTTATCCATCATCATTCTTTAGCTCACTCCACCACCCAGAACATCAGTGTCTCCTCCAGGAGATGCATGTGCTACTCACCACGGGGGCCATAGAACCAGTAACACAACACTGCTGCAAGGGGATGTACTCCATATACTTTCTAGTCCCCAAAAAGGACTGTTCCCTAAGACCCATTCTTGACTTCTACCCTCAACAAGTACCTTCTGTCAGAGCAGTTTCACATGGTTACACTCCAGGATGTCATCCCCCTGCTACAACAAGGCGACTTCATGGCCGCTCTTTATATTAAGGACACCTACTTTCACATAGCCTTCCACCTGACTCATCGTAAATACCTGCAATTTGTGGTGAGTGGCCTACATTATCAGTTCATGTTGCTGCCTTTTTGGGTTATTGCAGCCCTCAGGGTTTTAACCAACTATCTAGCCGTGGTAGCCTCTCACGTCAGGCAGAGCAGCATCCACATGGATGTTCAGGAGCACCACACATCCTTAATGCCTAGCATGTACGCAGGTCACCATACAACTCCTTCATGGTCTAGGTTTTACATCCAATACAACCGAATCTCACCTCCAGCGCCACCAAGTGCATCCCTGCCTTCGGGCTATACTCGACCTCTGTATAGGGAAAGCTTACCCCAGCCCTGCAAAGGTGCAAGCATTCCAAGTGTTTCTGCCTCTTTTTCAGCCAGATCGTCGGGTAACGGTCAACACAGTAATGTGCCTACAAGGCACGATGGCATCCTGCATTGCCAAAGTTCCTCATGCCAGGTTGTACATGCGTCTGTTACAACAGTGCCTAGTGGCTTAGTGGTACCAGGCGAAGGGTAATTGGGTGCATCTAGTCTTGATATGGGGCCGTATTCCCACTCTGCAGTGGTGGAATCAAACAGTCTGTTGCAGGGACACCCTTTCTTGACCCAGTTCCGCAAGAGACGATCACCACGAATGCCTTACTCACTTGATGGTTTAGGACCTCATGGTTCAAGGGTTATGGATTCCTGCGCAATGGAAATTGCACATCAACCACCTTGAGCTGTTAGCTATACAAATGGCCCTCAGAGCATTCCTTCCTCTTATACAGTGAACAGTAGATCTGATCCGGACAGACAATATGAGTACCATGTTCTAAATCCAAAGACGTGGTAACGCACTCACTCCAGTTGTCTGTGTTAGCTTAGGGAACTTGACGTTCGGCGATACATCACATGGTGCATCTGTTGATTCTGTACGTTCCTGGGATGGACTACAGCTTGGCAGACCTGCTCAGCAGGATTCGACAACAAGTCCACAAATGGGAACTCCAGCCCCAAGTCCCCCTCCCCTACTTCCATTGTTGGTGGTTCCTGCAGATAGACCTATTCGCCTCGTCTGAAAACGCAATATACCCATGCTTCGCAACCACACTCCTATAACTACAGTCCATGGGCAATGCACTTTGGATGAATTGATGAGAGATGTTTGCTTATGCTTTTCTGGCTCTCAGCCTGTCCCACTCCTCCCATTCGCAGTTTGAAAGTTGAGGCAGACATCCCTCATTTTTATCATAGTAGCTCCAACCTGGGCAAGCCAGCCTTGCTTCACCATTCTGTTTGGACTCTTCCTAGTTCCTCATGAAAATCTCCCTGACCGGCTGGACCTTCATTCTCAAAGTCAAGGCACTCTCAGGCATCCCATCCTTCTCCAGCTCAATTTTGCGATTGAATCCAGAAGTCTCAGAATTGGGCTACCTTAATCTCCCTGCAGAGTGTTTGACCATTCTAAAAGGAGCATACCAGCCCTCAACTTGGGCCTGCTATACTGCTAAGTAGAAGAGGTTTTGTTCATTCGTGTCTCCCTAGGCACGTTGACTCTCTCACTGCTTCTTCACAGGACATTCTGTTAGCTTCTTCAATTAACACAAGTCAAGTCTTCCCCGTTTGTCTACCAGGCTTCATTTAACTGTAGTAACGACTTACCTTCAAAATCGTACACTTCACTTTTCAAAATCCTGTTGTTATCGCTTTCATAGAAAGGACTCTGTTAGAAACGGGATCTCTGGCTGGCCAAGGCTTGCGCCAGAGTCAGTCAGAGACCACCACTTCCACGTCAGGGCAAGGGAGTCACACACCAAGATAACCCCAGCTCACCCTCTAGGTAACGTGACGCGAGCAGCCAGGCTAAACTTGGAGGCTATGTAGGTTAAGTATTTGCGCGCGCACCCAGCAACAACTCCCAAGGCCCACCACAAAGGAAACTTCACACAAGGTTATATAAAAATAGCCTTTGTATTATACCAAAACACATTAGATAAGAACACACATTTTACAATGTGCCAACAGGCACGGGCAGAATTTACAGGGGATATGTACAAGACAGGGCCACATGGACCACTGTCAGGAATCGTCACTTTTTAGGAATAGTAATTAGCACATAGAACACTTTTAGAACCAAAAATAGAAAATGTAACACAAATTAGCACACAACCAGTAATTACTGGTAAAGGGTAAATACCTCCTACGCAACCCTAACCACCTTAGGAAAATATTGCGCAGGGAACCAAGACCTCACTAGCAACACCTGTACTAGGAGAAAAACAACCACCTAAGTATCACCAACATTTAGGGGTATAAGCATAGGAACATTACACATGATGCATTAACATTCAGCGGTGTAGGGAAATAAAACACATGATGCATCAAAACACATTCAGAGGTGTAAGGAAAGAAAACACATGATGCAGAACCTACATTCAGCGGTGTAAAAACAAGGAACAACACATGATGCATAAAAACACATTCAGAGGTGCAAGCACAAGCAATTGCGCAAAACTCACATGAGCCACAACCTGTGGCAGTCCCTAGGCCCTCTGGCCATGTTGGGGCTAGGACGCCCTGTGTCCCAATGTCAGGGGCCTAAACGTGGCAGCTGCCCACAAAGTGCTGGGCAGCTGAATCATCAAGGGGCAACGTTGGAGCCTCGTGGGCTCAAGAACAACAGGATGGCCCTCCAGAACCTCTCTGGGGCTCTAAATAATAATGTGCCCCTTCGTTGGAGCCCCCCTCCTGGGGACTCGAAACACTATGGCCCCCTCGAGCCTTTTGTGGGCTCGCAAAATCACTGTGGGCGTGGAGCCTCTCGGGGCTCAAAATACCCAAATTGCCCCCAGGAGCCTCGGGGCTCCTAAACACAGATGTGGGCTTTGTTGGAGTCCCTCACGGGGGACTCAGGAACTAATACAGATGCCCCCAAGAGCCTCAACCGGCTCTTCACACTGACGGGGAGGGGGGGCACCGGCAATGCGCCCCGACGCCCTCCTCCCCGATTCTGCACTCCCGGGCCCCACTCACTGGCTGTCTCGTTGTCGGGACGGCTCTCCTTTCCGGCAGTGCGGGGCTCCTCTTCATTCGGGGAGCCTCGGACACGGCCGGCTGCTTCTCTCCTTGCTGCGGGGGCGGGACTTCCGGTTCGCCTCTCCCGGGCCGCGCAGCGATTGGCCAGCCGACCCAGCACTTCCGGGTCGTTGTAGGCAGCGCGGCGGCCCGGCGGGGGCTGCAAACACTCCTGGGCTGCGGAGGTGATCTCGGGGCAATGCCGGGTGGGCACCGGCTTTTGAATAATTAAATAAACCGGGGCAATGCCGGGTGGGCACCGGCTTCCAATTAATATATCAAGCGAGGTGGGCACTCGCTCGGCCAAAAATCAGCAATTAAAGCGGGCAAATGCCGGGTGGGCACCGGCTGTGCACAAAAGCGCTCCCCAGCGCTAGGACCAAAAATAAAGCGCTCTCAAGCGCTAAAGGTAAATAAAGCACTTCCAGGCGCTCCAGGGAAGGTCCAAAGCGCTCCCAGGCGCTGGGAGCACAAGCACAGCACTCCCAGGTGCCCTCAGCAGGGCAGAGTTCCAGCAAAGTCCTTAGGTAGGCAGGGGGGGCGGCACGGCTGGGCCCAGAGCCAGCTCACTGGGTCTCCAGGCAGGGAGACAAACCAAGTGGCGGTCCTCTGGCCCAGCAACAGCAGCAGCCCCCTCAGGCAGGATCCTGGAACAGAACCACTTGTAAGGGGACACAGCCCCTTCTTATACAGGTAAATCCTTTGTCTCAGGGTGCAGGGTGGGGAGAAACCAGCCGCAGCTGGTTTTGGAGCACCCTTGATGGCCCAACCACCCCTTTCATTCACTGAGGAGGCTAAGGTCGTTAGACGCACCACAGGGGGGCGGAGCCAGCATTGTGTGGGAAAAGCTCAGCCCCATCAGGAACCAGGTGTAGCCCTCCCACACATCACTCATGCTGATCTCTCCACTCACTCCTGGGCAGACCCATCCAGACTTCCTGGAGCCAGGCTTGCCAGCCAACTCCAGCCAATCACGCTCCAGCACCGTCACTGCACACACACATCAATGTCTAGCAGTGGCATTTGTACACAAGACACAATCATGCCACATACATCATTGCGAAGCATTCACTCTCACGAGTTCGTGCATACCAAATTCGAGCCTGCACTCCCCACGCATCAGGAACTACCAGGGACACACACATTCCCCATGCATTCTTATGGGAGGGCAGGCCAGCCATACTACACGCACGCACTTTACTCTGGGGAAAAAGTGCGCCAAGCCAGAAATCATGAACACCAGGTCGCCATCAAAAGCAAAAAGTTCAGGGGTGAACCAGCCACAAAGGCCCGGGTCCAACACAACCCCCTTCCAGCCAAAACGCAGGGTAGACCGATCACCACCGTGATGGGCTTCCCTGCTTTGGGTGATAGAACACGGACCCGCCACTGCCGGGACACCGTCCTGTTCCACGCCACTGTGAACCCCTGGGATTCCTTCTAAAACCACCATCTGGAACAACTGGGCTACCCCACTGGTACTCCCAAGCTGTCCGCGGCCAGGACCAGGCCCTGGGCCACCCAGGTGCCACTGGTTCCTGCCTACTCACAGAGTGGGGGGTAGTAACCCCTGGCACATAGTAGCCATTCTCCACTCTTCCTGTCTGCAAGACAGGGCTAGACTGCCACTGGTTCTCCAGCCTAGGGCCTACACCCTCAGGCGGACCAGGAGTCTCAGGGAAGGCTCTCCTCCCCCTACCTCTTCTTCTAGGGTTCCTCCACCTCCTGCGAGGGGTAAACCTAGAACGCCATTCCAACCCAGGGTTTAACCCCTCAGGTTGCACCGGGGTCAGAGGCGGGCTCTCCCATCCTCTGCACCCTCCCAACTGGAGCGGTACCCCTGGAAGAAGCACTGGCTAGGACTCTGGTTACAGACGTCCCACCCTTCAGGTCAGGCCGATCCTGAACCTGGCCTCCCAACCTTCGGTCTAAACCCCTAGGTGGGATAATTGCCTGGCACTCCAGGACTTCTGGGGACTCACTCACCATCCCCCTGAGGCTAACACCTGACTCATGTGCTCTGTGACTGTCTGTCTGGCGCAGATCTCCCGTCCCCTGTCCACCTGACAGTGCGGGAAGATCCCCCAGAACAGAAGTGGTGTCACCATGGTCACTAAACGGGAACTTCGCCCAACTGGGTAGTCCCTGACCCACTGGTTCTCCCACTGGGGAACACATCCCCCATTCACTCCTCACTTCGGACTTCTGTGCCCCCCCAACGGGAGTGGCACTGCCGGACACTAGAACCGCTGCAACACTATTTAAAGATACTCCAGGTTCTCTAGACACTAGGAGATCCCCCTCAAGGGGTCTAACAGGACAGCCTAGGTCCCCAACCTGGTGTTCCCTCAAGAAACCATCCAGGTTCTGAGACTGGGTTTCGGGCACCTGGGAACACTCAGTCCCCCACTCACTCTTATTCCACTGAGACAAGACGTGAGCCCCTACACCCCTCTCGCTACACTGGGACCTAGCTGGGCTACTCTGAGCCTCTTCCACCACACTGGGCTGGAAGATACTTGACCCACTACTCTCGGGTTCACTCACCCATGACGTGTCAGAACCTCTGGCATCTTCCCAGCGGTCTGCTTCCTCTGCCAGCTTCCAAGGACTAACATAGTCACCCGTCGACAGGTGTTGGCACAACTCTGGCGCAAAACAATTGAGCGGCTGCTCTCTGATAACCAGGTTGAGCAGTCCATCAAAATCAGGTTCCCTGTGAACCTCTAACCAATCAATCAGCGCATCATGACAATCATCCGCATAATCCCCCCAATCCTGGTGAGGCAGTCTCCTACTGCCCCTGAACTTCAACCGGCACTCGTCCTCCCTGGAACAAGGTACTATTCTTTGGAGAAGGGGACTGGGACCTCCTGCACTGAATTCTCTATTGCTGCCACCACTGAATCCAACCCTCCCTGGGGGATCCAGAAAACTATAACTGAGGTCAGGGGATAACCTACCCTCTAGGGTTATCTTCTCCCTGGCCAAGGCCCTCTCAGCCTCTAAAATCCTCTCCTGCACACCCAGCTGCGCTATCTCCTTGGCATGCTCTAACCTGAGCTTCTCCATAGCCAGCTGGTGCTCCCTCTCTTCCCTCCTATCCAACCACTCCTCTGAGGACAGGGAAAGGGATGGGGTGCTGCATCTGACACTGGACCCAGCAAGGGACTCCCTATCTATGGGGTCCTTACCATCTGCTGGTGCCCATTCACTGTCATCCTCATCCTCCTCTTCAGACTCTTCAGGGCTCCCCTCAGACCCACCACCCTCATGGTGCGAGGCTCGGGCCCTCTCTCTCACACTGTGCTCACATTCCCAGTCATCCTTCTGCCATAGGATCAGGGTATCCCTAAGCTTGGACTGGGTGTCTGACTCATTCACTGCGATGTCTCTCTCCTCACAAAACTGTACCAACTCATGCGCACTGTACTTAAACAGACCACAGAGGGTAAAAGAAGATTCCATCTTGGCAGGATGCTCACAGACACGTGCAACACAGGGGGACCTAACAGTCTGAGCTGAAGCAAAAGTACACAGTTCAAAGTATTTCAGCAAGCTCTCTACCCCAGAGAACTCACACTCATGTGTCCATGGAATCACACCATTCATCCACACCCCCCCCTCGGACCGGTAAGGCAGTTTTTACCACCCCTGATTTCTCAACCTGACCACACGTGACACAGGTACCAAACTCTGGGAGCAGGATGGGGAACAAATGTACTGCACACTCTTTGGAAAAGAAATACTAGAACTTCAAAGGACAATAATCCCCAACATGTAATTATCTAAAATGCAGTTTTGTAGTGTGGCCTGTCGCCACTGCGGTACAACGCAAACACAAATCCGGATCCTCACCGCCTGCCACCAATGTTAGAAACGGGATCTCTGGCTGGCCAAGGCTTGCGCCAGAGTCAGTCAGAGACCACCACTTCCACGTCAGGGCAAGGGAGTCACACACCAAGATAACCCCTGCTCACCCTCTAGGTAACGTGACGCGAGCAGCCAGGCTAAACTTGGAGGCTATGTAGGTTGTGTTTGGGCGCGCACCCAGCAACAACTCCCAAGGCCCACCACAAAGGAAACTCCACGCAAGGTTATATAAAAATAGCCTTTGTATTATACCAAAACACATTAGATAAGAACACACATTTTACAATGTGCCAACAGGCATGGGCAGAATTTACAGGGGATATGTACAAGACAGGGCCACATGGACCACTGTCAGGAATCATCACTTTTTAGGAATCGTAATTAGCACATAGAACACTTTTAGAACCAAAATAGAAAATGTAACACAAATTAGCACACAACCAGTAATTACTGGTAAAGGGTAAGTACCTCCTACGCAACTCTAACCACCTTAGGAAAATATTGCGCAGGGAACCAAGACCTCACTAGCAACACCTGTACTAGGAGAAAAACAACCACCTAAGTATCACCAACATTTAGGGGTATAAGCATAGGAACATTACACATGATGCATTAACATTCAGCGGTGTAGGGAAATAAAACACATGATGCATCAAAACACAATCAGAGGTGTAAGGAAAGAAAACACATGATGCAGAACCTACATTCAGCGGTGTAAAAACAAGGAACAACACATGATGCATGAAAACACATTCAGAGGTGCAAGCACAAGCAATTGCGCAAAACTCACATGAGCCACAACCTGTGGCAGTCCCTGGGCCCTCTGGCCTTGTTGGGGCTAGGACGCCCTGTGTCCCAATGTCAGGGGCCTAAACGTGGCAGCTGCCCACACAGTGCTGGGCAGCTGAATCATCAAGAGGCAACGTTGGAGCCTCGTGGGCTCAAGAACAACAGGATGGCCCTCCAGAACCTCTCTGGGGCTCTAAATAATAATGTGCCCCTTCGTTGGAGCCCCCCTCCTGGGGACTCGAAACACTATGGCCCCCTCGAGCCTTCTGTGGGCTCGCAAAATCACTGTGGGTGTGGAGCCTCTCGGGGCTCGAAATACCCAAATTGCCCCCAGGAGCCTCGGGGGTCGTAAACACAGATGTGGGCTTTGTTGGAGTCCCTCACGGGGGACTCAGGAACTAATACAGATGCCCCCAAGAGCCTCAACCGGCTCTTCACACTGATGGGGAGGGGCGGGCACCGGCAATGCGCCCCGACGCCCTCCTCCCCGATTCTGCACTCCCGGGCCCCACTCACCGGCTGTCTCGTTGGCGGGACGGCTCTCCTTTCCGGCAGCGCGGGCTCCTCTTCATTCGGGGAGCCTCGGACACGGCCGGCTGCTTCTCTCCTTGCTGCTCGGCTGCGGGGGCGGGACTTCCGGTTCGCCTCTCCTGGGCCGCGCAGCGATTGGCCGGCCGACCCAGCACTTCCGGGTCGTTGTAGGCAGCGCGGCGGCCCGGCGGGGGCTGCAAACACTCCTGGGCTGCGGCGGTGATCTCGGGGCAATGCCGGGTGGGCACCGGATTTTGAATAATTAAATAAACCGGGGCAATGCCGGGTGGGCACCGGCTTCCAATTAATATATCAAGCGAGGTGGGCACTCGCTCGGCCAAAAATCGGCAATTAAAGCGGGCAAATGCCGGGTGGGCACCGGCTGTGCACAAAAGCGCTCCCCAGCGCTAGGACCAAAAATAAAGCGCTCTGAAGCGCTTAAGGTAAATAAAGCGCTTCCAGGCGCTCCAGGGAAGGTCCAAAGCGCTCCCAGGCGCTGGGAGCACAAGCACAGCGCTCCCAGGTGCCCTCAGCAGGGCAGAGTTCCAGCAAAGTCCTTAGGTAGGCAGGGGGGCACGGCTGGGCCCAGAGCCAGCTCACTGGGTCTCCAGGCAGGGAGACAAACCAAGTGGCGGTCCTCTGGCCCAGCAACAGCAGCAGCCCCCTCAGGCAGGATCCTGGAACAGAACCACTTGTAAGGGGACACAGCCCCTTCTTATACAGGTAAATCCTTTGTCGCAGGGTGGGGGAAACCAGTCGTAGCTGGTTCTGGAGCACCCTTGATGGCCCAACCCCCCCTTTCATTCACTGGGGAGGCTAGGGTCGTTAGACACACCACAGGGGGGCGGAGCCAGCATTGTGTGGGAAAAGCTCAGCCCCATCAGGAACCAGGTGTAGCCCTCCCACACATCACTCATGCTGATCTCTCCACTCACTCCTGGGCAGACCCATCCAGACTTCCTGGAGCCAGGCTTGCCAGCCAGCTCCAGCCAATCACGCTCCAGCACCCTCACTGCACACACACATCAATGTCTAGAAGTGGCATTTGTACACAAGACACAACATCATTGTGAAGCATTCACTCTCACGAGTTCGCACATACCAAATTCGAGCCTGCACTCCCCACGCATCAGGAACTACCAGAGACACACACATTCCCCATGCATTCATATGGGAGGGCAGGCCAGCCATACTACACGCACGCACTTTACTCTGGGAAAAAGTGCGCCAAGCCAGAAATCATGAACACCAGGTCGCCATCAAAAGCAAAAAGTTCAGGGGTGAACCAGCCACAAAGGCCCGGGTCCAACAGACTCAATCAGGTTAACCCACCATGGGTGGTTCCAATGTGGAATCTCTTAACTTAACACTCACCAGACTAATGGGTCCTCCTTTCGAACCACTTCACTCTTACCCACTGCAATTTCTTTCTTAGAATATGGCCTTCCTTGTGGCCATTACTTCCCTCAGGCGTGTCAGTGAAATACATGCTCTCACCTTAGAAGAACCTTCCTTCCAGGTGCAACAAGGAGGAGTGGTTCTCAGAACCAACCCTAAATTCCTACCCACTGTAGCCTCTAGTTTTCATCTCAACCACACTATTGAACCGGTGTTCTTTAAACTTTGGATCTGAGTGCTCATGTGCTACATTGATAAAACAAAACCCATTCATTAGACAAATAGCTCCTCATGTCTTCTTCCAGACCACACGCATGCTATTTCTAAAGCAGTGGTTGCACGCTGGTGTGTTACGCCAAAGCAAAAAGGAGTCTACCTGTCACTCCCAGGTCACACTCCACTCACAAGAAAGGAGCTTTCATGGCTTTCTTAGGTAACATACTTCTAGCTGACATTTTCAAAGCAGATACATGGTCCACCCCTCACACATTCACAAAAAATTGTTATGTGGATGTCTTGGCATGTCAAGAAGCTTATGTTAGGGCATGCTGTATTACACTTTTTTAATCTTCTGCAACATCTTCAGTTTAGGCCACTGCCTTTGGGAGGACTGCTTTACAGTCTGTGCACAGTATGTGTTTCTACAGCTACACATGTCATGAACGGAAAATATTACCCTATAAGCATCTGTGTGTGGCGTCCAGTGCTGTAGATTCATATGCGCCCACCCTCCTCCCCATTCACCTGTGGTTGTTGCAGATGGTATTCGCCTTTACTTTGCATGGTCATCTTTTTCTGTATTCTCTATGATCCGGCGACATCTTCGCCCTCCGTGCCGAAAGAACCTAGCGCATTACCAGATATAGGTGGAGTCACTATACCTCGTAACAACTTTTTCTAACAAAAGAAAGTTGTGCACATCCGAGCCCAACACGAGATGGCAGGAGTATACACATAATGTGAATCTACGGCACTACATGTCACGATCAGATTCTTTCAGGGAAAGTAAAACGTTCTCTTTCAACCATGTTTCCTGTATACCACTAGGATTTACAAAATAGCAACTTGCGCCTCGAAATCCCACACTCAACTCAGTCCCGAACAGCAGTCCAGTATTGGTGCGTTTCCAAGGGATTAACTGCTTTACATCCCTAACCCATTCCAAACTGGTAGGTCCTTAATTTACAAAACTTGGTATTCAGTCAGTATTAATCATAAAACCATAATACCATTTATTCATATGTCAAAACGTGTCGACTGCCACTGAATTGAGGGAATTTTTTTACTGAACTTTGATGAATTAAAGAGATGAAAAAAGACATCCCAGCTTGAAGTATACTCTTTTTTTTTTTAATATGATGTTTTACTAAGAATGAACTTGTTTCATGTATCGGCGTGTTATGATTAAAACAGAGTGCATACCAGGTTTTGTAAATAAACTCACTAGGATTAACTTTTGGACAACTCTGGAAAATCCCCTTCAATCTGTAATGACTGTGACCCTTAACACAGTGTATGATGTATAAATATGTATGTGTGTATATGTTGTAGTCTCAAGGTGGTGAGTTGCCATCTTTTTGACAACTGCTTTACCCCACTGGCTGTCCCTGCACCGCTCATTCATCTCCATGCACAGGCCTGTGTAGCTCTGGGTTTTGTGTGTCTGGCTTGGGTAAACATGGTATAATAGAGCAGAGATGAGCTGTCTGTGCTTACCTCTATCGGTTTGAGGGTGTTCCAAAGTTAAGCTTGTGGCTTACTAGAAGCAACATGTGTAAAAAAAGGCTAAATGCAAGGCTACTTGTTCTGATCTGTGAAAAGACATGTTCACTGCCTTTCCTGAATTCTATAGTTTGCTCTGGCAAGAAAGTGTTAGAAAGTGTCCGATTCAGCAGTCACTTGCGTTGAGTTTTCTGATAGAGACTTCTAACCGCAGATTCCTTATCTCCGCGCCAACAGTTGTAGGTCTGGAGAACTACCTCGATCACTTTGACCAACCTGTTTTTCTGCATTTGTTGACCCATTTTTCCAAAAATGTTTCTAATGCTCTAGGGACATGTCCCTTCAGAAACCTTCGGTGAATGTCACATGTGTCTATGGTGCTTGTAGTCAGGCCACAAGTCAAAATCCTGTTCAGACTGGCTTTATATGCACCTAAAGGTGATTATGGAGAGGTCGTTGAAGCTTCTTGCAGCTCAGCAGTGCAAAACTCCATGTTGTTCCTGCCCTCAAGGATGGTCATAGTCCCTTGAATTAGGGTAGAGGATATAGCCTTACGGTTAGAGCGGTCGACCTCGAAGCTGGGGAATCGGGTTTGAGTCTCGGCAACAGCGCTCAACATTCTGTGAACATCTTAAGTGCTAAGATCAAGTCGGGTTCGCCGGCTGACCCGCTGGTGGCGAGTCATTTTCGCCAGCTTCTATCTCTTATCTCCCCGGTGGCTAGAACTGGCTAACCTCTCATTGAAGTCAGCCTCCGTCCCAAGGGCGTGGAAGCATGCTAAGATTATTCCATTGTAGAAAAAGCCTTCACTTGACCCGGACGACACAGGCAATTATCGCCCCATGTCTCAGCTCCCTTTCATGGCGAAAGTGGTGGAGGCACATGTAAATTCCATCTTATCTAATTACATTGATGAGCATAACATCTTTGACCCATCCCAACACTGGTTTCGCCCCTGCCACAGCACGGAATCTGCTCTTCTGGCGGTCACGGAATCCATCTGTAGTGGGTTGGATGTAGATGATTCTGCGGCCTTGGTCCTATTGGTCCTATTGGATCTAAGTGCCGCATTTGATACGGTGTCCCATGAGATTCTTCTCCAACGTCTCTGGATGGTCGGCATTGGGGATGTTGCCCTGGAATGGATCCGGTCCTTTCTGGCTGGGCGGTCGTTCCAAGTGTCCGTACCGCCGTTCCATTCTCAGGAACATGCCCAGGGCAGGGGGGTTCCTCAAGGTTCCATCTTGAGCCCACTTTTATTAAACCTGTATGTGGGACCTTTGGCGGAGGTGGCCAGAGGCCGGGGGTTGTCCTTCGGGTCGTACACTGACGACACCCAGCTGGTGATCGCTTTCTCCAAAAAATGCCGTACCAACCTGAAGAATTTTAAGGAGGATTTATCGATTATCTTGGACTGGATGAAGGCTAATTGACTTCAATTAAATGTTGGCAAGTCCGAGATTCTATTGTATGGGAAGGACCAGGGACTGGTCAGAGCAATGGTGGCCTGATCATCTGAAACCCGTGCCGTTGCCGAAGGAGACGGTGAAGAACCTGGGTGTTTGGTTCGACACCGGACTAACATTCGATAAGCAGACAAGAGCAGTGGCCGCAGTCTGCCTTGGGCTTTTGAGAGGATTAAGGCCCTTGCTTGGCTTCTTCCCTCCTAGAGTATGCCAGACCATCCTGCAGGCTTCCATCCTTGCGAGGCTCGATTATGGCAACGCCTTATACCTAGGTGCCAATAAAGCTAGCATTAAGCTCCTGCAGGGGGTCCAGAACGCAGCAGCACGTATGTTAGTGGCACTCCCAAGATCTAACTCAGTGGCCCGGGTGCTTTTGAAGCTGCACTGGCTGCCAATCGAAGCCCGCATTCAGTTTAAGGTGCTATGTATTGCATATAATATTTTGCGGCTCCAAGCCCTTATGGGGTTATTAGGTCTATTGAAGCCATATTTGCCTAGACGCGCTCTGCGTTAGGCTAACCAAGGTCTGGTCGGTGTCCCTCGAGTTAAGAAAGCGAGGGCAGGGGGTCGTTTGTTTGGCCTCTTGGCGGCCAAACTGTGGAATTCCCTTCCAGCAAGCATCCAAGCCAGCCCTAACCTTCTGACGTTTCCGAAATCCTTGAAGACCTTGCTGTTCCCCACTATCTGATATCTGTTGCTCGCTGTGTCTCCCTGTTTCCTGTCTGGTTTCTGGCTGCGCTGGGACGCCTCGTCGCTGAGGCAGCCATGCGCATTACAAATCCTGTAATAAATAAATAAATTCAGGGCAAATCACTTAATCTCCCCGTGCCTAACAAAAAGGAATGTGTCTATCTGTAACGAAACTGGTGCTCATGTAAAGAGCTCTGATACCCGATGTCTCGGGTCTAGTTTGCGCTAAATGAAACTCTAAAAAAATATATATATATATATATCACTGGCTCACTTCCTGGGCTGTTCCTGTGACCGTTCATCCTCCCAAGTCGAAGTTGTAATCCGTTAAGTGGAAAAAGGAAAAAGTCAAAGCGTCACTCAACTTCACTGTGCCCTTCCAAGTCCTCAGAATGAGCATAGTTGGTGCCTGTTCCTCTAGAGCCCGCTCCCTCATACCTTCCACGAAGAACGTGCTGACTCCTTCTCTACATCTCCCACAGTTTCTCTGAGCTACTCCTACTCAGCATTAGGATTTTTATGAGGCCATGACCTATATCTTGTGGCACCAAGGAGGCGAGAGGTGGCACACCTTGGTTACCAACTGTGTAGTGCCCCCAACCATAGCACAATTGCTGCTGCATGTGCAATGTATAAACCAATATTCGTCATTTTAAACTTTTTCAATCCGTACTTTTACATTATCCAATCCTTGTATTCATTAACCGTTTACAATCCACATGTAGGATAATGCCAATTTTCTAGGTTTCAAGTATTCCTGATGGGCCACCTGAACCTCTTCATTCAAGAATATGCACTGAAGCAGATTTCATTAAAATAGCAGTTTATTTGCAAACCCAATGCATTTCGGGCCTCCTTGGGCCCTTTCGTCAGGGGTAACTAGAAAATCAATTAAATTGGTGTTACAATACATTTTTCCACATAATATATGCTTTTTACATTTTTATCCATTGTTAACTAGTCTACAGACATCATTAATAAACTCTGCTCTAACGCATTGTGCTTAACTGTGACCTCTTGCTGAACCACTGGTTTATAACATCACAGTAATCACTGAATTCATGTCAGCTAAAAGTACATTAAACATGGCGCTTACAACATCAGCATTCATGTCTAATCCGTTCTAACTGTTATAAACCCTCCTCGTAGTGCGACTTGGATCCATATGCTGAGTGCCATCACTTGTATAAATGAAACACTTTTCCCGTGGCCTGCTTTAATTCTACATGCTAACAAAACGTCTACCCTCCCCGAGCAATTAATGAAAATATCATACTTTGTTGGTGTTTACTTAACCTAACATCCACCTTGCAAATTACAAAAAATTGCTCTTCACAACTTTCTAATGCTCTTTTCAACAACTTTGCTCAATTCCTTTCTTTCTAGTTGTAAACCCGTGCCTGTCCCACGTACCTGCTAGCTCATTGCTGGAATTCACTTTAAAATGCCAAACGAGTCTCCCTCAGTTTTCCCCGGACCTTTAAAACTACCTTACGCCCCTCCTCCCAATTGAACCCACCTGTTGCGCACTAGCGATTTTTTTCTTATTTTTTACACTACGTTACCCAGGATGCATGGTAATGATAAAAAAACATTGTGTGTTATGTATTTGAACACAGTAGCCCTATTACAGCGTGAACTAAGACCATTAACGTAGAGTCAATATTCCGGTGCGTAAATGAAAAAGTCTGTAGACATAATCCCATGTTGTGCTCGTAAAATTCAAGTTGCTTCTGACTCATTATTCAAAAAAATAAACTGTTTGTATGAAATCAGATGTTCCGCCTGACATGTGGTACGAAGCTGTGTCTCCGTTTTTTAGAGCTTGTTTTCCATTCTTAAATTGGGTGCAAACCCGATGGGGCCAGTAATTTTAAGACATCATTGAAAAATGGGATGCACTCCTTGTTTTTCCAAGTTTTCCATTTTGACTTAATCATCCTTAAATTACGCGAAGCGTGCTGACTGGTCACGTGCCCAGCCCCTGTGGCACGTAAAACAATGATTCGCAACATTGGGACACTGTAGTGCCCCCAACCATAGCACAATTGCTGCTGCATGTGCAATGTATAAACCAATATTCGTCATTTTAAACTTTTTCAATCCGTATTTTTACATTATCCAATCCTTGTATTCATTAACCGTTTACAATCCACATGTAGGATAATGCCAATTTTCTAGGTTTCAAGTATTCCTGATGGGCCATCTGAACCTCTTCATTCAAGAATATGCACTGAAGCAGATTTCATTAAAATAGCAGTTTATTTGCAAACCCAATGCATTTCGGGCCTCCTTGGGCCCTTCGTCAGGGGTAACTAGAAAATCAATTAAATTGGTGTTACAATACATTTTTCCACATAATATATGCTTTTTACATTTTTATCCATTGTTAACTAGTCTACAGACATCATTAATAAAATTTGCTCTAACGCATTGTGCTTAACTGTGACCTCGTGCTGAACCACTGGTTTATAACATCACATTAATCACTGAATTCATGTCAGCTAAAAGTACATTAAACATGGCGCTTACAACATCAGCATTCATGTCTAATCCGTTCTAACTGTTATAAACCCTCCTCGTAGTGCGACTTGGATCCATATGCTGAGTGCCATCACTTGTATAAATGAAACACTTTTCCCGTGGCCTGCTTTAATTCTACATGCTAACAAAACGTCTACCCTCCCCGAGCAATTAATGAAAATATCATACTTTGTTGGTGTTTACTTAACCTAACATCCACCTTGCAAATTACAAAAAATTGCTCTTCACAACTTTCTAATGCTCTTTTCATCAAGGTACGTGGGACAGGCACGGGTTTACAACTAGAAAGAAAGGAATTGAGCAAAGCCTTTGTTCTTTGTAGAGCTTAAGGAGGACGATATGGACGAGGCCTCTGACCCCAATGATGACCTCGCCTAATCCTTGCCGAAGGAAAACTGTATTGAGGAGTTGGGGGTGACGTCAGCGGGCTGGACACCCCGCCAGATGCTGGGTTAGTCTCCCCACCTGAGCCAGCCTCTGAAGTCTGCATTATTCACAGTGATAAGGAGGGCTGCTGAGGCCCTTGATCTCTAACTCCCTCTAATATCTTTACGGAGGGACTTCTGCCAGGGCACTCCAGTGCAGAGCCCCTGCTTCCTTTTAACAGAACGTGCATGTGTTACCATCCATGCCACATGTGACTCCGCATTAGTCAGTCATGTTGCCTCAATCATGCTGTTCCCTTTTGAAAAGGCCTTGATTTCCATTTCTTGCCCCTTTATTATGTATTCCACTTTTGGGAGCACTTATTGGTTATGCTCTTGGGGATCCTCTTGGTTGTGAGGCTTGAACAGCCTTTTAACGTTTCTGAAAAGAATAAGTTCATTCTCAAATGAGAGGATGATTGAATAGAAATGGGCTCATGTATTCTGTGAATTGGGTGATTTAAACAAATGTTACATATATGAACGAAACACGTTAGTTAGATTCCTTACCTTAGAATAACCCCCAGGCTTCAGACTGGATCTGGAAAATTTTGCGTAGCAGTACCCTTGCGTGTCAGTAGGCGTCGTCTGCGACTCCGCCTCCGTCGTCGGCGTCGTTGGCGCCGGGATGACGTCGTCCGAGTACTTAGACATCGCCCTCACGCGCTGACGTCAGTTCTTCTTTTTTCTGCGCCAGCAAGCGCAGGTCCGGAGAAAGCAGTACCTTAGTCACTTTTTTACTAAACTTTTTTGATAATTTTTGATCTCATCTCGAGTCTTCACAACTCTCGGTGCCGGTAGGGATGCCCGGGTTCCAGCCCTGTACCGACTGCGCCCGACTGATGTCGGTTACTGATCTCCACCGCCGGTGCCTGTATTGCCTTGGGGCCGACCACGACGACCGGTCGTGCCCCAACTGCCGGGCCTTGACGTCGAAGGCTAGATGGTAGCGGTCCCGTAAGCACCTCGAGCTCCGGCAGTCGGCCCCGCGCCGCTCAAGGTCCCGGTCCAGCAGGGGGTCGAGGGACCGGTCGCGGGGGCCACAGTCAACGCAGCTCGACGAGTCGACACCATTTGTCGGGCTCCAAGTCCTCAGGTAAGAGGCACAAGAAGTCGAAGAGACGACATCGCTCTTCCGACTCTCCCCAACGCTCGCACAAAGGGTTCGGGCGACACCGGCGCCGCAGGCGCCACGACCAGCTCCATTCCCTCCAGTCCCTGGGCTGAATGCGACGCCGGAGGAGATCGAGGCCTTCCTCATGGCCATGAGGTCCCTCTCTTCTCCATCGGGTCCCGCGGTGCCTCGGTGGGCCGGGTGCTACGGCCCCGGCGCCGTCTGGTGCTTTGGGCCCGGCACCGTCGGCGACTTTGGTTCCGACGCCGCAGGCTCCCTCCGGGTCCGGATCCGTGTCGCCGTTGGTCGACCTCACGACCCCGCCGGCGTCGACCCCCAGTGAGTCGCCCCCGGTGCCGTCCCCGCACGGCGGCGCCCCTGATCCCTCCCTCGGTCCGGATCCTGCGTCGGACTGGCGTTGACCGACGCCGGCTGAAGAGCATTTCTTCTTTGATCCGGCTCCATCCTTTGACCCTGAATTTCAGGAGATGGAGGACGAGGGGGATTGGGAGGGGTCTGAGGACCCTCTGACACGTGAGTGTCAGTCCTTTCAGGACTGGTCAGAGGAGCTAGGGGAGGCCAGTGGTCTTGATACCTCTCCTGACACTGGCTTTGTCTCCCCTCCTACCGTGGCTACGGAGGAGGGGGCTGCTTATAGTGTGGTGCTGACGCGGGCAGCCAAGGCCTTGGTGCTTACGCTCCCCATCGCTACTGTGAGGTCGAACATCCTCACTGAGGTCCTTAAACCGCAGACAGGCGCTCCGGAGCATCTGCTGCCATTTAATGAGGCTCTCATGGACGTCATGTTGGTTACCTGGTCCAGGCCCGCTACAGGCCCCCCTGTAGATAGGAACGTTGCCAGGTGCCACCGCCCATCTCCGGGCCACCCTAGCTTTCTGTCCACCCACCCCACCCCCAGAGCCTGGTTATCCAGGCCTCTGCTTCCCAATCTGCATTCTCGACTACACCCCCAGATCGGGAATCCAAAAGGTATGAACAGTTTGGTAAGAAACTCTTCTCATCCCTCAGTTGTGGGTTGCGGTCAGTCAACACCGCTTGCCTTTTGGGCCGTTATACCCACTCTCTGTGGGATACGGTTGCGGCCGTGCTGCCAGTGTGCCCGGAGGAGGCCCGGGTGAAGCTCGCTCAAGCCCTCGTGGAGGGACGATATGCAGCTCGGTATTCCATACGATATGGGCTGGATACCACGGACTTGCTGGGCAGGGGGATGTCGACGACGGTGGCGGTTCGCCGCCATGCCTGGCTGAGGTCTGCCAACTTCTCGGCCGATGTCCAGAACACCCTCATGGACATGCCGTTTGATGGCAGCCACCTCTTTGGTGGCAAGGCAGATCATGCGCTTGAACGCTTCAAGGACTCCAGGGCTATGGCCAAGTCCTTGGGCCTCTCGGGCCAGCGTCAGCAGCAGTGTGCTTTTCGCTCCTTTCGTGGCCAAGGAAGGGGCGTCCCTTCACGTCCTGCCACCCACGGGCCGCAGTCTAACATCCAGCGCGGCGGCAGACATGGTAACTGCCGTGGCGGTGCCAGGGGACAACGGCGCGGCCAGTCTACATCCACCCCCGCAACATCCGCCTCAAAGCCCTCCTAGTCCGAGCTTTCAGGCCCATTTAACGCCAGTGTGGGGGCAGGGTCCGCCATCACCTCCCCCACTGGCGCACCATCACTTCGGACAGGTGGGTGCTGCAAATCGTCTGGAGGGGCCACTCCCCTTCGAGGTGACCCCTCCAGTCATGCCACCGCAGTACCACTGCATGTCGGGGGATCACTTGCAACTACTGCAAGAGGAAGTGTCGGCCCTCTTGGCAAAGGGGGCCATCGAGTGCGTTCCTGGGCCAGAAGTAGGACGTGGTTGCTATTCCCACTACTTTCTGGTTCCCAAGAAGGGCAAAGGGGGCCTACGCCCTATCCTGGACCTACGGAACGTCAACGGCTTCCTCCGGAAGGAGAAGTTCAAGATGCTCACTCTGGTTCAGGTCTTAGCTGCCCTGGACCCCGGAGACTGGATGGTAGCGTTGGACTTGCAGGACGCGTATTTCCACATCCCCGTCCTGCCGGCCCACCGGCGTTACCTGCGGTTCATGGTAGGCCACGAGCACTTCCAGTTCACCATGCTCCCCTTTGACCTTACCAGCGCCCCACGGGTGTTCACGAAAGTGATGGCGGTGGTCGCAGCTCATCTGCGCAGGTTCGGGGTGTCAGTCTTCCCCTACCTTGACGGCTGGTTGTTGAAGGCGGGCTCGCCCCAGACAGTCGTCAGCAACCTTCAGACTACGGCCGACCTCCTGCACTTGCTGGGGTTTTCCATCAATGTGCCGAAGTCGCACCTGTGTCCCTCTCAAAGGCTCCTCCTAATGGAGCGGTTCTGGATTCGGCGCAGTTTCGGGTTTATCCTCCCGAACAGCGGGTTCGGGATATTCAGGCTCTGATTCCGATCTTTCAGCCTTTATCCCGGGTCGCGGTCAGGTTGACGCTGCGGCTTCAGGGGCTGATGGCCTCCTGCATCCTTCTGGTGCATCACGCAAGGTGGCGTATGCGGGCTCTGCAGTGGGACCTGAAGTTTGTGGGCCCAGCATCAGGGCAACCTGTCCGACCATGTCCTGATCTCCGAGGGCACTGCGATACTGTTGCAGTGGTGGCTCACGGACCGGGATTGGGTCAGCGGCAGATCCCTCTCCCTTCCCCAACCGGAGCACGTAGTTGTGACGGATGCGTCCCTCCTGGGCTGGGGGTGGGGGGGCACATGGGAGAGGCGGAGATCAGGGGACTCTGGTCTCCGGCGGAGTCCCGGCTCCACATCAACCTTCTGGAGCTGCGGGCGATCCGGCTTGCACTGAAGGCATTCCTTCCCTCTGTCCAGGGAAGTGTAGTGCAGGTGTTCACGGACAACACCACCGCCATGTGGTACTCCAACAAACAGGGTGAGGTTGGGTCGTGGACCCTATGCCAGGAGGCGCTGCGCCTCTGGCAGTGGCTGGAGCATCAGGGCGTGACCCTGGTGGTTCAACACCTGGCAGGTTCTCTGAACACCAGGGCGGACGAACTCAGCCGTCGGTGCATGATGGATCACGAATGGTGTCTGAACTCTGACGTGGCACAAAGTCTCCTTCAGCAGTGGGGAGAGCCTTGGTTAGATCTATTCGCCACAGAAGAGAACGCGCAATGTCATCAGTTCTGTGCGTTGGAATTTCCAAGGCGGCACTCGCTCGGAGATGCTTTTTGTGGTGAGTGGAGTTGCGGTCTGTTGTACGCCTTCCCGCCTATACCACTTCTGCCCAGAGTGCTGAAGAAGATCAGGCGCGACCGGGCCTAAGTCATCCTTGTGGCTCCGGACGGGGCACGAAGATACTGGTATCCTGAGCTACTCAGCATGTCAGTCGATTCCCCCGATTCGTCTGCCTCTTCAGGAGGACCTTCTGTCGCAGCAGCAGGGGACGGTCCTCCACCCGAACCTGTCCAGTCTCCACCTCCATGCGTGGAGATTGAGCGGAGACAGTTGAGGCCATTTGACTTGCCTCCTGAAGTCTGTGATGTAATTCTGGCAGCCAGGCGTCCCTCCACAAAATCGGTATACGCCTTCAGGTGGAACACATTTGTGGCATGGGGCACAGCAACGGCTCTGGATCCACTCTCTGCCCCCCTTTCTGAGGTTCTCCTCTTCCTTCTTTCTCTTGCCCAGCAGGGCTCTGCTCTGGGCACTATTAAGAGCTACCTCTCTGCCATTTCCGCCTTCTTAAGGCTACCTGATCAGCCCTCTTTGTTCAAGTCCCCCGTTGTAAATAGGTTCTTGAAGGGCATCACTCATATGTTTCCCCCTGTTCCTTTTGTGATGCCGCAGTGGGACTTGAACCTTGATCTGACCTATCTGATGTGCGCTCCTTTTGAGCCGCTTCATCACTGTCCTCTTCGTCTTCTCACTCTTAAGACTGCATTCCTGGTTGCCATCACCTCTGCCAGGAAGGTGAGTGAGCTCCAGGCTCTTTCTTCTAAACCTCCTTTCCTTTCTGTCCATCCGGACAAAGTTGTGTTGCGGACACGACCCTCTTTCCTGCCCAAGGTAGTCACAGCCTTCCACATCGGGCAATCCATCACCTTGCCCACCTTCTTTCCGCCTCCGCATCCCTCAAAAGAGGAAGAGAGGCTCCACCGTCTGGACCCAAAACGTGCGCTCTCATTCTATCTGGATCGCACACGCCAGTTCCGGGTGGATGACCAACTCTTTGTTGGTACGTGGGCGCTAAGAAGGGACGGGCGGTGCACAAACGAACCATCTCTCGGTGTGTCGTCTTGTGCATCAAGGTTTGCTTCTCCTTGGCAAAGAAGGAGCCTCCTGTTGGGCTGAGGGCCCATTCCACTCGGGCCATGGCGGCTTCTACTGCCCTGGGTCGGGGAGTCCCCTTGCAGGACATCTGTCAGGCATCTACGTGGGCATCGCTGCACACGTTCGCTAGACACTACTGCCTGGACAGCCAAGTCCGGAGAGATGGCTTCTTTGGCCGTTCCGTTCTCCAGGACTTTCTGGTGTGATCTTGGTTCGCAGACCCACCGCCAGGGTTGGTATTGCTGGGGTATCTATTCTAAGGTAAGGAATCTAACTAACGTGTTTCTTTCAGATGAACAAGTTACTTACCTTCGGTAACGATATATCTGTAAGAAACATTAGTTAGTTAGATTCCTTACCGCCACACCCATCCTCCCCGTTCTGCGAACCGATATCTAGGGTTAAGGTCATCCATTTCAGGGCCCTAGTTTCATGGCACCAGTGTTGGTTTTTATCATGGCTCTGCATTTCTGGCGCGGAAAAGCTGTGTATCAGAACTGACGTCAGCGCGTGAGGGCGGCGTCTAAGTACTCCGACGTCATCCCGGCACCAACGACGCCGACGACGGACGCGGAGCCGCAGACAACGCCTACCGACACGCAAGGGTACTGCTACGCAAAATTTTCCGGATCCAGTCTGATGCCTGGGGGTTATTCTAAGGTAAGGAATCTAACTAACTAATCTTTCTTACAGATATATCGTTACCGAAGGTAAGTAACTTGTTCAATAAGACAGTAACATAGCCAATGAGTTTAAGAGAGTGACACCTTGTTTTTGCCCTCCTATGCTTATAGCCTTTGACCGAACCCACTTCAGCGACCTGAGACTAGAAACCTAGAGTTCAGGACATGAGAACACGGTACCAACAGAGAGGGAATCCAGACACCATCTCTCTCTCTCTCCTATCCTCTCCTATCCTCTCCTCTTCCTCCTCTCTCTCTCTCTCTCTCTCTCCTCACCTCTCTGCCCCTCTCCCATCCCTCTCTATCTCCTCTCTCCCTCCCCTCTCTCTCTCCTCTCTCTCCTCTCTCTCTCTCCTCCCTCTCCCTCTCTCCCTCTCTCCCTCTCTCCCTCTCTCCCTCTCTCCCTCTCTCCCTCTCTCCCTCTCTCCCTTTCTCCCTCTCTCCCTCTCTCCCCCTCTCCCCCTCTCCCCCTCTCTCCCTCTCTCCCTCTCTACCTCCCCTGTGCCTGAGAACTGTACTCACCTGAGTTGTGCATGAAGGAGCAGAGTTGCCTATTGCTCCTGCAGAGGTTCCTGAACATTACAGGTGAATGGCAGAGCATAACAGAAAGTGGAGCAACAATACAAACTCTGCCTGATCGATGGATTCAGATCAGATTGAAACACAAGATTTGGCCCAAGCCCTAGCGGAAAATAATTCCCTCTATAATTAATGCTTTGGTCAGGGCTTTAACAACAATCCAAGGAGGAGTCCAAACCCTAAAACAGGACAATATAGAGTTCTAAAGCGAACTTTAGAGATACAAGCCATGAGTAAATCCATGGTCCTGGAAGGCAGAAGCAACACCCAAAGAGACTCCACCCCTTTTACAACCACCAAAACCTGCCCCCTTGATTAGTTCACAACCACTAAATGTTACTGAGGCTATGTCCATTCCAGGGTCGCTGGCCCCCGAACCCTTTTTTGCGACCCTGCAAAACAAAATGTCTTTATAAATCAGTGCCATTTATAGACCTTGTGTAGGCCAAGCGCATTCTCTAACAATTCTGCTAAGGCGGCCTTTATCTTTTTGAACCTTGAGCAAAGCGCAACCAATTGGTCGAATCCCTGGGTGGAAAACAATGACCCCTACTATATGATTTTCATAAATTCAAAGAAGCCATGCGTAAACTGTTCGCTAGGAGTGTTTGTTCAAGCTATTGACAATGAGTTATTGAATCTGCATCAGGGCAGTAAGGACCTGTCCTACATAACAAGTTCAATCAACTAGTTGCTGAGACTGTCTGGCTTGAGGAAGAATGTACATTCCTTTTTTAGAGGAGATTATGGGTTAAGATGAAAGATGTATCTGACAGCGACATCTTGCCACAAATTAGTTACCTTTAAATTTCCCAGGTGTCACACTGGATCTTGGAAGATTTTTCTTTGAGCAGTACCCTCTGCACACCAGTAGCTGGCGTTGATCGGCTCCACATGGTGTTGCCCACGCCACCTATAAAGGCGCCAACTCAGTGCTTTGACATCAGTTCTTTTCTTTCCAGGGCAGTCAAGAGCTGATCCATCAAGAGAGCTAATCTATTTTGGTTTTTTGGCAGGATTTTTACAACTATTGTCAAACCTTTTTTTGAATTGTAGGAGTCATCTCATTGAGGAAAACGGGTTTTAAGCCTTGCGGCACATGTCATTAGACCTCAGACCTTGTCAGTGACTGACCCACATTTGGTTTGCCTGTGGTGTCTGGTGCGCGACCACCACTCCCAAGTCGTGCTCAGACTACCCAGTCATGGCATCAAAGGCTTTGCGGGAGCAGTCCCTGAAGCAGTTTGTGGCCTGGCAGGTGATGCCGCGTCAGGCTCCTCGGAGATCTCTGTTATAAGAAGGTCCTGGAACCTCTCCAAGAGTCCCAAGTCTTCTTCATCCCACTCGAGAAAGAGACACTCCAATAAGAGACACAAAAATGATAGTATTGTTCTTCGCCTTCTCCCTGTCCGTCTGCCGACGCGACGGAGGAACATCGAAGTTCTAGGTCTTGTTCTCCGGAACCTGCACCTGAGCTGAATCTGTGCCACCCCACTTTTCCAGTAGCTGTAATGACCCCGCTCAAATTAAAGGATTTTATGAGGCCATGTGCCACATTTTTGAGTGGCCTTACCCTTCCTGCATGCATCCGGTTCTGCCCCAGTGGGCCCCCATTGATCGTATTGGCACCTGTCATGCCACTGCTACATTCACTGATGCTTGTCCCAAAGCCAATGCTCCTGGTGGCGCCATCCCCATTCTAATCCCAGAATACAGGAGCTGTGTTCACAGATTCCGGCGCCGACAGGACCTTTAGGTCTTGGGTCATTCCCTGAGACTAATTCGGAGAGGCTCGGCTTAGGAGAAGAATGGGAGGGTCACTGGACCCTTTAGAATGCTATAACTATGAGCAGGAGATGGTATGAGGAATTGACTGAGGCCAGCGGACTGGCTACTTCTCCAGATACTGGCATGCTTCCCCCCTCCTGTGGCTACGGAGGAGCGAGCATCTTATGCAGTGGTGGTGCGGAGGGCAACTGATGTCCTTGGCCTCCAACTACCCTCCGTGGCAATCAAGACAAACATCTTGACAGAGGTGCTGCAGCCAGGAACCTCCTCCTCTGAACCCTTTCTCCCGTTTAATGAAGCCCTCAAGGATGTTGTACTGGGAACCTGGTCCAAACCCAACACACGGGTTCCTGTTGACACCGCGATTCCCCCGCTGCCAACGACCTGCCCCAGGCCACCCAAATTTCCTCACTAACCACCCCAACCCAGGGAGAGCTTGGTAGCTCAAGCCTCTACTTTCCATTGCGCATTCGCTGCCGCTCCCCGGGCAGGGAATCTTAGAGGCTGGGCAGTTGGGGCAAGAACATATTTTATTACGCCAGCCTTGCATTGGGGTCCATTAACACTACATGCTTATTGGGATGCTTTTCCCACTCTCTGGGGGAAGCGGTGGCGCAAGTGCTGCCACAGGTCCTGGTGGAGGCCTGGGCCATCCACCACAGGCAGCATTAGATGGGAGAGATGCAGCATAGTTGTCAATTAAATGTGGGTTAGCCGTGACCTACTCGTTGGGCATTCCGATTTCTTCAACGGTGGCTTAGACGCCATGCCTGGCTGGGAACATCTGGCTTTCAAGCGATGTCTTGTCACACCTGAAGTGGGCCAGGAAAAACAACTCTGGCCCCTCGGAAGGGAAGGAAGAGATATCCCTATAAAAGAAAGAGGGAGGAAGAGGGCATTCTCCCCTACGTAAATCCTAAAAACAAGGTATTCCTCCACCACTAAAAGGCATCGGATTTCTTTTCTGTGCAGAAAGAACAGAGAGCTAAAGAGAATAATTGCTTTATTTGTACATGACCCTCACCCACTCTTAATAGTGGCATGCTTCATCATCGGGTCCACCCCAACCCCAAAAAGCCAGGGCGGGCTCAACCGTATCTCAGGGAGGACTTGAACATAACCAACCAGGAGACCTTAAAGATAAAAATGCCTCACTTTGACCAAAGGTATCTCTTTATTCACGGTGGGAATAGGTTAAAAAAGTATTAGGGGGATCACTAGGATATTATGTTCCTGAGACCCTCACTTAGCTGTCGACATGTTTCAGGTCCCAGGTTTTCATCAGGATGTGTATCAACACACTACCAATGTCAGTAAACACATACAACTCCAGTCAATTTCATGCGAGGAGTATCTAAATTTGACTTACTCTAAGGTTGGGCAGGACCGAGGTACCAGTTTGTGGGTTACCACTCAGTTTCTCAGGAGGGCGGGGAACCCGTGCCCCTTTAGTCACACAGTAGTCAAGGGTAGTACGCCTCTAGGCTACCGATTCGTGCACTGCTCTCTCCCGATTTTCAAGGAATGCCCAGGCTTTGCTCATGGACATGCCCTTCAATGACACCGATCACTTTGGAGACAAAGCAGACTTGGCGCTGGAGCGTTTTCAGGACTTGCTGGCTACAGTCAAGTCCCACCCCCCCATCATCCCGTCTTCCTTTCGCGGTAACGGAAGGAACTTTCAACCACGCCAGCCAAATCTCTCAGACACCACATCCAGATCTCGGAGGGAACTGCATGAGACCTGCATTGGTGGCTAACGAATTGCAATTGGGTCAGAGGCAGACCCTGCTCCCTTTTCAAACCAGATGCCGCAGCAGTGACAGATGCATCACTCTTGGGATGGGGCAACCATCAGGGAGAAGTGGAGATCAGAGGACTCCGGTCTCCGGCGGAATCCGTAATCCACATGAACACACTGGGGCTCTGAGTGATTTGATTGGCATGGAGAGACCTTCTACCCTCAATCAAGGGAAGGCTAGTTTAAGTGTTAATGGACAACACCAATGCTATGTGGTACTCCAACAAACAAGCCCGGGGACACTTTGTCAAGAGGCCCTGCATCTCTGGAAATGGCTGGAACAGCAGGACATTTCCCTGGTGTTTCAACACCTGGCAGGTTAGCTGACTCTAGGGCAGACAAACTCAGCCGTCGATGCCTAGTGGGTCATGAGTGGCATCTCAATTCGGAGGTGGAGCAAGGTCTCTTTCAGCAGTGGAATAAGCCTTGGTTAGATCTGTTCGCCTCTGCCCAGAATGCTGGAGTATCCGAGGCGGCTCTCGCTCAGAGACGATTTTCATCTTGAGTGGCACTCAGGCCTCCTGTATACCTTTCCACGCATACCACTCCTGTTCAGAGTTCTCAAGAAGATCAGGAATGACCGGGCCCAAGTCATCCTTGTGGCTCCGGATTGGGCACGAAGAGTCTGGTATCCCGAGCTTCTACAAATGAGCATTGATCCTCCGATCCGGCTGCCCCTTCGGAGGATCTGCAGTTGAAGCAGCAGGGTAGGGTCCTCCACCCAAACTTGTCAACTCTTCGCCTTGTTGCGTGGAGATTGAGCAACGGCAGTTGATAGCTTTTAACCTACCTCCCGAAGTTTGTAATGTTATTCTGGTAGCCAGGCTTCCCACCACCAAAACGGTTTATGCCTGCGGATCGCAGAAATGTTTGATATATTGTACGGAAAAGTCTATTGACCCTCTTTCTACATCCCTTTTTCATGTTTTCCTTTTTATTTTGACCCTTGCCCAGCTGGGCTCTGCTCTGGGCACCCTGAAAGGGGTTCTTTCTGCTTTGTCTGCTTTCCTGAGGCTGCCAGACCAATCTTCTTTATTTCTCACCCATTGCACATAGATTCGTTAAAGACCTTGTACATATGTTCCCACTTTCCCCCTTCATTATGCCTCATTGGAACTTAATATGGTTCTCCCCTTCCTGATGCCCACTCCTTTCAAGCCCCTGCCTAATTGTTCCCTCAGCTGCTCACCATCAAAACAGCCTTTTTAGTGGCAATTACATCTGCCAAAAGGGTGAGTGAGCTGTTGGCTTTATAGTCCAAGCCTTTTTTCTTGACTAACTTCCCTGACAAGTTGATGCTTCACAGTATGGCCCGCTTTACTCCCGAAAGTGATGACACCTTCCCATATGGGACAATCTATCACCTTGTCCACTTTCTACGCTCCTCCACATCCCTCTACAGAAGAGGAGCAACGCCACCGTCTGGACCCAAAGGAGCTTTGTCGTTCTACCAGGACTGCACAAAATAGTTCCAGGTGGACGGCCAACTCTTTGTGAGGTAATATTGGTGCAAAGAAATGTCTAGCTATGCAGAGAAGGACCATTTCATGCTGGGTTGTTCTTTGCATCAAGATATGCTACTCTCTTGCAAAGGAGCAGCCTCCTGAAGGCTTAAGAGCTCATCCCACCTGAGCTAACGCTGCTACCACTGCGATAGCACGTGGAGTCCTAGTCCTGAATATCTGTCAGGCAGCAACACAGGCATCCCTGCACACGTTTCCATGCATTACTGCCTGGACAGCCAGATCCACAGGGATGGCCATTTTTCCCATTTGGTCTTGCAGCACTCTAGTCTGAAATTTGTCCGCAGTCCCTCCTACAGGGATGGTATTGCTGGGGTATCTAATCATAGGTAAGGAATCTGCAGCTAGAAGTCTATGTCAGATGAACAAGTGACTTACCTTTGGTAACACCTTATCTGGTAGAGACAGTTTCTACGTCCAGACTGCTTATTGACCCACCCATTCTCCCCGCACTGTGGATAGCTTTCTAGGGTCAAGGCTGAACCTTTTAAGGGCCCTCGTTTTCAAACACACCAATGTCAGGGCACTTCATAGCTCCGCGCTTCTGGCGTGGAAAGTCGTGAAAAGTAACGGACGTAAGCATGATGAGGTGGCGCCTAGATAGGTGACTCGAACGTCACTTCTGCCACGGTAACACCTCATGGAGCCAATCGATGCCACCTAGAGGCACGCAGGGGTATTGCTTTAAAAAAAATCTTCCAGATCCAGTCTGATGCCTGGGGAATTTAAAGGTAAGGACTCTGCGGCTAGGTATTGTCTCTACCAGATGAGGTGTTGAAGGTTACTAATTAGTTTTTTTTTTAATCTCAGATTGTTAACCCCCACCCCGATGAATGCTCAGAATTTATTGATCTTGTGGTGAAAATAGACCATCGATTACATTTAAAAAATGGAGAACCTTCCCGGGGTGATCCCAAACTACTCGTACCCATTCAATATAAGAGGGCTTCAGCCTTCAGGAATGCAATTCGAGAAAGAGGGAAGAAGAAAACGGACCTTGTACTTTTATTGTGGAACATCGGGGCATTTTGCCAAAGATTGCACGGCTCAACCGAAAGTACCCAAAAGAACCTCGCTATGGTGGAACTTGAAGCTTCCCCATCAGAAAATGAACTGACTCCACAAGGAAAGAGATTGACTTAAAGGAACATTCGTAAACCGTGATCTCGCAACACCTAGTAAACACTGGATCTAGCATCCCCAGACATCTTACCATACCTGTGAGCCTGGTGGTTAAATCTTAGGTAAGGAAATGTTCCCCGAACTACTGGATTCAGGAGCCACAGGATGCTTTCGTGACCTATCCTTAGCAGCAGATTGGGGAGTCCCCAACGTTCAAAATCCTTTATAGGAACCTGTACGGGCTGTCAAAGGGTCCGCTTGTTCTTTGAAGGCATAGTATTTCAAACAGAAACCTTGATATTGGTCTGTGCAAACAGACAGAACGAAACCTTCATGTCTGACTTGATTGACACCCAATGTTTTGGGGCAATTCTTGGGAGTCCCTTGGCTGCAGCAGTACAACCCTAAGATTAATTGGTTCCTTCATAAAGTTATCTTGGATTCCAGATATTATTTAACTTCCTGCTTATCAGGAGGCTTTGAATTTTTCTTCATCTCTGCTTTGGGGTGTGGAGTCCATAAAGCCAGACCTTTCCTTGCCCAAGTGGTATAGGAATTTTGAAGATGTCTTTAATGAACAGGAAGCCTATCAGTTGCCCCGCCAAATGGCGTATGATTGTCTCATAGACCTGATCCCATGGGCCCAATTAGTCTGTGGTAGGATTTATTTCTGTCTGAACTGGAAATAAACCATTTATCTTTATCTAGATGATTTGCAGGAAAAGGGTGATTGTGCCATGTGTAGCTGTAGTTCTGTAGTAGGGGATCTCTGTGTATAGTCATAATCTAGTGAATAGTCCCGCCCATGTGCGTGGACCCCGGAGCAATCAAAAATAATCTCTTACAGTGTCAAAAAATGCAGAAAATGCATAGACACTTAAGAGAGAATTTAAAGACAGATAATGCAGCCAAAAGGCTACACTGTCCAGTACTTCAACTAGAAATTCCACCATAAAATCCACAAAACAGCAAAGCCTGTACAGATTTCCCTTGCTTAACAGCAAAATCCCTCAGGAATGATAGAGAGAAGAACCTGGACAGACAAGCCCCATAGGCTGCCATTATGTGGCTTAATCAGGATACTGCGCCTTTAAGGAACCTTCCAGAACCTTCTCTCAGTATCCCAGAATGCATAGCAGGTCCAACTTAGCCTCAGTTCTTTTTTCCGGCTCCTGCAAGCAGGACCCTGGAGCATTGAGCTCTCCCTTTTCAAGGGTTTTGTTGGTGTTTTTACACTGAATTCGATTTTTGGTACTTTTAAAGTACTTTGGTGACTTTCTTTCTGTGTTTCTGCACTCTTTGTTTGTCCATAATGCCTGCATTATTCGATAAATGCCCTGAGTGCTCAAGAAAGAAGGCCAGGTCAGACTCCCATGAGGTCTGTATTCTCTGCCTTCCCTCTTCCCACATCCCTGAGGAGTGTGTGATCTGCAGAAGCTTCTCTGGAAGAACCCTGAAGGAGAGGAAGAAAATCAGGCTTCAGGGACTTGAGGAGAGAAAGCTGAAGGCACGAGGTGGGTCAGGAGGGGCTCCTTCTACCCATGCTGAGGCCTCTGGGGGGCTCCCCAGGGGCAGGAAGACCAGCCCTCGCCCAAGGTCTCCGTCTGGGTCAGTTGCGCTGACCACGACGTCGAGGGGACGGTCAACGGCCAGTTCCAGGTCTCCCCAGGGCTCTGGGTCGAGAAAACGTCGCCCGTCGACGTCGAGGAACGTGTTCCGGCCGCCGTCGAAGCCGGTGTCGATATCCTCGTCGTCGCTGTCGGCGTCGAGTGGTCGACATCGGAGGGCCCGGCGTCGGCGCTCGCCGTCGAGGCGACACCGCCGGTCGCCGTCGAGGACATCGTCGTCGAGGGGTTCCTCGTCGTCGAGGTCGCCGTCGAGACGGAAGGCGTCTCCGGCGCCGAAGAGGTCGACGTCGAAGCATTCCAAAAGACCGACGTCGAGACGGTCAAGGAGATCGACGTCGAGAAGGTCAGAGAGGTCGACGTCGAGGAGGTCGACGTCGAAGCGATCCAAGAAGTCGACGTCGAGGCCGGCGAAGAGGTCGAGGTCGCCGTCGAGGCACCATCGCCCGTCGTCGAGGTTTCGTGGCTCGTCGATCTGGTCGGGGTCGACGTCGAGACGGAGACACGGTTCGACGTCGAGAAGTGTGATTCGGTCGACGCCGAAGGACCGTTCGACGTCGAGGGGACATCGGTCGTCGTCTGGACACCGGTCTTCAGCGTCTGGAGGTCCTAAGGACAGGCCCAGGACTGTGGGGGGCTCCCCACGCTCGGGAAGAGATGGTGGCTCGCCGGGACCGGCGCATTCCGGGGTGGATACTCCGATGAAGCCGTCTACACCTCCTCCGCGGCCTGCTATACCGAAGGGTCCTCCTCCGAAGGCCCCTACCCCGCCTCCGAAGCCGGCTCCGCGGGACCCGCGTCCGGTTGCTCCTCCACCCCCGATCCCACCGAGGGCGGTGTCGATGCCTAAGTTCCCGACGCCTCCGAAGAAGACTCCTAAGAAGCCTAGAGCTCCTGACCCTGGGAGGCCGAAGGAGCGTCCGAGGCCCAAGAGGTCGAGGTCTCGCTCGGGGAGACGGGACAGATCAAGGAGTGGCCGTGGATCTTCCTCACGATCCAGGCGTCATCACAAGAGACGTCGGTCCAGGTCGCGTTCTCCATCTGGGACCCGTTCCTACTCGCCCACGCTGTCCGATTCGCCGGAGACTAGGGTGTCTCCGATAGACGATATTAGCACATTTCAGGAGGTTCTCCTGCGTGGTGCGGCGAAGTTGGGCATTGAGGTTGAAGCACCTTCGGCTTCTACCTCGGTGATATTTGAGACTTTACACAAAAGGCACTTGTCTCGCCCACTGTTACCTCTGGTGCCGGGGCTCCTTGAGCCCGCCGAACAGCTATTCCTGACGCCGGCAACGGTGAAATCTGTGCCTTCCAGGATCCTCAAAAAGTACAGGGCTCCGGACTCAGACCCAGCCTTCTTGAGGAAGGACCCGGTACCGGATTCAGTCATCGTGACTGCTGCTCGGAAGCTTCATGCCACCTCCCCTGCGTCCACTGTGCCTCCGGACAAGGAGAGCCGGTGGATCGATTCTGCTGGTCGCAAGGCGTGTGGGACATCCGCCTCGTCCATGAAGGCCGCCAGTGACTCGGCTTTGCTGGGACGTTACGACCGGTCCCTGTGGGACTCGATGGAGCAGTTCGCAGACCTCGTCCCTCGAGACCGCAAGGAGGACTTTGTGGAGATCGTCAAGGAGGGGATGCTGGTCTCTAATCAGGCCATCGGCGCCGCGGCGGACATATCATTGCTGTCCGCGCACGGATATTGCCACGGGATTCACCAGAGACGCCATGCTTGGCTCAGGTTGACGTCATTGAAACCGGAAGCACAGCAACGCGTGGCGAATCTCCCGTTTTCCGGAGGTACCCTCTTCGGGAAACACGCGGATGATGAGATGGCCAGGATGAAGGCCGAAGCGGAGACCCTGACGGCAGTGGGCTTGGAGAAGCCCAAGGAAAAGAAACCCTTCCGACAGTACCAACGTCGGTTTGGGTCGCAGGGTCGTGGAAGGGGGCAGTCTGCTGGACAACATCAACAGCAGCAGCAGCAGCAGCAGTACAGGCGGCCCTTCCAGAAGCGACAGGGTGGTAGAGGTCGTCAACAGTCCTCTACCGCGACCAAGGGCCCGGCCGGGTCCCGTCCCTGAGCTGTTACTTCCCCCTCGTCCGTTACCCGCTCCGGTGGGGGGAAGCGTTCAATTTTTTCTGGCAGAGTGGAGAAAAATTACTCAGGACAAGTGGGTGCTGAATATTGTTTGCAATGGATACAGTCTACGTTTCACCAGCCCTCCTCCATCGATTCCTCCCGTCAGCTCGCAGTATCAACTGCACGAGCTTCAGGCGGAGGCGGACGTTCTGCTAAGGAAAAGGGCGATCGAAGACGTGCCTCTGTCTCAAAGAGGAAGAGGTCTGTACTCTCGGTTCTTTCTTGTCCGCAAGAAGGACAAAAACGAGTTCAGGCCCATTCTGGATTTGCGGCAGGCAAACAAGTGGATTCGCAGAGAAAAGTTTCGCATGCTGTCGTTGCATCAGATCTACCCTCAGCTGCAACGAGGAGACTGGATGTGTGCCATAGATCTACAGGACGCATATTTCCACGTGCCCATTGCATGCAAACACAGAAAGTTTCTGCGCTTTCAAGTCGGCACCAATCACTATCAGTACACGGTGCTACCCTTCGGACTGAAGTCTGCACCCAGGACTTTCTCAAAATGTATGGCAGTGGTAGCGGCGCACCTGAGGAAGAACAAGGTGTTTGTCTACCCGTACCTGGACGATTGGTTGATCAAAGCCTCCTCCTTCTCGGAAGCTCAAGCACACTTCCAGAAGACGTGCGTTCTCTTGAACAAGCTGGGGTTGCACATCAACATGTCCAAGTCGGTCCCGATTCCGGTGCAGTGCATCCAGTACTTGGGGGCCTCCATCAATACGCTGTCAGCAAGCGTGTCTCCTTCGGAAGAGCGACGTTTATCACTCGTTCGGAAGGCTCAGGCTCTCATGAACACTCCGTCTACGACTGTGAGGACGGTGTCTTCTCTACTGGGATCGATGGCCTCTTGCATCTTTCTCACTCCTCACGCACGGCTACAGATGAGACCTCTGCAGGAGTGCTTGGAGGATCAGTGGGACCAGAGGAGAGGTTCTTGGGACGACAGGATACGACTGTCTCTACATGCTCTTCAGTCTCTGAAGTGGTGGTGCTCAAAGGAGAATCTCCTCAGAGGCGTTCCCTTCCACAAGGACATTCCCACGCAGACCATCGTGACGGATGCGTCTCTCCAAGGTTGGGGGGCGCATTCCGGAGACCTGCAAATTCAAGGGACGTGGTCCCCGACGGAGTCCACGTACCACATCAATTTCCTGGAACTGAGAGCTGTTCACTTGGCACTGAAGGCCTTTCATCCGTCCTTTCAGACCAACTCTCTGCTTGTTCAGACGGACAACACGACGACGATGTATTACCTCAACAAGCAGGGGGGCTCGAGATCGCGCACTCTGTCGCAGGAGGCGCAGGCGATCTGGCACTGGCTTCTGGCTCGAGGACTGTCGATTACGGCTACCCATCTGCCAGGTGTGCAGAATGTTCAGGCAGACGAACTGAGCAGAATCGTGCAGGAAAACCACGAATGGGTCATAAACGACGAAGTACTGGGAGAAGTCTTCGCAAGGTGGGGAACTCCAGACGTAGATCTGTTCGCCACCGCCGAAAACAGCAAATGCCGAGGCTTCGCCTCCAGGTACTACCAGCCAGGGACGCTGGGGAACGCGTTATGGATCAACTGGTCGAACAGCTTTCTGTACGCTTTTCCACCAATTCCCCTGATTCCGGCGGTTCTCATCAAGTTGTCTCACTCCAGGGCGAGGATGATTCTGATTGCCCCGGAATGGCCCAGACAGTGGTGGTTCACGGACCTACTTCACCGATCTCTCCTTCCTCACATGAAGCTGCCGTGCAGGCCGGACCTTCTCACGAAGTTCGGGGGGCGGATGGTGCACCCCAACCTCTCGTCTTTGAGTTTGGCGGCATGGCTCCTGAAATAGTACAATATGGCCATCTGAATCTTCCAGAGGATTGTATGGGCATACTGAAGGAGGCTAAGCGACCTTCCACTAGGACTTCCTATGCTTACAAGTGGAAGAGGTTTTGCATCTGGTGCAAGTCTAAGAACTATGACCCTACGTCATGCAAGGAGGATGTCATCCTTCCATATCTGCTTCATCTGGCGCGGTCGGGCCTTAATGTCCATTCCATTAAGGTTCATCTGGCTGCTTTGACTGCCTACAGGAAAGGACCTTCACAGACTTCCTTTTTCCAGATCCCTGTGATCAAAGATTTTTTGGAAGGCTTGAAGAAAGTGTTCCCTCCTGTCAGGCTTCCTTTGCCTTCATGGGACTTGAATGTGGTGCTGTCCAGGTTGATGAAGGAGCCTTTTGAACCCATCCATAAGGCTTCGTTGCAGCACCTGTCCTGGAAGGCGGCGTTCCTCGTGGCCATTACATCGGCCCGCAGGGTGAGTGAGATTCAGGCATTGTGTTGCCAAGAACCTTATACTGTATTTCATAATGCTAAAGTTGTTATGCGTACTCACCCTAAGTTTCTTCCCAAGGTTGTTTCTGATTTTCATATCAATCAGACTATCACTTTGCCTACGTTCTTTCAGAACCCTTCCTCTCCAGCGGAAAGGTCTTTACATTCCCTGGATGTGCGGAGGGTGCTGAAGTTTTATCTTGATAAGACTAAAGATATTCGTAGGTCAGACCAATTGTTCATCAATTATGGCTCAGTCAGGACAGGTCTTGCTACCTCTAAACAGTCCATCTCGAGGTGGATTGTGTCCTGCATTCAGTTGTGTTACTGCAAAGCTAATAAGTCCTTAGGGGGCAAACCTAAGGCTCATTCCACCAGGGGCAAGGCTGCTACGACAGCTATGCTCCGTAATGTTCCCATTGCAGAGATCTGCAAGGCGGCCACTTGGAAGTCGGTCCATACCTTTGCTAAGCATTACTGCCTGGACTCTGATGCCAGGGCAGACGCTCAGGTTGGGCAGGCTTCGCTGCGGAATCTGTTCGCACAGTAGTGGCGTTATTTTACTCTCCACCGCCGCTTGGTGTGGGGATGGGCTTGCCATTCTATTCACTAGATTATGACTATACACAGAGATCCCCTACTACAGAAGGAGTAGTTTCTGTCCTGTAACTCCAGTTCTGTAGTAGGGGTATCTCTGTTATAGTCATAAGCGCCCTCCCGCCTCCCCGGTGGAGTGTTGTTCATGATCATAATGCTACAGGTCTGGCGTTTTCTACGCCTTCGAAAAGAACTGAGGCTAAGTTGGACCTGCTATGCATTCTGGGATACTGAGAGAAGGTTCTGGAAGGTTCCTTAAAGGCGCAGTATCCTGATTAAGCCACATAATGGCAGCCTATGGGGCTTGTCTGTCCAGGTTCTTCTCTCTATCATTCCTGAGGGATTTTGCTGTTAAGCAAGGGAAATCTGTACAGGCTTTGCTGTTTTGTGGATTTTATGGTGGAATTTCTAGTTGAAGTACTGGACAGTGTAGCCTTTTGGCTGCATTATCTGTCTTTAAATTCTCTCTTAAGTGTCTATGCATTTTCTGCATTTTTTGACACTGTAAGAGATTATTTTTGATTGCTCCGGGGTCCACGCACATGGGCGGGACTATTCACTAGATTATGACTATAACAGAGATACCCCTACTACAGAACTGGAGTTACAGGACAGAAACTACTCCATACACATGCTATGCATACTCCTGCCATCTAGTGTTGGGCTTGGATGTGTTCAACTTGTTTTCCTTTCAAGTCACTCTCATGGACACAATATAATTGCTTTTGCAGTCTGTCCGTCTCGGTCCCGTCAGATCCGTTCATTTATATTTTTAGTTGCTTTAGCCCTCTCGGTCATTCTCTTTGGCCACCTGCTTCGAGAATGTACAGGCCATGATGGAAAGGACCCCTTACCAGTATTGTCCACAGTACCATTCTGAATACTAGTGGCACGATCACCACATGGCCTGAAACCTCTGCTTGTCATGGAGCTTGATGAGGCCTCCTGCTCCGATTTCCTCACATTCTGGTCCAAGAAGACCTGGTACCAACGCAACTAGAGATTTGCTAAGAGCAAGACGTTACAGCGGCAAGATGACGTTACCCCCAACATCTTCAATGCAGATATTGAAGAACAAGTGGGCGCCTCCGAATCTGCAGGGCAACCAGCCAGTTTCAGTCCAGAGCCAAGCCCTCCTTCGATCTCCATGGGTATCAACCAGCCACCCTCATCGGCGCAACGTCAGAAGACTCCTGACCGTGAGTGCTGTGTCCCATCACTCACATTACTGGTGAACCACCGCCCTTCATTGGGACTGGCGTTGAGTCCACCTCAGACCCAACAGTTTTCCAGGCTGGCTGCTGCATCCTAGTCTGGGTTGACACAGACACAAGGCCTTGGAGATTCTTCGGTGCCGGCAGAGCCATCAACACCTTTCAGTTCTTCTGTCCTGGCGAAACCTTGATATTTCGAGCCGAAATACACATTGATGCGGAGACAGGATATGAAGTTGAAAAAGCCATTTATGTCTGGACCAGCTTCAGAGTCGAAGCACCTGTCATTGCAGAATCGATCATCCAAGGTGCGTTTTTGAACAGACTTCGAGGACATTGAGGCTCACATCTTACAGTGCCTCCAGGAGGTGATAGACAGTAGGTAGAGAAGAATTTCTGTTCCTCCTCAAATGGGTAAAATTGTTGCTAAACCCCACCGAAGGTGTAGGGACAGTCTTCCTCGCAAAAGGAGGAGCAGTTTGCAGTGGAGCCGCCACTTCCTCCCAAGCCCAAGAAACAATGACTTAGGGGCGCCAGCCCGCTGCCTTCTCAATCTCCTCCCCACCGAACTCAAAAACTACCGCCCCATCTCGCTCCTTCCATTCCCGGCCAAAGTCATCGAGAAAGCTGTCAACAACCAGCTCGCCGCCTTCCTCGAAACCAACAAATCCCTCGACTCCTCACAGTCCGGCTTCCGAGCAAAACACAGCACTGAGACCGCACTCATCGCAGCAACAGACGACATTCGAACTCTTCTGGACAATGGAGACACAGTCGCCCTCATCCTCCTTGACCTCTCCGCAGCCTTCGACACAGTTTGTCATAGCACGCCTCAGAAACATCGGAATCCAAGGAAAAGCTCTAGAATGGATCACCTCGTTCCTTGCCGGAAGAACTCAGAGAGTCCGCCTCCCGCCCTTCAAGTCAGAGGCCACTGAAGTCATTTGCGGCGTGCCACAAGGATCTTCACTCAGCCCCACCCTCTTCAACGTATACATGAGCCCCCTCGCGGCCATCGCACGCCAACACAACCTCAACATCATCTCCTACGCTGATGATACTCAACTGATCCTCTCACTCACCAAAGACCCTAACACCGCCAAAACCAACCTACATGAAGGAATGAAAGAAGTAGCCGAGTGGATGAAGCACAGCCGTCTGAAACTGAATTCAGACAAAACAGAAGTCCTAATCTTAGGTACCTCCCCCTCCGCCTGGGATGACTCTTGGTGGCCAGAGGCCCTTGGAAAGGCACCCATCCCGACGGACCACGCACGGAACCTGGGCGTCATCCTGGACTCCTCACTCTCGATGACCAGACAAGTCCAACGCCGTTTCATCATCTTGCTTCAACATTCTTCGCATGCTCAAAAAAACATTTCGCTGGATCCCCACCGAAACTAGAAAAACGGTCACCCATGCACTGGTTACAAGCCGCCTGGACTACGGAAACACCCTATACGCCGGTACCACCGCAAAACTTCAGAAAAAACTCCAACGCATCCAGAACGCATCTGCCAGACTCATACTAGACATCCCGCGTAAAGACCACATTTCTGATCACCTGAAAAACCTCCACTGGCTCCCCGTCAATAAGAGGATAACATTCCGCCTCCTAACCCACGCACACAAAGCACTTTACGAACTTGGACCCGAATGCCTCAACACACGACTTTCCTTCTACACCCCCTCCCGCCAGCTACGCTCCTCCAACCAAGCCCTTGCTGCCGTACCTCGCATCAACAAAACCACCATGGGAGGAAGATCCTTCTCCTACCTGGCAGCTAAAACCTGGAACTCACTTCCTATTCACCTTCGCCTCACTCAGAACCACCTAACATTCAGAAAGCAACTTAAAACCTGGATATTCGACAAGTAACTCCCCACCCTTCTTCAAGCGCCTTGAGACCCTCTGGGTATGTAGCGCGCTATATAAATTATTTGACTTGACTTGACTCCCTCTCCCCCTCCGCTGCCTAAAGCACTTACTGTCCCTCCACCTCATGGGCCATTTCTACCAGTTTCACCAGGGGGTCCTAACATTCCTCATTAGGGGAGGGTAGCCCGATAGATCCTGTGGAGCCATACGATGCCCCATGTGACCCAGAGCCCGGGATTCTCCTTGGGGTGATTATGGAGTCGTTCCTACAGGTGCAATGACCCTGACCTCTATCCAGCAAAGCCTTCCGATCCGGATGATACTACTTTGTATAATGAGGCAAGTTACAGGTCGATGGACTTACATACCATCACTGAGGATGACATTTTATTGAAGACGCTCTCTCACACACATCGCTCAACCCAATACCTGCAATGTTCAAGGGCATGTTCAAATCCACCCACAGGATGTTTCAATAGCGGATTAAGGCTCGAGTAGCCACACTCAGGATTAATTAGAAGTGAAAGGCCTTCCCTTTGCATCCCTCTAATATTAGAGGGCAGCTTCCACCGGACTGTAGTGGTGCACAATGCCCATAAAAGAGCAATTGCCCAAGGTACTGGAGATGCCCCACACCGAATATGGAAAGCAGGGAAATAGATGCGGGAGGCAAAAGAGAGAGCACACATTGGTGTAGCTCAAATCGGTAGGCCTCTTCTCAAGGTACGACAGCTCAGTGGGCTGAGTTGGGGGAATTTAATCCAACATATCCCAGACCAATATAGGCAAAGGGCTCAGGAGCCTGTGGCTGAGGGCCAGATTATCTCCAAAAGCCCCATCAGGGCTGCCCTGAATGCAGCAGACGCTGCCTCCAGGGGTATTAACTCCAGCATCCTAATCTACCATCATGGCTGACTCTGTGTCTCTGGCATTAAGCCGGAAGTCCAACAGCATCTGATTAACACGCTCTTCATTGTAGAACACCTCTTTTGGGCCCGAGTTGATCATATGCTTGAGAAAATAAAAAGCAGACACGAACAATGCCAAGGCACTCCAGACCCCATCACTATGAGGGTCCTTAAGCCACACCCAATTTCGGGGTGGCTCCAAGACTACCTCTCTGGAGGCCTCCAGCTCCTAACAGAGGCAACACCAGCAGCAGCAAGCCTCCCATTGGAATAACTCAAACAGTAGTAGGAGAGATGACGTGGCAGAGAGAGCAGCTCTCTTCTGTTCTCCGATCACATTTCACCTGAAGGGGGCCACATACAGGGGTTCATCACTTAGTGGCAACACATCACCTGTGACCAATGGGTTCTGCCCATCATGCAACACTGCTATTGTTTGAAACTCGCTGCTCCACCAGCAAACATTCCCCCTCCACTAATACTCGACCACCAGTTCCTCTTCCAGGAAGAGATGAACACATTGCTGCTCTAAGGGGCTTTAGAGCCTGTCCCACAGCACCACCAGGGCAAAGGGGTACACTCCGTGTACTTTCTTATCCCAAATAAAGATAGGACACTCTGGCCCATCATCTGTTTCAGGCCTTACACCAAATACATCCTGACAGACCACTTCCATATGATCATGCTCCAGGATGTCATCCCATTGCTGCAGCAAGGTAACTTCATGACTTTCCTCGACCTGAAGGACACCTTTTTCCACATCCCAATCCATTCTGCTTACCGCTGCTGCATCAGATTCATGGTCAGGGGGCAGCACATTCAATTCAAAGTGCTGTACTTTGAAGGAACTACAGCACCCAAAGTCTCTATACCAAATGCCCTGCATGGTTAGTCGCTCATCTCAGAAGGAGGGGCACCCACTTAATTCCATACCACAATGACTAGCTGGTAAAGAGTGCAAGCAGGGACCAGTATCGTCTCTGCACTCAGATCACCTTAGATCTTCTCCATGACCATAGCTTTAGTATCAGAGTGGGAAAATCCCACCTCTTCAGATATACCCCATTTTGGGGACAATCTTAACTTCAGTCACCAGGAAAGCTTTTCCCAACCATGCGATGGTCCAAGCCTTCCAGCATCTGCTGCCTCTTTTGCAGCCAAATCGTCAGTTAACGGTTAGGGAAGTGGTGTGTCTCCTCAGTTCGATGACCTCTTTCATCGCTCCACACGCACGATTGTGCATTTTCATTCAAGGAGTGCCTAAGTGCTCATTGGTCACAAGCAGGGGGTTTCTGGGAGGATCTAGTGTTGATTTGGACTAGCACCCATTGCTTTCTGCAGGCCCTTTTAAGACCCATCCCATGAGTGACCATTATAATCATAATAACATTTATAGAGCGCAAAAGTTACCTTGAGCAGAAGTGTCCCGGCGCTATCCACGGACGCCTCCCTCATGGGTTGGGCACATCTACTGGATATGACTGTCCAGGGACTTTGGGCACCCTTTCAGCAGTCCTTCCATATCAGTCACCTGGAGGTGCTGGTAGTCCAGTTCTCCCTCAAAGATTTTTACTGCCACATACGTCCCAAAACAGTCCCAATCCGAACAGACCACATGACTGCCTTGTATGAGTATCTGGCATTGGGCGATGCAGCACAGGGTTCACCTGCTAGGGGAGTACCTTCTGGGAGTGACAGCGAGTTTACAGATCTGCTCAGCAAGATGCAGCAACAAGTCCACAAGCTGGAACTCTTCCCCCTCCACCCCCAAGTGCTACTCCTGTACCTCCAGCGTTGGGGTTTTCCGTGACATAGATCTCTATACAATCACAGGAAATACCAAATGCCCAAGCTTTGCATCCAGGTTACCACTCCCGCAGTCCATAGGCAATGCACTGTGGATGAACTGGTCAGGGATATTTACCTACGCTTTTCTGCCTCTGCCTCTTCTCCCATACATGGTATGTAGGTTACGACAGACCTCTCTCAACCTCATACTGGTAGCTCCCTCATGGGCCAGGCAGCCGTGGTTCACAACCCTTTTCAAGCTGTCAATAGTCCCACGCAAGAAGGTTCCTAATAGGCTGGACCTTCTCACACAGCATCAGGGTACAGTCAGGCACCCTAACCCAAGGCAGCTTAACCTCGCAATCACACTCCAGAAGTCTTAGAGTTTAGGTATCTCAATTAGTCTGCTGATTGCATGTCAATACTTAAGGAGGTTTGGCATCCAAGCCTGCTATCCGGAAAAGTGGAAGAGGTATTTGTACTGCTGCCTGCCCAAGCACATTGATACCTTAAAACCCGCAGGACAGGACTATAGTTGCTATCTTTTACAATGTTTAGGCCTGCATTAGAACTCCATTCACTTACATTTGGCTGCGGTGTCCTCACCCTTGCAAAATAGAGAACAGTCTTGCCTGTACAGAATCCCTGTCAATAAAGGCTTTAGGAAGGGACTGCAAACAGGGTGTCCCTCATAGAGTGCCACCAATCCCTTCCTGGAACTTCATTGTAAGCTTCACTAGACTCTGAGACCACCATTCAAGCCCCTTCACTCGTGCCTTCTCCAGTTCCTATTGTGGAAGGTAGTGTTTCTAGTCTCTATTACATCCCTTAGACAGTCAGTGAGATTCAAGCCCTCACCCTGGTAATCCCTTTTTCAAGGTTCATGCAGATAGTGTAGTCCTCATGACTAATAAGAACTAATATGAAGTTTTTGCTTTAGTGGTCTCCCCTTTCCACTTTAACCAAGCCATTAAACTGCTGGTGCTCTTTACGCACACAGACTCAGTAGCGGAGAGAGCTCTGCACATGCTAGATGTTTAGAGAGCCCTCATGTACTACATTGGTAGGATGAAAGATTTCTGCACCACTCCGCAACGGTTTTTCGCCCACAGTAAACCATACAAAGGTAGGGCTACTTCTAAAGTAGGATTTGGCGCGCTGGCTAGTCAGGTGTATTCGGGCCTGCTATGTTAAAGCCAAGCGTAAACTCTTTGTTCCACTCAGGCCCCATTCTGTACAAAAGAAGGCTGCTTCTATGGCTTTTCTGGGAAACATCCCATTAGCTGATATCTGTAAGGCAGATACTTGGTCTACACCACACATGTTCACGAAGCACCACTGTGTGGATATCCTAGATTGTCAGCAGGCCCGGGTGGGTCAGGCTGTACCACGTACACTTTTCAACCCTCTGCAACATCCTCTTTACAGTCTATGCAAAGCATGTGTATATACAGCCACGAATGGAAAATGTTACTTATCCTGCAGGCATTTGTTTATGAGATGTAGTGCTTTAGATCCACTTGCACTTTTTTTTAAAGTATTTAGATGTATATACATATATCCTCTACATTCTTTACTCTTCATACACACTTTTTCTTAGTCATCACATGTAATTTTCTGTCCCATCTCCATCCTCAACTGCTGTGCGGGACAACGATTTAACAATTAAGACAATGATCACCTGCAATACCAGTCATAAAAGGAGTCACCATACCTCATGGCTCGAAAGAATTCTTTGAAGAAAAATAAGTTGTACTGATATGGGCCCAACACTAGATGGTAAGAGTATGCAAAGCATGTGACACTACAGCACTACATGTCACGAACAGACACTTATAAGGTAAGTAACATTTCCCTTATCTTTCATTCTTTCTCACCAGTCTCCTCCTCGCTGTCCTTCGTCCCTCAAAAGAACTACAAATTGCTGGCATCTATAGATTATTGTATCCTTAACAAGGCCAGCATTGAAAATACATATCCTTTACCCTTGATCCTGGTGTTCTTGGATCAAGTACGCCATTCCAATGTATTTACCAGTTGGACTTGAGAGGAGCTTACTACTTGATCAGAGTCCAAAGGGGCGGCGCATGGAAGACAGTATTTTGGACTAAAATCAGTCTAATTGAGTATTCTGTCATGCCCTTCACGCTGAAAAATTTCCAGCAGCATTCCAGTTTTTTTTTTATTAATGAGGTCTTTCAGGAATTCCTTGACATAATACTTATAGTCCATTTAGACAATTTATTTATTTAATCTCAGAATGAATCAGACCTTGTGAACTATGTAGGGCATTTTTATATATTCTCCCATGAACACCATCTTTATGCCAAATTAAAGAACTGCTCCTTCCATACATCTTGTGTAGAATTTCTCAACTACATCCTGTCTCTAACTGGGATCACTAAGCACAAGAAAAAAGTACAAGTAACACTTGATTAGGCATTCCCAATACCTGTAAAAGTAGCGCAGTTTATTGGGTTTTGCTAACTTTTACAGTTGTTTTATTACCAATATCTTAGATATAGTTACACCCATCACCAACTTACTGAAGAACATAGCCTTCCGATGGTCAGAAGAAGCTTTAAAGCCCTTTGAGGCGCTAAAAGAATAATTCATTTCAGCCCTGGTTCTACACCATCCGGATCCATCCCAACCGTTCTTTGTTGATGCTGATGCCTCTCAAGGTGCCCTAGGCGGAGTCCTCAACAGGATTCCATGACAGGCATCTTCATTCAACAGCCGTTTTTCCCCAAAATTGTTCCTGATAGAACAAAATTACACTATTGCAGAGAGAGTGTTGTTGGCAATAAAGATGTCTTTCTAGGAACAGACACAATACCTTCTGGGGGCCCGACATATTATAACAATATATACATACCATACAAATCTGCATAAAGATCTGGTGGATCTCTTTATCCAGAACATTTTAAGACTACATGGTTTGCCTACTGCAATTTTCGCCAACTCGCACCCCAGTTTGCATCTACATTTTGGCAAGGATTCTCTGCATCTTTAGATATGGAACTCCATTTGCCCTCGGCCTGTCACCCACAATATGATGGACAAATGGAGCGTGCCAATCAATCACTGGAACAGATTGTTTACTGTTGATTTACTGCTCAGACAAGTGATTGGGTCAAGACACTTCCTTAGACTGAATTTATATACATAAAAAGTACTCGCAGGAACTGAGTATTCCCCTTTCTTTTGTGTAATTGCCTTTCACTCCAGGATTGTATCCCTGGAACTCTCTTGTCCAGACACTCCTATACTTTCAGTCAATGATCACTATTCTGGCTTAACACGAACACTGATGGACTTGAAGCAGAATGTGTCCCAATACCACTCAGGTATGAAAGAACAGGCAGATAAACGTTGTTCCCCACATCTGGCCTATTGAAAAGTTCTGGTATGGCTGTCAGTCAAGAATCTCCCATTAGAGGGAGTCTGGAAATTCCACCCTAGATTTACCAGTCCCTTCCCGATTGCAAAACGTCGAAACTCTTATCTGTCAAATTTGCATTACCCAAGGAATACCAAAACCACCTGGTATATCCTGTCTTCCTGCTGCATCCTTACCGTCCCTGCACAAGGCCTGGAAAACTACCATCCCATTTAAAGTACTTAATCAATGTTAGTATGGAGTACACAAGATACTCCGTGCTAAATGTGTATGTGGAACACTATATTACTTGATTGACTGCAAAGGTTATAGTCCGGAGGAACACTCTTGGGAACCACTATCTGTGGTCTATGCCCAAGATTGCTTTGCCACTTTTACTTGCTGCATCACACTAAACCACACTTTCTTCCTTGACCTTTGGAGGTGAGGCAAATCTCTTGCCTCCTATGCCATTTGTGCCCTCCGCCACTCAACATTATTTAGTCACATTGCCCCTCAATCATGTTGTCTGCCGTTAAAAAGGCCTCCATTTATTGCCCCTTTTTTATGTGTGCCACTTTTGGCAGGGCTTCTTGGTTATCCTCTTGTGGGCCCTCTTATCCTTTTCCGTGGAATGTGGCCTTGTTAGGATGACCATCTGTGCAAGGAGAATGATAGAGTTCTCACAGATACAATGAAATCTCGACCACGTGACGTGACTGGTAGCCATCGTGGCAGGGGCCAGAATAAATGCAATGCCCTAGCCATGAGGCAGATGCTCAACTTTGTTGTAGCGGTAAGGAATACGTTCCTCTCACTTGAAGTTTCTTGCAAGAAGTCCTGCTCAGTGTTCTGCCATCTTTTTCTGTAAACACAGCACTCACGACTAGGCGAGACTTTGCACCTGCAAAAGAACAGATTCAACAGGTTAGTGTTTCTGTTTTGAATGAAAGACTCAAAACACTTTTCAGTGAAATCAATCTACTACTCTTCATGGTCAACAATACAACAAAGACCTCAACATAGGTTGTAGATTCGTACAACCACTTCAAACCTAAGACTGTTAGAACCCTAACTTGGCGATAATTATTGTTACTTCAATAAACCTTTGTTACGAGATTGTGTGGCGAGAACAGCCTTTGAACATTTCTGAAAGTGATGGGATAATTGGATAGACTTGGGGCTTGTGTATTCTGTGAATTGGATTAGTTAAACAATTGTTGTTACATGATAAGACTGTAACCTAGCCTAATTCTTTAATAGAGTAACACCTTATTTTTGCTTTCCTTTGACCTAACCCAGTTCAGTAACAGAGACTAGAATTTACAACACAAGAATGTGGTACCACCAGAGTGGTAATCCAGATGCTGCAGGGGTTCCTGAGCATTGTAAGTGAGTGGTAGAGCATAACACCACAGACTTTGTCCTGAAGGCTTGGTTGAACCCCTGTTCCGGGAGCACAGTCAGTTGTCAGGTAGCCATCAGCCCTGTCATTCGCCAGGGAATCCTTCATTCCTCAAGCTGCACCCTACCCCCAAGAGATTGGTAGGACAAGCTGTGAGAAGTTAGCCTGGCATATGATGTCCACTATTCTAGTGGGCACCTTGCCCCAGTCTAAACGACCCTTATTGATGGTGGTTGTAAAGTCAACCTTATAGACAAGCTATCCTAGTGGTAGCATGGACCAGCAGTCTTAGGCTAAAACTTCAGAGAGCATGTGGAGCAAGCTGTTTTACCAATTATAATCCATTGAATACCAAATGAAAGGATACCACACAAGGTATATATCAAATATATATGTATTTATTTCTAACACAACCCCTCTGCACTCTTTATGAGGTCAGAGATCGAAGTACATCACAAGTTACTCAATTAGCATACGATAAGTTGCACTAATACAGTTATGCCCTAGGGGCCTCACAAACCATATACTAAGTAAGTGGTATAAGAACCACTTCAGAAATAGTGAATAGGGCTAGGGCCTAGGGAATCGCTGGGGCTACACTAGACAACCAAAGGTTAGGAAGTAGGAGACCCACGGGAGACGCGTGCAGTGTCCAAACACAGTCGCGAGTTACCATTGACTTATAATGGAGAACGAAGAAGCTACAAAGTTACTGTTTAAGGGCACATCTAGATGGACTACGACAAAACCCCTTTAGACTAGGACACTTCGAGAGTCAAGACCCACCGGAGTACTCGTGTTACCTCACCCAGGGAAGCCGGGTGCATAGGTGCCTTTTGATGTCGGGTTTCGTCAATGCTTTCAATGGAGATCAGCAAAAGAAGTGCTGCAGGCGGCCAGTGGAAGAGTGTCCGGGTGGATCGAAGCTGTGAGGAACCTGAAAGCAGAGGGGACAGAGTATGGGTCACTAGCCAGTGACCAGGAAGGAACCAGGCGGTCGCAATGATCTCAGGTGAAGAGGTGAAGCTTGTGTCTGCAGCCACGAGGACCAGGAGGTGTCGACTATGACCAGGAGTTGAATTCGAGCTGTCCCACGAAGGATCTAGTTGACTGCGGTGTCGGTATCCAGACTGGACCCAACAAGCCTTGGCAAACGCAATCCACGCAGGAAGTGAAGATTGGCTTCGGAGCAGACCAGCAAGGTCTGAGGAGCTTCTCCTTTGTAGGGAAGCTGGAGCAAGCCTGGAGCAACCAGGAACGCAGTTTGGTTTCATAGGGTTGTCTTCAGGGGGCTCACTAGCCAGCGGGCTAGCAACCACGAAGACGTGTTGAGCTGAAATGCAAGAGCGGGCCCCACGCGGCACTCGTGGAGTGTGGAGTGCTGAGCAATTGGTGCAAATGGCGTCTGGGGTCTGGGGCTTCTCGTACCCCAATGCAAAACTGCGAGTTACCTCATTAGTCAATGCAGTTAGCAAAATGCAGGATGTCCAGGGTGTCCGGTCCCACGTCTCTCGTGTTCACTACGGGTCTCAGCTTTGCTGTGGATGTGGGTCGGAGTCAGAGAAGTCTGAGAGTCCAGTTCCTGTGTCGCTGAGTCTTCGGGTTCCGGCGGGAGCATCGACAAAACAGATCGGCAAGTTACTGGTGGTGCCTGTTTGCACAGGGTGGTCACTCCTTGACCACAAGGGAGATGTCTTCACTCTTCTAGTCAGAATAGAACGTCTAAGGTCCAAGAGTTTCGTTTCAGAATTTCGTTCCAGGATAATCTAAAGTCCTGGGTACACTGCACCTATCTTTATACTAAGAAAATGGTCTGGATTACCTGCTAGGTCCCTCCTATGGGTGGACCTGATAAGGGGGTGGTTACACCCCTTTCCCTTTGTCCAGTTTCGCACCAGTGCGGGGCTGGAGTGCCCCAGCAACTGGTTTGAACCGGGCTATGCATGGAGCACCTTGTGTGCCCCAGGCAGTGTCTGGAAAAGCAGCTTTCCATTCAGCCCACCCTGCCCCAATACACTACAGGCTGTCTGGGGAGGTGCTGGCACCTCCCTCGACAGGAAACCTATTGTCCAGGCCTCCCTTGCTGGAGTTTCCCCCAGCAGCAGGAGGTCAAACTTGTGTTTAACTTTAACCGGGTAAAGCAGTAACATACATGTCTTTTCTTTCTAGAAGGGTGGAATGCTACCCCCGCCACCAGAATTGGCGGGGGGGTGGGGGTAGTATTCCAAAGTGTTTGACACCTTACACGAAATGTTTTGATAAAGCCAAACCAAAGTTAGCATTAACCGCAAGGATTATAATGCACTTAAGAGTATATGGTATGGCTATATCATAGAACAGCTATAAGGAGATGGTTCCGAAAAGCTGCAGAGGGGCTCAGCTCCTGCTAGGGCACCCTCTCCCATAAAACCAAGCACTCTGCCTCCAGGATTGTCGAGGCCTACCATAGGAGTGACTTATAGGTGCATATGTGTCTATATATAAGGTAGATATAGATATACTATATCTAAGTAAGGGGTGATTACACCACCTTACCCAAGCTGAGTGATCAGCCTGTGGTGTCAGTTTGGATGGCCAGCCAGGGGTGGCATAATACATGCTACAGCCCCTGGTAGGCCTTGGATGCACCTATGCCCTGGGTACCTATGGTACACTATACAGGGGCTCACAAAACCACTCACAAAGGTGACCCAATACCCAATCAGCTATGTACCTAAAGTACATCGTATCAATTTAGAAAGGGGGACAGCTGGGCTGTGGGTCTAATTAGCAGGCCCACAGCCACACTAAAGTCGAAAAACCAGAAAATCACAGCAAAAAGTGGGGGTGACCATAGGAAGCAGCCCCTACTCTCCTACACAAGCATCAACAGGGAGTCATACCAAATGCCTTCCCTACTAGCGCTCCTGATAGGGAATCCAAACGGTTAGAGACCTTTGAGAAAAAATTTTCTTCCACGATCCTGGCCTTGCGGTCTGTCAGCACCACTTGCCTTTTGGACAGATATTCTCATGTTCTGTGGAACTAGTTGACACAAATGCTGCCATGGTTTTGTGGAGCCTTGAGCCATCCTGACAAAGCCATGCTTGATGGCATGGATGCAACAAGATTCCCCATCCAATGTGGATTGAACACCACAAACTGAGCAAGTCGATAGGTTCCACTGTGGCTCTTAAATGCCATGGTTGATTGCGGTCAACTGGCTTTTTGGTGGTTGTCCTGGTGAGCCTCAGGGACATGCCCTTCGATGGGTCTCCCCTGTTTGGTTTAAAAGCAGATGGAGGACTGGAGCGCTTTAAGGTTAGCAGGGTCACAGCTTGCTCCATAGGGCTGATCATTGCACTTCTCTAACTGAATTCCTCATTTCGCCCCTCCTATGGCTGCTGTAGGGGACTCCAAGCGCACCAGTACCAACCATACCCGCAAGGCCTGCAGGCTTTTCAACACTTTACTGCCCAGTGCTCCACACCTCTCAGCCTCTTTAGTGTGCCTTTCTCGAAGCACAGTCATCTGGTGGGTGACAGAATACAGCACTCTCTACCAGAATGGTAGTCTGATAACTCCAACAAGTGGGTGCTGCAAATCATTCAGCTGGGCTACTCCCCTCCTCTTCTCAACGGCTGTTGAGCCAGGAAGTGCAGGCTTTTTTGGACAAGGAAGCCATCGGCAAGTAGGTTCTTAGCCCCTATATCACATCACAACCTATGTGCCTAAATCCAGACTAACTCAAAGTGCTTTACCTTCCCTCCTAACCTTTCAGAGCTCCAGGAATGTTAGCACCCCAGAACACAACACTTTGAACCCTCTCAGGGGTTGCGATAACAGGTCATCACCTTTTGTTCTATATCTCATACGTGTCCACAATAAACAGAAAAGAGACATGAGAAAGCTTACCATACTTATTGAAACTATTGTGCTCTATCATGTAACAACTGTGGTGCGATTAGAAAACATGCAAGTCAGCAATGTGATTAGCGTGATTAATACATTTTACACAATGAAAAGCCTTGTCACAGTGAATGACAACTCTGCCAATGCCTACCCTCACTGTGGAAGCACAGTGATATATTAAAGTTCTCTGGGATTAGTGCCGGACTCTATACCTGACAGTCATAATCAGCTGGTCTACATCTCAAGTGCAGATCTCTCGTCTCAGGACCTTTTCTCTGCAAGCATCTCCCCTCTCTAATTTCAGAAAGACAAGTCTTGGCTTATATAATAAAAATTGCCTTGTTCTAAAACACCAGCTGGAATTTTCTTTTATGTCAGGTGTTGGTGTCCTACCACAGAGAAAAACAGGGCCCAATGTAGTTTGACTTTGTACGAAATGTTCTGACTGAACCCCAGCATCAGAGCTGAATAACAAAACATGTACAGCTTATTTCGAAAATAAAAGTATGGCACAAAAACAAGCATGTTACTTTGTAACGTGTGCCAAGCAAAAGTGGCCTACTATATGTGCAGTTAAGCTAACATAGGGGAGAAAATACAGTGGGCCCTACAGGGAACTCATGCCACTTTCGCTACCATCTAGTGCCGAAAAAGGGCATTGCCTTCTGCTGTATTCTAAATCTGCACCCTTTCAATGCATTCCTGAGGAAAAAGACGTCCAAGATACACACCCTTTCCCAGATCCTGTGTGCCTTAGTCTTTGGACAGTGGATGGTAGCATTAGACTTCAGAGGACTTATTTTCATGTCCGCATTGTGCAGTTGTACAGACTTTATCTGTGGGCCAGGAGCATTTCTAGTTTGTAGTACTTCTCTTTGGACTCTCCAGTGCCCCTCAGGATGGCACTGGTGGCTGCTCATCTTTGGAGGTTAGGTGTTCCATTCTTCCCCTACTGTCTGTTGAAGGCGGGCTCGCCCCAAACAGCTGTCACTGACCTCCAGACGACGGTAAACCTTTTTCATTTGTTAGGGTTCCACCCCATAGTCACAATTAACTGCTTTTTAGATGCTCCCTTTCATCTGAGCTATTCTGGACACAGTGCAGTTTTGTGCCATTCATCCAGTTTAAACATTACCTTGCGTGGGCTTGCAGGATGTCCTCCTCTGTATCCTGTTTCCCCTTTGTCTCTGCTGCAGTTTGATTTTCTCAGACAGGTTTCAAATTTATTTAATTAATATTTGATTTATGCTAAACTAGACAAACTTAAAAACCAAATACAATACTTATATTTATTCATAGTTCACACTAATAGATGTTTTCACAGTTCCTTAAAAAAGGTAAATAAAAACCATGGCTCGAAGGCCTGCAGTGACTGCTTGTCGATAAACCTGAAGGCCCTCAGGGAACATAAGGGAAAAGACTGTCACCAAGCATAAGAAGACTCTGTAACATGATTGTTGCAAGGCTTTTGTTTTCAGAGTTGTTGGAGCTCAAGCCCTCAGGTAAGCATAAAAAATACAAGTCAAAACAAATTTCACTCCCTCGCGCCACTCACATTTGTTGAAACAGGCGTGGGGGGGTGACACCACCCTAATTGATATAGACTTAGAACCCAAAGGTGCGAGTCTTTGAAGCTGATTCCATAGCTACTTCCGCCACAACCTGCGTTTCTGGGGCCTTCAGCCAAGCTGCATCAGATCGAAGAGTTCAGGACAGCCATAATCTGGATCAGGTGTGGGTTCGGGCCCCGAGGAGCATTGAGCCCTTTCAACTGGAATACCTCAGTTTTTGAGCGCATGTTCTGACTGTTGCAGGCAACATGGCTCCAGGCAGGGCATGAGCGCGTTGAGACCGATGTCAACTTTGCTGGCTAAAGTAGCGGCCCCAATTGTCCTTTCTGAAGCCGGCCCAAGGTTGCGCCTCAGGTGCCACTCTCCCCACTTGACTTATAGAAGGGTAGACCACATTCTCTCTATTTCCCTTTTAGGACTAACTCTGATAATAGTTATGACACTGTGTAGGAAAATAGAGTTCTGTGCAGTATCCCCCTACTTTTGGCATGGTATACGATGCAACTTTGACTGAGTTTGTGCTGGGTTCCAGCTAACCAGGCCCCAGAACCTGTGTATTCTTTTCCCTAAACTGTACAATTGTTACCACAATGGCACACCTCTGGCACACATACAAGTCCCTTGTAAAAGGTACCACTAGTACCAAGGGCCTTGTGACCAGAGAGTCTGCATTATGTATTGTAACCCTCAGAGACCCCTCACCAAACACATGCACACTGCCATTGCAGACTGTGTGTTTAGGTGCATCTAAAACTGAAGAGTTAACATGGCACACATTCCTGTGTGCCATGCCTAGAAACCACTGCCTGTGGCATAGGTAAGTCACCTCTCCATCAGGCCTCACAACCCTACGGCAATGTGCACTATACAAGTGAGAGCATAGCTGCATGAGCAATATGCCTCTACAGAGTAAATGTAAATGTATTTGAGCTTGTAAAGCGCACTGCTCCCCGTCCATAGGTTTCCTGGCGCTGTATAACTCTGGGGAACCCGTCCTGGCTTTCCCTGTGGGATGGTCCCTGCTGGGAGTCCCCATGGTGGAGCTAGGCATCCCCGGAATTGATGGGGCCGTTGTGGCGATTAGGCAAGCTAATGCCCAGAGTTGCCGAGTGGAACCCCTGATTAGAGTAAGCACCGAAGTGAGAATTATCGAGTCCGCTGACCAAGGTCCACGACCCTGCCACGTCAGGAATTGAACCCTGGTCCCGGGCCGACTTCTGCTCTCGGGTCTGCCGCCTCTAACCAGTGAGCCACACTACTCCACTACCAGAGTGTTAGTCCAATCATAGACATTGTAAGTGCAGTGAAGCCATAGTGAGTACATGGGCTGGGAATTTGTCATTACGAACTCCACAGCTCAATGATGGCTCTACTAAATGCTAGGAAGTTTAATATCAAACTTCTTAGCAAAATAAACTGACACTGATACTAGTGTTGGATATATTGTAAAATGCACCCAAAGGGCATCTTAGAGATGTCCCCTGAAAAACAAACACCTCTCTGGTGTACAGCTTACTTGTCTGTACTAGCCTGCCACATTCAGGTATGTTTCTGACTCCCTGATGTGGGAGCCCTTGTGCTTTCGTGGGTCAGGAACAAAGCGTGCTTGTGGTGGAGGTGCTTCACACCTACCCCATGCAGGAATAGCAATTAGGGCTGTTAGCCTCAAAGGCTTCCTGACCTTTTTTATGCTGACCAGGGCCTCTCCAGCTACTAGAGTTGTCCGCCCCTTTGACCCATCCCCACTTTTGGCAGCAAGGTCAGCAGGAAAATTAGTAGTCCGGAGGACCACCCCTTTGGTGTCCCGAGCTGAAGTGACCCCCCCCCCCCCCCCCCGCCCGAGGAATTCCTCCATCTTGAAAGGATTTTAGCCAATAGGATCAGGGAATGCTCTCTCCCCAAAGGGAGGGTACATACCGAGGGTGTGGTCACCCTAAAAAATAAGTAGCCCATTGGCTACTACCTGGCAATGCCTGTAATGCCCCTAAATTCAGTATTTAGTATCTTGATCCTCCAAGTCCTGTGGCCTAGGAAGAAAAGGACAAAGAAGACGCTGTACATCCGAGCCTGAAGATGACTACGGATTTGGCTGGCCTTCTTCTGCTCAAACACCCTGCAAAAAAGACGATGCCTGTTCTCAGGTCAGTGACTTCCGAAACACAAGGAAGACTGCCCACGCTTCAACAAAGACCAGATCTCCCCAGGTCTGCAGTCCTGTCCAGAAGAATCCAACTACAAGAACTCCAGATCCAGTTGGTACCACGATCCCTGCCCACTGTGCACCTGACACCCACTGCCTGAGTGGCTCAATGTCCAGTGAAGTTAACCCAGCGATCCTGACCTCGAATCCAGCACTGACTGACCTATCCTGGACTCCACAAAGACACCTGCAGTCTCATCTTGAAGGGTCCCCCTTGACCGCGACCGGCTCTGGTAAAAGAAAATCAGACACTAAAGGGCACCCCTGCATCCCCATCCCCCTGACTTTGAAGAGCCTAGCTGACTGTGCCCAACCCTACTTCTTTCAGCCTCCTGGTCCTAGCTTGCAGTCTCTCTGTGTGACCGAGATTCCCCATTGAAAAGCATTTGGCTCCCAATGCTGATTTGCACCCTGCACCCAGCTGTCCCTGTGCGCTGGTGGTGCAGTTCATACCTTGATCTGACCCTTGCCAATTGATAATCCCAACCCCTGAAGACTGGACGTGTAGTAGAGTATTTACCTGAAACTGCATATAGTTGTTTTACCCAACTGCCAAGCCAGGTCTATCCTGGACCGGAAAAAAAGCATCCTGGGACTGAACAAAGCAAACACAGGGTCGAGACAGATTTGCAGATAGCCAGGTCTGAACTGGGGTGGCAAAGTGAGCTAAAGAACGATGATGGATTCAACCCAGATCTGTGACTGAGGGTGTCTGAAAAGTTTCAGCGCTCCTTCCATCATCTCCTTGTGTTCGCTTTGTTCGCCCTAAGTTGGCAGGGTACGCCCAGACATGGGACGCTTGCTCACTTTGCTATTGAATTCAAGCTAGCCTGGCTGATGGGGGGTGTTACCCCGAAACCAGTCCCAGGATGCTTGATTCCAGTCCAGGGAAGACATGGCTTGGCAGTTCGGGCTGGACTGTTCTCATGATGCACAGGGTCAAGACTGATTTGCATATAGCCGGGTCTGAACTGGGGTGGCGAAGTGAGCTAAAGAACGATGATGGATTCAATCCAGATCTGTGACAGGGGGTGGGGGTCTGAAAAGTTTCAGCGTGCCGTCCATCATCTACTTGTGTTTACATAGTATATACAGAGCCAGCTTTCTACACCCGGAAGATGAATTAACTCAGCCCTACCCAGATGACAATTGATACAAGGACTTACAGAAGGCTAGTAGCTTTGATACCTACATGGCAAAAAGATTTATTTTCTTCTCCGGTCCAACCAGAGATAAAAATAAGGCTGCCTAGACTATGATAATGCATAAGTCTGTCGAAGGTCTTAACCTCCAGCTCCCCACCTTAGAGTTGAAAAATAATATCTTGATGGAAGTCCTCCAACTGGAGCGAAAGCCTTTCAAGCACCGTCATTTCTTTAATGAGGCTTTGACTGATACTTTATTGGGCATGTGGCCCAAAACTTGCACAGGTCACTGAGTAAATAGACAAATTGCCAGAAGCCATCGCCCTGCTGTTGGCAACCCAGCTTTTCTTTTGCAGTACCCCTCACCAGAAAGCCTAGTGCAAGCTTCCACTAGCCGCTCTAATCCCACTCCACTCACCAGATAAGGAACGTAAGTGAGTTGAAATATGCAGAAAACATCTCTTTTACTTTACCAGCTTGGCCTTCTGATCTGTTTACACCAGCTGTTCGTTGGGATGCTAGTCACATGCCCTTTGGGATACAGTGGCCCAAGTCCTCCCTGGTGTGCCCGGAGATCTTCATGCAGGACTGCTATCGGTTGAGATCACAGGCCTAGGGTCTCCAGCTGAGTCCCATTGCCAAATCAACCTTCTGGAGGTGACAGCCATCAGCTTGCTGGTGAAAGTTATTCTGCCATCCATCGAGGGGAGGCTAGTATAGGTGTGTACACGGACAACAACACTGCCATGTGGTGATAATGCAACAAAGAGGGCAGGGTGAGGTGCCAGGAGGCCTTGCCCCTCTGGAGCTGGCTGGACCGCCAGGGATTCTTCTTGGCGGCAAATCAGCTGGCGGGCTCATTAAACGTTGGGGTGGATAAACTCAGTTGCTGGTGCCTAGCGCATCGTCAGTGGCAGTTACAGTGAAAGGTGGCACAAAGTCATTTCCGCAAATGGGGAGACCCTTGGCACGATTTGTTTGCTACTGCCGAGAACACGCATTGCCAGTACTACTGCGCGGTCGAGTTTCCAAGGTGTCCTTTGCTAAGAGAAGCATTCCTCCTCAAGTGAAACTCTGGACTCCTGTATGCTTTTCCGCTGATTCCCCTCGTGCCCCGAGTTCTCAAGACTCGGACAGACTGGGCCCAAGTCATCTTTGTGGCTCTGGACTGGGCACAGAGAGTATTGTATCCATAACTCTTGGGCTTGAGATCTGTTCTCTGATCGGGCTTCCCCTCATGGAAGATCTGCTGTCATAGCAGGAGGGCCGGGTTCTCTACCCCATCACTAGCAACCTCCACCTTTATCATGAATAGTGATTGATGACAGCTGAACACCTTCGACCTTCCTCCAGTAGTAGTTGATGTCATCTTGTCAGCCAGGCATCCCTCAACCAAAATCACATACTCCTGTTGTTAGGACACATTAGTGGATTTTTGTTGCACGCGGCAGGCCTCCTCCTGGCCTAGACTGTCAGATGTTTTATTACTTCTTCTGGCTCTCACCCAGCAAGACCTTCCTGTGGGCACAGTTAAAGGTTACCTTTCAGCCATCACTGCCTTCTTATGGTGCCTGATCGGCCCTGTTTGTTTAAATCACCTGTTGTGATGCACTTCTGGAAAGGGCTTATAGGAAAGTGCCACTTTTTGTCATGTCACCCCCACTTTTTGCTCACTGTTACTGATATTGAGTGGTAGTGCACTGGGTCCCTGCTAACCAGACCCCAGTACCAGTAGTCTTTCCCTAAAAATAAGACAAATGCTAAATTATAACCCAATTGGAAAGAACATCCACACTCTTGTAAGTCCCTGGATCCCCGGGCATGGGTACTAAGGAGGGTTTCCAATGCCGCAGCATGTATTATGCCACCCAAAGGGACCCATACACAAACTGCATGCAGACTGCCATTGCAGGATGCGTGAAATGGTGCAAGTCATACCGAAAACATGACATTGCCCACTCCCTTTGTGCAATGCCCAAGTACTCTGCATGTACTATATGTAAGTCACTCCTACAGCAGGCCTTAGAGCCCTAAGGCAGGGTGCACTATATTACATGTGAGGGCACATCTGCTTGAGCAGACATGCCCCTGTGATGTCGAGCTCCACTGCTAGAAAGGCACGTGGTTAGGAAGCCATGGTAAAGGTGTGTACTGGACACTGTTCATTACGAGTTACTGAGCTACATAACGGCTTCACTGAAAATACTGACTTTGGTGTCAAGCATCATGTCTTAACCCCTTCGGTGCGTCGGACGGCCGGGAGCCCTCTGACGCACCAGTGCTCTTGTGTGTCGAACGGCCCCTGGCCGTTTGATCAAATGGCACAGGGAACACCTCTGGTGCGGGCACCAGAGGGATTCCCTTTTCCCCCCCAACAGCCTCGGGAGCTGGGGAAGAGCTTCCCCAGATCCTGAGGCTTTGTGTTTTGTTTCTGTGCCGACAGGCTCATTTCAGTTTCACTTTCTACGTGCTGAGGGGGCTATCTCAGCCCCCTGAGCACGTAGAAAGTCAGGAGAGATCATTGGAAAGGGGAGAATCTCCCCTTTCCAAAGTCGATCCCTGCTTGGGTTTGCCCTCCCGGATCCACCTACTAGCCACCAGGGAGGGGGGAGTGGCCCCTTGGTCAAGGTCCTTTGCTCCCCCCAAAATTATTTGGGGGAAATCAGTCTTCAGATGGGGGCAGTAGACCTTAATCTGCCCGCCCGGGGGAGCAGAAAAGCCACTAGATGCCAGGGAATTTTTTTGCATGACATTTAGGGGTGGGGGCTGCCCAAGATGGGCATTCCAATGCCCCACCAACAAAATGACAGTCTTTCTGCCTCCCATGGGGGGCAGATGGGAGCAATAGCCCATAATCTGCCCCCACCCCTCCCCCCACCCCCCCGGAGGCAGAATGGCCACTAGGGATCTTTTTCTTTGAATTTAGGGGTGGGATTTGCCCATGATGAGCATGCCAATGCCCCACCACCCTCCAACAACATTCCTGTCTTTCTGTCCCACCCCCAGAGGCAGGTGGCGCAGTAGACCCCCAATCTGCCCCCTCCCCAGGAGAGCAGAAAGCCTATTAGATGGCAGGTATTTTTCTTTTATTGGATTTAGGGGTGGGGCTGCTAGAGATGGGCATGCCAATCCCCCCACTCCCACAAAATTCCACAGTCTCTCTGCACCCCCTTCCTTAGGAGGCAGTAGCCCCCAATCTGCGTCCCCCCCCCCCTTTCCCGGGAGCAGAAAGCCCACTAGATGCCAAGGATTCTTTTTTTAAATTATGTTTAGTGGTGGGGCTGCCTAAAATGGGCTTGCGAATGCCCCCACCCCAAAACACAAATTCCGCTGTCTTTCGCCCCCCCTCCCCGCCCCTAGGCAGATGGGGGCAATAGCCCCTGATCTGCCCCCAGGGTGGGGGTAGAAAGCCCACTAGGCACCAGGGATTTTGTTTTATACGTAGGGGTGGGAGCTGCTCAAAATACCCATTTCAATGCCCCCAACCCCTAAAAAACAAATTGCTGTCCAATCCAAAATTGGCAAAAAACGTATTTTTAAAAAAAATTTAGCACTAAGAGTTTGCTGTGCTATACCCTTCATCCCTATGTTTTCGGCCCTTCCCAGTCACAGGCCCTTGGCCCAACCACACAAGTGAGTTATCCTTTTACTCGGAAGAACAAGGGGAACGCTGGATGGTAGCACATTTGTGCCGGCATGGTGATCCCACACAAAAATGTGTGGAAAAAGTGTTATCTTTCAGCAAAATTTGAGGTTTGAAGAGGACTCTGGGAAGGGTAACGTGGGGAATCTACGCAAGCAATCCCTCCCTGAACTCCCCAGGGTGTCTAGTTTTCAGAAATGTGTGGGTTTGGCAGGTTTCCCTAGATGGCCCGAGCCCGGGGCCAAAAAACCAGGTCCTCCCCACCCCAGCAAATCCAGATTGTTTTATGATAGGTAATTTTAAAGTCTCCACAATACGGTTCGGTTCAAAAACTTTTCCCCAATACCAACCTTTCAGGGAAGTTGAGGCTCGATAAGTTTAATTGATTTCACAATTGTGTCTAGTGGCTATTTTCATTATGTTGACAAGCTTGAGGTAATCGTAAATGCTGCCAGTGATCACAATCCTCTAATGTTATCCCTGCTTTGTCCTGTTAAATCCAAACATCCAGTTTGGGAGCAACCCATAAAATATAACAGGAATCAAGGCATCATCCTTAAATGGGGTAAAATAGATGCTGTTAGCCTAGAGGCAGAGATCTTAAATGCTTATAGCTCTGAATTTGAGTCATGTCTATCGCCTACAGCCAACCCTGAAAAAGTTATAGGGAATTTTGAAATTTTATGTGGGCATGTAGCTGACCGTCTCAAAAAACCAATTGGGAAAAATAAATTAAAGGGCCCCAGATGGTTTGATGCCGTGTGCTCTGCATCGCATAGATCCTTAAAAATGGCATTAAAACAAAAACCAAGGGACATAGAGTTGATAAGAACGTCCAGATTGGCCATCAAATTAAGGAAGCAGGATTTAAAAAACCTTGCATGGGAAGACCTAGAGAAGGCCTCGGAACTAAAAGATAGTAGGCTCTTCTGGGAAGTAATTAATCGTCCACTTTTTACGAGCGATGCTAAGGATAATATTGTGATGCAGATCACAGGTGAATCATGGGAAGCCCACTTTGAAAAAATCTTTAACCCAAATGCACTTCAATTTCAGGGCTCACTGGAGGACACTAGGGATCTGGTGGCCTCACCGATATCTTTGTCTCTGAGCTCCTCGTTCACTTTGCAAGAGGTGGAGGAGGCCTTGAGGAAAGGCATATTATTAAAAGCCCCTGGCCCTGATGCAGTACCTTTGGATTTCTTTAGGCACAACACCAAGGTATGGGCACCTTTACTGCTAAATGTGTTTAGGGCAGTTGTTATTGGCCGTATCCCGGCATCATGGAAGGAGGCAGTGGTGGTGCCGATTTTTTAAAAGGGCGACAGATCTGACCCCCGATGCTATCGCCCTATATCATTAATTGATGCATCATGTAAACTGTTGGGTAGGGTCATTTTAGCTAGATTGGAAACATGGGCAGATTCGGTGGGCCTCATTGTGAATTCCCAATACGGGTTCAGAAAAGGAAAAGGGACGGTCGAACAGTGTCTGAATTTGGCACTAATTATAGGCAAGTACATGAAGGCAAGGAATTCTTCCATCCACCTTGCCTTCATGGACCTCTCGAGTGCATTCGACACTGTGTGTAGAAGCAAGCTCTGGCAAATGATGGGTGATATGGGCTTTGAGGAATCTTTGGTCACATTGCTCCGTAGACTGCATGAAGCGACAACTGTAGCCATAAGGTTTGGGCCAGGGGGGGAAAAGACAAAATCTATCCCCTCAACTGAGGGTGTACGACAAGGTTGTATATTAGCCCCTTTTTTGTTCCTTGTGTATACAAATGGCTTAGAAAAATATCTGTTGGACCATTGTTGTGACTTCCCGAAGGTTAATGGCAAGAGCATACCTATGCTTTCTTACGCCGATGACACGGTACTTATGACCCTCACAGGAAATAGCATGCAGATCTGTCTTGATGCTTTTAATACCTTTATGTTGGACCTGGACCTTAAGGTAAACTTCACAAAATCTTTTGCTATGGTCTGTGGCCCAAAGGGGACTAAATCTAGAAAGTTCATGGTAAATAATTTTACCATTGAAAAGGTAGAACATTTTAACTATTTGGGAAACCTTTTTAATAATAAATTGAGTTGGGCCCCATTAATGAAGACTCGAGTCCAGAGCGCTAGTCGCTCCATAGAAGGGCTATTCCGCTTCTGTGGTAAGTTAGGTCAAAAACCTGTTACACATCTAAAAACCTTGTACAGATCTAAATGTCTCTCTGTGGCCACCTATGGGGCATGGGTTTGGGGGATCGAAAGCTCTGCCTCGATACAAGTCATGGAGAACAAATTCATAAAGCGTGTACTAGCAATTCCATCAGGATCATCAAATAAATTTGCTCATGACGAAATAGGATTGAGTTATGTGAGTGATACCATCCGTCTTTCACCTTTATTATTATGGGGCAAAATATGGTTATCTGAGGATCTTCAGCTCTCTAGAGATATTCTTCAGGACTGTTTAAATCAGGAATATGGGAAGCAGATCCCTTGGATATCATATGTTAATGAAATGCTTCATAAAATAGGTTTGGGAGACATTAAAACTGTTATCAAAACAAGTTACTGGAAATCCTCACATGAACACTCCCTGGTTAGGCCATCTGGATGTATGGTTAAACTACACCACCAGTTTTATTTAACTTTCACAACTCATGTGCAATGGCGGTTTTATCTCACAAGATTTAGGCTAAATATTCTGCATTTTCTTTTTGCTTTCCCTAAACAAGGGGGTTGGGGTGAGAGGCTGCCCCCTTGTCCTTGTAATAACAAAGTTAGTCAAAGTAGTATGCATGTTGTCCTTTTTTGTTCCTTATATAAGGATCCGAGAACTAGGTTTATTAAGCCTATATTGAAGGGGAAGCAACCATGTAACTACAAAGAAGGTTATGACTATTTGCTATCGTTGTCATCTTCTGGAGTGTGTTGCGCCATGTTAAATTTTATACGAGTGTCTCTCCTGATTAGGAAACGATATGGTTAATTTGGCCTCAGACCTGTTTGCTCTTGTGGGATGTCGTGTTTTCTACTTTTTTGCTTTTTTGATGGTCATTCTAGTATAAATACCCTATGAAATAACACCTGTTGACCTAAAGTGATCGGTATGGGTCCTATTGTCTGTATGTTCCGCCATGTTAAACTATTTGTGAATATATTAATTAATGTCTTTATCTGCTCTATGTGTAATTTTAGATTGCTTTTTTTTAAAAACATTTGTAAATCATCCTTTGTACTTTTATGATTCTTTCTGAATCGAATAAAGTTTTTTAACCGAACTCTCCACAATACGTTTTGGGCCCTGCCTGTCGTGGGTACTTGACCCACCCACACGAGTGAGGTACCTTTTTTATCGGTAGACTTGGGCGAATGCTGGGTGGTAGGAAATTTGTGTCAGCCCGGGGATCCTACAACTTTCACACAGAAATTTGAGAAACATTTGATTTTTTTCGGCTAAATTTGAGGTTTTCAGGGGATTCTGGGTAGGGAGAAGTTGGGGGATCCATGCAAACCATACCCCCCTGGACTCCCCAGGCTGTCTAGTTTTAAGAAATATGTGGGTTTGGTAGGTTTCCATTGATGGCCGCTGAGCCCATGGCAAAAAAAAACAGGTGCCCCCCCCACTTGCAAACCCAGGTCATTTTGTGATGGGTAATTTTGATGTCTCCACAATACGTTTTGGGCCCTTGCCTGTCGTGGGTACTTGACCCACCCACACTAGTGAGGTACTATTTTTATCAGGAGACTTTGGAGAATGTGGGGTGAGTGGAAAGTTGTGGACCCATGCAGATTACAGAACTTTCCATCACAGAAATGTGGGGGAAATGTGTTTGTTTTTTTACAAAGTTTGAGGTTTGCAAGGTATTCTGGGTAACAGAACCTGGTGAGAGCCAGACAAGTCACCCCCTCCTTGATTTCCCTGGGTAGCTAGTTTTTAAAAAATGTATAGGTTTGCTAGGTTTTCCTCAGTGCAGGCAGAGCTAAGTTTAAAACCAACAGCTAGGCACTTTGCAAGAAAAGGGTCAGTTTTCACGGTAAAAATGTGGTGTGTCCATGTTGCGTTTTGGGTCGTTTCCAGTAGCGGGCCCAAGGCCTACGCACACAAGTGAGGTACTCATTTTATTGGAAGACTTTGGGGAATGCGGAGTGGGTGGAATTTTGTGGATCCACGCAGATTCCAGAACTTTCCATCACAGAAATGTGAGGAAAATGTGTTTTTTGTTTTACAAAATTTGCAGTTTGCTAGGGATTCTGGGTAACAGAAGTGAGAGCTACACAAGTCACCCCATCCTGGATTCCCCTCAGTGTCTAGTTTAAAAATATGTATAGGTTTCCCTAGTTGCCGGATGAGCTAGGGTTCAAAATCTACAACTAGGCACTTTGCAAAAAGAAGCATCAGTTTTCACTGTAAAAATATATTGTTTCCATGTTCCGGTTTTGGCCATTTCCTGTAGCAGGCACTAGGCCTACTCACACAAGTGAGGTACCATTTTTATCTGGAGACTTTGGGGAATGCAGGTGGGTGAAAGGTTGTGGATCCACGCATATTCTAGAACTTTTCATCACAGAAATGTGAGGAAAATGCTTTTTTAATTATTTTTTACAAAGTTTGAGGTTTGCAAGGGTTTCTGGGAAACAGAACCTGGTGAGAGTCACTCAAGACACCCCATCCTGGATTTCTCTGAGTATTTAGTTTTCAAAAATGTATAGGTTTGCTAGGTTTCCCTAGGTGCCGGCTGAGCTAGGGTTCAAAATCCACAGCTAGGCACTGTGCAAAAAAGGGGTCGGTTTTCACAGTAAAACTTTGGAGTGTCCAAACCAAGATGGATCGGTTCACCACCACGGACTCCGGGGCAACTGGTGGTCCCACGGACAAAGAAAGTCCTGCTGCGGCGGACCTCTCTATCATTCTCCAGGCTATCCATACATCGCAATCCTCGGTCAAGGGTAAGATTGCGGAAGTCCGGGTGGACATGACCCTGATCCGGCAGGACATCAGCGATGTAACTGCCCGGATTAAAGAAACGGAGTCCCGCATATCTACCGTGGAGGACGACATCCATCAGCTCAAGATCCAGGTGACTCAACTCCAGTCCCACACGCAGGAGCTGCATCGGCGGGACAAGGACGCTGAAAACCGGTCCCGTCGCAACAACCTTCGCCTGATTGGATTTTCGGAGGTTGTGGAGCAGGCTCGGGCGACGGACTTCGTAGAGCTTGCTCCCCACCGCAGCCAGGTGCCCCTCCTAGAATGATCATCCTGCGCATCCTCATCTTCAAGGACCGGGACGCTATTTTGACTGAATCCCGAAAAAAGCAACCTCCTAAATATGAAAACCTGATGATTATGGTCTTTTCTGACTACACCCGAGAGGTCCAAACCCAGTGGAGAGGTCAAGCAAAAACTATGCTCGCTTAACATCCAGTATAAGCTCCTCTTCCCGGCTCGTTTGCGAGGAGGCATGGACATGGGCAACAGAGGAACATTCGTTGAGGCTAAACGCCCAGAACCCAACCCCATCCAGCGGCAGTGGGGGTGCCCGGCGGGGCATGCCGGTCCGCCGACCAAGAAGCAGGCGCTCTGGTAAACGCAGGGGCCAGAGGCGCGCATGCTCGGACTCTCCAATGGGCCCTTCACAGCGACTCATGCCCGAGCCACCTGGTGAGACCTCCCCTTCCTGACGGCGCTCCGAACCCGGAACTGCTTCACCTCGTTCATCTTTGCTGGACCTACCAGACACTGATCTCTCCCACAGCCCTACGCTCCTCCCAGGGCCTGCTTGACCTTTTGCTGAACCTTTCTTTTGTCTCTTCAGATGTTGGCCGGCTTCATCCAGTGCTAGCACTCTGCCTAATGACTAACTTGTCACCGATGGCTACAGATAATGAACATCCTACTACGAGGAGGGGTCCTCCACGATTTCCCTGTTCCCAAGCATTTTAGTTTAGTTCCTTTGCTTCACTGTTTATTATTTGTGCGACAGATTCTTCCATTCTTGAAATATAAGGTGGGGGGTGTGGGGAGGGGTGATGGATTGGGGTTGCAGCCTCTGTTTGTTCTGTTTTTTGTTTCTTTTGTTCTTTGCATCAGTCTTGCACCTCTACATCTAGGTGAACACGTGCCACCCTACACCATGACAACATATCCACTAGCTCTAGACGTAGTCCCACTTCCACGACCTCTTCTATGCTCGCCAGCTGCCCGGCCCCTTACACGACTTCCCCCTGTCCGGCGATTCTAACAGGGCGTCGTCGCTCCATATAATGTCCTGGAATGTTAATGGCCTGCTAGACAAGGTCAAGCACGCAGCTGTCCTGCGATATGCCCAGCATCAAGCCGTATACATACTCCTGCTTCAAGAGACCCACTTGATGGGCAATCATTGCCCCTTCCTGGCGCGGCATGGCTATGGCAGAGTCTTGCACTCTGGATTTAGTAGGGGGTCAAGAGGAGTGGCTATACTGGTGCGTTGCACTCTTCCTCTGGTGGCACGTAAAGTGATGCACAACGCTCAGGGTTGCTTTTTTCTCCTGGAGGGGAACCTCGGAGATCGCCCTCTTAATCTACTAGCTGTCTATTCCCCTCCCACCCTGTTGGCCTCCACACTCCAGAGACTCACCTCAGAGGTCGCTGCCCTGCCCCTAGGAATGACCGGTATTGGGGGTGACTTCAACGCAGTTAAGGACCCTGGCCTTGACACCGCTTTGCCCCCATCCGCCTCCAGGACTGCCCAATTCGTCCTCCTCTCAACATGGGCTGCCAGCCTGGGTCTCGGGGATGCCTGGAGACTTTGGTACTCGACAGCACGACAATACACCCATACCTCGGCCTCTCACCACACACATGCGTGCATAGATTATGTTTTCCTGCTGGCCCAGGATTGCCGGGTGATTTGAACGAGTTCTATGCTCCCCAGTGGCTTGTCGACCATTCCCCGGTGATGCTGCACATAGGCTCCCTTCCCCCGTCCTCGCGCCTAATCTGGCGACTCAACGCCTGGATTTTCCAGAACGAGGAGTTCAAAGACCAAGTAAATGCTGAGCTTTGCCTCTACTTCACCACTAATCAAGGTTCAGTATCCTCCTCTCGTACCCTTTGGGAGGCCGGGAAGGCCACCATTCTGGGCTTCACCAAAGGCCAACTCAAACTCACCGGTGCCGCGCGTGACTCCCAGCTCACACTTTTTGAGGCACAGGCCGCCCAGCTCGAGACACTGCCCCCTGAAGACAGAACTGATGCCCACGACCGGAGGCTTGCGTTCCTAAGGGATGAAATCAGACAAACCTCCCTGGAGGTTGCCAAATTGCTTTGGCGATCTTCCGTGGCCCGAGTGTATGGTTGAGGAGATAAAAATGGGAAGCTCCTCCATCGCCTCGCCACTTACCCTATGGCCAACAGTATAATACCAGAGGTAGCTGACGCGCGTGGCGAGATCCACCGCGCCCGACAGCGGTGGCCCAATGCTATGGCGCTTACTATGCCACCCTCTATTCGGCGCGGGCGCCTAGTCTTTCGCTCTCTGAGCTCCTCCAGCGGGAATGGTTCCCCCTTCCACGCCTTAGTGAATCTGATGTGGAGGCACTGGACCTCCCGATCACCCCTGAGGAGGTGTCAGATCCCATATCACGCATGGCAGCCGGTAAGACGCCGGGACTGGATGGGCTCTCCAAAGAATTTTATGCATCTTACCGAGCCACCCTAGTCTCACCAATAGTGGTGATGTACCGTGAAGTGGTGGATTGCGGCTCTTTCCGCCCAGCGACGGACCTAGCTACCATTGTAGTGATCCCTAAGTCTCAGCCCCCCTCGAGCTGCTGTTCAGACTACCATCCCATATCTCTTATTAATATTGAGCTTAAGATCTTTGCCTCTGTCCTAGCCAACCGCATAAGACCACACGTGGCTAGTTTGGTTCATCCAGATCAATGCGGCTTTATGCCTCTCTGAGGGACTAGACATTGTCTTGGATGCCTTCATCTTGCTCTTGCGAACCAGTACTTGCTATTCCCTTATTTGTCTCTCCTTCTTGTAGATTTTGAGAAGGCTTTCGATTCGGTTGACTGGGGTTATTTGGAGGCAGTGTTGGAGCAGATGGGCTTTGGAATCCCTTTCCGCAACCTGGTGAGGACGCTGTATTGTCGGCCCCTGGCGCAGGTCCTTGTCAACAGGCTCTATCTCGTCCCTTCCCTTTCAGAAGAGGTACGTTGCAGGGGTTCCCCCTCTCGCCAATCCTATTTGCTTTAGCAATGGAGCCCCTTGCCTGCCTTATTCGATTTGACCACTCTCTCAATGGATGGAGGTGGCCCGGCTTTGAAGAGGAAAAGATCGCGCTCTATGCAGACGATGTGCCGCTGTTTCTGGCTGACCCGGCCCAATCGGGGCCCAGATGCCTTCGAGCCCTGGACCTCATTGAGCACACCTCCGGCCTTCGGTTAAACCCGGCCAAGTCCGTTTTGGTTCCCTTCACTTGCCACATGAATGCTTTGATTGGCAGTCGACGATCTCCCTTCGACGGCAGTCCTTCAAGTACTTGGGGATCTGGGTGGCCCTTCTCTCCGACCTTGCATGGTCACTCAGCGTCACTCCACTGGTTAAGCGGGTCCGGGCTGACCTCCTTAAATGGCGTATGCTACCCCTAAACCCTCTGGGCAGGATAGCCCTTTTTAAAATGTTGATTTTACCTCGCTTTCCATACATGCTTCAAAATAACACCTTCCTTTTGCTAAGTCCTGGTTCCGTGAGATGGGCTGTTTGGCCACTAAGTTTTATGGGGGGGACAGCGGCCCAGGCGGCCCTGGCCCAATGCTGAATCCCGCCCTTTGATGGTGGTCTTGGGATGATGAGCCTATATCTCTATTATGTAGCGACTCAGCTCCTTACGGTACACAATTGGTTTAACGGTGGCTGGTCCAACCCGGCGTACTGTCTGGAACTGCACTCCCTAGGTGTTTCCACTATCCGGGATGCTGTACGGGGACGTTGTTCCCCATGCTCTCCCTGAGGTCACACGCAGAGTACTCCTGGCCTGGCGGGCTTCCCTGCGTCATACCCGCTGGTTGGACAAGCTTACCCAGTATTCCCCCTTGTGGTGCGGCACCAGGCTCTGGGAGGTTGCTTCCCTTTCGGGATTCCGGCCCTGGGACCTCATCGGGATTTCCCTGCTGGGCGATGTATGGAGCGGTACCCATCTACGCTCCTTTCAGGATTTGCAGGCCCGACACTCCTCTCAGTTTTTCCGATACTTGCAGCTACGCCATGCCCTCCGCCCCTATATTTCAGACGGCACTTCTTTGCCCGAGTATAGTCCACCTGAAGCTCAGGTCATGACCGGCGTTCTGGGAAGGGAAGGGATCTCCCGTATTTACCTTTCACTCACCAACAACACCCCCAACTCCCTCTCTCAACTACGGGACAAGTGGGAAGGTTGGCTCAGGACTCTGGAAGATGCTGACTGGAGAGACGCCCTGATGGCTCCTAAAATAATTGTGGTCTCAACGAGTCTTCGGCTAGTCCAAATATACTTCCTACATGCTGCCTATCTTACACCGCTGCGTCTTCACCGTTCGAGGATTCTACCTGATGCCCTCTGCCCCCACTGTCCCCACTCCCAGGCAGACATTTATCATATGGTATGGCTTTGCTCTGTGATACAGGGGTATTGGGAGTCCGTAACGGGGGAGCTCATGGAGGTCTTGGACTGGGAGGTTCCTCCTGACACATGTTCTCCTGGCCATCACCGAGGGGCTGGATGGCAACAGGGCTGAGAAACTCTTCCTTAATACAGCACTAGCAGTAGCCAAGAGGGACATTGCAGCTCACTGGCTGAACTCTACCGCACCTACATTGGCACGTTGGCGCAGAGGGATGGACTGGTGTGCCCCGCAGAACGGCGTCTTTATGTGGCATGGGATTGTCCTAAGAAATTTCACCGAATGTGGGGCAAGTGGATCGGAGTGATAGAAGACTAATTTGGACTGATACGATATCCAGATTGGAAGTGGGTTTGCCGATATTGGCCCTATGTACGTCTATCTTTGTATGCCAATGTGATATGTTTGTGTCTTGGTCTTGCCTTTTAAGATGTATTCCTGAATGGTGCGGTTGTCTTTGTTGCAACCAAAAATCAATAAAATTGATTATCAAAAAAAAACTTTGGAGTGTCCATGTTGCATTTTGGGCCATTTCCTGTCGCGGACACTAGGCCTACCCATACAAGTGAGGTACCATTTTTATCGGGAGACTTAGGGGAATACAGAATTGTGGAGGAACTGTTACTACCTATTGACTTTCTATGCATTTCTGCCTTCCAAATGTAAAACAGTGTAAAAAAGAAGTCACTTTGAAAAATGTCCTATAATTCACATGCTAGTATGAGTACCCACAATTTCGGCAATATGCAAATAGCTACTGTTTCTAAACTCTATATTTTGTTCCCATTTCGGAAATGCATAGGTGTCTTCCATAACTATTTTTCACTCTTAATATTTTACCAAATGAATTGCTATATACCCAGTACACAATTAAAAACCAGTGCATGACGCTGCTAAGTTATTGGCTCTGGGTTCCTCTGGTTCTTGTTGAACCTACAAGTCCTATATATCTCCACAACCAGAAGGGTCCAGCGGATGTAACAGTATATTGCATTCAAACATCTGTCATACTTAGAAGAATTTACAGGTGAAAACGTTGGCACACATGGCTGTATTTTCCAACTCATTTTCAATTTTTCTTATTTTTAACTCTTAGTTTCTATAACAAAGCCTTGAAGGATCTACACAAATGACCCCTTGCTAAATTCTGAGTTTTGTCTACTTTTCTGAACTGTATAGCTTTCCAGGATCCATTATTGCTTTCATAGCTGTTTCTACCACTAACTGGAAGGAGGATGAAAGCACAGAAAATAGCAAAAATAGGCTATGTCCCAGTAAAATACTAAAACTGTGTAAAAAATGTTGTTTTGTTTACAAAAGTCTGTCAGTCCCTGAAAGCTGGGAAGATGGTGATTTCAGCACCACAATCCTTTTGTTAATACCATTTGCAGGGAAAAAAACAGACACTTTCTTCTGCAGCACTTTTTCCCATTTCCCCCACCCCCAAAAAATGTAGCTGTATTTTGGCTAATTTCTGGGTCCGCTTGAGGGGAATCAACAAACCCTGAATACCTTTAAAATAGCCATGATGTTGAAGAGAAGGGCGCAAATTTGGTGTGGATACCTAATGTGATCAAAAAGTTACAGGGGCCTAATCGCGAACTCCCCCAAATAGCCAAAGGTTCATCTTTGGGGGAGGCCTAGCAGCGAAAGGGTGAATACATACTGATGCTATTTTCGGATTTATAAAGACCTGCACCTACATGTGTAAATGGGATACTTCGAGATGCCCCATGTATCCCTACTAGTCATTTAGTGTGCTGGCTGACTGGCATCTTCCAGCTTCCCATCACAGACGATTTTCTGACCCCCTGCAGGTGAGAGCCTGCGCTCTCAGAGGTCAAGAACAATGCCTGCCCAGCAGAAGGTGATCACACTTCCTCAAGTAGGATGGCTAGGGAATTTAGCATAGTTAGGCCAGAGGCTTCAAAGCCTCTGCCACCTTTGATTTGCGACCATGGATTCCCTAGTCCTGGGGAATGCCACCCCCTGCCCTGAGGCCCATTTGGCACTGGAGCAGGTGGGAAATTAGATATTCAGGAAGCGTGTTGCCCTTGCAGGCTAGGCACTCCCCTAAGATGGGCCACCTGAAGCGGACAGCCAGAGGAGAGTTTTACCATCTTTCTTTTGGTGAAAATAGACAATTCTGGGTCAGGGTTATGCCCACTTCCCTCAGGAGTTGACCATGTAGGTAGTGTAGTCACTCAGTAGTAGGTAGCCCATTGGATACTACCCTATACTCCACTAAAATGCCCCTACAGCAGACAGACCAATTCCTCTACTTGGGAGCAGAAGAAGGACAAATAAGAGCTGTCACTGCTGGAACTGAGGACCTACACCGAACTTGGCACAAAACCCTGCATGGCGGCATCCTCCCTAATACTTGGAGGAATGTACAGTACTTCACCAACCATCAAACATCTACCTTTGGGTGGAGGAGCCTTCCCCCTGCATCCACAGGCGTGAACCTTACCTGTCCGGTATACTATTTTTTTGACCATCAGGCCTATCGAGTTAGCCGCACATCACAAAGAAATCTTCGTAGCTCTAGCGGGTCAGCCCCGTCTTTGCAATGTTTGGAGAGGCTAGATCCTCCAGGAGCCCACCTGCACCAATACCCTGAGTACCAGAGCCCCTGCTCCAGCCAAGGCTTGTGTGTGTAGTCAGGACACCACTGCAGTGGAAAACCTACCTGAACGGTGAAGGACTTCAGGACAGATGCGATTAAAAACCAGAATGGTCCTACTGTCTTTTTTCTCCCTCCTTTGCGGAATCAACCGTCAACCATCAGAGCCTCGACCTTCACTGGCCAGCCAGCCAAGACCCTCTGCACCCGAGCTCCCCACTCTGGAGCCATGACTACTGACTGCGTCCTCTTGGCCTAAGGTTCCTCACAAATGTAGCACCCCTTTGGGTTCACCCGGACTCATCCCCAAGTCCCCCCTTGCAGCTTCTATGTTTTAGGTACTATTGAGTTCAACCATGTGGTGCTTGAGGCTACAATCCCGATAAGCAACTCTACACCCATACACTCCAGGGCAGGTAAACCCAAACTGCTGGTGGTTCTTTGGACCGTGGCCCCTAAGCCCTTTAAGTACTAAAGATCACCCCCGAACACTGACTGCAAGTGTATGTTTGCCGTGTATGTTTTTCCTCCTGTAGTATAACATTACTGCATTCGAGGCTCATATCTCAAAAACGTTATTTGAGCATTTGTACTGCTTCTTGTAAAGTCAATTATTTCAAAAGTACTTACCTGATTTTAGTGTCTAAATTAGTGTGAAAATATGTCATTTATTCTTGAGTATATGTCTCATTCATTGACTCGGTGGGTACAACAAATTCTTAACAGTCCTATTTGATAAGCCTAATCTGCTCGACTACACTACTGCAAATACAGCACTTGGGAGGATTACAGTAAGCTCTGTAAACCAATAAGGGCTGTCAGGACTTTGTGCATGGTCTGTCTTTATATTGCCTCACTACATCAAAAACCAGCTTCTTACAGGGCTGCAATATATGCTTCCCCCTTCTTCGTTTGTGATGCCCCAATGGGACTTCAATCTCATCCCTGCTTCTCTGATGTGCACTCCATTCAAGAGGCTCCACAACTGTCCCTTACGACTTCTCATCATCAAAACTGTGTTCCGGGTTGCCATCATCTCCACACAGCATGTGTGTGAGCTTCAGGCTCTGTGTGTTCATCCTTCATGCACCACCTTCTTCCCCGATAAGCTGAATCTGTGAACAAGGGCATCCTTATTACCGAAAGATGTGATGCTGTTCCACGTCAGCCAAAACCCCCCCCTGCTGGCATTCTGTGTTCTGCCTCATCCCTCTAGGTGGAGGACAGACTCCATCGCTGGGACCCCAAGAGAGCTTCTACATCAATCACACTAAAGACCACTGGGTGGAAGATCAGCTCTTTGTGGAGTTCGCCAGAGCCAAATGCAAAGCTAAGATCTGCTATGCATTGGTAAAGAAGCCAGATGGCCTGCAAGCCTATTCCACCAGGGCTAAAGCTGCTACCACTGATTTAGCGTGCGTAATTCCTGTCCTAGACATTTTCCAGGCAGCTACGTGGGCGTTGCTCCATACGTTAATGAACCACTATTGTTTGGACAGCCAGGTACGCCAAGAGGTGAACTTTGCCTACTCGGTCCTGCATGATTTTCTGGCTTGGGTCCATCCACAGCCAACCTCCCTTATGTACTGATTTGGTATTTATTTAAGAATCAAGTAATTTGCAGACTTAATTTGGGGCTAGAAGAACAAATTACTTCTCTTTGTTAACACTGTGGTAGAGACTATCTAGCCGTTGATTCCTCCCCCCCCCCCCCTCCCCCCATTCTCCCCGTTCTGTTTGGACTCAACCTGTTAATAATATCCCAATACTAGGATTTTGCACACTGCCGAGCAGTGCCCTTTTCGGGGCTCTGCATCTGTTGGTGCGAACAGTCTGGAGGTGCGTTTATACGCTCTGCACTCCATCCCTGTAGTTGAATGGCATCAAGGAGGAGCCACAAGGGGCCACCTTCCGGCATGCAGAATCATGCCTGAAAAGTTTCCGCATCCAGTCTGTGGCCTGGGGAATATTCAAAAGGTGAGGAATCTGCTGCTATATATTCTCTACAAGAAAGGGCGTCACCGAAGGTCAGTAACTTGTTCATCTATTTCTTATGTCCTAAGTGGAAGATCTTCATTCAGCAAATCTTTGCCAATTGTTTGAAGATAGGAGGAGCAAGCTAGTGTGCAATATACCCACCACTAACCTTTTACCTGCTACAATCAAATCTTAGAGGAGTTGAAAACATGTTAGTAGCATGTGTGGCTGTAGACACACATGCTCTGCATACTCTTGCCATCTAATATTGGGTTTGGGTGTTTGCAACTTGATTTTTTTCTGAAAAAGTATTTTGAGTCATGAGGTATTAGTGTCTTCTTATCTGGTCGTGAATGCAGACAGGCAACATCTCCATTGTCAGATTGTTTTTCTCTGCTCTCGAGTTTAGACGTATCAGTTTTGCTCCTGGCAAGTTCGACATTTCCCATCACTGCCCCGGAGCCCGTTGCCTTCGTTCCTGTCACGAGAATATTTTCAATGCCTTTTTCACTTCTTACGACACCTGTTCCACTCTTAGAGTACATTGTTGTTCATCGACTCAGCCCTCAAGACCCTTCGGGCTGTGCACCTGCCCAACTGAATGCAGAGAATGACCACGCCCATGAGTTTATGGACATGCGCCCTTCAAAAGATGCCTGCGGTGCCGTTCCAAATACCCCTTGGCCGATCTCCATATTGTCTTTAACTTGTGCCTCTCGCCAAAGCATGAGGAGGTGGTGCAATTCCTGTTTAGCGTTCAGGTGCATGTATACCCTGCGTCAGTTATGTGACACAAGGTGGGCACACAGCAGTCCTCTTCGGAAAAGTCACGCATCTTTGGTGTAAAGTATCTGCTCGGCACTGAAGAAGCAGCATCAGTTCTGACATCTCAAAGTCCAAGGAGGACAAACATCTTGAGGGTTGGAGGCCCCCGATGACATTTTAGCCACTTTTGTCAACCTCAGAACTCACTTGAAATTCACATTACATGTAAGTACACTCAACATCCAAGCCTCTTTCACGCTCCAGAAATGTCTCACATTGTGGAGGACGGCCTTTGAGCTGTGCCTAAGTCACCACCGCATTCAGGAACACCACTGCCCTTGGGCCCTGGTCGACACCAAAGTAGACTTGCCTGCAAAGATGTCTGCGCCTCCATGGCCAACCAAAAGAACCAGGTACAAAGCTCTGCTTCTCCACCACCTTTTTCTCCACCACCGCCACTTCCTTCTTCTTCATCACCTTCTCCTCCACTACAACCACCTATTCTCTCACCTCCTATGACTTCCCCTCGGGATCACCAGAGTCCTACTCCGATACAGGCAACCCTACTCTCTTATCTGCAGCTGAAGACCTAGCCCCAGTTTCCTGCTTCTCATGGTAGACCCTTGGGAGGATTGCGTTGTAGATCATCAGAGGAATCCAGATCTCAACTACGTTCCTGTCGGGGCCCCCACCAGTTGACATCATGGTGTACCACAGAGTTATTCAATGCACTGCAGCGTACCTTAAGTTGGAGGTGTATGTCCTCTCCAAGAATGATCTCTTTTTTTTCGTTCAGCTTTCCAAAGCAGAGCATTCTATGCTAAACCTCTCAATGCTGAACAGGATGATGAAATCTGCCCCTGAGAACTTCAAGGACCTGATCAAATCCTGGATGGTAACAACCCTGATTTGAAAAAAAATAAAATACAAACCGGCACCCTCCGATCCCTTTTCCATCAGAGGCTGATCCCACCGGACTCTCTGGTTGTCACCACCACCAGGAAAAGGGCAGCAGCCCAGGCCATAGGTGACACTCAGCCTCCTGACAAATAGATAAAGTGGATTGATGCTGTGGCCACACATTGTTTCATCGCCAATCCGGTAGGCCTTTTCCCTAGGATGATAGTTTTTTTTTTTTTTGAAAAATAATTTTTATTGCAGACATTTAATACCACAGTATCATCACAGAATTAACACCTTTTAGCTCCATCACTCTTCCGTCTCCCCCCATTTCTATACACAGCCTGATGGCCCACAACCCGGAGGTCGGGCGGCGGTAAATAGACGGATTCTCGAAGCCTGGCAGGGCGTATCTGGTGCAACCCTCTTTCCTGGAAAGGTATTTGTCCGCTTTTCCTCTTCACCCCGCTACGGAATCACCCAACAGTTACTAACTATCCCCACCGTCCCATCCCTCCCCCCCTCCCAAATGTCCACCACCTACTCAGAAGTATTCCCTAGGATGATAGAGTTCATAGAGTTCATTGGGAGGTGATGATGGGCCTCCTCAACATGTCCCTGACCAATAATGTAAAAGAGGGGAAGAATTAGTTGAGGAGGAGAAAGCCATCTCTAACACTGCCATCTGGTGCACCTTGGATTAATTACACATAGCAGACATAGGGAACATGTGAGTGATTCTCTGGTGCCACACTTCTGGCATTGTGTGTCCGACTTTAAGATGGAGGAGCAGCAGCATCTTGGCCACCTGCCTTTTGATGACAGCACTTGTTCGGGCATCAGATTGACAGTATGCTAGAGAAAATAAAAAAGGAAATGAAAACCGCCAGCATGATGGATTCCCCCCAGATTTCTTCTGGCAGGGATTCCTTTCTGTGGCAGCAGGCAAGATGCAGGTCCACAGCCACTTCCACAGAGCCAGCCCAGTCCTACCAGTGGCAGCCACAGGGCTATCAACAGCAGGGTGGCAGAGGTTATGCACAGGAATTCTTCAGAGGGAACAGCTCCTAGGTCTGGTGCAGAGGCATCGCTGGACCCGGACAATCTTAAGAACTTTAGGCCTATTTCTTTATTGCCAGCCCCGGCAAAAATGCTAGAAATGCATCTTAATACATATCTTTCTATTTTTCTTGAGACTAGTGAATACCTTGATAGCTCGCAGCACGGATTCAGAAAACATCATAGCACTGAATCCGCTCTCACTGTTGTGGTGGATAATATTCGCCTCAAACTTGATCTTGGCCAAACCACAGTACTGGTTCTATTAGACCTCACGGCTGCGTTTGACACCCTGTCTCCCGCCATTTTAACATCTCGGCTTAAGGAGGCAGGGGTCACTGGACCAGCCCTGAGTCTTCTTAACTCCTTTCTCCATGACAGAGAACAGAGAGTTATGCTTGGAGATTTCCTCTCCCCTGCCAAGTCATTGCAATGTGGGGTGCCACAGGGGTCGGCTCTTAGTCCGACCCTATTTAACATTTATGTGCCCCCACTTGCAAGACTAGTAAGATCGCAGGGGATGGAGGTGGTGTCTTACGCCGACGACACCCAGATCATGGTGTCACTGGCTCACTCTGTCAGTACATCCGCATTCAGCTTTAGGTCATGCATGCAACGCGTGGCGGAGTGGATGATTCTCAACTCCCTAAAGCTGAATGGCGACAAGACAGAGGTCTTGGTCTTTGGTAAAGACCAAGACATGTGGTCGAGCGAGTGGTGGCCTTCAACTCTTGGCATCTGCCCCACTGTCTCCCAATCGGCCAGAAACCTAGGCGTTATTTTTGACACCTCACTTTCCATGACGCTCCAAGTGAATAGGACCGTGGCCACCTGCTGGGGTGTTATCAAGATCCTAAAGAAAATCCTCCATTATCTCTCCTTCCAGGCGCGCAAACAGATTGCAATTGCTCTTGTTGGATCCAGACTCGATTATTGTAATTCTTTGTATGTGGAGTCCAACAAGGGCCTTATCCATCGATTGCAAACTGTACAGAACGCCGCTGCGCGCTTCGTCTTGGCTCTTCCTATAGCATCATCTGCCACTACTGCTAGGAGAGATCTCCACTGGCTCCCTGTCCAGTTTAGAATTTCCTTTAAGCTCCTATGTCTCACATATAGAGCACTTGAGGCTGGCCCTGTAGACGCACTTGGTACCTTGCTTACCCGTTATGTACCCACGAGATGCCTGCGATCAGCCGGGTTACATCAATTGGTAGTGCCTCGTGCTAGACTGACCAGATGGGGAGCAAGAGCTTTTTCTGTTGTCGCTCCCCAGCTCTATTCCTATTTTGGGCATTTGTAAAGCGCCTGGTGACGCCACTGGCGTGTCCCCGCGCTGAGGTAAGTGAGAAATGACCGCCCTCCCTCCCATTAAGAGTTACCTGCTGAAAAGGTGAGTTTTGAGCTTTTTCCTGAACAGGGTTTCAGATGGTTCAAGACGTAGTTCTGGAGGCAAGATATTCCAACATCTGGGAGCGAGAAATCTAAAAGATCTCCCTCCCATACGGGCCTTCCTTACCCTGGGAACCGTCAACAGTCCGGTCTGAGAAGACCGTAACTTACGGGTAGGCTGGTAATGGGTCACCAGATTCTGAAGCGGTACAGGGGCTTTACCGCTCAAGATACGATGACAAGTGGAGAGGGCTTTAAACTCAACCCTCTTCTCCATAGGAAGCCAGTGGAGGGCTTGAAGAGCAGGAATTGATGGTGATCTCCTGGGGAGCCTGAGTACAAGCCGTGCCGCGGCGTTTTAGAGGACTTGAAGGCGGCCCATGACCTTTTTCGTGGCCCCCAGATAGAGCAGATTCCCATAGTCAAGTCGCGAGGTGACCAGGGCGTGCACCAGCGTCCTTCGAGCAGAAATGGAACTCTCTTCCGTTGGAAATAAAAATCTTACCCTCCATCGATTTGTTTAAAAAAGCCTTGAAAAACTGGTTTTTCACCAGAGCGTACCAATGAGATACTGCTGTCTGATCCGGCTTGTTTCTGTATTTGATTTAGGCGCCTTGACGCCCATTGGGCTAAGTTAGCGCGATACAAGATACAATTCATTCATTCATTCATTCAGGCACTCCCAGTAAGGGACCCTCTCCCCCCACCCCCTTTGATCACCCTACACTTGTTGGAAGGAGACTTCAAGGATTTCTTTTCCCTGTTGGAAAGGGATCACCACAGATAGATAGGTTCTGTCCATCATCGAGCATTGCTGCTGCTTGGAGCTCACTTTAACCCCACCAAATATCCCACAACTTCAGACCAGAACATCTAATTTTGCTATAAGAGGAGGGTCAGATGCTCTTACTTAAGGGAGACATTGAGCCAGTGCCCCTACCAAACCAGGGCAAAAACATCTATTCCTTATACTTCCTCATTCTTAAAAAGAATGGCTCCTTCAGACCAATCTTTTACCTCTGGCTTCCCAACAGATATATCCTGTCGGAATATTTTCTACAGAATGTCATCCTCCTGCTGCAGCAAGGCGACTTCCTGACCACACTAGACTTTAAGGATGCCTGCTTTCTTATATCAATTAATCAGGCTCACCAGTATTACCTGCGTTTCATGTTATGTGGTCAACACTGCTGTAAGAAATAGGGTTATTGGTTGACTGGGTTGTGAGCCCTGATCAAGCAGCAACCACAATCATATTCCGGGTATGGCAAGCTAACCCTAAATTAACCTGTGATCATCCTTCTGGTAGCCTGGCACAGAAAAGTCAAGCTTAACTTAAAGGAGTGGTCTTCAAACTGCGGAGCGCACCGCCCCTTAGGGGGCCTCAAGTGATCCCAAGGGGTGCGCCAGGCTCTGGCCAAAGCAAGCATTATGCTGATGACAGTGAATTCTTTTAAGCTGGAAAAAAATATGCAGTAAAACGCGGCACTGTAATGGGCCATCACTAATATATTTGGTCATTTAAATCCTAGCTGGTGGTAGGTGTCAAAAGGGAAGGGACTCCAAATATTCTTCAAAACACCCACCTCCATTTCTAATAATTATACTGTAGATACTTGTCCATGTTAGTAAGGCCTGCCTGACCAGAATAGTATGTTTGGCAATCATGTATTTGATTGCATTTTTAAAACAGTAGCAGAACTCAACTGCAAATTTTAAATAAGTCAAATAAGATAAACACGCCCCAAATCATATGTACAAATAATATCCTCAGCTGTGTTGCCAGGTTTCACATTAAATCTTCATTCAAACTTAATGCACAGACTCCATTTCATTTTTTTGTAAATGTTCTTTTTATTCACATCTTCTCTTTTTTCTTTTAATAAAAGTGTTTTTCCAGAAAAAGCCAAAAATAGCCAAAGCGTTTAGTCTCCTACATGAGACTTCTTCAGGGCTACAGAAATAGAGACAGCATATATACATTAAAAAACGTTCACGCCCACAAGACATTTTTCTTCCTGCAAATAATATCATGAATCCATTTAATAAGGCCTTGTAATATATATCCTCTGTGCACTATACATCTGATATTTCTTATCAAAAGACAACTCGTTACAGATCAGGATAGACAATTAATACACAATTCAGTATTTTTTTCTCTATACACATCTTTTCCACAGTAACATTGGTAAGTCCTTATTGATTAGGGTTCCTGGTACGGATCGACGCACCCAATAACCGTTCTAGTCTGTCAGTGTGTCCTAAGTCCGTCTTCCCCCTTGATTCGGTACTCGTATGAATGACACAACAATTATTTGATTGAGCACTGTGTTCCTTCGTAAATATAATCTGTTAAAGGTAATCTGTCTTCCCCCTTGCTTTGGTAATCGTATCTATATCACAAACATTATTATGAAGCATTTATTGCTTATCCCTATCCACAATAGTCTTGGCATTACACTTGACTCTTCATTATGGCCCTGTATATTTACGCTCCCTATCCGTTATGGGCTTTCCGGTTCCCTGTTACTGCAACCAAAACGGACTTGTTAATGTGTAGAAAGTTGTGCTTCCTAAGTACTCCAAACCTCAATTTCCCACAGGTGCAATGCTACATACCAATATGTTGCAGCAAGCTACCTAATCGGATTACCCAAAACAAATGCATTCATGCTACACCCTATGTCTGCAGCATTAAATTGTTGACTACCTATCAGAGCGAACAATTATCTAAAATGATGATGATGATGATGATGAACAATTATCTGTAAGGACTATAGATACGTAGAAAATATGAGAGGTACCCCTTAACAAAAATCAAGGGAAGTAGGGTTAACCAACCAATAAAAAGGAGAGATTCCCTTGAGCAAAAGTACAATTTATAAAGCTTTATGGTCAAAAACAATTACAAGATTCACAGATGAGAAAAAGGACCACAGTTTATTGATCATACAGTAATTAAAAAAGTGGACAATAAAAACCACTTAACACAGATTTAAAACAATTTAAACCATAAAAAAACCTAAAACAACTGACATTCAATGTTGACCAGCAAGATTGATACGTGAAGACAGAAAACAGTAAGACATAAAACTTGTACAGTACTAAGCGTATATCCAAACTCTATTTCTGACACCAATGTTATGTACACAACAATGCAGTGTATCCACAGGGATATCCGAGTCAAGGATTATACTGGAGAATGCGTCGACGCGTTTCGGTGGTTTCTCACAATTCTATCCACCTTTGTCAAGACTAAAAATGATATCTGTCGCATTCTCCAGTATAATCCTTGACTCGGATATCCCTGTGGATACACTGTATTGTTGTGTACATAACATTGGTGTCAGAAATAGAGTTTGGATATACGCTTAGTACTGTACAAGTTTTATGTCTTACTGTTTTCTGTCTTCATGTATCAATCTTGCTGGTCAACATTGAATGTCAGTTGTTTTAGGTTTTTTAATAGTTTAAATTGTTTTAAATCTGTGTTAAGTGGTTTTTATTGTCCACTTTTTTAATTACTGTATGATCAATAAACTGTGGTCTTTTTTCTCATGTGTGAATCTTGTAATTGTTTTTGCCCCTAAAGCTTTATAAATTGTACTTTTGCTCAAGGGAATCTCTCCTTTTTATAGGACTATAGATACCACAGTGCATTTCGGCACATCACATAGTCAATCTAAGACATGAGTGGTCAATAACAGTAGACCACATTGCTCATATATTCCCAACATCGATCGATTTAGACCATAACTGGTCAGTGACAAAAGACCACATCGCCCATATATTTCTAACATCGTTCAGTTCACCATTCATTTTGTAAATGACCCAAACCGCAATTTAATTTTCATTGAATGCTGCATGTCGCTAGAGCCACAACACATTACCCCGTAATCAGTTTTAAAAGAATTTGCCACTGGTATTTGAACTCTTATTGATGGCTATGCATTAATGTCTTTCGATATAGTCACGGAACTAAGCTGTTGGTAGAGTCCCAATTGGTAAGTAACCAAATCCCAAATTCTTAACAGATCTTTCCCGTGTGTGGCATGTTCTGATTAGCGACGTCTATAAAGTTCAGTGGGAAATACGTCCTCAAACTTTCCCAGTTAATTTACGCAGATCCACTCAATCAGTCCTGCCTGTGAGTATGTTCCAACTCTACCCGATAACCCCGAATTGTACATAACGCACTTTGGTCGCACCATCTTAGGTGTACTATGTACCGCCGATCAAACACAAGTTATTCTTAACCTATGAAGTAAAAGTATCCAAAGGCACCTCAATGGCGCCCATTGGATGACTACCTATCAAACATATACTCTATATTGATCCCTTAGAATCAGATGTATTTCCTATTAGAATTAGATTCAGATGCTCCTACCGCAATGTCATTACAGTTACTTATGACTGCCGCATCTTTTTGTGCTGATCTTTTTTGATATAGTGTGGAGTTTGACTCCGTTATGGAAGGTTAGGGGTATTATCTTCATGATCGTTGCACTGCCTACATTTGGACATTTAAGAAGTCACTAGATGTGATAGGTGCGGTTTGCTGTAGCTCAAACTAATTTTTTTGTGAATCACTGCATACATTTTAATTATTACTAGACATATTTAAACATTGCCAATTTAATAGAATTATGAAAAATTCTGAGTGAGGCCGCACTGATTTTTTTTATTACCACAGGGTGGCGGGGGCATGGCATTAAAAAGTTTGAAGACCACTGACTTGGAGGCAATGTGTCATGTCTTTGTACAATATTTCAAACAGTAATAAAGTGAAAACACCACACAAAAAGGATCCCATCCCAGATTAGTCGAATCGCGCAATTTTTAATAAATAAAACAAGACCAAAACGGCAAAAATCTAGTCAGTAGAACTGGAAATAATTAATTTTAAAGATTCTAGTGAAAATAGCTACAAAAAGCAGAAAGCTCCAACTGTGCTTATCTAATCGCACCGGTCCGGGACACAGTTACAAGTTCATGCTGAATGAGATAGAGCAGGAGTAGTTACAGGGACCCAGTTAGGGCTGCTGAACAGAGTGCCTTAAATCCGGGTTTTCAGAGCGTTATGAGGGTCCGCATTGAAGATGTGTTGCACAGCCGAAGCAATGCGTTGGTTCCGAGATGTAGCAAGGATGCGGTGTGAGGGCCCACGTCATCGTCTAAGATTCCTTTGACGAGGGCTTGCGATGCTAAGTCCAGCGTCGAGGATGCATTGCACATCTAGGCTGAAGCATCGTTCCAAGGAGCTGCAATGCAGAGTCCTGCATCGTTATTGAGGTTGCTGTTGATGGGAGATGCAAGGGATGCGTCATGCAGCGATGCAGGTCTTTGCAAAGTTTCCGATCCATGCAGCAGCAGTGATATGTAGGTTGTGCTCGGGGTTGTGCCGCACAGCAGAGGATGATGCGTACGTTCCGCTGCATCCACAGGACCTATCTAGCACCTTAGGCCCACTTCTAACGCTCCAGGCCTGGGGTGGCACCACTTGGCAGGGCAGATTCACAGATGGCAGAGTCTAGGTGCAGGGGTGTTGGAAGCCTCTTATGTCCCTGAGTCTTCAGAGCAAGAGGTCAACCAACTAATCCTTATAGTCACTCTGGTGTTCTGGGTTCAAGAGATGCAGGTCCAGTCCTCACTCAGGCAAGAGGGTAGCAGAACAGCCCAGACAACCAGCAGTCCCTTCAGGGCATCAGTCCAGCAGAGTGGCAGTCCTTTCAGCAGAACTGCAGTCCTTCCTCGCAGAGTATTCACCAGTCCAGATGTGCATTGAAGAGTTGGAGTCTGAGGTCCAGTATTTATACCCAGTTGTGCCTTCGAATTAGGGAGAATCATGTACAAGCAGGCCTTTGAAGTGCACAGGTGCCCTGCCTTGCTGATCCTAGCTTACTGCATTGGGTAAGCAGCCCTTTGTGTGGAGGCTGGACATAGGCTATTCAAGTGTAAGTGGGCTGTGCCCAGCTCCTCTCCCCATCCTGCCAGTATTTACGCATCCAAGGACACCTGAGCTGCCTACTGTGTGTGACTGTCTAGGAGGAGTACACAAAGCCAATCTGTCAACTACACCCAGTCATGTGACCATAAGACAGGCTGCAGGCACCAAATGACTTGTCGCAGGGTTTCTGTTCTCACACAGAACTGTGCGCAGAGGAGTGGAACCTCGGCGAATTAGGGTGACCCAAAACTCACCTCAGTACCCAACTCACCCCTTACCGAGCTAGCTACAGTGTCTCATTGGACATATCAAACTCCCAATGTTTAGACAAACCAGTACATGAACTTACTGTACCTCAGGGTACGTGGAACTCATGAACACTCTTTCGTTATATTATCATTACAAACCAGAACATGGAGTAAAGAAGACACATGTGCATTTGAAATGTTTATTTACTAACGCCGTCTTCTCAGGCGCAGTATCTTAGATAATACAAGTATACTTATTATCAGTAGCAAAATTACCAGCATAGTTACTAAGACATAAAAAGCGAATGGTGACAGCATGTCAACATACTGTAATGAATAAGAGTTAACAACACTTATATCTCACCCTCCCTAACACATATATTATATTATTAGCTAAGAAGGTCTCTTTGGGTTGTTTTAGGGCGGGCCCATACCTTAGTGTCCTAGCATGAAGGAATCACATCAGCATACAGCAGCTCTCTCTGCATGTGCACCGCATCAAGTGTGTTCTATGTGCCTCATGCAAAGCAATATCAATCCCGCCTGAAGCCAGAGTTGGCAAAGGCTGCACTTGTGTTATGACTATGAAGGCGTGGAGATCAGACCTCATAACAATTCCATATCGTGTTGTTCCTGAAACTTCAGCACTCTTCGTGCAGACATAGTTTATTAAGCAAAGCTGATATCAGAGCAATAACATATTATTCTCACATAAACCACAGCAAACTACTAGGTTGAAAGCTAAGTCAACAATTAAGTGTCGTGTGCAGAAGTTGCAAGAATGAAAAATGGCGTTTAAACCTCAAATGTACCTATGCTAACTTAACACGATATAAGGATATACAGGAGCTACATGACACCCCCCCATGATCCGAGAACGGACTAAATATGATAACAGAAGTGCCATCACATGAGAGCAGAACTCAACAGTAAACGAGCATGATCCGAAACCAAACATTAAAAATTAATGCTAAAAAATAGCCCAAAAATATAACGTGGCTCAAGCCAATAGGCACGGAAATAATAAAAAATTATTTGACAAATAAGTCAATAAAAACAATGAAATGCTATCAATCAACACGTCAATCCGAGGCAGTGTCTATGATAAAACTGTATATGAAAAGTAAGCAGCAACAGCCTCCAATAGGAAATCACTGTCCTCATCCGAAAACAGTTCAGCCATCCAATTTAAAAGATGAAAAGAACATACGTGTTCTTCCAGCACCGGATCCTCTATAACCATCAGAGGACAGCTCGGTGGGTTTTCAAGAACACTTAAGTCCAAGAAATTCTGTGCTGCCGACCATATATCCCAGGGACCCATTAGTCCATGCGCCACTGCTAAGGCCATAATCCTCTCGTCAGAACAAACCAACTCGTGAGCAATGATAGGACTCATCAGCTGATTAAAATCGACGTCAGGAGAAACCGGTCCGGACAGACACAAATCAATGGCCCAATGGAAATCACAGGTCAGGCAGTGAAATACAGGCTGGACACAGGTGAAGTAGGAGAATCGAAAAGATAATCCATATGCCGTGCTCAATGTTGCCAACGGCAGTGTGCCATAATAATCAAGCATGCGGCTGCGAAACCGCGTCAGTAGCTGTTGCGCGGGGTCTTGCACAGGAAGGACATCCATATTTAAAGAGACAAAAAACCACTAGTGCGCCAGCTGCTAATGCAAGTAAAAACGGGAACCCTCCAAACAAGGATGAAAAAATAGAATGGAAGAAAGCAGGAATGACTCCAAAAATCTTTTCAAAGGAAGTCACGAGACCACTGCTAACAACTTTAAAAAAATGTGCAAGGCCTTTTGTGGAGGATGCGTTAAAGATAGTTCGAACCATCGCTCCGAAATGCAAAGGCAAATCAGTATTCAAAAGAGCCTGAACCTCTGTACGGGTGTTTGCAATGTGAAGCACGAAAGTTTCACGGGCCGAGCTCAAGGCCACCTCTTTCTGGGACAAAAGAGCCCTTATTCTTGCCATGCCGCTGAATTCTGCTCCCAAGGTTGGTATCTGTGGCCAGATGGAAGACTCCCTATGTTCACGTGTGGGAGAATAAAGCACATTTCTGCAGCAAATAACCCGCTCACTTACTGTTACTATGAAAGCTATACCTTTAATTAACCCACAACAGTTTTCATTATTGAGCATTAAATAACTACCATTCTCTAATAATTTAAACGTGGGGATGATAGCAGGAACTGGCGTGCCATGTAAAACGCAAGCCATATTTGGTCGGTCCTTGTTGCATGAACCGTGTAACTGTATGTGTCTACACATTAAAGAATGATCTGGCGTCTCAGTGCACTCCTCCCCTGTCAGATAAACTTCCTGGTCATCCTTAAAACATCTGTATGTGTATGGGAGTGACCAGACTTCATGAAGGAAACCGCTACCTAAAGGTTCATAACGACCTATGGGCACATATTTCATACAATTTGAAAACTTATATAAAGCAAAAGGCAGCGTTATTAAACCGTGGATAAGCCACGTTGCAGCAGTGGCTTCAGCCACGGAAAAAGGTAAAGATTCTATCCTTTCAATATGTAACATAGAAAAGGAAGCATCACGCATTGAAAGTAAGCGTTGTTTGTCAGTCAAATTAAACGGTGCAAATAAAGAAGAAACGTTCATGTACCCCCAGGGAACTTTACCCATTTTTAGAGTTTGAAGGGTCCATGCAAACTGCATGATTGATCGTAATTGATTTTGACCATGGTATAATACTGACACTTCATCATGTACAATATCGACGACTGACGACACAATATTATCCAATGTGTAAATTCTAGAGGAAAGCACATTAATGCTATTGTCGACAACTGCAAGCACTTTCTCAAGATTTGCTTGATCAATAGCCCTAAGGCGTGTAGCAGCCTCAATCTGTGATAGCTTCCAAATTTCATTGTAAACCCCATATAACCACCTTTTCGACCTGCCACTAGCCGGGCCTTTAATGAAATCATTCAAGTCCACGTCTGCATTTAGTTTAGAAAGGTGATCCTTAACCGCAGGTAAAGTTGAATGTTTCAGCCAATTTTGACACAATTTGCCTACAGAATACGAGGTGACAGTATGACCTAAGTCAAATCGGGGATCAGATCTAACAGTTTTAAAACCGTCAGTTAAATTCAAAAATCTATGTTGGCAAGAATCAGCACTACGGTGCCAAAGCAGCCAACCCTTAGGATTCATACTGGAAATGTTAAAGGAGGAATTAAGAAGTAGAGTCTGTAATTCTCTAATGGACAACTGAGTAAAATTACTCCAACCATCATATTCCTCCAACTCCGGGAAAGAAGGAGCGTTTAACTTTTTAGAAGTAGCCAATCCAAAGCATGTGGTCTGGGAAATCGTTTCATTCAGAAACAACATATGATTCGGGATGAGACATGCACGGTGCAAAGCCTCAGTGCCTTGTACCTGCCAGGCCCTTGAACCCCAAACTGATTTAAGGTCTATTGTATCCTTCCATAACTCATAGCCTCCAGTAACTAATTGATCAAGGAAGGCCTTCGAATACAACAATTTAGTATCGGTAAGTCTAACCTTGGACATTGGCATTTTTCGAAACTTAAAATAAAAGCACTCTGGATTGGACTGATTAAAGTCAGTGAAGTATGTATACTTTTTCAGAAATGTTTCAGAACTCCCCTGATGAGGCGCTGGGCAATGTTCCCACTGAGTAAAGTTAACAGTATCCCTTCTGGATGATGTTTTGTGTAAGAAGTGATTGCCATAATGTTGGTAACAGAATAATTCACCATAATTAGCAGATTCTAAATATAAATCCTCAGCATCAAATGCAGCATAGTACTGCAAATCAGAAAATAAACTTTCTACAGCATTGACATCCCAGTCATCAGATCGAATGTTTTGTTTCACCACATCCCCCATATTTACTCTAAGTACATTAGGTACATTAACGACTTCCGTTGGGCCATGAATCTGAAACCGAACTGCATCCCACACGATTCCATCAAGGACAGGCCATGCTGTGATGTTAACCAAAGTCAAGTCTCTTTTAAATCTGTGTGTAGAATGGGATGAGGAAAGCGGGGCCAAAGTTCCATTCATGATTCGAAAAAAATAAAACACAAAACCAATTGACATAAAAAGGTAAACTGAAAAAAGGACCAGCCAAATGTATGTCCAAGGGGGTATCAAAAAATGTTTTTTAAACAGGCTAGCATAAACTGCAATTCGAGAGGGTTTCTTCGAGGCAAGAGAAGCAGAGTCAAATGAAAATCTGGATTCCGTGGCTAAATGTGCTTGCAGGTCAGGCATGGACAAATCAGTGGGGTAGGTATAGTCTATCTCATCAATGTTAGTTCCGGGTAAATTATTTAATAACAGACTGGAAACAGCAGGTAAATCGATGGCCACTTCAGGTTCAACATTAGAAGCAGTGGGCATAACTGAATTTCTCACAATGGAAGGACAGGAAACAGCCGGTGTCATGCTAAGAAGAATTGGCCACTCTGTGTATCTTGACATTGTCAATTGAGGAGGAGCCAAGCTCGCGTCCGAGATGGCCGCGTTTTAGCTCGGCTCCGTTCGCCTGCCTGTTTTTATCGTCTATCCTGCTGTTATCCTGCCCCGGGAAGCCCTCTTTGTTGTGCTGTAGTGCTAAGACGCCTTGCAGGCACTCACCTTTTGCTCCGGTGGTCCTCGCGTGCCGTGGATCCTGTACGGCGCTCCCGCTCGCTTCGGGCCTCCGGAGCGGGCTGGCCTGGACCTTCTTGGCGGCGCCCGGACGGGGCGGAGCAGGATGATCGGCCCTTGATGGCGCAGTGGACGTGGTCGTAGAGGCCGTTGTGCGTATAGGCCGGCTGTGGCTTGCTGGCCGGCTCCGGTGGGCCGGAGGCCTTGGGAGGAGGCTCTGCCTCCCGTTGACGGGGCTAACCGTACATTCGGCTTGCTCCCCCTTTGTTCTCCGGTCCGGCCATTTTGATTTCCTCCGCCCGGACCCGGGGAACGGGGCCGGCGGCACTGGGGAGCCGGCGATTCCCCATCTTCTGGTGGCCCCCCTTCCTGCCCTGGAGTGCCCTGCTGCCGGTCGGCTGGTCTTCATTTGCCTCGCTGCTACCCGGACGGAGGTTGACGGCCGCCGCGGCCCCGCCGGGCCTCCAAGATGGCGGCCGACCCTGAATGTCTCAGCTGGGCCTGGACGAGCGCTGGAGGCCCGCCGCATGACCCGGGTGCCGGATGCTGTGGAGGTTTTCCTACACTTAAGGATATCCTGGATGCCCTACACTCCTGGCGAGCTTCTTTGGCCGCACCAGTCGTCACCCTGGAGGTGGATCCTCTCTTCGGGCCGTTCGGGCCCCCGAAACTGGGTGCGGCTTCACTGTTGCTGGGTGCGGCTGGCCCTATCCTAGGAAACATGGGCCCGGCGACTGCCGCGTCTGTTGGGGTGCGGAGTTCCGTTGCCCTTCATCGTCCTGTGCTGTCTCCTCTGCCGCTGGTCCGGGAGCCGGATCCCGTCTGGACTGGACTCGATGGCTCTTCCTGCCTTTCTTCGCCTCGACTGTCCGACCATGGCTCCTGTGCCGGCCCAGCTGGGTCGGCCTTTCTCGAACTGTCCCTGAAGTTGTGCCTGCATTGTGTGCGATGTTCTATGACTTTTCTGGATCTTCCGGGTCTTATTCCACGTGTCTTGTCTGGACTGCCGTTTGATCTCCCTGTTCTTTGCCTTCTGTTCTTCGCGGTCTGGTTCTTAGTGAATCGGACGGCCACGACTTTGGACAAACAAGGACAGGGCTGATACAAATTTGCCTCTGTGTGCGGTAGTCTTGTACTGGTTGGATGATCGGCATGCAACGGTATGATTATGTGTGATTTTACGGTGCTCCTGGAGTGTATCCTGATGTTTTTTGACTTCCCGAGGGCTCTGCCCTTTTTTTTCGCAGGCGGGTGGGTGGGTGCAGGCAATTCATTTCCTAGGCCCTCTCCCGTGTGTTTTCTCCCTTTCCCCTTCCCCTCCCTCCTTTTTTGTCTTCTGTTTCCGTCTTGCCTTTGCTCTTCTATATTTCGGGTTCTAATTAGGGCGACAGGCACGCTGCTGGGGGTAGGCCATAGCCTTCTGCAGGGGTGCAGGGTGGGCTTGAGGGGTGGGTGGGGGGGTCTGTCACTTTGGGGGGTCTTTTTCCCCCCTTTTTTTTCTCCCTTTTTTGTTCTATGGCTCTTGAGTATTCCCTTTTTCGGGACTCCCTCTCGTCATGTGTCCCCCTGGGGTGTCTCTGATGCATTGACCTTCCGGTAGTATAGTGATTATGGCTCACTACGTATTCCGTCATCGATCTTTAATGGATGCCGTGTGCCGGTTTATGTTTTCCTGCTTTGTCGCCGGGGGGCGCGTGGTTGGGGAGGAGTCCCTTCCTGTTTCCTTTTTTCTTCCTTCCCCCCCCTCTTTCGTGGGGATTTCCTTCCTTTTATTGGGGTGTGTACTGTATTGCTTTCTACGATGGGATCATTTTTACTCATGTTTGTTAAGTCGGGTTGTTGCTGTGGTGGGTGGGCGCTGGCCGGCGAACGCCATATCCTCTCCTTGTGGTGCCTCAGTTGGGATTGTATTTATCGATATGTTTGGTTCGTGTTGGATTTATCCTGTAATTTCTATGATCGCCGAATCGCGGCTCACCACGGCCCCTCCCTTGTTGCTTGACTCACTGCCCGTCATGATCCTGTACTCCCCGTTCCCAAAACAGAAAATCAACCTTCATGTATCCTGTCCCTGCTGATTGCTCTATGGCTTTTGATATGTCTCCTGTGTTCTTTTTGTCATATCCTGTGGACACGTTTGTATTGCTAATTCGGCTTTTGCTATGTGGTGGCCAGCCCGTTGGGTTGTAGGCCCGTATTTGTGAGCACTCTTTGTACAATAAAGGTTTAAAAAAAAAAAAAAAAAAAAAAGACATTGTCAATTGAAATAAACCTGTTTTCCTTACGACCAGGAAGTGGTGGTAAAATGACTGTTCTTGTGCCCTTCACTCCAAGGACTGGAACCGGAGCTCGATAGGAAGGACCAAATTCTTTCTTGTTATCGATCTTCTCGCGAACCAGTTCGCCAACTCGGGGTAGCCAGCCAACTACCGGGATCTGCAACGCATCATCCGACGTGGAGGGCAAATGTTCCTTTGCAAGACTGTCTCTGGTCTTTTGTAGATTCTGTAAAACATTGCAATGTTCATCTGCGTCAAAGCAAGTGGCGCGAACCACACAGTCTAGACCGTCAAGGTCAGGGACGTACATCTTGATGCCAAAGAGCATTTCGTATGGGGTCCGCCCACCCAGAGACCTTCTAGGGAGATTATTAAGAGCACGCTGCACGCCATAGAGGTGAGCCAGCCAGTTTCTGCCAGTGCCTATAACTCGGGCTGTCAAAGATTGCTTTAAATCACGGTTCATTCGCTCAACTACACTGTTACCCTCAGGTCTGTAGGGAGACGAAAACTTGACTTGGACCCCCAACGAAGTCATGGCATCCTTATACGCCTTAGAGGCGAAAGCCGGACCCTGATCCGAATGGAAGGTACCACAGGCAAAAATCCCTATAAAGACACGCAAATCTCTAATGACAGGCCGTGAATCAGCGCTGCGATGTGGCCATACCCACACAAAGCGTGTGCAGGAGTCAACTGCTACTAAGATGTACTTATACGCAGTATCAGATGAAAAAGGACCGCAGTGATCTAAATAAACACAACCTAGCGGTTTATTAGAAATGTACAACTGAGTCTGTGGCGGACGCGTAGCAGTTGAAGGTTTAATCTGCTGGCATATGTCACAAAGAAGGACATAATCACGCGTCTGTTTGTACAGTCCCCGCCACCAGAAACGTTGTTGTAATTGAGTTACAGTGGCCGAGACGCCCGCATGCGCAGACGCCACACCTTCATGTGCCGCTGTAATCAAGTCTGCTCTGCGATCCGAGTTGGGAATCAGCCGTTCCCCAACGTCAGGAATTGTCACAAAAGGAACCTTTTCGGGACTTAAGTGGTATTTGTACTTCGAAGGGAATCCCGCAGGATGTTTACTTCCCTTCTCAGAGGCAGCAACTGCCGCCAAGATGTCGCTATCAATCTTGGTTTTCGATCTAGTAACCGCTGCAACTAAGTATGTAGATACTGCTGATTTCGCCGCTTCATCAGCAAGCGAATTGCCAACAGCGTGTACTCCCACGCGCTGATGACCGAGAGTATGAATCACATAAACGAGTGGCAACATAGCCTTAAGCTCTGCCACTCGAACCCAGATCAATTTATGTTTTATTGTGCTACCCTTGGAATCATGAAAATCATTTTGAATCCACGAGAACAAGTTCTCATTGTAAGACTGGACACAGTAGTAAGAATCACTTACAATCAGAGTAGTAACACTTGGATCCGCGTACTCCAACGCTAGTAAGAGAGCACGAAGCTCCGCCAATTGTGCGGTGCAATCGCCCAGGGGCAACGTGTGCACTTCCCTGGAAATGAACTCATCATTCAACATAGCACCGACCACAATGGCGCATGCGGAAACGTAGGCATGTTTAGAGCCATGCGCAACCTGCGCTGACCCATCAGTGTAAACGATGCAATGGAAGTCCTCCAAAGGTCGCATAGCCAGAGGAGCAGGATGAACAAATTCATACTGCAAGTACTCCTGCGACCGTAAGGAAGCGTCAAAAATAAACGTGACATCCGTGGATGTCAATGACGCAGCCCACTGAATCCACCGAGGGTGCAAAGCTTTTGAATTTGGTACACTGGCTTTTGTGACTGCCTCCAAATGAGGACAGGGTGTTACCACTAACATGCGCTTCCCCTGTGACAGAGCACGTTCTTTAAGAATCGCCATCTGTACAGCAGTTAAAACTTTCTCCACAGTGGGAAACCGCAATTCAGCTGATGTGTACAAGTGTGACTTGTAAGCAATTGGTACTGTGTCACCTTCATTAAAAGTCAGGTACGTGAAACCCACCGCCCCTGGAATTATTCTTATCACCAGGTTGGTGTGATTATCACGAGTCAGTAAGTATTTAGAGGCGAGCAGATCAGCCTGCAATGATTGCAAAATGGCCGAATGCTCAGGCAGCCAGCATGATTTTGAGAAAGTTGGTTGTATCAAAGCATACAAAGGCTTGATACGCTGGGCATATTCCGGAACGTAAGTTCTGCCGAAATTCAAGAAGCCCAGCAAAGACTGTAATTTTTTCAGTGTTGTAGGAGCGCGCAACTGTGCGCACTTCTCCAAGAAGTGAGGAGCCAATCCCCGACCTTCATTGTTCAGCTCATAGCCGAGGAACAACACTGTGTGTTCTGCAATGTGCGATTTTGCAAAATTAAATTTGTAACCCATATCTGCAAAATTACAAATTATTGAATTCACTCGACACAGATGCATCCAAATTTCGTCGTCTGTGAGATAAATGTCATCCACATAAGAACATGCATCCGGATCGATACTCTCCAATAGAGTGAATATTCTTGAGGTGAAGACTCCAGGACTATTTTTGTAGCCCATCGGGAGTCGCCGGAAGCGTTTTTGCACACCAGCGGACGTAAAACTTGTCCATTGGGAGCTAAAGCTATCCAGTCTGTGGGCATAAAAACCGTTGGATATGTCAAGCGTTGTCTTGAAACGCTTACGCACTAGACTATCCACTAGCGCAGAGCCGTGAGTATTCTGTACTGCACAGTTACGGCAATGCGAGTTCAAATGCCGGTAATCCAATACCAAACGATATGATCCGTCAGGTTTGGTCACAGTAAAAAGGGGATTATTCATCGGTGACACACACGTTTCAATAACTCCCTGATATTCCAATTGTTCAAGGATTTCTGCGACGGCAGCTTTAGCTTCCCGCCGTATGGGATATTGAGGCTGAGGCTGCGGCTCAGACCGCAAAGGAATTTCGTGGCAAGGGGACAATTTGTCCCAACCACATTGGTTGCGGTACAGAGCCGGCGCAAGAGCCCGAGCCCACTCTTCTGCAAAATGCTGCGCATGCTCAGTTGAGACAGTGTGCGCGAAACTGGGAAGGATCACCTCCTCCCCTCGCGGCGCCGCGAGCACAAAAGGTGGGGGCCAGTCAGCCTCAGAAAGTAAAATGTCGTACGTCGACGATAGGTTCTCCCAAAATACCCCTCTTACAGTACGCTGTATGTCACCTTCAATTAACAGGACAATTTCAAAAAGTCTTTCAGGGGGAGCTAGTCTCGTATTGGCTGTTTCAATTACAACGAACACTTCAGTCGCTGTCACCCTCAGTAGTGGACGGAGCGCCTCTCTGACTATGGTAATCTCCGCCGCGCTGTCCAGCAAGGTCAGAGCCCACGTCAGATTCCGAAGCCGCGTTCTCACTATCTGTGGCATATCTATGCGCTGTCAAGGCTGCGACTTTCTTTTTCGCAAACTGCGGTCGCTTAGGCGTAGATTCCTCCTGCTTCACTGCGCCGTCCGTCTGGCGGGACTGACCACGTCCCTGTTGGCCACCACGTCCCCGTCCGCCTCCTCCTCCACCGGTCTTCGGGGCCGATGTTTCCTGAAAGGAACGAGGAGAGCGTTGATCAGAACCCTGAAATCGATCAGGTGATTTAATCATTGCGCGATCACGCAAATCATAAACTTTCTCTGTCGGCGCAGGAGCCTGTAGTGCAGGAAAAGAATCCTGAGTCTGCTTAATTTGCTTCCCCTGTATCTGTTTCTTAGGCCAATTCTGTTTTTTGGACTTGGGTTGGACATCTGCAACTGCAGATTGTCCCTGAGGTTGTTTTTTCTCCTTTACTGAAACATATTTCAGACCTCTACTTGTGCGGCCAATTGTCTTATAAGCGGCCACAACAATCTTTGCTAACTGACGGGGTTTATCGGCATCGGGCAGAGCAGCCAAAGCGTTCGACACCTGAAAGTTCACAGCATCTCCTTTAACATTGGAGAGTATGAGATCACTTACAATCTCAAAAGAACCACACAGGCGCATACCCAATTCAACCGCTGCCTCTGGACCGTGATCATTCTGAACACGTTTAATGATGTCAGGCAGGGCATTCATAGACGGGGTGCCGAAGCACCTCGTATAAACGGCCGCAAATGTTTTCCCCCAGCTTTCACAGTCAACAAGTTCAGGAGTTAAATCCTTCGGTAAAGTAATCGTCAACATTCTATGCTTATCAGCAGGAGTAGAATTCGGAAAAACCGCCTCCAGTTGATCAAACTTCTCTGCTAGCCAGAACGGGAAGTCATCGTTGTCAACTGGACGTGCACCAAAAACCGAATTTACCATCACTGGATTGAGACGCATACCGCCTCGATCCATGGGAACGGCCGCACCCCCCCTGGGGACCACCAGGTAGATGGCGACCGATGTATTGCACTAATGCTCGAATCACGGAAATGGAAACAACATGTAGCCTACGAATTTCTGCAAGGGTACAAGCGCCGTGATTCGGGTGCGGGGTAAAACCACCCAACGCAGGCCAGTTTGTACCTGGAATTGAGAGTGGACCTAACCTCGCAGCGGACAAAGAGTGGGGGAGGGCGCCATCAAACCAAACTCGATGCTGCCAATGATCAATAGGTATTTCCAGTGCCCTGTACGGTGTATACTCAGCCGGGACAGCTGAGGCGGTGTAGGAGTGGAACAAACCAGAATTTGCGTCCACAGCCGGAAACGTAACCCAAGAGTAAAACAACTCGAAAGGGAACGCCGGATCTGCACCAACCACTAAAATCACAGCCATCCCATCCACGGGGACTTGGTACGTCTGAAGATGTGTGCGCACCGCCACGCGACTATGCTGCTCAATGGCCACCGCCGCCATGACAACACTGGAAACAAGAAAATACAAAGAATACTTTGTAGCACAACTGGGTAGTAATTCAAAGAAACCGTTTAAGAAAGAATCAAGCTTGAATAAGACCTATTTAAAACAAGCATTGGAAATGCAATAGGTCTCGCAGCATTAGAGTTAGTGCTTTTAGAATTGTTTATGGGTTTTTTTTTTAAATCTTTAGCATTTTTGTTTCCTGTAGGCAATGCTAAAGAATTACAAAGAAAAAAAGCCATAAACAAATCTAAAAGCTCTAACTCAAACGCAGGAACATTAACTAATTCTCCCACAGTCACAGTATACAGAAAGCCTGTGCGGTTTCCTTTTAGTATAATGACTCCACCTTCTGAGTTGTTTGCGTTGCGCCAATACCACGAAGAAAGCCTTAGCACTCTTGAGGGGACGCAGCTATGTAGGTTCTGGTAGACCGAACGGTGGATCGTGTCATTATGGCGGCGTTTTTCCCATTGACCGTGTATTGTGAATCCACCTTTAACTGTACCGGGGGGGCCCCGAGAAGACGCAGCTATGTGGGTCTTGTTGATCGGGGATCGGTGTGATTAGGGCAGCGCATTTACAATTCACTACGATGTCATATTGGTTTTCCTAGGAGTGGTTCAGGGGTGGCCAGCTGTTCTTACGTTTTGTGGTCAGTGCCAGGATTACAAGGTATGCAGAGATTGAACTAGGGAGTGGTTCATCAATATTAAACTGGCAAGGCAATGCAGGGACGGGGCTGGCCAGAGTGCAGCCACGTGACAGGCAGGTTGGGTGCCGGGAGAACCAGATGTCTTAGTGAATGTCTTACTGAATCGGGGTGGACACTTCAGTTCTGTCTGTGTTTCCAGCAGACGGTGACTGGCTTGCACATAGTGCAGCCACCTAGCCGGGGCACTGGTGCACTTTATTTCATAAATTGGCAAGATTTCCTCACAGCTGCTTGCGTTTCTTGAGAATTCTGCACGTTACTTAAATATTGCTTAGGAAGCTCTATCTTGCGACTGTGAATGGAAGGGGAGGGAACCCTGACGTAGCGAAAATATTGATAGGCTGAAAACTGGTGTTTATGCTAATTGGTGGTAACAACTGCAGGCAGCAAGAACTAGGCAGTTCGAGATTGGTGTAGACAGAGCACAGAGGTAGTCGTTTGCAAAGGTCCGAAAGGCGGACAGTAGGGCCTTCAGCTGTAGCGGTCGTCAGGGTTGCTGAGGAGCAGGGTTTGAATTTCGGCGGGAATGCTCGACATTGTGCGACTCTGGGCAAATCACTTAATTCCACAATGTTGGTGTGCCGTTGTGTAACGTACTGGAGCTCGTGCGAGGGGCTCTGATACCACATGGCTAACCGGTTAGTGGTAATATTGTGACGGGGGCGCGCAACATCTTGCAAATCTGGGGAAATCACTTCATTCCTGCATGGTGACGTTGCTAGTGAAGCCATCAGGTTTGGCACACCAATGAAATAGGGGTAAACCCGTTTTGGGGGTCGAGTTTGGCTGGGTCGTTCAGCATGTTGGGTTTGGGCCAAAGCACTTGATTATCTCTACTGTTGTGTCGGTCGATAACGCAAGTGACGGAGGCTGGTGCTCTGATACTCCCATTGCCAATCAGTTGTAATCTAACAATTGGGGCGAAGTGGTTGGTGTTAAATTCATCTGAAGACTTTTAGTGCAATAAGTGGCCCTAGTGCGCGCTTAGAAGGGATGGTGGTGCAATTTGTATCTTAAGCCTCGGTGCAATTTGTATCTTAGGCCTCGGTGAGGGGGCGTCACCAGCATCGGGATGGCATCTATTACATGAGGTGGGAGAAAAGGATGGGGGTGGGCGGGGAGCGTAGGGACGGCTCAGAGGCCTGAGGCAGAGCGCACCATATGGAGAGGGAGGGGGGTGGCAGTGGGAGGGTGATTGATGGGCGGGGCAGTGCTGGGGAAGCCTTTGATGTGGCCTGGCGGCCGTGGAAGCCGGGCCTTTGAAGTGAAGCTAAGCTTCACTTCAAAGGTGTCGGAGGAATGCGGGCGGCTGTGCACGCGCTTTTAAGCTCAATGCGCATGCGCATTGAGCTTAAAAGTCACGGGCACTGCAAGGAATCGCCACGATTCCTTGCAAGTTAGATAAAGAGTAGATGAGCCCCTATAGTCTCGCTTGCTCGATGCGCATGCGCATCGACAGGCGAGACCTAAAAATAGGTAGGTTTCACCGACACCCCGCTTTCCGGAAACGGAGGTGAAGGGGTTAAGGTATGAACGATATACTACTCGAGTGTCATGATATAAGACCACCGAAACCGTTGGGCGCCATGTCGCAGGGTTTCTGTTCTCACACAGAACTGTGCACAGAGGAGTGGAACCTCGGCGAATTAGGGTGACCCAAAACTCACCTCAGTACCCAACTCACCCCTTACCGAGCTAGCTACAGTGTCTCATTGGACATATCAAACTCCCAATGTTTAGACAAACCAGAACATGAACTTACTGTACCTCAGGGTACGTGGAACTCATGAACACTCTTTCGTTATATTATCATTAGAAACCAGAACATGGAGTAAAGAAGACACATGTGCATTTGAAATGTTTATTTACTAACGCCGTCTTCTCAGGCGCAGTATCTTAGATAATACAAGTATACTTATTATCAGTAGCAAAATTACCAGCATAGTTACTAAGACATAAAAAGCGAATGGTGACAGCATGTCAACATACTGTAATGAATAAGAGTTAACAACACTTATATCTCACCCTCCCTAACACATATATTATATTATTAGCTAAGAAGGTCTCTTTGGGTTGTTTTAGGGCGGGCCCATACCTTAGTGTCCTAGCATGAAGGAATCACATCAGCATACACCAGCTCTCTCTGCATGTGCACCGCATCAAGTGTGTTCTATGTGCCTCATGCAAAGCAATATCAATCCCGCCTGAAGCCAGAGTTGGCAAAGGCTGCACTTGTGTTATGACTATGAAGGCGTGGAGATCAGACCTCATAACAATTCCATATCGTGTTGTTCCTGAAACTTCAGCACTCTTCGTGCAGACATAGTTTATTAAGCAAAGCTGATATCAGAGCAATAACATATTATTCTCACATAAACCACAGCAAACTACTAGGTTGAAAGCTAAGTCAGCAATTAAGTGTCGTGTGCAGAAGTTGCAAGAATGAAAAATGGCGTTTAAACCTCAAATGTACCTATGCTAACTTAACACGATATAAGGATATACAGGAGCTACATGACAGACTAAGGCAGGAAAATGACAACTTTCCAAAAGTGGCATTTTCAAAATTGTAATTAAAAATCCAACTTCACCATAAGTTAGGATTTTACCTTGCAATTCCAAAGACACCAAACATGAACCTGTTACCTTTTTGAACGTACAACTTCTTAAATGTAATAAAGTAAATCCATTGTTATCCCACAGGAGAGGTAGGCCTTGCAGTAGTGAAAAATGAATATAAGAGTATATCACTACCAGACATGTAAAACTTAAAAGTAAATGACCTACTTTTTTATTAAATACATTGGACCCTGCCCACTGGGCTGTCCAGGGCCTACCCTAGGGGTTACTTATATGTATGAAAAAGGAAGGGTTTGGCCTGGCAAACGGTTTATTGCGCCAGTGTGAAATGCCAGTTTTAAACTGCCCACACAATCACAGGCTGCAATTGCAGGCCTGAGACATGTTTAAAGTGCTACTTTGGTGAGTAGTACAATAAATACTTCGGGCCCTCTGGTAGCTTTCTCAGAAACAAGCAGGTACTCTGATACGGAGTACCTGCACTTCTATTTTTCTATTTCGAGCACTGCGTGCGAAGGTAATAAAACTGAATAAATTTAAACATGGCGTTCCGAGAGTGACTCGGAACTTGTTCCGGGATTTTTTACCAGTCTGCACCTGGAATCTGGCCCCTAAATCTACCTCCTACTTCTCCCAGAGCTCTGTCAGGGGAAAACCAATATCCGCTCTGAGAGCCCGATAGAAGCACATGGCAGCACTATGAGTTCATGTGGATATGCACATAAAATGACAGCTCTGGTGTGTAGGGATTTTGTCACCCCAGTCCCCCAATGCTTCTTAATTGTTGCTACCACAAACCTATGTAACACAAGCATTGGCATAGCCAATAGGTCTCGTCTTTGGGACCTTATAAGTGTTTAGACAGAGCTATTGGCTTAGTTAATGTCTTTAAGCTGTGTTGTAGAGCATTGTGAATGTTGTGCAGCATGTTGAAAAGTTATAATAAAAAAAGTGTTATAACCATTTTTGTCACTCTATATATCACCAAGAAAACATTATATACAACAGAACGACCCCAATAAAAACAGAATTAACACAAAAAATATGTTTTAGTATATTTGTCCATGCAATGCTGGCAACTTTTCCCTGCCTGTTCTAAAGCTTATTTATTATAGATGTGTTTGCTACGGGGGAAGGGGGACATAAACAACGGGAGGGTGGAGGTTGGGAAATAGTACCTCAATTACAATAGGAGCTGTGGAGGGACACTGGGGGAGAATCAACATATGTCATATTCCAAGGGCAGAGTGAGGTGATGCGGAGTGATGCTAAGGTGGTGGTGAGCTGGGGCGGAGGTGATGCTCAGGTGATCCTGAATGATACTGAGGTGATGCTGAAGTGGTGATGGTCTAGTTCGGAGGTGATGCGGAATGATACTTTTAATTTTTTTGCAGTTTTATATAGCGCAAACTTCACCCGCAACCGAATCGGGTGTCAGAGCGCTTTACATAGCACCAGTTACGTTACATGAGGACACACATTCATTTTTGTTAGACACAGGGAGATTAAGTGATTTGCCCAGAATCACAGAATGTTCAGCGTCGTTACCGAGACTCGAACCCAGTTCCCCAGGTCCGAGGTCGAACGCCCCCCCAGTTCGACCTCTGACCTGAGTGATGCTGAGGTGGTGCTGAGTGATGCTGTGGTGATAAGTCATGCTGAGGTGGTGGTACTCAACTGGTGCTCAGGTGGTGCGAAGTGATTCTGAGTTGGTTCTGTGCTGAGGTAGTGCTGCGTTAGTTCTAAATTGCTGCTGCGGTGGGTCTGTGCAGGTGCTGAGGTGGGGCTGTGCTTGTGGTGGTGCACTGATGTGCAGGTGGTGCTGCGCTAATGCTGAGATGGTGCTGTGTTGATAAAGATGTGGTGCTTCACTGCAGCGGAGGTAGTGCTGCGCTAATGCTGAATTGGTGCTGCACTGATAGTGGCGGTGCACTGATGAGGAGGTGGTACTGTGCTGATGCAAAGATGGTGCTGTGCTGATGTGGTGCTCAGATTGTGCTGAGAAATGCTAAGGTGCTGCTGAGTGACACTGTGGTGGTAGTGAATGATGCTGAGGTGGTGCTGAGATTGTGCTAAGTAATGCTGAGGTGTGTAATGTGCTGGTGTTCAAGTGGTGCTTAGTAATGTGTACCTGGGTCTGCGCTGGTGGTAAGGTGATGCTGCGCTGGGGAGATGTTGTGCTAATGCTGAAGTGGTGCTGACTTAGTGATGAGTTGCTGCTGAGGTGGTGCTGTGCTAATTCCATGGTGGGGCTGAGTTGGTGCTGGATTGATGCTATGCTGATGCTTGGATGGTGCAGCACTGGTGCTGAAGTTGTACTGAGTGATACTGAGATGTGGTGTGCTTGTGCAAGGTGGTGCTCAAATGGTGTTGAGTGATACTGAGGTGGTGCAGTGTGATGCTGATGTGGTGCTGAGTGATGCTGTGGTGGTGCTGAGTCATGCTGGGGTGGCGCTGAGTAATGCTGGGGTGGTGATGAGGTGGTGTTTTGGTGATATTTAGGTGACGCTGCGCTGGTGATGTGTTGGTGCTGAGTTGCAGCTGAGGTGGTGCTGTGGTGGGACTGCTCTGGTGCTGGGTTGGTGCTACGCAGGAGGTGGTGCACTGATGCGGAGGTAGTGCTGTGCTGAAGTGGTAGTGTTCAGTGATGCTAAGTTAATGCTGCTCTGGTGGTGCTGAGTGATGCTGTGGTGGTGGTGCGCTGATGCTGAGGTGCTGGTGCTGCGCTGATGCTGAGGTGGTGCGGTCGTGCTACACTGGTGCAGAGGTGGTGTGCTGTTTGGACATGGTCTGCGCTGGTGCTGTGTTTGGGCTGAGAGATACTGCGGTGGTGCTGTGCTTCTGTTGGTGTTGTTGGAGTGCAGTTGCGTGCAGTGGCGTTGCGTAGATTACTGGCTTGAAGGCAAATATGCTCATAAAATAACTATGTAGCTATGAAAAGAAGAGCTTTTCTTCTATGATATACCATCATAACCTTACCCTAAAAAGTTAATGTAGTGAAAAAGGCCTTCACACAATTGCAATACACCATGCAAAGTATTTCATTTATCAAAGTCAAAAAAGGTTGGCTTGTGGAGCACTCCCTAAAAACTTAAAAATGCATGTTTTCCCTTTTATGGTTATCTGGCATCACAGATACGCTGCTCTCTTACCTTGCACGATGAAAAGAGAAAGTGGGAAACCCAGAGAATGGCAGAGAACAGTTCATTTGTGAGATAAGGAAGGTTTTATTAGACATGTCTAACACTGGCATTTTATATATGCAGATTACATTAGGTTCATGCATAAAATATAAGCATTTTGATCTATAGGTCATTGAGTAGTGTCCTAGCGCATCATGGGTCACACAAAAAATGCTACAACTTTCTATACCATCTTAAATGTTGCTTTGGGTGTGTTTAGAATTAACTTTTTTGTTTTTTGCAAGGAAAAAACGTTTTGGTTTGATCCAAACGCATCCGAAGAAGGCAAGGGTGCGGAGGGCACGGGAAGCACTGGCAGTAGGCTCTGCATGTCTTTGCGAGAGGTCCGTGTATTGTAATTTAAAAAAGTCTTATTACTAAAAAACACAGGCATTTGCAATGCAATAGTTCTCGAATTTACAAGTGTTTGAGCTTGGCGTTTTAAATGACAATGCCTTTTATTTATGTTTTTAAAAAAACACATAAATAAAAGGCATTGTCATTTACAACGCCAATAGCTCAAACTCTTGCACATGGAGACCTATTGCATCGTAAATGCGTTAGGAGAGAGCGTGTCCTGCTTTTCCTGCACCATGAGCAGGCAGGACAAATCTCTGAGAAAATAGTGCTCGGAGGCTGTAATTAAAGCCTATCAAGCAACAACACTTGTAACAATGACACAAGCCAATGAAAAAACTGGGCGGAGAGTGGGCAGAGCTTCATGTCCATACCTTAATACAGCATGCCTTGCAGAGCAGCGCATGGGCTGCCCAAGCTCGACCTAAAAAACTGCAACCCCCTCCCCCCCCCCCCCCCTCCCCCCCCACACACACTCTCTGTAACCCAAACTTGAGCTGCAGGTCCTCAAATAGCAGCAGCTCGCCTGATTGAAACAGGTCTCCCACCTGGGTAATACCAGTGGCTGCCCACTCCATCAGCCCCTGCCAATCGCCACCATGTCGCACCACCCACAGCCGCCACTAAGGCAAATCAGGAGATTACTGGAACTGCATGTGTGTTTTTTGCAAGCACCAAAACCAACAATGTCTCATAATCACTAATTACCCAAGACCCTCGGGGAAAGCCGCCAAGGATCCAGAAGCAATTGAAATAACTCCTGGGGCATAGGGACAAATGTGCCTGCTTCTCTCCCTGGAGCCTGCCGATAATCTATCCACTGTGTGAACCATTGCATTTGCGCCAAGTAGTAAGATTCAAAATCCGGGTTCACCAAACTTCCCGCCACTATGGGTGCTGTAATTTAGCCATTGCCACCCTACACCTGCCTGAACCACATACAAAATCAGTCAGTACTGACTCAAGCTCTTAAAACACACACAGATGTACAAGCAGCGACAGAACCAAGAAGAAGTCAAGCAGCCAGGGAAGTGCCACCATTTTAGCAATCGCAATTCAGCTGGCCACTGAAACTGGCAACGAGTTTCAAAATTCCATACTAGACCTCAGGGCTCAGATATCCGCTCACACATTACCCTCAAAGAGGTTAACGAGGCATGGTATATTTTGACCCACAAATATTGCAAGCTAGTGGTCGTCCATAGCAATCTTTCTGGGTCGGCCGTAGTCCCCCACAAATAGAGAACAAGCTAGACTTCAGTAAGTAATACATAGGCCTGATACTTTCCCAGACTGATCCAGTAACTCAAAAGCTCCAGCTGGGTTTGTGTGTGCATAGTATAAAGACTATAGCATATCAACAACATGTAAGGCAATATGGTGAACCGATCCACGGACCTCTAAGCCGCAGTAGTAAGTACTGGACCTTGCCCTACAGGCCAAAAGCTCCACCGTGAGTGCAAAGAGCAACTGAGACAGCTGGCATCCCTACTGGGTCCCTCGTCCCATTGCATATGCCTCTGAACTCACACTGCCAGTCTTCACACGGGCCACTGGGTTTGAGTAAAGAAGCCTAGTCCTGTTCACAAAGCCGTGCCCCAAACTCATACCATCGCCCCGCTCAGGGTAGTTAAAATCCGGGAAAGGGCAGCCCCAGCACCATGGTATTCAGAGAGAAAGAAAAAGCTACATGTAGAATCAGCGAGAGAAAATGGAGGAAAACTAAACTTGAGGGGGATAAATTGGCCTATAGAACAACACCTAGAGCTTATCTAAATGGTTGCAACATAGCCAGAAGAGAGCAGTTTGGCACTCGAATCTCTGAAGCAAAGAGCTCTTCTAAAGAGCTCTTTAAGATTCTTAAGGAGTTTACCAACCCCAGAGCTAACAATTCTTCCCTCCCAGCCATGCAAAGCTATGTGACGACTTAGCTAATCATTTCAAACAAAAGATTTAAAAAATGTATAGCTCTTTTGGTTCGGAAAAGGCTCGTAAGGTGGTAGCACTGCCCCTGGTAGCCCCTCTATCACCCATCCTAGAGTCTTTCTCAGCCATCAACACTGAGCAAGTACTGTCCATATTAGCACATACTGAATCAGGCTCCCCGTTAGACCTGGTCTCCCCTTACATTATCTCAGATCTCACACCGGCCTTGTCCTATTCGCTTATTGAAGTCTGTAACATATCACTAGCCACGGCCACATTCCCTTTTAAGTGGAAGAAGGCGCAAATCAAGCCATTGCTGAAGCAAGCACTAGCTGATCCTTCAGATTTACAAAATTACAGACCCATCTCTCTTCTCCCATGCTGCTCCAAAATTATGGAGGCACTGATTAATAAACAACTCTCGGGCTACTTGGAACAAAATAACATACTTGACCCTTCTCAGTCGGGTTTCCGTGCATGCTATAGTACAGTCTGCATTGACTGAAGTAACTGACACGATAAGGATGTCTCTGGATAAGGGGACTCCCACGATGTTAGTTCTTCTTGACTTGTCAGTAGCTTTTTGCACCATTTCTCATTGAATCCTTTTGGATAAGCTAAGAGAGATTGGTGCCAGAGGAACGGCCTTAAAATGGTTGCAAAGCTTCTTGAGGGGTCCCCTCGGGGATCAATCTTAAGCCCTACCTTGTTCAATATCTATGTATCTTCTCTGGCCACTATCATTAGATCTTGTGGGTTCGATACGATCTCTTATGCGGATGACACTCAAGTGATAGTCCCCATAGAGACGGATCCCGCTCTGACCAGAGCAAAGGTTAAGAACTGTATGCTAAAAATAGCCACATGGATGAGTAAGAACTTCCTACAGCTCGACTCCAATAAAACTGAGATTTTGTTGTTTGGGAAAGCTGAGGAGTTATGGTCCCCTGATTGGTGGCCTGTAGAACTAGGGGAAGCTCCTACACCAAAAAAGGGGGCGAAGAATCTGGGCATCGTAATTGATGCAGGCTTTCCATGAAGGAGCATGTGAAAACTACCTCTGGCACCTGCTTCGGTATGATGCGAATGCTGATAAAAATCTTCCCTTGGATTCCCCTTGCGGCCAGAAAAGCCCTTTTAGTGGTGCTTCTAGTCAGTAGACTAGACTATGGAAACTCATTACTGGTAGTGATTAGGGAATATTTATTATCAAGGTTGCACGTTGTCCAAATTACAACAGCACATCTAGCTCTCAACAAACCTGCACGTACTCCGTCACTAACCCTTTTGCGACATCTGCACTGGCTCCCTATCAGGAAAAGAGCAGTCTTTAAGCTCTTGTGTTTAGTGTTTAAATCACTTCAGGGAATGGGTCCCGCCTATCTAATGAAGAAATTGGAACCTTCCTTTCCCGTGCGTCAACTGAGATCGAGCAACCGAAAACTGCTCTGCACTCAGAGAATCGAGAAAGCCAAAATGGGCGGTCGTGCTTTTTCTCACCTAGCCCCCGCCCACTGGAACAGACTGCCGGATGATATCCAAGCCTGCTCCAAATTGTCTCAGTTCAAGAAACTGCTTAAAACCTGGCTGTTTTAATGAGCACTTTTCAATATGTTGTCTGCTACTCAGGCACCAAGAGATCCCTTCGGGATGATTCGCTACGCATTACAAATGAAAATAATACTAATAATAATCTTTTCCATTACACTATAGAGAAACCCCTATTCTATCCTATCAAAGGCCTTCTAGATATCCACCGCCATCAGTGCCAAAAGTCTCTGGATATTGAGCACAGTGTTGTGCCCTGGAATGCATCCCACTTGATCCGCGTGTATCAGCTGAGTCATCAAGGGCACAGCCACATGGCAAGAGCATGGCTAAGAATTTTATAATCGATATTAAGCATCAATAGTGGCCTATAAGCCCTCATATCCTGGGGTGAGTGGTGAGGTTTCAATATCGGACTCACCACCGCTTCACAGATAGAGGCGAAGGTGCATAGGCGTAGAAGCATTGGGCCACCAAATAATACATTTGTAGATCCGGGACACCGTACCGTCCTCTATCAAATCTGAGGGTGAGCACCTGCCAACTAACGTGTGCCTGCTTGCCACCCCAGACCAATCTGATAAAGTGTGTCCGTAATGTAAAAAAAAAAAACGTTCAGAAGGGGTATGGGGATATTGTTAAAGAGATATAAACATTTGGGGAGCACTACCATCTTAAGAATCGCAACTCTCCTGGCAATTGACAATGATAAGCGCAGCCATCTCCACTTGAGCCTCAAGGGTGCTAACTGCTTGTCCATAATTCAAGTGGAGGATCTGGGCAGTGTCCAGGTGAATATGGATGCCCAGATACTAGACCGAGTCAGTGCACCATTCAAGGGGAAATTCACATTCCCATGTAACCGTGCTGTATGTTAAAGGAAAGATCACCTACGTGTGCCAATTAATGCGCAGGCCAGAGAAGTGGCCAAATCTGAGTATTTCTCTAATAAGCGGCTCTAAATTTACCTGGGGATCTCTGACATAGAGGATAGTGTCATCCACGTAGAGCGAGACTAGGAGGGGGCCAGTGTTGAAATGCAAGCTTCTCTGTAAATGCCGTTCCTGGAAATGGTGGATTAAAGGTTCCATGGCCTGGATAAACAATAGGGGGGATAGGGGACAGCCCTCACGTGTGCCACTGGAAAGTGAAAAGGGTCGGGATAGAGTGCCATTCAGGCGAATTCTCGCCTTGGGCTGGCTGTATAGTAATGCGGTTGTGGCTATAAATCCCATGGGCATGCCCATTCTGCACATAACAGAGATGAAAAAGGGTGACTCCAAGGAATGAAAGGCCTTTTCCGCATCTAACAGGATTGCGGCAGTGGGGACCTCCGGTTAATTCTGTGGAGGACAGAAAAGAGCGTACTAAGCTTCAATGTGGTGTATCGGTGGGGGACGAAGCCCGATGATATGATAAATTTCATCAACTGTGAGAGTCAATTGGCGATGATCTTAGCTAAGATTTTATAATCTAAGTTTAGTAAGGACAGAGGTCTGTAGGATCCACATAAGGACGGGTCTTTGCCAGGTTTGGGGAGGAGTATAACGACCGCTTCCCGAAGCGTGGGGGCAGTATTTGTTTCTCAAGTGTCTCTGCATAAACCTCAATCACCTGCGGTGACAGTAGGTCTTTGTATGCCTTGTAAAAGTCCCCTGTAAAGCCGTCCAACCCGGGGGCCCAGGAGCAGTGGAGGGTATCAATGGCTCCGAGGACACCGGCCTCGGATATTGGTTCTGCTAAGAAGTCCTGCATATTTTTTTCAAGATAGACCAGTGCAATCTCAGACAGATAGGCTTCCTGTGCCGAGGGGTCGCTCACTACTTTAGTAGTATATAGGGGCATGAAATAATCCTCGAATTTGTTACGTATCTCTGAGGTGGAGGTGAGTGTCTTATTCGTGGAAGAGCGCAGTTCTGTGATGTAGGTTTTGCAGTATGGGGTCCGTAGCATCTGCGCAAGCGCCCTGCCAGGTCGCTCTCCCTCTCCATACCGCCTGGCAGTCTGATACTTGCCTAAGTAATATATCTCACGGTCCGCGGTCTCTCTGAATTCAACAAGAGGGCCAAGCGTCGTCCCACCGTGCCCGGGTCGAAAGAGTGAAGCGTTGTGCTATCTAAGTCTGCAAAGTCACGCTCAATGTGCGAGAGTGTGTTGCGAAGATCCTTAAGTACTCCGGCATGTTTGGCAATGCAGGCGCCCCTTATGTATGTGTTGAAACCGTCCCATAGGTCTGCCCATGTATCAACTGAGCCAGTATTAATGGTGAAGTAGTCTTCAATGGTTCACCCACTTCTGCATTAGGAAGATCATTGTTGAGGGCGCGGCTCAGGAACCGGCATTGCCGTTCAAATCCCTCAGGACGAGGGACCCTTAGGTGAAGCTGTTCCCAATATGTCCTCAGTAGTGTCACAAGTGACTGGAACCAGCCTGAAATGCCAGGGGAAACCAGCCAAAAGTCGATACTAGTCCAGGTGTTGTTTTGTCCGGAATAATGTGTGTAGTCTGTGAGGGCAGGGTTGCGCAGGCGCCAGATATCTAGAAGCGATAGCTGCTCACAAAGATCTAAGAGAGCGCGGCGTGCCCATGGTTTTGTGTCTGGAGATATGGCATTGCTATCCAATATGGGGTTAAGGAGCAAGTTGAAATCCCCCCCGCCCCCACCAAGAGCAAACTGGGCTCTAACCTTACTAGCTGGGCACGCAAGGAGTGAAAAAAGTCGGGGGAGTCAGTGTTCGGGACATACACATATACAAGTGCAGTGTTGTGTCCCAGGAGGGACCCCGTGACGATGGTGTATCTACCCTCACTGGCCCCTACAACAGAGCAGAGGCTAAAAGGGACCCTTTTATGGGTAAGGATGGCTGTGCCCCTGGCATAATTGCTGTAGTTTGCAAAATACCTGTGCGCTCCCCAACTAGCGGCAAAGCGGGCTGAGTGATTTGGGCAAATGCGTTTCCTGCAAAGAAGCAATGTCCACGTTGTGTCTAAGTAGATAATGAACAACCTGCCTTCTCTTGCGATTGTCATTAAACCCCCTGACATTCCAAGACATCAAGGACAAGCCAGAGGGACCGCCAACATTACCCAGCTGAGCCATCAGGAGGATGTGTCAAGCATGTCATATACAAGCAGCGACAAAAAGGGAAAAACTGCGACAGTGAACATTTCTGCAAACAAGTATAAATGTTTAAGAAATAAGAATTGTACCCCCCTATCCCCCACCCAACCTCACCACAAACAAAGCAAGGCAGTTCCATAACAAAAAGCATAACGTGAAGTACCAATTGACTTCACACTGAAGTGAGAAACCCCTAGAACGGTACATCCGTAAGTTCAAGAACAAACCCAAGGTATACACCGTGAGGGGTGGCTACGCCACGTCAGTCTGTCAGCTATTTGAAACATCGCAGAAGTATGAATGACATTATCCCCGTGTAGTCTTACAATAATGAAGAAGGAGAAACGCAGCAGAGTTAACCAGTGCCGGAACCAGAAAAGCGATCAATACTTGCGTCCAAGCTGCCGTGTGGGGGGTTATTTTGTTTGTAGGCATGACAAAATTCCTGCACCTCGGTAGGAGTGTCAAAAATGCGAGCCCGACGACCCACATTAACTCTCAACCTCTCAGGGTACAACATTCCATATTTTAAACCCAGTTTCCTGAGGGTGGCCTTGACCCCATTATATTTACGGCGGGCCTCTTGCACCATAACGGTGAGGTCCGGGTAAAAGGATAGTATAGAGCCCTGCCATGTGGTGTCCACACGTTCCCTAGCGAGGCGCACTGCACTGTCGCAGTCTCAAAAGTTCATAATACGTGCATTAATAGGTCTAGGGGGGCATCTGGGATTAAGCCGGGGCCCAGGGGCCAGTGTGCATGCTCTATTACGAACCCAAGGGTGAAGGACTCCCTCCCGTACAGGTCAGACAGCAGAGTCTCAACAAAGAGGTCCATTCGGCCAGTGGCGGTGGTCTCTGGTACTCCCAGGATGCGGATGTTATTGCACCTACTTTGCGCTTCAAGGTCTTCATTCTTGATTGCCACCTCTCTAAAGATGCGCTCGACGTGCTCCAATTATTTTAGGAACTGTGCCATACCATCCTCAATATCTGAAATGCGCCTCAGCCACATCCAGGCATCTGTCATGCACTTGGATTTTAGCCCCCAGGCTAGCCAGACTCTTATCCAGTGTGTCAAACAGCCCGTCTAGTGCCTTGAAGCCAGCTCTCATCTCCCGTATCATTGATGGGGACAGGGTGGGGATGTCGTCCACATGATCCGCACCCTGTGCACCCTCCGCCATGCTGGGGCTTTCCTAAGGCGTTATATATAGGGGGTCCCAGACCAAGAACACAATTCTTATTTTGAAACACACACTATTTAGATGAATTTGAAAAACACACTAAATGAAGGTGACCAGTGTTTTTAATATTCACTTGGTACAGTGAATATTAAAAACACTGGTCACCTTCATTTAGTGTGTTTTTCAAATTCATCTAAATAGTGTGTGTTTCAAAATAAGAATTGTGTTCTTGGTCTGGGACCCCCTATATATAACGCTATTGATCACCCAGGTCCCATTGACTATATGGGTACAACCCCCCTTGTATAACAACGGGGCTTTCCTAAGGAGCCTTTTCTGCTAGCTTTCCGAAGAGGAGGGTCTTCTGTTTAGGGTCTTTGCGGCCCATGCTGCGGAGCCGCAGTACAAGTGTAGCAGTGGAAAAGCAAAGCATGGCTGATTACTATGTGAGTGCCGACCCAATGCGGAGATCAAGCAATGTGGGGAGCAGTGCAAGGGTTCAGGGTGCTAGTGGTGTGAGCGGCGCTCGCACTTGGGCTGCTTGAAATGAATGGTTGTGGGCTCCAGGGAGTGGATGCAGAAATCCAAGCGCCCAGACAAGGTGCGGCAGACAGGTCTAAGTCTTGTCTTTCAGGCTGCAGTGGCCTTGCTGCAGGACTGGGGAGAGCCGATTGTAGATGGGGCCTGGGGCTCAGGTCCTCCCCCCCCCCCCCCCCCCCACTAGGCTGATGTGCAGGCCTGGTGTCTTTATGTTGGGCAGTGGCCCGGCCAGAGCCGCTACGTTGCAGAAAAAGGAAGCCCCCCGAGGGTGCGCGCAGGAGGTCAGTGGTAGACATCGAGCCAGGCGTAAATGGTTAAGCGGGGGCCCAGAAGCAGGATGGAATGTGTCCCCATGCTGTAAGGAGATGATTACCAGCAGCAGGCTCGCGTGGGCCTCCTGGGCCATTAAGTGCCAGGTGATGGGCCAAAGTCTCTCAGGCCGTGCAACAGCGGGGCAAAAGGGAGAAGGCGTCATGTCACGGGGCAGCCGGGCGCAGCCCCCTGCTGCCGCCCGCGTCTGGATGGGCGCCTCCCAGGCTCACAAGCAACAACTACAACAAATACTGGAGGCCATAGCAGACATGAAGGCAACCCTCCACCAGGATATCTGTACTGTTGCAGTGGGGCTTGGCCTACTACGGCATGAACACGAAAGCTCTCGGAGAGGGTCAAGAAAACTGAAGTTAGTATTGCAGAGCTGACGCCGGCACAGAAGGACATGGCACAGCAGATGAAGGCCCTAACGGACAGGGTAAATGTTCGGGAGCGCAAAGCCGAAGATGCAGAAGGACGGAATCTGAGAAATAACATCTGGGTATTGGGGCTTCCGGAGGGAACAGAGGGGGGGATATGGTGGCTTTCCTGGAGACCTGGTTCAGGAGTGTTGTAGCCCCGGAGGGCCTCATTGCCTTCTAAACCCTTGAAAGAGCCCACAGGGTACCAGCCAAGCCGCAGGCCCCGGGGTGGCCTCCGAGACCTGTGGTGGCCCGCCTGCTCCATTTTTGTGATAGGGACTTACTCCTGCAAAAAGCAAGAATGGATGGCCCCTTCACTGTGGATAACGCTAGGGTTCCGCTGTTTCCGGACTATACATTGGAGGTACAGAGGAAGCAGGCCTCCTAAGTGGCAGTTAAGATAGCACTGCGAGGCAAGGGCCTCCAGTACTCTCTGATGTTCCTGGCCCGCTTGCGCATCACACTAGTTGGGAGCACTCACTATGTTGACTCTCCTCAAGACGCCTGGGACTGGCTAGAGACGTACAGAAAAGAGACACCTTGAGGAGAGAACTCCGGGGATGCGCAGGATCGAGCCTTAAACCGAACTTTAAGATCACGCCGTCGCCTCCGCAACAGAACCCAGAAGAAACCCACGCTCTCTCAGACTGCTCGGGAGTGGGCGGAGGCACTGCAAGCTGTGGTGGCGCGGGTACAGGAACGGACTGCAGTGTCAGAAGAAGGAGAAGCTGACACTACCGGAGACTCTGTGGGAAATGACTCAGACACGTCACATGCTAGCAGGGAACAGATACCTGAGGTGACACAGCAAACGGCGGTTGGCATTATCTGAGGGAGGGTGGTAAGATATAGTGAGCAGGGTGCCTAGAAGAACACTTAAGCTGTTAAGGCCTGGCAAATGTCCCGGATTGTCTTGCTTACAACGGGGCTCATGTGCAATGATTAGTGAAGTCCCAAGCCAGCTACGGTCCCCAGAACCTCTGTACTCGACAGAGGACTTAGTGTGCTTTTTCTTTTTATTGGTTGGACGGGTACTAGTTTAACAGTAGCTGTCTTGGGTAGGAGGAGGTGGGGATGTTTCTTAGTTTTGGGGTTTGCTAGGGCTAGAGAAGTTTTCAGGGTAGGTTTACCTACACTATTGAGATGGGTGCCACCAATGATTTGAAGTGTATATCATGGAATGTGCAGTGCATGCACTCTATGTGGCGCCAACATAAACTATGTGCATATTTAGTCCACAGGGGGGTCCACATAGCGTTTCTGCAAGAAACCATTTACAGGCGCAGGAAGGAGCAGCGTTACAATGGCGCTGGCGTGGCCAGGTGTTCTATTCAGCCTATTCCGCATTTGCTAGGGGAGCATTGATTTGGGTGCGGGTGGGGGTGCCCTTCCAGTGCAGGAAAAAGCTTATGGACCCGAAGGGTAGATATGTAGTGGTACTTGGGAAACTAGACTGGTTTGACATAGCTCTGGGGAGCATAAATGCTCCCAACACGGAACAACCTGCCTTTTTTTTGCAGCTGTCAGGAAAGCTAGCACCCTATCTCACTGGATCAGTATTGCTTGGTGGGGACTTTAACTGTATCTCAGATGTGATTTTGGACCGCTCGCACCCCCCACTTCCTAATGCGCCCACTCATAAGATTGCGGAGGCGATGCGGAATAGGCAGAGCTGATGGGGACTAGTGGACACTTGGAGGGTTCAGCATCCTGGGTAGCGCGACTTCTCTTCTTTTTCAGCATTGCATGACCTCCATGTGCGCTTCGATGCATTTTTTGCACTCCGGACGTGCATGCAGGAGTGCAGGGCAGCGAATATCTCGCTAGGACATTGTCAGATCACAACCCCATTTGACTCCAGATGCAATGGTCATGGGTACGAGCCAAGATACCGACTTGGCGATTGCGCCCGGAGGCATTGGAGGACCAAGTGTTTTGCGACACGGTGGGCACCTCCATAACTCAGTACTTTGGGCACAATGAGGGCTCACCCTCAACATCCTTAGAGGAATGGGACGCTTTTAAGACTGTGATCCGGGGTCGTAGTATTGCTGTGATGGTGGGTGTGCGCAGGGTGCTGTTCGCGGAACTAGAGGACGCGGAACACCACCTTTGGGAAGTGGAGAGAGATCGTCCTGGGAAGACAGATAAACAGTGGAAGCTAGAGGAGGCGCGGGATGCAATGGCGGCACAAGTCGAGCGGTTACGATGTTTCGATCACAAAGCTGATATCACACGCACCCACGTAGAGGGAGACAAATCCCGTGCTCTACTGGCCTGGTTTACTAACCCGTTGTGCAGAGGCTCAATGATTCTGGAGATCCAGGACCTCCGGACGGGCGCTTGCTACACACAAGAGAGTATAAATGAGTTGTTTTACTACTACTACATGGACTTATATAAGAGCAAGACGACCCAGGCGGAGGATGACTTGCATGGGCTTACACGTGAACTCCAAATCCCACGGTTGGATGGCGATCAGGCGGAGTTGTTAGGCAGAAATATTGAGATTAAGGAAGTGAGGACGGCTATTAAGCATATGGCACGGAATAAAGCACTGGGATTGGACGGCCTCCCGATAAAATTCTATTTAGCCTATATTGAGCAGCTGGCGCCATGACTGGTAGCGCTCTATAATGATGCAAAGCGCCTGGGGCAGCTTCCAGTCTCGACGAGGGAGGCAGTTATCATCCCTCTCCTTAAACCTGGTGAGCCGGCATGGGACAGATCTGCATACCGTCCCCTATCCATGCTTAATACAGATTACAAAATACTGAGTCGTATATTAGCCACTCAACTTCTGCCTATCATGTCAACCATAAAACATCAGGATCAGGCTGGATTTATTCCCGCTCGGAATACAGCCTTAAATATTCGGAGCTTACTGTGGATATTAGAAGCAGACTCCAATCCGAAAGATGCAGTCACGGTATCTGCTGTTGATATAGAAAAAGCATTTGAAAGTCTGGAAAGGCCCTAGCTGTTTCACGTCATGGCCAAATTTAGACTGGGGGACCAATTTATAGAGTGGACAGCTTTACTCTACAAGTGCTCCACGGCATGGGTTAGGAAGGGTGGGTTGACATCTGACGCTTGTGAGGTAGGCCGGGGTACGAGGCAGGGATGCCCTCTATCCCCACTCCTATTTGCGCTGGCCATGGAACCACTGGTTACGAAGGCCAGGGCGGGGCGATTCTACCAAGGCCTACAAGCGCATGGACAGGCTCACCACATAGCCCTATACGCCGACGACTTGCTCATGTTCTTGGAAGACACGGGGCAAACCACTACTAGGGGCGAAGGCATTATTACACAAATTGGGAGTGGTGTCGGCCTTAGAGTAAATTGGGCTAAGTCATGGCTGTTCCCAACAGTCGGAGACAAAGATGAACCGCAGGACATAGCAGGGGTTCAGTGGAAATACAGGTGCCTCCCGTATGTAGGGGTTAAGATATACCATGCACGAGCGGATATGTTGGAGGGCAATATTGTTAGAGCAGTGAGAGGTCTGGCGAGCAGTTTTGAGTTCTGGGGGTCACTTCCACTATCAGTTGCTGGGCCAGTGTCCCTACTTAAAATGGTGGCCCTCCCCATACTATTATATTACTTTGGGACCCTGCCGGTCTGGACACTGGTGAAGATTTTTAAACAGCTTACGTCCCTGGTTACAGGCTTCCTGTGAGGTACAGATAGAAGGAGAGTGGCCTTGACTGTATTACAGCGCTCAAGATCAGAGGGAGAATGCGCAGTTTCTGATTTTGAAACCTATTATATAGCAGCTCAGCTACAATGGCTTTACTCCAAGAGTAGCGACACGGCTGCGTGGACCATAGGAGGAAAGAGAGAGAGCCCCGGCATTGGGATTACTCTCTCAAATTGTACTGGACCTTTCTGACCGGGCTGGTGCCCTCCCAGAGGACCTTAGAACAGCAAGGCAGTGCTGGGAACTGAGCCTAAAACGAGCAGACATTGCAGTGCCATATGTCCCTGATATTCTGCTATCCATGTGCGAGGTGCTGCCCCATGGAGGCTCATGGTGGGATTTGGTAGATTGGGGCAAGAAAGGGCTGACTACTATAGGGAATCTGTATGAAGATGGTAACATGCTGCCTTTTCAAAACTTGCAGGAGCGATTCGTGAGCACTGAAAGGAGGACCTAACCGAACCGGGCACCACTCTGGTCTGTCAATATATAGTAATTGCGGCTTGAAAGTTTAAAGTGGTCACGTGCCTGTACAAGCGTATGACGCAGGAGAAGCTAGAATCCCTAGATGTCCTTAAGTGCAAGTGGGAGGCAGATATGGGGGAAGAGACACCAGATAGGGCCTGAGCCGAGATGGTGGAAAGAGCGTGGAAGACCACCAGGAAGGCAAGTTTTCTACTGGTGCACTTTTACATCTTGCACAGAGCCTACCTCACTCCAGCAAAGATCAAAACCTACTTTGCACTGATTCAGACGAGTGCCCGCGCTGCCAGGGGGAGGGAGCGGACTTTCCTCACATGATCTGGGGGTGCCCACAACTAGCTACTTATTGGACTGAGGTAGTGACCTTGTTGAACGTTGTAACGGACAGAGAACTGGAGCTGGCAATGGGGCCTTGTGTGCTGCATTTGTTTCCACATACAGCTAAAACTAAGATGACTAGCAAATTGTTAGATATAGGCCTTTTACTGGCTACAAGGGAAATCATGATGCATTGGAAAGCACGCAGGGCCGCCAGCATAGCTAGGTGGAAGAAGGAATTCAGCAAATGGGTGGAATGTGATGGGATAGTGCGGTTCCAATTAGCAAAGAGAGCGGGTAGCGAGAAGACATTGGAAGTGGCCAAAGCATGGGAACGCTTGGTGGGATTATTAAAGGACCCAGACACTGATAGCGATGAAGACAGTGAGAGTGCCGTACCGGAGATAGGGCATTGAAATGCTACCACCTAGCTGCAGCGGTACTGCCACCCCTAGCACCAACATGATATACGAGCACAGGGTAGAGGCGAGCAACCGACCTCACTATTAGCCTTGGTAAGCTACCTATAACTATACATAACAGATGTGTATTGAGTGTACTGTACAGAATTAGAAGTGACATGCCTGGGAGGAGACTCGGGAGTTTAGTTAGAGTAGTAACAATGTGATTTATAATGCAATTATAGATCAGGGAAGTCACTAGTTAGTGAGGACTATTCCCTTTATTTCTGTTTAGTTCTCCACTTTGACTCAGTCATTGCGAGGCAGAATACCGATATGTACAGTAAACTTCAATGTATATGGCTTAGTGCTGTATGTTTCTAATGATCATCGAGCTGGGAATTATTAGGAAACGGATTTTGATATACTGGTAATTGCTGTTGACACGGAAAAACTCAAATAAAGTTTGTTCACAATTTATTTTTATCAAATAGTCATTATCAAAGCAGCTTGATATGTTTTAATCAACATTTATTTACATGTATATATTTTCTCTGGTTTACAATGTATTTTATTGCATGAGGTACAAGGCAGTTCTCTCGTTCACTCGGCTATTGCGCTTAGAACCAAGTTAAACATGTTCACAACAACATAATGGTACAGCACCCCACACAATATAACTTTCACAATAACATTAAATACAGTGTTATAAAGAAATGCTGCAGTAGGACTTGAGGTTCTTTTCTTGCTTTTATTAACAATCTTCCAGTTTAAAAAAGAAACGTAGCCAACGCGTTTCGTCCGTAGGACTTCTTCAGGGCGAAAGGTATTCCTACGTGTTTTTTCAGAGTTTTCATTCAGAACCTTTTTTATTAAACGTTTTCAGATACAGCTGTATCATTAGTGGCCTTATTATTTGTGGCTGTTGCATAGAATCACTTTCTATTACAATTTTTTAATTTTCTGAGCATCAACAAAAAGTGCAGGGCATGAGTTGCCTTGTTGTGAAGGATAGCAGTCAAATCCTTCAGTGTGTCATGATTATAGGGCCAATGAGGACATATATATTCGCTGTCCACACCCCATCAGTTCTGAATCACTACTGTAACTAAACTCTTTTTCACCCGAGTTCTACTCTGAAAGAAACAGCACGCCAAAAGATAGCAGGATTTGACTGCTATCCTTCACAACAAGGCAACTCATGTCCTGCACTTTTTGTTGATGCTCAGAAAATTAAAAAAATTGTAATAGAAAGTGATTCTATGCAACAGCCACAAATAATAAGGCCACTAATGATACAGCTGTATCTGAAAACGTTTAATAAAAAAGGTTCTGAATGAAAACTCTGAAAAAACACGTAGGAATACCTTTTGCCCTGAAGAAGTCCTACGGACGAAACGCGTTGGCTACGTTTCTTTTTTAAACTGTTAATAAAAGCAAGAAAAGAACCTCAAGTCCTACTGCAGCATTTCTTTATAACACTGTATTTAATGTTATTGTGAAAGTTATATTGTGTGGGGTGCTGTACCATTATGTTGTTGTGAAATTGTCGGAAGTCTAGGGGTATTTGACTTCAGGTCAACAGCACCCACAATTGATCTACTGGACCACAATACATAGGATAAAGTGCAGTTCTTTTGGCCCGATACCCCTGTTCTAGTGTTCTGCAAGTTAAACATGTTGTCCAGCTCACCCCAGCAATTCGCTGGCTTTACCACCTCTAATTTAAGACACCATTTACTCGCATACCCACATGGTCTGCTTTTTGCAATTCATTACATCTATCAAGCATACTGTGTAAACAAATTGGTTTCAGAATGGTGACTAATCTGAATTCAGTTACGTTTTTTCATAACGACAAGGCTCTTTTTCATTAAAAACATATAATCACAAAATCCTACCCCAAAAAAGTTCCACGGTTAATAAAAAGTTTACAAACAAGACAGCCATAACGCAGAAAGACGTCGTCTATAGAACAATGCACACAATTTTTAACTGCCTAAGAAAAAGCAACAAACCGAAATATTTCATACACATAAAACTTACCAAACACATTCAAACTCATCTCGAAATAATAACTTTCCGACACGTTTTATAGCCACCTTTTTAAAAAAAAGCTTTATTTCTCTTTACCCAACAGACTGATCCCTCAATTCAACATTGTTTACTGAACAACTGAAACACTTGACATCTTTCTACAAACTACAATAACTGCTCATCAGAACACTGACTTTAAGCATCAAAGTTTGGTAAGTAAGTAAATAAAACATTTTAACTGTGACTTTTTGAGCCAAAAACTCTGTAAAATTCTGAAACCTACATTCTAATACATTTTGGAAGAAATATATTGGATATCAAAGTACACTAAATCAAAAACGGAAAAGTAAATACTGTCCTGCAAAAGTTTTATGTACCACAAGGAAAGTAGTACAGAATAAAAAAACAGAATGGAAATAAGGGCATAGTTGTTGAAGAAGCAGTCATTTAAACATAGGAGCTTAACTCTGCATCAATTGTATAAATCGAATTCATGGAAAAAAATGCAAAGAAAGGATATTGGTAGTACCTTAAATGAGTACACCAGCTCATTTGTAAATATTGTCAAAGTACACCTAGAACTGGTTCCTAAAATGTCCCTATTATAGGAAATGTAAATAAAAAAAATTAAATAGACAGAGAAGTCAAGTGGAGAAAAATTACCCAAAGTACAGAGTGAAGAGACTTCTCCCTGGACCTCTAGTGTTTGTCTGCTAGCAAGCATTCTCTACATACCAAGCAGAGAATATAGTTAACAGGATAAAAAGGCAGTACACAATGGTGTCAAAACTAAGGAAACAGTCTTAAGAGAGGCTAGCCTTTCTATCTACTTATAGCACTGAACACAATAAGTTATTCAAAGCTTTAGGCAAACATTGGGATCTTCTTATGGGTTTTACTGGATTAACTGACTCCATTTCCTACAGACCTTTGGTGACATATAGGAAAGGCCCTACGATTGGTAGCAAAATCACCAGGAATTATCTGGAACTGGTAAGAGAGTCTATTTCTAGCTGGTTGCCCGCTACAACTGAAGGGTTTCTACATATGTAACTCATGTAGTATCAGCGAGAACAGGCTCAATAGATTAAAGGAGTTTGAGCATATAACGAGCGAAGCGTATGGCATAAATGAATTAATCAACTGTAACAGTTGTTTCATGATATATGCCATTGTGCATCTGTGGAAAAGTGTACATTGGGAGCACGAAAAGAGCATTGAAAATGAGGATTCGGGAACATCGTAGATCCATTGCTAATGATGACGCAAGATCTTCTATCCTGCAACACATGAGGGACTGTCATTCAGATAATCTCAGGTTCAAATTCCATGGGATTAAAAAAATTGACAAGGATAGGAGAGCTGGTAACATTGAACTGAGGCTGAGCCAGGAGGAGGTTAGGTGGATAAGTCGACTCAGGCCAGTGCGATTTGGCATCAAAGCAGAGAATGAGTTGCTTTACTTCCTATAACATTTAAATGTTGGCTTTGGATGGAGGTTTCACAAGCGAGTGGACCATCCTAGTAAGATGAGAGGTGAAAGGCTGGGAAAAGAGGGTACCTGATTAACAGTATATAGTTGGAGAGGGTGTCCGTATATGTCACGGTATAAAACGCTTTTGCTTCCGGTGTATATGAACCGGCAGTTTAATGGAAGGTTGGTGCTCTACACCAGCAGTTTAAGTGATGTGGAATTATTTTAAAAGAGTTGGCTGAAGTATATAATCTTTCTGGTGGAGTAAATTCTGGAGCAGAATATTTTATTTTGTTGATGAGGGCATTGTGTCTTAGTAGAATACAGGGTGTCCGCACTGGTCTGGCAAACCTGTGATTGGCAGGAAGAAAAGTTAGACTTAAACACACACACAAAAAAAGACACTTGCGATTCAATCTGTTGATGCCGGCATCGGATTGGAGGATAGCTAGTCTTAGTAGAATACAGGGTGTCCTCTCTAGTCCGGCAGACCTGTGATTGACTGGTAGAAAAGTTAGACTTAAAGACACACATAAAAAGACATTGGAGATTCAAATTGTTGATACCGACATCGGATTGAAGGATAACTAGTCTTAGTAGAACACAGGGTTTCCTCTGTTGTCAGTCGGACCTGTGATTGGCTGGTAGAAGAGTCATAGATCATGTGACAAGATATCCTATGGAGGGCTCCGCCTTTAAGTGACTTAAAGAAACACACAATAAAAGACACTTAAGGTTCATATTGTTGATGTCGCCATCGGATTGGAGGATAGCTAGTCCTACTATAATGCAGGGTTTCCTCTCTGGTCCGGCGTGGCAGTGATTGGCCAATATGAGGGTCTGAGCATAAAAATGGGTGGTCGACACTCTTTAAAATATGCATGGATTTTGGCTTCGATGAAACAAGTAATGTGGTTGGTGCATTCATATAATGGACCAGAGAGGGAACAGGTTTCTCAGAAGGTTGTGATTGGTTGAGAAACAGGTATAAATAAGGTGGCTTAGATAACCTGAAAGCTAGACATGAACTCAGAGGACATTTGAACCAGGAAGGATGAAGTTCAGCACTGGAAAGGCTATCACCCTGGGTAGATTGCCTAGACTATTAACTGCAGGATCCTTTAGTGGTGTTCTTAAACCCATTGTTTGGTGAAGGTGAGGTCTAATAGTGCTTGTGGCTCAACTGTAATGTGGCTACTACCTTATTCTTTTTGAAAAGGAATTTATGTAATAGACTAGTTGAAATTGATGTATTTTTTGTTATAATTTATTTTGTCTGTAATTGAAGGTTGGTTTGAAAGGTATGGGGGTCCATGAATCAATATATTTGTTTGATGAGGAGAATTTTGTCATTGAGGGTATTAAATAGGATACTGAACTAAATGTGTTTGTTATAGATAAAATGGGAGTGCAACACACCATCTAGTGGTACAAAATTGTATCTATGAGGATTTATGAGATAACAGGAGCCAAAAGTGGGTGGATGACAACATGGATATATTGATCAAGTGAGTGATACAATTTTCAGGCCGGGGATTTTTACCTGGGAAGAAGGAGGACAATATAGATTATGGTTATCCTTAAAAGTAATTTTTTAAATGGTCTGTTCTGGAATTGGGAGAGAGGGATTTGCAAGGATAGCATGATATTACCCAACCTCCATACACAGTCCAAGTGTCTCCTTTTAATGAGAACTTTATGGTATATAAGGCCACTGTCACCTGATCTCCATACACAGGCCAAATGTCTGCTAATGATGGGAACTTTGTGGGATGTGAGGCCACTGATGAAATTATCTAATACATTTGTGAATTTAATTGTTTCGAGATGGTTACCTGATCTTTATACAGAGGGCAAATGTCTGTGAATAATGGATCACTGGGGGCGGTTAGACCATTGGTACAACTTGGGTGATGAATTCAAGAAATTAGGGGTTCTAAGAATGTATTAACTTTGATTGTATATGGACTATGACTCACACTGGGATGGTGGAAACACCCAGTGAATGGATTATATTAGTATGTATATAGGTAGGCTGGAGTGTGTTGTAATGTTTTTTGTGGGAAAATGGTTACCAGGTGAATGGGTAGTGTAGTACAATTTGTACGTATAAAACATCATTGGTGATCTGTATGTTTTAAATTTTAGGCCCTGATGAAGTCCCACAGGGACGAAACGTGTTGGCTGGGCCGAATGGATTGCTGCTGTCAAATTTGAATAACATTGGAATCAAAGCAACTCGCAAGACTCCTGAGTAACTTGTATTTGTCTCATCATGACTACTTGATTGAATGCTGAAGATCAGTTTAACCATCTGTTGATTTTGTAACGGATAATCCTGTTTAGAATTGAACGCTCCTTTTCATTTGTTATTTCTTGACCTTGTGTTGGGGTGGCCTCTTGAATGGTATAACAAAAGTAGAGCGTTGGAGGAAACAGAATTTGTATTAATTACACACCAATGCGCCGTTTGGAGCCCACACTGCCAGTGTGCTTTTTTCTAGCATTCTGTACAGAGGTTAAAAAAACTCTTCACCTATGAGTCCATAAATCACTGGTATTGGAACACGTCCATGTTATGTCACAGAAGTCATAGAGATATTGAAAAATCTAAGTGTTACCCAGAACAAGTGTTCCAAATGAGCCAAGCACATTCAGCAGAAGAGAGGTATGGGAGCAGTATGCGTCTATATGTGCATTTTGGAGCACACTGTCCTGAATATAGTGTGGTATGGCAATGCCTTTAACAAAGAGCACATTTTTCATTGGAATGGCCTCTCAAAAGGCCCCCAGATTTGCATCAAACATGCCGTTTTACTGCAAAACGTATGTGGAGCACAAACGCTAAACTGTGGAAATCAGGTTTTAGTTCATATTTATCATTTGCACATCACTCAGAAGTTACAGGTTTGTTTTGATCCTAATAAAATATTTGCTTCTATTGCACTTTGGAAGTACAAAATAATCCAACATGCCTCATTTGTACATTATTTACTGCTAATATGTTTAAAAATAGTTGCATTGTTCATTTACAACTCTTTAAATTGCATTGCGTATGAGAAAACAGCTAATATTTATACCCTCCCCTTTCAGGCTTTTTGTACCCCAACAAGATTGTCACTTGACACAACAGCGGCTCACTCTTGTATTGCGTTTAATGCAGTCATAACACTTTTGTTTGGCCTCCGTTTTACTATTCGTGTCAGAAACAATGTAAGGTAACCTTAAAACCTTTTTTCCACTATGTAAGAGGTTTACAGTCAGTATATATATCTAAGTGTGAACCCTCAAATATATCTTTAGACTCTCCACGGCCCACAGTCATGCTACCTTTCTGTGTTCTTAGTGCTATGATGAACATCTAAACCTTTGAATGTATGTCAAACACCACATTTTGGGCTGTTGGGTTTGCCCAGCCACTTAGAACCCTTCCTAAGCCAACAGAACTTACATTGACAGCACATTTGTATTTAGCCTCACAGCAAACAGCCTGAGGGATGGAGCGTTAAAATCAATTCTTTAATTTATTAAAATTGGTTGCCTTCTCTCCAGATACATTTCTCTCTTTAAGATTACTCTCAAATGTACAACAATCGAGGCATAAACCTGTATAAAATGGATATAATCTGTAAATCCTAAGAAGGTCCTTAAGACATGTCTATATATTGGAGGGGGGTGCTTTTCCGATGGCATCCCTTAAGGGTTTGTGCCAGATAGTTATTGTGTATTCTAAGTAGTCAACTGTCACAGGTAAAATCTTGCACTTATCTCTGCTAGTAATCACCCCTCTGTCTTTTAAGAAGGTTGAAATGTGAACTGATCTAATATTATGATCTTGAGTAGTGTTCCTAAAAATGAGTATGTCATCCTAAAATGACTGAACAGCATCCATGAATAAAATAACCTTCAGTTTTTTTAACAAACACACCACAAGGAAGTTGATTTCAGACCGAAAGGTAACTGCAAATTGGGGTAGGCAGTAAAGGTGTGACAAGAGTTGTAAGGTCTTGTGGCTCAGTTGCTAACACAAGTTGATGGAAAGCTGATTTTAAATCTACCGAAGAAAAATACTTAGCTGTGGTATCATGCATTTATTTTATTGTGTTCGGCTTGGGGAGTTTGTGATGTAATGGTGTTACTCTCCTATTAGATGTTCATTTATTCTTAGTTGGAATCTTACTGCTTTCTTATGAGCCCAGTGTCAGTTGACTATGCCTGCGCTCCATCCCTGTAGCTAACTTCCTTCTGTGCACTATTACATTTCTATCTGCAAACTAAAGATGCTGTCTCGTCGTGTTGATTGACTTCACATTTGTTGATGAGTTGTTTGAAGGGGTTTAAAGAACCTTTAGAGACTGAACTTAAAGAAGGTGAAGTCCAGGTACTTTGAAAGAGATTGTTCCGAAAGTGCTTCGCCACTGTATTTGAACGTGTTGTGGTGGCCCTGGAACCTGATTTATAGACAAATATTTTTTGTTCTGTTATTGCTTGGAAAGGCCTGCTGGCTATACTCCTCTTTTCTTGATATTAAAAGAGCGCTCCAGAGTCTATTAAGGCTTTACAGTGGCAAGTGGGCGGGTCCTTTTTGGGTTTCGCCTGCCGAAGGCTGCGCTCCGCGCATCTTTTCGGCGCAGGTGAAATCCTTTGTTGACAATAAGGACTTCGGGAACGTCCCCCGGCTCTCATTGGCTAGCTCCATAAATGGAGGCTAGCCATTGGGTGCCGGATCTGTCCGTCAAGGCCGGACCAGATTCGGGGGCGTTCCCGAGATTTTTTCCCTGGGCGGAGTTACGTTTTTCCCGTTCCCTCCCCTTTCACTGAAAGTGATTTCAGATGCGCTGTCCATTCTCGCCCCCTCCGTGTGCCTCCCCCTCGCTGTCCTGTGCACGTTTCCCGCCTCCCTCCCGCCGTCCGTGTCCCCTCCCCGTCCGTGTCCTCTTCCGCCGTCCATGTCCTCTCCCGCCCCCCTCCCGCCGTCCGTGTCCTCTCCCGCCCCCCTCCCGCCGTCCGTGTCCTCTCCTGCCCCCCTCCCGCCATCCGTGTCCTCTCCCGCCCCCTGTGTTTTTGGGTTCAGGCGAGACGCTCCGGCTCTGCTGTGAAATTATAATTTAAAATATTCAGTAATGCCACTTTTCGGTAAAATATAAGCACACCAATCTCCTAAGGCGCTTTGAAAGTATATTTTGGCTCCTGTGTACACAAGCATTGGACAGTTACAAAGGGGCTGAGCTCTAAGGCTCCGAATCGGGGATTTAGTTATAAGATAAAATATTCAAAAATAAACGTGCACCGCCCTCCTCTAGGCGCTATTAAAACCATGATGTTTGTCTCCTTTTAGAAACAAACCTTTGGCGTACATACGGGGCAGAGAACAAAAGCTGCAGTTCTTGTATATTTTATAAATTGAATAACATCAGAACATCAACAGCGCAGCTGAAAAAAAACATGATGTTGTGGTTCTTGTGTACATACGACTCGGACATACATAGGAGCCTGGAGTCCAAGGCTTCAGTGCTGGGGTCCGCTAGAATTTTAATATATCACAATATAAGCATGGAAACATCCAGAGGCGGTGTACATATATGCCCGGCTCCTGTATACACAACAAGCCTCGCTCATTCACACGGGGCGAAGGGGCGGCTCTCCGGGGCTGGGGTCGAAGTATAATGTATAAATTACATATTATAAGCACGATCGCCTGCCAAGGCGCTATAAAAATGTTAGGACATAGACACTGGGGTTGAACTATAATTTAAATATTCCACAATAGAAGCGCACCAATGTCCTTGAGGCGCTATAAAAAATGTTCGGCTCGTGTAACACAAAACTCAGAAACGGAAACGGGGGATATGTCCAGAGCTCCGGTTCTAGAATGTAATTATAATGTAAATATTCAATAACATGAACAGCCTGCTTTGACCAGCCGCTATTAACGTTTCTTTGTGCCTTGTTATCGCAGGCTTCGGACCCAGATACGGATCTGGCATCCCACGCTGCGGTGTTGGTATGAAATTATGTAGATATTCAGTAATATAGACCCACAGCAATCGCCATTAGGCGCTAGGTAAAAAAAAATAAAAAACGTAAATACGTCTAAGAATACATACTCAAAAGGCCGGGTCCGATCTCTTCCATTCTGGTATACAATTTACATTTAAATAGTTAAAATACATGTCCCGGGGCTCTTGTAAACCCTAGGGTTAGACATAAACGCAGGGTTGGGTCCTGTTATGAAATGACAGTAAATATTCAATGATTAAAGCGCACCACCCTCCGCCAGGCGCTATTAATAACGTGTTTTTAGACTCCTTTAAAAACAGTCTCAAACATACAGCTGAGGCGGGGGTCCAGCGCTCCAATCCTGGAAGTAAATGTAATTTAATTATTCAGGAATATAAACACTCCAACCCCCACGAGGCGCTACAAAAACCTGTTTCTGAGAACTTGTAAACAGAATTATGAATCATAATTACGGGCTCAGAGACCCGATTCTTCAGCATAATTAGAATTGAAGTATTCAGTAATATAAGCACACACATAGCCATAAGGCGCTTTTAAGACATGTTCTCCGGGCTCTTGCAAACACAATCCTCAGATGTGCACACGTTCTAGTGTGAAACTATAATGTAAAAAATCATCCACATAAGCACACCGATCTTTCTAAAGCGCTATAATGTTTTCTGCACTCTTGTAGTCACAAGCACACGAGCCTAGAAGTCCTACGTCCGATTCTGATATAAAATTATGATTTAAATATTCAGTAATCGAGGCACACAGATCTTTGTAAAGCGCTATAAGACCATGTTTTCAGGGCTCTTGCAAACACAACCATTAGATACACGGGCTCAGGGGTCCTCCTCCGGTTCTGAAATAATTATATTTTAAATATTCAGTAATATAAGCACACCGATCCCCGTCAAGCGCTGTAAAGCCACGTTTTCTAGGCTCTTGTAAATACACGCATTAGAAGGATACAAGGGCTCAGGGGTCCAACACTACGGTTCTGAAATGAAATTATATTTTAAATATCCAGTAATATAAGCACACCGATCTCCGTAAAGCGCTGTAAAGCCACGTTTTCTAGGCTCCTGTAGACGGGGACACGGGCTCAGGGATCCAACACTCTGGATCTGGGATGAAATTATATTTTAAATATTCAGTAATATAAGCACACCGATCTCCGTAAAGCGCTATAAAACCATGTTTTCTAGGCTCTTGTAAATACAAGCATTAGACGGATACACGGGCTCAGGGGTCCAACACTACGGTTCTGAAATGAAATTATATTTTAAATATCCAGTAATATAACCACACCGATCTCCGAAAAGCGCTATAAAGCCACGTTTTCTAGGCTCTTGTAAATACAAGCATTAGACGGATACACGGGCTCAGGAGTCCAACACTCCGGTTCTGAAATGAAATTATATTTTAAATATCCAGTAATATAAAGCACACCGATCCCCGTCAAGCGCTGTAAAGCCACGTTTTCTAGGCTCTTGTAGACTCAAGCATCGGACGGATACACGGGCTCAGGCCAGGGGTCCAACACTTCGCGTCTGAAATGAAATTATATTGTATATATTCAGTAATATATGCACACCACTCCCTGTCAAGCGCTATAAAGCCACGTTTTCTTCTAGGCTCTTGTAAATACAAGCATCGGACGGATACACGAGCCCAGGGGTCCAACACTACGGTTCTGAAATGAAATTATATTGTAAATATTCAGTAATATATGCACACCAATCCCCGTCAAGCGCTATAAAGCCACGTTTTCTTCTAGGCTCTTGTAAATACAAGCATCGGACGGATACACGGGCCCAGGGGTCCAAGGCTCCGGGTCTGGGATGAAATCGGAGGCCGGGAGGGTGCGGGGATGGAAGGATGCGCGGCTGGAGGAAGACCGACAGGCTGATGAGTGAATGGATGAATGATTGATGTGGTGTGTTAAATCAAGAGCATTAAGGTGTGGTCATTAGTGTAAGGTGTGTGAGCTCATGCCAGAGTCTGACGACAGAACAGACAGCCCCAAGGAGATTCGATATTATTGAGTTGTAGGTGACTAGTTTCAAAGAAGGAGAGGTTGGGGTCCATCCAATGAGCTGCAGCCAATATGCGGTAATACAACAAAGGCAGACCAGGGATTCATCTATTGTTAAGTATGATTGTTTTTGTTAGTGTTTTGACGGCTGGCTGAACGTTAGTAATTCTTTCTATTGTGTTTTTAAGGTGCTTTTCATGCCTTATGTCTAGTTTCGTGTTAAGGCCCGGGATTTAAAACAGATTGGCAAACTACTGTAATTAATGTATTGGTGATTAAATATTTCAATTAGAAGAGTTTTAAAAGTCAACACCAGTACTTTTGTGCAAATGCGCAAGCACAAAGTGCGGTGAGCCGTTGTGTGATGTTATTTAGCATGCCATTACAAAGCATGCCTTTTTGGGTTTCGCCTGCCGAAGGCTGCGCTCCGCGCAGCTTTTCGGCGCAGGTGAAATCCTTTGTTGACAATAAGGACTTCGGGAACGTCCCCCGGCTCTCATTGGCTAGCTCCATAAATGGAGGCTAGCCATTGGGTGCCGGATCTGTCTGTCAAGGCCGGACCAGATTCGGGGGCGTTCCCGAGATTTTTTCCCTGGGCGGAGTTACGTTTTTTCCCATTCCCTCCCCTTTCACTGAAAGTGATTTCAGATGCGCTGTCCATTCTCGCCCCCTCCGTGTGCCTCCCCCTCGCTGTCCTGTGCACGTTTCCCGCCTCCCTCCCGCCGTCCGTGTCCCCTCCCCGTCCGTGTCCTCTTCCGCCGTCCGTGTCCTCTCCCGCCCCCTCCCGCCGTCCGTGTCCTCTCCTGCCCCCCTCCCGCCGTCCGTGTCCTCTCCCGCCCCCCTCCCGCCGTCCGTGTCCTCTCCCGCCCCCCTCCCGCCGTCCGTGTCCTCTCCCGCCCCCTGTGTCCTCGTAGGTGCTTGTTGTTCGCTTTTTGACGACTTGGGCTTGTTTTGGACTGCTACAACACAACTGAGCAGATAGAGGGAGAAATTTAGATCTGTGACATCAACGTGAGTGAGGAAGGTGTGTGCCATGGACACCAACATAGACGCAGGTCAGTGTCTTTATATTTCAGAATGAATTTCCGCATACACCACTGATTTAAACTGCAGCACCAATGACACAATGGAAAGCAACCCCAAACCTTTACTTTTGTTTTCGATTTATTTCGCATCGTCTAACTAAAATCACAGGACAATGTGCAGTCAAAGAAACGCACGTGTAAACTCCCCGTGGCAAGCCGCGTGTAAACAAGAACGGCAAATTCCAGTTTTATTTAAAAAACGAAAGTAACATGGAAATAAAATATTTACAGCGAAGTTCACGTGAGATTTGTGTATAAAATCCGGAGAACCCAGTGCCGTTCCCGTGCGATGGCTCAGCTCTTTCTAAATATACCAGTGTAGGGGAAGGAGGGCCGGCTGCAGGCAGAGGGAGTCACAGCCAGAGTCGAGGCTGTTTCTCTTACCAGCTGCAGCCGCCTGGCAGTCCGGCTCTCTCCGAGGCTAAGGGGGACGTTTTCCTCTCATCTTTCCGCATTACGCAGACTCGCGGTGGACAAAAATCCGCACTTGTTCGACCGAAGTCGGCGGAGACAACAGACAGCCTTTCAGAGGAGAACCATCAAAATAACGAACAGAAACTCCGCCTGCTGCTGTTCTCCACCCGGCAAACATGGCCGCCCCTGCAGCAGCCGCCACAGCGCAGGACGAGCTGGGTGAGTGCGAGCCCTTCCCGGCTCCTGTCCACGGAGCCGCTGACAGTGTGCGATCTGATCTGGCTAAAGCCCGTGTTTTGTAGATTGGATTTATTTTTATGAAGGTGCCCGATCTGTGTGACAATAACCCCTCCCATATCCGGCTCAGGGCTCTGTTCTGTGTGTGCAGCGCACTTGTTACTCTGAAGCTTTTTAGTCGTAACGGTTGCGTGTTTCCTCCGCTGTCCAGGTTGTGCTGTTGCGGGTGGGTGTTATTGGGGGCGCCCTTGGGCCTGGAGGTGTGCTGAGGCCCCAGGCCTAGGCATGGGCAGCGGCTTTGCACTGTCATGTTACGAAACTGAAAGCTCGCTTCTCCTTCCGTGTCTCACTCCGGCTGATTTTATCACTCGACAGCAAACGCACCTCTGAATCCTTGCAACGTCTTGCGCCACTGTCTTGCCACTGATTCGCGATGCCAACGTTTGAGGACATACGTTACTTTTTTGTGTTGCGTTAATGATGTAGGGAGCGGGTAATGACGATGTGAAGTTATAAGCTGTTGAGTGAAGCGTTGGCCTGTGTAGTCTAATATTGAGAGACGAGTCCGTAATTGAACTAAAGTAGTAGTCCTTGAGCTAGGAGGCGCATTTCTATGGTGTTATTTAATTTGCACTGTCTCAACCAATGAGATGATGAGGTTGGTGGATGGGCACATGTGAAATGCGTCCGCTGGCTCTTGCCTGAGTCCAGACTGTCCTTCTGAGACACCCCGAAAGGTTCAGGGTGTACAAGTTTATTTTTAAAATGATTAAGAACAGATCTAATTTTAGATAATGATTACTGCCTCATCGGTTCCAACTTATGATCCTGTGCAAAGTCAGTGCGCCACTGGTGCTTTGTCGTGTTACTGCATATGAACGCGCCTTGAAGCTGTCTCACAGGTGACACCTGGTATTTGTAAAAACCCTATTCAAAGGCTATACAAATAGAACGTGATCTCCATGTAGCAATAGAGCATTGAACTGGGTGCAGTTGTGTTACGGCATACAGATGCACTGAGCTACTGTCACAAAGCTGGTGCCTGGGATATATAAAGTTGCGGTCTATGTTTATAAAATGATTGCAGCGAATGCATAGGGCACACCCCTGTGTCTTATGAACTTAATACATTGCTCCTCGCAGCTCAGTTTATGTAACAGGGTCCAGTTTTTAATTCTATCTGTGTATGTGTGTGGCTCTGGATATATATGTGTAGCTCAAAGTGTGTATGTGTGTGTGGCTCTGGGATGGTGTGTGTTTGGCTCTGGGGGGAGGTGTTTGTAGCTCTGGGAGGAGTGTGTGGCTCTGGGGGGGGTGTGGCTCTAAGTGTTCATGTGTGACTAGGGAGTGCAGAGTGACTAGGGAGTGCAGAGTGACTAGGGAGTGCAGAGTGACTAGGGAGTGCAGAGTGACTAGGGAGTGCAGAGTGACTAGGGAGTGCAGAGTGACTAGAGAGTGCTGAGTGCTAGATAGTGCAGAGTACTAGGGAGTGCAGAGTGCTAGGGAGTGACTAAGGAGTGCTAGGAAAAGACTAGAGAGTGCTAGGGAGTGCACAATGCTAAGAGGTGCGGAGTGACTAGGAAAGCTAGGGAGTGCTAGGGAGTGTAGAGTAACTAGGGAGTGCTATGGAGTTCTAGAGACTGCAGAGATTAAGCTAATAGCAATGTAAGTGACAATGCCATTTATTTATCTGTTTTCAAAACCAACACATAAATAACAAGCATTTACAATGCAATGGTTTTGCCTTTGGAAAAGTTAGAGTTATTGGCATTGTATATGCCAAAATTTGTATTTATGTTTTTGTTTCGAAAACAGATAAGTAAATGGCATTGTCATTTACATTGCCATTACCTTTTTTTTGCAGTCACTTGGCACTCTCTAGCACTCCCTAGTACTCTTTATGCACTCTGCATTTCTTATGCACTCTGCATTTCATATGCACTCCCTGTGCACTCTGCACTCCCTATGCAGCACTCTGTATGCACTCTGTACTCTATATGCACCCTGCACGCTCCACTTCCTATGCACTCCCCATGCACTCTGCACTTTTTATGCAGCACTCTGTATGCACTGTGCACTTTGTATGCACTCCACACTTCCTATGCACTCTGCACTCCCTATGCACTCTGCACTTATCATGCACTCCCTATGCACTCCCTATGCACTCCCTATGCAGCACTTTGCATAGAGAGTGCAGAGTGCATAGAGAGTGCAGAGTGCCTAAAGAGTGCAGAGTGCACTCCCTATGCACTCTGCACTGTCTATGCACTCTGCACTCCCTATGCACTCTGCACTCCCTATGCACTCTGCACTCCCTATGCACTCTGCACTCCCTATGCACTCTGTATGCATTCTGCATTACCTATGCACTGTGCACTGTCTATGCACTGTGCACTCTGCACTTCTTATGCACTCTGCACTCCCTATGCACTCTCTGCATTCCTTATGCACTCTGCACTTCCTATGCACTTTGCACTCTCTATACACTCTGCACTCCCTATGTACTCTCTCTGCACTTTGCACTGTCTATGCACTCCCTATGCACTCTGCATTACCTATGCACTCTCTATGCACTTTGCACTCCTTATGCACTCTGCTCTCTTTATACATTCTGCACTTTTTATGCACTCTCTCTCTGCACTCTCTATGCACTCTGCACTCCTTATGCACTCTGCACTGTGTATGCACTCCCTATGCACTCTGCATTCCCTATGCACTCTGCACTTTGTATACATTCCCTATGCACTTTGTATGCACTTTTTATGCACTCTCTCTGGACTCTGCATTCCCTATGTACTCTGCACTGCCTATGCACTTTGCACCCTCTATGCACTCTGCACGCACTCTGCACTCTATGCACTCTGCACTCCCCCTGCTCTATGCACTCCCTACTCTGCACTCCCTTTGTTAAAGTTTGAGCTTTTGATAAATGGTGTTTTGTATCTTCATTGAATTATGTGTAAAACGTTGATGTGTTTTACTTTACACAGAAATCTGGAGTGCATTTATAATGCAATTATTTGCAGAGAGAGGGAAGGGATGAAAGAGGCCAGGAGTAAGAAAGCTCAAAAGGAAGCGAGTGCAGGATAGAGAGGGAGGGCAGGAGGGAAGGAATAGATGCAGGAGAGAGGGAGGGCATAAAGGAGTGTGAGGGCATGAGGGAAGGTAGGAAAGTGTGAGAAAGGCAGAAAGGAGAGGGCGGCAGGTAAGAGAGGGAGGGCGGAAAGGAGAAGGAGGGCTAGAGGAGGAGAGAGAGGGAGATGGAGGACAGGAAGGTGAAAGAAAGAGGTGGAAAAGGGAGGGCAGTAGAGACTAAGAAGGCAGAAGAGAGAGATAACAGAAGAGAGAAGGGCAGAGGTAATAGAGTGAGAGAAGGCAGAAGAGATAGGGAGGGCAGGAAAGAATAGAGCAGGAAGGAGGGCAGAAGCGAGAGAGTGTTGAAAGAAAAGATAAGGAGTGCGGGATAGAAAGTGAGGAGAAAATGTAGATGGAGAGTGAAAGGCAGGAGTGTGAGAGATGTAGAGGGAGGGTGAAAGGAAGTGAGATTGAAACAAAGGAGAGAGAAAAAAGAGATTGAGGACAATAAAGTGAAAGAGCAGAAGAGAGGTGGAAAGGGAGAGAGTGGGAGAGAGGGAAAGGGAGGGAGTGAGAAGGAAGGATGTAGGGCAAGAAAGAGAGAGGGTAGAAGGGAGAGAGGGGGCAGGTATTAGTGTAGTAATGTAGACAGAAAGAGGAAAAAAATGTGTGAAAAAGTTGACAGTGCCTCAGGAAAGCAACACCATTGGAGTGTGCAGATTTGTTCTCATCACATAAGGAACACCATTGGAGTTTGCAGATTTGTTGTCACCTGCACTCACTTTCTCATCATAAGCACTGGTCAACTTATAGCCTCTACACATGCCCTTTTAAACATGCACTATTTGCACTTGATCTCTCTGTACTTGCCCTGTATGGAAAACACCCTCTCTGCACAGGCCCTCTTTACTCATGCCTTCTCTTCACTTGCCCTCTCTACACATGGACCTGTGCAGAGAAATCATATGGAGAGAGGCATGTGCAGAGAGGCCGTGTGTAGAGAGGCTGTGTGCAGTGATAGCGCATGTTGAGAGGGCATATGCAAAGAGGAGAGGACAGGATACAGAGGTAGTGCAGGAATAAGAAAGTGCAAGAAGTAGTGGGAGGGCAGAAAAGAGTGGGAGAGCAAGAGAGAGGGCAGAAATAAAAGGGAAGGGATGAAAGAGGCCAGGAGTAAGAAAGAAGAAAGGTCAAAAGGAAGCGAGGGCAGGATAGAGAGGGAGGGCAGGAAGGAAGGAATAGAGGCAGAAGAGAGAGAGAAAGGGCATAAAGGAGTGTGAGGGCATGAGGGAAGGTAGGAGGGTGTGAGAAAGGCAGAAAGGAGAGGGCAGCAGGTTAGAGGGAGTGCGGGAAGGAGAAGGAGGAGAGAGATGGAGGACAAGAAGGTGAAAGAGAGCAGAAGAGAGAGGTGGAAAGGGAGGGCAGTAGAGACTAAGAAGGCAGAAGAGAGAGAGGGATAACAGTAGAGAGAAGGGCAGAGGTAATAGAGTGAGAGAAGGCAGAAGAGATAGGGAGGTCAGGAAAGAAGAATAGAGCAGGAAGGAGGGCAGAAGCGAGAGAGTGTTGAAAGAAAAGATAAGGAGTGCGGGATAGAAAGTGTAGAGAAAATGTGGATGTAGATGGAGAGTGAAAGGCAGGAGTGTGAGAGATGTAGAGAGAGGGCGAAAGGAAGTGAGATTGAAACAAAGGAGAGAGATAAAAGAGATTGAAGACAGTAAAGTGAAAGAGATCAGAAAAGAGGTGGAAAGGGAGAGAGTGGGAGAGAGGGAAAGGGAGGGAGTGAGAAGGAAGGATGTAGGACAAGAAAGAGAGAGGGTAGAAGGGAGAGAGGGGGCAGGTATTAGTGTAGTAATGTAGACAGAAAGAGGAAAAAATGTGTGAAAAAGTTGACAGTGCCTCAGGAAAGCAACACCATAGCAGTTTGCAGATGTGTTCTCATCACATAAGGAACACCATTGGAGTTTGCAGATTTGTTGTCACCTGCACTCACTTTCTCATCATAAGCACTGGTCAACTTATAGCCTCTACACATGCCCTTTTAAACATGCACTATTTGCACTTGATCTCTCTGTACTTGCCCTGTCCGGAAAACACCCTCTCTGCACACGCCCTCTTTACTCATGCCTTCTCTTCACTTGCCCTCTCTACACATGGACCTGTGCAGAGAGATGATATGGAGAGAAGCATGTGCAGAGAGGCCGTGTGTAGAGAGGCTGTGTGCAGTGATAGCGCATGTTGAGAGGGCATATGCAAAGAGGAGAGGACAGGATACAGAGGTAGTGTAGGAATGAGAAAGTGTAAGAAGTAGTGGGAGGGCAGAAAAGAGTGGGAGAGCAAGAGAGAGGGCAGAAATAAAAGGGAAGGGATGAAAGAGGCCAGGAGTAAGAAAGAAGAAAGGTCAAAAGGACGCGAGGCGCCCAGCTCACCTCACCATACACAGGGGTCTCAGAGCACACACTCGCACGTTTATCTACGGCTGATGGGTCAAGTAAGGGCACACCCCATGATGGGGACTCGTTGGGTGGATTGCGTTCTGCTGACGTCACTCTACGGGTTGATGACCGCTCTCCAGCATTGCTTGCGTCACCTAGTCCCTGTGGCCTGCAGTCCGCTTAAGATGCGGCTCCAAGGTCAATTCAGCAAAATGCCTGGGGTAGCGGAAGTGCCTTTACATTCCACTTGACCTTCACTTACACATACATATTTATACATATACAAACACACACTCTGCCTACTCATTTACACTCTTACATAAACACACTTAAAACTGCCAGCACGCACACAACATACATATATATAAAAGCATTTTTCCCCTTACCTCAGCTGCGAGGGAAAAGCATTCACCAGCTATAAATATGGGGTCGTTGGAGCCCCCCTCTGGGGCTCGACGTCCTGAAAAATGGCCCCTCTGAGCCTCAACAGGCTCTCTTCAGCGTTGGGGCAACCCACTGCCATCCGGGGCCGCCCTGACTCTCCATTTACTTCACCAAATGCCCCCCAGAGCCTCTCAGGGCTCTAAATACAAAAAAATGGGGCGGGGAGCCTCTCCGGGCTCTGTGCACGTTGGGGCGACCCACTGCCAACCGGGGCCGCCCTTGAAGCCCTCGTGGCTTCACACACCCAAGGAACGCGAGCTCGCGCTACTGCGGGGGAGGGGCTTGACCTTCACTTACACATACATATTTATACATATACAAACACACACTCTGCCTACTCATTTACACTCTTACATAAACACACTTAAAACTGCCAGCACGCACACAACATACATATATATAAAAGCATTTTTCCCCTTACCTCAGCTGCGAGGGAAAAGCATTCACCAGCTATAAATATGGGGTCGTTGGAGCCCCCCTCTGGGGCTCGACGTCCTGAAAAATGGCCCCTCTGAGCCTCAACAGGCTCTCTTCAGCGTTGGGGCGACCCACTGCCATCCGGGGCCGCCCTGACTCTCCATTTACTTCACCAAATGCCCCCCAGAGCCTCTCAGGGCTCTAAATACAAAAAAATGGGGCGGGGAGCCTCTCCGGGCTCTGTGCACGTTGGGGCGACCCACTGCCAACCGGGGCCGCCCTTGAAGCCCTCGTGGCTTCACACACCCAAGGAACGCGAGCTCGCGCTACTGCGGGGGAGGGGCGTACACCGGCAATGTGTCCCGGCGCCCCTCCCTTTCGTCGGCTCACTCACCGGCCGGCGGCTCTGTCTTCACTCGGGGCTCTCCCTCCAGTCGGGGAGCCTCAGGGGGGGGGGCAGGCACCGGCAATGTGCTTCGCGCCCCCTCCGCTCGCTTCTGAAGGCCGCTCCTCTCGCCGCAGGGCTCCCTCCGCTCACGGGGGCCCTGCAGTCCAGCTGCCATCACTCTTCCTCTTCTCCCCGGACCCGGCGGTGATTACCCGGCACTTCGGAGATTCCCTCGGCGAGGACGGGGTCGAACGGCTGACTCGGCTTCCGGATCCTCGCTGGGGCGGCTCCACTGCTGCGGCCCAATCCGGTCGCGGCTCTGCGAGCCTCCATACACGCCCAGCTTCTGCGGGCAAGGCATCGAATCAGAGCGCGGCTCTCGGGACAGGCCTACTGCAAACGGCCAATCAGAGCGCGCCTCCTGTCAACAGAGGACCAATCAGGTCGCGGCCCCTTCGTTTCTCTCGCTTCAGCTTCTGATCACTTTCAGGCCCCCGGGCCGCAGCGGTGAGAACACGGGGCAATGCCGGGTGGGCACCGGCTCTTCAGTTAGTTAACAATCGAGGTGGCCACTCGATCGGGCCATAACAGGACAGCGAGGAGGGGGGACAGCGAGGAGGGGGGAGGGGGGACGGCGGGAGGAGGGACACAAGGCAGGACAGCAGCAGAGGGGGCGGGAATGGACAGCGCATCTGAAATCACTTTCAGTGAAAGGGGAGGGAACGGGAAAAAACGTAACTCCGCCCTGGGAAAAAATCTCCGGAACGCCCCCGAATCTGGTCCAGCCTTGATGGACAGATCCGGCACTCAATGGCTAGCCTCCATTTATGGAGCTAACCAATGAGAGCCGGGGGACGTTCCAGGAGTCCTTATTGACGACATAGGATTTCACCTGCGCTGAAGAGCTGCGCAGAGCGCAGCCTTCGGCAGGCGAAACCCAAAAATGTTGTCATTAACAATGCCAATAGCTCAAACTTTTCCAAAGGCGAAACCATTGCATTGAAAATGCTTGTTCATGTATCGTGACTCTGTGACCCTTGTCACATTATTCTCATAGGAGTTGCTGGCCTCGCTCACGGAATTGATGGGGCAGGGTTTTGAGAAAATTAAACCTGCTCGGATTGACTCCTCAGAAACATTTACTAACAGTGTGCTGTGAAAATAATGCGCAAAAACACGAAAATATGGAAAAATGCTTTGCGAATGCGTGCACTAATGTGGGAACTAATGCACGAAAGACAAGGCCGCATTTGCATTCTGCTTTAAAATAATGCCGCTTTGCACATTAATGCTTTTACTAGGAATATAACGTGGGATAGTGGTGCAAAGGTGGGTGGTAAACAGTGAGAAGTACATTTCGTAATATTAATAATGTCTGTGTTTTTATTCATTGTAGTTGAAGCACGCATGGCCCTACATTTCTGCATGACAGTTGAGAGTTAAAAAGAATAAATACCAATAAATAAGCTGCAAATCGAGCTCTGAAAGAGAGTGGAGGAAGGCAAAGGCTGATAACCTTCAAGGAGTATTGTATGACTGCCAAATAACAGAAGGATGGCTGTGATATCGAATGTAAGTGTACAAACTTCTTCCGCAGCAGTGGCAGAGATTAACAATTGAAGTGCAGAGACTTGCAACATGTTGCTTATTGAAGGAAATGTGTATTCATGAATCGTGGTTAACGTAATGTGAATTGTGAAGCACAAAGAACACTGTGAAGATTATGAACGTGACATGTTGGTGTGCTGATAGATGCCTAGCTATTTCCTGTTCCTGTCCTGTATCCAGTATCCTGATCTAATGTTTGTTCCCTGACTCAGGGGACCCCCGCTATACCGCCAGGGGGTGGTATTTCACTGATCTGAATCTTTTGGGTTAGTATAGCTAAATGATCTTTACTTTGCATAATTATTTGCAAATGTATTTTGTCTCTGAAACTTTGTCTCAATGCCTATCCACTCCTTCATTTGCATTTATTCATTGTGATATGAGTTTGACGCTGTTTGCATTGCTAATGTATTCTCTCCTTGTGAATAATTCTTTGTTTGCCTTGTAAACCTGTACATTATGAGCATTTTATCTTCACATTATTTCTTGATAAATATTGTTAACCTTACACTGAGTTTGTGATTATTTGGTAATATAGATAGATAGGTAGTACTAATTATTACCATCAACTTCTCAACTTTAGGTCCATCGATCAGAGAAAAGAGAGTTGACATAAATCGGTTCAGTTATCTATTTAGAGTGTCAGGTATGAGCCTGTATTAAGAACAACCGATTTATATTCAAACTTGAATCACAGCGTAAATCACAGGGATTTACATTTGAGCTGGGTAAATGAGTATGGGCCTGTATGTATGTTGTTATTGATTATCGGTCCCTGATTGGCGCTGGATCAGCAGCGCACATTGTGGAAGCTGCTAGGCCTGAGTGTACAGTGATAGACTACTTCACTTGACTCGCACAGGGCGCACTTCAATGAGATTTATTTGATCCGGATTCTACTTTCTGAGAGTCGTCCAGTAGCAACTCGAAACATACAAATTTATTTACAATTAAATGAGAACTCAGTGTGTCAGTTGGAGATCGGCTTGTTCCCCGGTTGGTTCTTGATGGCTTCATTAGATTTTGTCATTTCCATGGCAGCTTCTGTTATCGTTATACCACCTGGTGGGTGTATTTATTTACACTGTTTTTTCTCTTTTGTATGGTACTTAGACTTTGACTGCAATAATTGATGTGGCATTTATTTTGGTGCAATTTTAGTCACGTGCCCACAGCTATTGGCATGGTTTTAACTATTATTATAAGAAACAATCATTTGCAATGCAATGCAATAGGTTTCACATTTACGAGACTTTGAGCTATTGGCACCGTAAATGTCAATAGCATAAATTCTCGTAAATGCGAGACCTACTGAATAACAAATATTGTTTGTTTCCAATCGCCCCATGCCACACTTGCACTTAATAGAGGCCACGCACCTTTCTATAGACAAGAAAGGGACGTGGCCTATATTAAGGGCAAGCGCTGCATGGGGCACTTGGAAACAACCCACATATAAAATATTTGTAAAGCAATAGGTGTTGCATTTGCGAGAGGTTAAGTTATTATCATGTACGTTGCCAATAGCTCAAACTCTCCTAAATGTGAGACCTATGGCAATACAAAGAAGAGTCCGCCATTGTCCCGACTGCTTGGAAAGTGAAACCACGCATAGCCGCTGAATATTGCTTCAAAGCACGTCATGCCTGCACTGCAGTAAGACAAAACTCACTAAAGAAAAGAGTGCTTACAGACTATAGAACACAGACGGAGTAACAACAGAAGTAAAGGGCCAGTCCTCATGGGAGGTTACAAATTAAGACAAGACGGTACTAAGGAGGAACTAACAAGTCGATTATTGAATCAGAAGCCATCATTTACAAAGGACAAAGACACAAGCCAATGAAAAATATAGGCGGGTAGTAGGTGAAGTTTCAAGTGCATACTCTAATACAGCATGTCTCGCAGAGCCGCACATGTGCTACCCAGGCTCGTCCTCAAATGGAGATAACTTAATTCATGACATTGTATTGCGCATTAATTAAAAACAACTTTTTAATTTTTAACAGCTACTAGCAGTTTTGTGCTGATTTCAATTATCCAAAGGAATTGACACGCTTTTGTCAACTACAAGGATAGTTTTCAGTTTAAACAGTTTTAGAACATTACTTAACAGTTCAATTTTTTTCTTTTTTGGTTTGCTTGTTTTTATCATTATTTTTGCTAATCTTTGTGTGGGTATTCTTTATTTCAACATGCATTCAGTAGCCGCACCAACTCTATTTCTTGAAGTACCTGGAGAACCTATTCCTAAATGGAGGTTCTGGTTCCATTTTTTTCAGTGCCTATTTGGGAGCTATTGGTGGTCAAACGTTTAGGGCGGATAGGAACAGAAACTTGGTGAGTCAAAATGTTTTTTTGATCACTTACCTGAATATACACCTGCAATACATGAGGTTATGGGTGAATATCAAGTAGCTGTGAAGCAGCTTGAAATGCATTTTGAAGCTTAAGTCAAAATTGCATATCCCCACTAAGTCAGTAGATTCATATATTGCAACATTGAAGGTTTTAACTTCATTTTGTGATTTTGAAGGTTTTACGCGTCAGCTCATACGTGATCAAATGTTGTCAAGATGTCATTCAAGGGAGGTGCGAGTAAGGCTTTTGGCTTATAATAATCCTACATTAAATGAGGCAGTTGCTATAGTTAAGAGCATTGCAAGTTGACAAAAAGATGCTAGACATCTTGAGTTCACACCAGTGGAGGCTCCTCCGCTATGGCAGGTGAAAAGCCAGCTCACAGAAGAAAAATAAAATGACAGTAAATCTATGTTCTTGTTATTTTTCATTTCTAGTCCGCAACTGCGAGTCTGGGGTAGGGCGGGGCCATGTCTCCACGTCAGCAGGGTGGGAGTGGTAGTAGGCACTGAAAGTGCGCATCTAGGTTTGGTTGGCCGTCCACGGCCGGCCAAACCGACATGTGCACTTAGATATCTCCATACTGTTCCTAGAAGTTATCCTCAGGGCACAGGCTCCCAGTCCTCATAGAGTGTTAAACTAGCCCGCTCTGCCCAATCCCAGCACTTCTCTCTTGCTGGGAATAATTGCTTGAGAGAAGTGCTCGGATTGCATAGGGAGTCTGAGACCCTGTGATCCTAGGGATTGTAGTGCCAGGAGCAGCGGGTGCGGCACTACCAGGGAGCAGAAGTACGCGGGCCCTCAGAGAAAGGTAATTGTTTAAACTTTTTTTTTTTAACTGTTTCCCTGCTCTGTTAAGTCAGATTGGCAGCAGCCTCTGCTGATTTACACATTCTACAATGCAAGTTGTTGTAGTCAATAAAATGAATACTTCCAACCAGGGTATCATTAACGATAGAGTTAGACACTGTTTTAGTTCTGCAGGTATAATTCAGTGCTTTAGATGTGGTTCAAATACTCACACTTCAATTGTTAAGAACTCTTCTACTTTAGGACAGAATTGTTGGAAATGTACCAGTATTGGTCACTTTGACAAAGTGTATAGAGGTGGAAAACAGTGCATTAAGACATTATGCACTTATAATGAGGACAGGATGTCGGTCAAATTTGTGGTTGAGCACCTGTCTGACAAACTCTAATTCAAGACCTAACTTACTTATTCTAGAATTCATTGCTGGCTCAACAACGACACCGCTAATTTTAGCAGTGTTGCCTAAAATTGAGCTTTTACAGATGTTGTAGAAATTACCAATATTTTATGTTTTTCAATGGTAGGGAAAATGCTACTTGTATGTAAATGTAACTCAGATGCATTCTTAAACCAAAATTGTTGCCTTTCCTAGGGTCAATCAATCAATCAATCAAAGACATTTGTAGAGCGCACTACTTACCCGGAGGGTCTCAAGGTGCTTGGGGGGGGGGGGGCGCTGCTACTGCTCGAACAGCCAGGTCTTGAGCTTCTTCCTGAAGGAGAGGTGGTCTTGGGTCAGGCGCAGGTCGGTCGGGAGGGAGTTCCAGGTCTTGGCGGCCAGGTAGGAGAAGGACCTCAATCAATCAATCAATCAAGGACATTTAAAGAGCGCACTACTTACCCGGAGGGTCTCAAGGCGCTTGGGGGGGGGGGGGGTGCTGCTACTGCTCGAACAGCCAGGTCTTGAGCTTCTTCCTGAAGGAGAGGTGGTCTTGGGTCAGGCGCAGGTCGGGAGGGAGGGAGTTCCAGGTCTTGGCGGCCAGGTGGGAGAAGGACCTTCCTCCTGTTGTCGTTCTTCGGATGCGGGGGACGGCGGCGAGGGCGTGACTGGCTGATCGGAGGTGGCGTTTGGGAGCGTAGAAGTTGATGCGGTTGTTGAGGTAGCTCTGGCCTTGATCGTGTAGGGCTTTGTGTGCGTGGGTGAGGAGACGGAAGGTGATTCTCTTGTTGACGGGGAGCCAGTGCAGGTCTCTCAGATGTCCGGAGATGTGGCTGCGTCGGGGGATGTCGAGGATGAGTCTGGCTGAGGCGTTCTGGATCCGCTGGAGTCTCTTCTGGAGCTTGGCGGTGGTTCCGGCGTAGAGGGCGTTGCCGTAGTCCAGTCGGCTGGTGACGAGGGCCTGGGTGACCGTCTTCCTGGTCTCGGTGGGGATCCACCGGAAGATCTTCCGTAGCATGCGCAGGATGTTGAAGCATGACGAGGAGACGGCGTTGACTTGTCTGGTCATGGAGAGGGAGGAGTCCAGGATGAAGCCCAGGTTGCGTGCGTGGTCTGTCGGTGTGGGTGCGGTGCCCAGGGCGGGGGGCCACCAGGAGTCGTCCCAGGCGGAGGGCGAGGAGCCCAGGATGAGGACTTCCGTCTTGTCTGAGTTCAGTTTCAGGTGGCTGGTCGTCATCCACTCGGCTACATCTTTCATCCCTTCGTGAAGGTTGGCTCTGGAAGCGGCGGGGTCGTTGGTCAGTGAGAGGATCAGCTGGGTGTCATCGGCGTAGGAGATGATGTTCAGGTTGTGTTGGCGTGCGATGGGCGCGAGGGGGCTCATGTAGACGTTGAAGAGGGTGGGGCTCAGCGAGGATCCTTGAGGGACGCCGCAGATGACTTCGGTGGCCTCTGACTTGTACGGTGGTAGACGGACTCTCTGTGTTCTTCCGTCGAGGAAGGAGACGATCCATTCCAGTGCCTTCTCCTGAATTCCGACGTTGCTGAGGCGCTGCACTAGGGTGCGGTGGCAGACAGTGTCGAATGCCGCGGAGAGGTCTAGGAGGATGAGGGCCGCTGTTTCTCCGTTGTCCATCAGGGCTCGGATGTCATCGGTGGCAGCGATGAGGGCGGTCTCGGTGCTGTGGTTGGCTCGGAAGCCAGACTGTGAGGGGTCGAGGGATCCATTCGTCTCGAGGAAGGCGGCCAGCTGTTTGTTGACGGTCTTCTCGATGACTTTGGCTGGAAACGGGAGGAGCGAGATGGGGCGGTAGTTCTTGAGTTCGGTGGGGTCCGCTGTTGGTTTCTTTAGTAGAGCGCTGAGTTCGGCGTGCTTCCAGCTCTCCGGGAAGGTGGCGGTGTCGAAGGAGGTGTTGACGATGTCCCGCAGGTGGGGTGCGATGACAGCGTCGGCCTTGTTGAAGACGTGGTGAGGGCAGGGGTCGGTCGGAGATCCGGAGTGGATGGAGTTCATCATGCGGACGGTGTCATCGGTGCTGATCGGAGTCCAGGCGCGGAGGGTGGTGGTGGGCGGCGTTGCTGCGGTCGTTGTGTGCGATGGTTGAATGCTGAAGCTGTTGTGTATGTCCGCGATCTTGTTGTGGAAGTAGGAGGCGAGGGAGTTGCAGAGGTCTTGCGATGGGGTGATGTCGTTCTTTCCGGCGTTGGGGTTGGAGAGCTCTTTCACGATGTTGAAGAGTTCCTTGCAGTTGTGTGCGTTGTTGTCCAGTCGGTCCTTGAATGCAGTTTTCTTGGTGGCGCGGATCAGTTGGTGGTGCTTCCGGGTGGCAAGCTTGAGGGTGGTCATGTTGTCCGGTGTTGGTTCCCTTCTCCAGACTTTCTCGAGGGCTCGGCAGTTCTTCTTGGAGCTCTTGAGTTCGTCGGTGAACCATGGGGCTTTCTTGCTGCCGGGTCTGCTGGGCGGGGTCCTCAGAGGGGCGAGTTCGTCCGCGCAGTTGCTGATCCACTTCGTGAGGTTGTCGGCGGCCTGGCTGGGGTTCGCTGAGCTGGCTGGAGGGTGCTGACTCAGGGAAGCGGCGAGCTGGTCGGCTGTGATCTTGTTCCAGCTTCTTCGGGCAACCTGTTGCTGGTGGTGGTGGGTCGTCGTTCTTCTGAAGGTGAAGTGGACGCAGCTGTGGTCCGTCCAGTGGAGTCCTGTGGCGTGGCTGAAGGCGATGTCTTTGCTGGATGAGAAGACGGCGTCGAGAGTGTGTCCGGCGAGGTGGGTGGGGGTGGTCACCAGCTGCTTGAGTCCCAGGTTTGCGAGGTTTTCCAGCAGGGTGGTGGTGTTGCGGTCGTCGTTGTTCTCCAGGTGGAAGTTGAGGTCCCCGAGGAGGATGTAGTCGGCTGAGGGGAGGGCGAGCGGGCTGATGAAGTCGGCGATGTCCTCGCTGAATTGTGTGCGTGGTCCCGGGGGTCTGTAGATGAGGGTGCCTCTGAGGGTGGTCTTGGGGTTGACGTGGATCTGGAAGTGCAGGTGTTCGGCGGGTGCGATGGTGTCGTCGGTGTTGGTCGTGATGCGGATGGTGTTCCTGTGAATGATGGCGATGCCTCCTCCTGTCTGGTTGACGCGGTCTCTCCGGATGATCTTGTAGCCGTTCGGGATGGCGATGGCGGTGTCGGGCGCTGAGGAGGCGTTCATCCAGGTTTCCGTGAGGAAGGCGACGTCTGGGGCTGTGGTGTCGAGCAGGTTCCAGAGCTCGACGGCGTGTCTGTGGACGGAGCGGGTGTTGAGCAGGATGCACTTCAGGTGGGTGCTGCTGGAGTTCGGCTTGGTGGGTGCTGGTGCAGTGCAGGTCCGGGTGCAGGAGAACTTGCAGGACTGGCAGATGAAGGGTCCGTGGGTGCGTCTCGGGGTGGCTCGGTAGCATCCAGGGGTTCGGCCGGCGTTGAGTGCGTTGAGGGTGGCGGCATCGTACGTCCGGCGGGTGGGCTGGGGTCTGCGAGGGCCAGGGGTCCTGGCGCTGGGCGCGGTCCAGGCACGGACGGGCGCAGACGGGCTTACCTTTGGCGCACCTTCGGCGCTCATTCGGTGCTCCCGCTGCGAGCGTCCGCTGCGCGGTCGCTCTGGGGACGTCATAAGATGGGAGCCGGTCGGGAGGGTCTGCGGGGAGGCGGGAGCGCGAGCCAATCGGCTGTCGGGGGGGCGGGGCCACGGGCTGGGGCGGCGGGAAAAGCTGGTGTGGGCTCGGCGGCCCTCGGGAGGCTGGGGCGGCGGGAAAGCTGGTGTGGGCTCGGCGGCCCTCGGGAGGCTGGGGCTGCGGCAGCGGCAGCAAGCACAGGAGCGTGGGGGTGACCAGGCCGTAGACGGTAGGGTGAACAGTGCACAAATGTGCATTACTGCCCTCCTCATCTGCTGCTAATATATTTGATGATGACATAGCTCATTCTATGTATTTAGCAATATCCGAGATTTCTTCTAATGATGGATTGCAACAACTCAGGAGCCTCGCTTTGAGTTTTTGAATAACACTTGATAGACACACTGATCACTTTAAATAAATGTCAAGATGGTCCTCAAATTTACTGGTAAAAGCTAAAATATGCAGTGTCACAACATACTCTTCTGCAGATTCAAGACTGGCCTTTTACCTTTTGAGCAACTGTCTTTCAATAATTATAGCTGGTTTGGTTGGGAAACGTTTTTCAAGGTGTGCTATTGACTCTCTGTATTCATCCCAACATCCAAATTTAGATTGGAGGTTCATTCTCGGGTCGGTATTGAAAATGTGTTGGCTGGCATCTCCGACGTGATCAAATAGCAAAACCCTTTTCCTTTCTGCATCAGACGTCTTTCCCATCAGCAGTTGCTATATAGTTCTCAGATCTAAATAATTGTTTCTATTTTGATAGTGGTTTTCCTGGATTTTGTAGAAAGAACATTGCTTGTGTCATATTTTGAGGAGTTGACACACAAAGTGCTGTTAAAACGTTAAGAAAAGTATTTGTCTAGGTTCATTTTTTATGGCTTCAGAATGCTAAGTTCATACATAGCACAAAAAAAGTTTCATGCACTACCGTATAATTGAAAAACCAATTGATGTGAAAACTACCGCTTGACATGTCATATGTGTTAGAACTGGGGGTCTCTAGTTGGCAGAGGTAGGTACCACTGTCCAAATAGGGACCCTTGCTTCTAGTCAGGGTAAGGAGGAAACCCTCTAGGTAGCTTGGCACGAGCAGTCTAGGCTAACCAGAGGCAATGTGTAAAGTATTTGTACCTACACTCACAGTAACACAGTGAAAACACCACAAACTGACTCCACAACAGTTTAGGAAAATAAAGGTATTTAATCTAAACTACACAAGACCAAAACGACAAAAATCCAACATACACAGTTCAAGAATATGGTTTCAAAAGAGTTCTTAAGGTTTGCGATAGAATTCTCTAGGTTGCGATAGAATTCTCTACAGATGCGTGAAAAGTTCACAGTTAGGTCACGTTTACTCACAGTACCTTTTAGTTGCAACAAAGTTTCAAAAGCAGAAGCTGGTGCGGTGGTAAACAAGCGATGCGTTGCTCCTGAGACCCTGGGGAGGCGTTTGCGACAGCCCCGCTGCAGCAGCGGGTGTGTTGCGACGAATCCGGTCTGTATGGGGAGGGAGGCCACTTGTATGGATTCCGGTGCGTAGGTTCCGTAGGAAGTTTGTTCTCGCAAAGGCATGATGCGACGATCTCGTAGGGGCTGCGACGATCTCCGGGGCGACGATGCGCGATCCAGCGGTGATCCTCTCTCTCGCAGCTCCTCGATGCGATGGCTCTGCGACGATGCTCGCAGTGACGTGATGCGGTCCGCAAGCAAGCGGTGCAGGGACCTCACCCAGCGACGACAGGCTCTGCGACGATACTCGCAGCGATGTCCGACTTTCCCGCACCGGTCGGGTGAGTCCCGCAAACGAAGGATGCGACGGCGCTGCGACGATCTCGACCTTCGTAGCGGCGGGAATCTTCTCGCACTGTCGGGGATGCGCTCCGCAAGCGAGCGATGTGACACTTTTCAAATGCAAAAGTCTCTCAAGCTTAGTTTCAAGCTTCCCAGCACAGGTACAACTTCCAGAGGCCCCACAACTAGATCAAGCACTCTAGGAAGTACAGAACTCTCTCAGCAGAGTTCAGGGAAGCTGGGGGTGAAGTCCTTTTGTTCCTGGGACTTCAGAACAGGGAGCCAGCTCTCCTCAGGCCCTTGGAGATTCCTTCAAGACAGGGGACACAGCACACTAGCAAAGTCCTTCCCCTCTCCTTGGCAGCAAAGCAACAGGTCAGTCCAGCAGAGCAACAGCAGGACAGTCTTCCTTCTTCAGTTTCAGCTTTCTCCTTGGCAGAGGTTCCTTCTTGATTCCAGGATGATCTAATTTTCTATTGTCAGGGGTCCTGTACTTATACCCCTAAAAGTCTTTGTTCTCTTTGTGCAAGTGGGCTCTAAGCCCCGATCTGAACCAGTTCTGGGTGTCTCCTGAGTACTTTAGCCTTACAATAGTGAAAAACGAAAATGGCTGCCATTCACTATCAGAGCATGTCACCTGCACTAGTACATGCTCTACCTTTTACATACACTGCACCCTGCCCAGGGGGGTACCTTGGGCCTTCCATAGGGGTGACTGATGTGCACAAGAAGGGAAGGGTTAGGCCTAGTCAGTGGGGACCCTGACCAGGAGGACATGGCAGTTTCTAAACTGCACACAGGCACTGCAGTGGCAGGCCTTAGACACTACTTTAGAGCTACTCCTGTGGGTGGCACAATTAGTGCTGCAGGCCCACTAGTAGCATTTGTCATCACCAGCCCTGGCACACCCAGTGCACTTTACTAGGGACTTCATGGTGACACAAATATGCCAAACATGTCTATCCAATCAGAATAACAATTTACATAGGGAGCACTTACACTCTGGCACTGATCAGCAGTGGCAGAGTGTCCAAAGCATCTAAACCAGCAAAAACGAAATCCAGCACAGCATCAAAAATACAGGAGGTAGAGGCAAAAAGATAGGGGAAAACCACGCCAAAGATGCCAGGTCTAACAATATGGTTGCAGGTGCACTTGTTCTGTGTAGTTGTGTTTCTATAAAGACTGCTTCTCAGAGTTCTGGAATGTTTAGCCTTGAGGAGTTCTGAGAAGTACATTTTCTGGAAGGATGCAGAGGAGCAAGCTGTGTCTGCCAGGGCCTAGGGGCCGGTGTTCTATTGAGTAATAAACTTATCTTCAAACTCATCTTTGCTTAGTAATGCGCAACACCCCTGTACGGAGAAAAAACTCACACAGGAAACCTATATTGGTTAGTACCGGATGCTATTCTGTTTCATTACAGAGCTCTCATATGCTAGACTGGTATCATGTAGAAGAGCTGCAATACATCCAATTTAGTTCCCAAGCCCAGCATGATGATATAGAAGACTCCTAATGGATAGGACATTTTGTATCTAAATGAAAACATGTATTGTGATAAAGCAACTAAAAAACAGATCTGCTGGAGAACAATGACTGTGCTATTGCTTTATCGGTTGGTAAGCAACAATTGAAGAAGGCGCCAGCAGCATTTAGAAAACAAAAACAACAGCCCATTGTTATTGTGGGCTTGAGTGACTTCTAATGGTCACCCCTACAGCCCATATAGTACTGCTAAAAGTGTCAGAAGCTGACCTTATTTTCCTTCTCATACCAAGTTGATCATATATGGTGCATCGAAGACATGGTACCTGCAATTTTACTCGCCCCCCAAATGTGGTGAATAAAATGGGTTGACGACCAAGCAGTTTTAGTAGTGTTTTCATTGAAGAACTGGTGCTCACAAGAAGCAGGGCACCGCTGCATCCAGGAGACTTCCAACTGAAACTACAGCTGACTTTCCACAGCTACATCCGAACATTGAGAAACTTAAAGCACAACATTCACACAATACAGTTCCATAAATGCACATGACTACAAGAGCCATAATGTAAAATGGAAAACTTAAACGAGTTAACATCACATTAAAATAAACTCTGGACTAACTAAAGAAGCTGTGTCTCCAACATTTTTTTTATCCACATGCGTTAAGTGTTATGGAAAAATACGTATCTAACTGAATTTCAGAGGTGTAGCATAGGTCCTACCCACCCACATACAGGGGCACTACCAAGAGCCGAAAGAAGGTGCATATTACTGAGAAAATTAGCATATTTTAGCTGCAAAAGGCATTCTGGATTTCCACCATCCATACGGTACTTTTATCAAACCTTCACAGAAGAAGACACAACTAACCAACACCACTGTGGAAAGATGGTACAATTACTTTAGTTAGCTACTCTATAGGCAGAAGACATCCTTCCCGACACAATTGCCTAGACTGCTTGTGAAAAGAACAAATATTCCAAGAAGACAAAGACGAGCATGTTAGGTAAGTTTTAAGAGCAGGAGGAAAACAAGGAAAAAAAGATGATTTACATAAACACTGAGCAATTTTGTATAATCAGTGGAAACGAATACTTAATTATTATGTAGACCCTATAACACTAAATGCAAAACACATGACAACAAACATCATAGCCTTCAAAAACAACACCCTTCAAAATACTCTTTCCCTTCCTTAAAAAAATCCTATAAATACCTTAATAACAATTAATACGTTAATATTGCGTATTTGCAAGAAGCAAAACCGAATATTAATCAATTGCTGGTACAATAATTATTAAAACTTAATTCCAGTTTTGCTGATCGTACTTTCTTGCTCCTTATCCCTAAAATTAATTCCTACAGAAGAAAGATGAAATCAACATCATAAAAATGAAAATCCCCCACCACCTCTCAAAAATCACAAAAACATGGAAAGTGCACCACGTCAGTGGGATTTTTTGTGCACCCTTTTCTTTTTTTTTTAATAAGAAATTGCACAACATGGCACAGTTTCCAAAAGCGATGCGTCTAAAACAGAACAAAAATAGCTATACTTATAAGATCTACAGTCTATATTCCAGACCAACAAAGTCCCCACAAAATACCCCCCCCAAAAAAAATATCCAAATGCCAAGTTAAACTACAGCTCTCCTTCGAGCTCATGTTCTTTTATTTTCCATGTGCCGTCTAAAAATAGAATTACAAAAAGGGGGTGGTGATGGACAGAGTATCTGAGTTAATCAGAACACTCCTACCCAGTCAACAGATCAGGGCTTGATCCATCACCGTTTTTTAGCTCACTGGACCATCCCAGTTCAGAACCTGGCTATATGCAAATTAGTCTGTCCCTGGCCCAGTGCATCATGGGAACAGGGCAGACCAAACTACCAAGCCAATTCTTCACTGGAAAGGAAACAAGCTTCCGGGGACCGGTTTCTGGCATTACAGCCGTCTTCGGCCCGGCTTGCTTGAATCCTGATGGTGCAATGAGCAAGGGACTCACGTCTGAGCATACCCTTCCACACTCATGGTGGCCAAAATAATTACAAAAAGGGGGTGGTGATGGACAGAGTATCTGAGTTAATCAGAACACTCCTACCCAGTCAACAGATCAGGGCTTGATCCATCACCGTTTTTTAGCTCACTGCACCATCCCAGTTCAGAACCTGGCTATATGCAAATTAGTCTGTCCCTGGCCCAGTGCATCATGGGAACAGGGCAGACCAAACTACCAAGCCAATTCTTCACTGGAAAGGAAACAAGCTTCCGGGGACCGGTTTCTGGCATTACAGCCGTCTTCGGCCCGGCTTGCTTGAATCCTGATGGTGCAATGAGCAAGGGACTCACGTCTGAGCATACCCTTCCACACTCATGGTGGCCAAAATAATTACAAAAAGGGGGTGGTGATGGACAGAGTATCTGAGTTAATCAGAACACTCCTACCCAGTCAACAGATCAGGGCTTGATCCATCACCGTTTTTTAGCTCACTGCACCATCCCAGTTCAGAACCTGGCTATATGCAAATTAGTCTGTCCCTGGCCCAGTGCATCATGGGAACAGGGCAGACCAAACTACCAAGCCAATTCTTCACTGGAAAGGAAACAAGCTTCCGGGGACCGGTTTCTGGCATTACAGCCGTCTTCGGCCGGCTTGCTAGGGACTCACGTCTGAGCATACCCTTCCACACTCATAGTGGCCAAAATAATTACAAAAAGGGGGTGGTGATGGACAGAGTATCTGAGTTAATCAGAACACTCCTACCCAGTCAACAGATCAGGGCTTGATCCATCACCGTTTTTTAGCTCACTGCACCATCCCAGTTCAGAACCTGGCTATATGCAAATTAGTCTGTCCCTGGCCCAGTGCATCATGGGAACAGGGCAGACCAAACTACCAAGCCAATTCTTCACTGGAAAGGAAACAAGCTTCCGGGGACCGGTTTCTGGCATTACAGCCGTCTTCAGCCCGGCTTGCTTGAATCCTGATGGTGCAATGAGCAAGGGACTCACGTCTGAGCATACCCTTCCACACTCATGGTGGCCAAAATAATTACAAAAAGGGGGTGGTGATGGACAGAGTATCTGAGTTAATCAGAACACTCCTACCCAGTCAACAGATCAGGGCTTGATCCGTCACCGTTTTTTAGCTCACTGCACCATCCCAGTTCAGAACCTGGCTATATGCAAATTAGTCTGTCCCTGGCCCAGTGCATCATGGGAACAGGGCAGACCAAACTACCAAGCCAATTCTTCACTGGAAAGGAAACAAGCTTCCGGGGACCGGTTTCTGGCATTACAGCCGTCTTCGGCCCGGCTTTTTGCAAAAGTCTAAAAATAGAAAGCAGATAAAGTTAAGTACACATTATTAATAATTGCAGGTATGACTAATTACTCTAACTAAATATGAGTAATATCTTTAATTAACCCAGGTTACACAAAGTTTGAACAGTCATTTTCTTAAAATGTACTGTTAAAAGGCACCTCAGAATGGGAAGTAGCTCTCTTATGGCTATGATACCATGGACAGGTACATTAAGACATTTAATCTCTGTGGATATGAAAGTAGCCCAGCTTTCAAGCACCCTCTCCAGAAGTGCAGTCAATCATGAGCACCTTGATACTCTATACACCATCCTTGGAAAGGTCAACTTGGGGCCAGGTACCAATGCGTGTCCGCTTCCTCACTCCCTTCCTACAAGTAAAACTGCGTAGATATACCACCCTCCGCCGCCGATGGAGAGCGTCTCTCACAAGGCTGCCTCCCACTACCACTATGGTTGTGGGGAGAGATAGTGGTGGAGAGAGATAGGGATGATAGTTTGTGCTTTTACTACTACTTGGCTTTACTCACTCCTAACTCGAACTGTTTTATTAGACAGTTAGAGAAAGGTGTGCTGTCGGATGTTTTGTGGGTGTAAGAGTGTGCCCACGAGCCTGAAGGAAGCGGGCAGTCACGGTAAGAGTCACCACTGCCAGTGACGTACTTCTCCAAGAACGCACCATCCTTGTCTTGGGTACCGATCTGTTCGAGCACCTGAATTGACACGTTGGTTTCTTCTTAGTATGACATGTTTTTTACTTTTACATAAATGTCTTCACTTGAGTCACTGCTCCTGCATATGTTGCACCTTTAAATTAGAGAGAAACTGTTTGTACATCTAAGAGCTAAATGAGGCACCTGCTGTACTTTCGAGCCCGGGATATTTTCTCCTGTCTGGTACGGATGTTTGCACACTTCACTGTGAGCCACTGATTTCTTTTATGCCGCGCATTAGAAAGATTTAGTTTATTTCAGAAACGAAAGCATTTTGTCTCTATTGCTTCGTTGAACTAGGGGTTTTGTAAACTTCTGAAGACGTGTTGATCCAAGTGATTATTGCTGTAGTGTCAGCACCTTCCTTCACATGCTGAACGGCGTCAGATATGCAGCAGGTGTGTGATCTTTCCAGCAGCCTGCACAGACCATCTGAAACAGACTCCCCCGAGAGTTCCCACCCTACGTCACTTCAGACAGGAGGGCCAGTGTCACCTGATCCTCCATCCATTACTTTGAGTCTGGAACTTTCGCCTTTGTTGCGCCTTGGTATTGTCATATTGAACCACGTTAATCCTCTGTAAACAGAATTCCACTCCCTCAAGCGCGTGACAGATCAGGGAGGACCCTCTGATTAGAAGCTAGGATCGCCCCGTCCCCGTAGCTCGGGTTTCCATATCCAAGGCTGTAACGTACAACACGACAGAAAAGTAAACCAGATAATTTCCTTTTTTTTAAAATTGTTTTCAATATGTAACAAAAATACATACAATCCAAAAAACTCAATCCCGGCATTGACAGTTGAAACAATGGGTCAGATCACCCTGTCACATACACTCATTTTTTTTTACTCATAGGCATAAATCCGGTTTACTAGGAGCATCATGTTTACAATCGTAGCAAAACTGAGAACAGTATAGTCAGTGGTTACAGCTCGACATTCTACTTATAGAAACCTTGTTAGAGAACTAACTTTTAAAAGAGGACAGAGTTAATGTGAGCCAGCTTCCACCCCAACGGGTCCTCTAACGACTATAGCCCTGACTCTGGCAACGACACCTCCTCAGCTTCGAAATTACCTCGCCAGTTTTACTTAACAGATAGGTTTGGTATGGTCCCCAGTAATTCCTAGGACGGTTTCGGGGAGGTAGTAACTCACTTTAGGTATCTGCCTGAGTATTAAAGTACAACATGTCTGCATGCCATTCTGTGATTCGTGGAAGTGGGCCCCTCATCCATCGCAATGCCACCCGCCGTTTAGCAAGCAATAGTCCAATGGCTAACAATGGACGCAGTTTCTTGTGTATCGTGAGATCCCATCCCAACAGTGTCATTTTAGGGTCAGTTCCAGATCCGCACTAATAATAGTTCCTAGCTCTTTAAACAGCTTTTCCCAATATGCATATATCCCTGGGCACTGCCAGGCTAGGAGCCAGCTACGCATGGGCGTAAAATCCGTCCCGCTCGCGGATTTTGCGGATTTTCGGCAAATTCGCAATCCGCGAACTCTCGCGAACTTGCCGAAAATCCGTAAATCCGTGCGAAGCAGATTTTTTGCTTGGTCGCACTTGCCAACTAGAATACTATACAATTTCGCGGGAGTAAACACTTGCGAACACGTAGATGCGGCGGGCAGCGACAAGCTCGCAATTGCGAGATTGCAAAATTTGCAATTTCGCACAAGAAATCCACCAGCAGGCAGCATAAACCTTTAAAATTATGATTTTTCTCAGAATAACTCCTCAGGTTGACATTTGCCTGCACTTTTTTTTTTTGCAAGGAGTCCATTTTGGGGGGGGGGGGGGGAGGAAGGAAGTGCCCCACAGTCTCCAACTTCCTGATCCTGTCCGGCAGGCTCCTCCCAGTGCTTTCTTCATGTGCTGGTCACTTTGATTTGGATCTTGACCTGGAAGGATTACTTTTTGTGGATGCTGCTGGATATTTGGAATTTTACAAAACTGAAAGCACTCAGCAGGTGCAAAAGTTCAATCTTATCATTAGTAACCATTCCCTGTAGTGCTTCCTGAGAGGCCCCTTCAGAGTTCGGTTGCCTACTTGCAACTATTCTATGACCCTGCTCTGACCTCACAGCAGGCTCAGAGAATAGCTACAAGTATACAACAAAGGTCTTGTTAAAAAAATTACACTGCAACAGAAAGCAATTACAGACAAAACTGAAAGCACTCAGCAGGTGCAAAAGTTCAATCTTATCATTAGTAACCATTCCCTGTAGTGCTTCCTGAGGGGCCCCTTCAGAGTAAAGTTGCCTACTTGCAACTATTCTATGATCCTGCTCTGACCCTCAACAGAAAGCAATTACAGATAAGGAAGCAGGTGCCAGCCTGGAAGTTCAAATTCAGTGACACATTAATCAGCCCCTAATTCATTCATGTCAGTTGAGGCAGGGCAGGTGTGCTTTTCCCCCCATAAACACAGTGATGAACTAGAGGGTGGCATGGGTGAGACCAGAGGGTGGCATGGGTGAGCCAGAGGGTGGCAGTGGTGAAACAGAGGGTGGCAGTGGTGAAACAGAGGGTGCTGTGATGAACCAGACGTAGAAACAACATGGTCGCGACCGTTGCTACCCGACAAGTAAGTTCGCGTTTGCGAACTGGTAAAAAACCCTTGCGAAATGGCAGAAACACTTGCGAACACAAAAAAAAAAAATCCGCAAAATTCGCGAGAGTTTGCGGATTTTGCGGATTGCGAATCCGTAAATACGCAATTTCGCGGATTGCCAATTCGCAAAATCCGCCCATGCTTAGAGCCAGCATCCTGCTCCTTCAATACAACATCTATGGCAACAGGTCGACTCTGCTAGTCCACATCTAAACCGGTGTTCTGGGGCGTAATAAGCCCTGTGCATAAACTTAAAGTGGATACGTTTGTGTCTCCCATTAAGAGAGACCGACCGGGTGTGGGAGCAGCGATAATACCATTCGTTATCACTTGGGGGAGTACCCAAGTCACGCTACCAATCTAGCCTCACCCTCAGAACTTCAGATCTGCGCGTACCCTGTAGGCTAGAATACAATTTAGTGATTAACTTTTGCGGTTCCCCATCCTTTATTAATGTGGAGAGTGCCTCCATAGCCTGTGGTTCCAGTAAGTCATCCCCAAGTAGGGCGCGCCAGGTCTGCCGAGCTCTATAATAATGAAATAATACCATACCCCCGGTCTCTTATCTGGTTCCTGTAGTGCCTCCCAGGTCAATAACACACCATCTTTAAAAAACTGTCACCTATTGTGATAATGTCTATAGATTGCAGTGCTAGTCGTGCTCCTGTATCTTGGCCCAGTGGAAACCACATGCACCACTGACGTGGCATTTCCGGTGCATATATGAAAGCGCCTCCTTGCATGTGTAAAAGTGTTTGCCAGGCTTGTGCAGTGACTGCAATGGAGTAAAAGACACGATGCCTCCTGGAAGCCGATCGAGTGAGCACTTGAGGAAAAATGAAGGGATGCACCGCATTTCTTTCCAGATACAAGAAGGGCGTTTCATGCGGACCATGTATCCATTAATGAGCGAATACACTATTTGCGGCCTTGTAGTACTTCTCCAAATCAGGAGCTCCAAGACCCCCCCAAGTCATAGGGCAAGGTTAGCGAGTTCCATCGTATACGAGGTTGCTTACCAGCCCAAGCTAAGCATATCAACTGAGTGCGCCAGCATTTAAACATGTGTTTTATTTCATTTATTTAAGCAGTTTTATAACGCTCTCTATTACTACCAGAGTATCCTGGCGCGAGAAAAAGAGAAGAACAAGCATGTGGCCAAAAAAGACAGAAAGTGATCTAAAACGCAGATCTAAAAAGGTGCGTTTTCAAAGCTTTCTTAAAAGGGACAAAGTTCTGCATCGATCTCAAGAACAGCGGCAGAGTGTTCCAGGCTGAAGCTGCCAGGACGGCAATTGACTGGCCGCCAAGGCGAGCGCGCCGAAAGCGGGGTATCTTCAGAAAATTCCCATCCGCTGAACGTAAAGATCGAGTAGGAATATACCGGCTGAATCTTTTTTTGAGGTAAGCAGGCCCAAGATCGTTAACTGCTTTAAATGCAAATGTTAGGATTTTAAAAGTAATCCTTTGAGACACCGGAAGCCAGTGTAGTTCCTTCAGATGACTGCGTACGCTCTCTCTGCTAGGCACATTGCACAAAAGTCTTGCCGTCGCATTTTTAATGATCTGTAATCTGGCGACAAGAAAGGCCGGTGTGCCACTAAGCAGAGAGTTGGCATAGTCGAGCCGAGAAAGAATTAGAGCCCTTGCAACCGACTCTCTTGCAGCTGAAGGAAGATAAGGGAAGAACTTTTGCATGGCCCTAAGGGATCCGAAGCACACCCCGGTAAGTTTTTGTATGTGTGCCTCGAATCTCAGATCCTCTCCAAACCAAACTCCCAGGTTCTTAGCCGGGATGGTAACTGAGCTTGGCAGGGGAAAATCTGAGGGCCACAGTAGTTCTCTGAAATTAGGTGGAAAATGGCCATACAGTAAAATTTCAGTTTTGTCTTCGTTGCATTTCAATTGAGCTGCAGCCAACCAATTAAAAACCGAAGAAAGACAAGACCGAATGACCTCCGTGTTGAGTGCTGTATCAGGCCATGTAAATAATAACTGCGTATCATCTGCATACGCGATAATTTTGGCCCCCATTTGTTCCGCCAGCACTATAAGCGGAGTAAGGTACACATTGAAAAGTAGGGGGCTCAAAGTAGACCCCTGGGGTACCCCTGTAATAAGTGGCTTAACCGAAGAGGAAAAAGGGGGAACCCAAACTTGCTGAGACCTGTCGGACAGAAAAGATTTCACCCATTCTAGTGCAGACCCCAGCACCCCAATCTCAGCCAATCTAGTCAGAAGAAGTGAGTGCGGGACAGTGTCAAATGCGGCAGAGAGGTCCAATAAAATTAGAGCTGCTCTGCCGCCACTGTCCAAACACTGCCTGATTGCCTCTGTGATCTCCACCAGAGCTGACTCCGTGCTATGTGCTGCACGGAAGCCCGACTGGGAAGGATGGAGGGCTTCCGAGGATTCCACAAAGGCATTCAGCTGACGAAAGGCAAGTTTCTCTCCAATTTTAGCCATGGCTGGAAGCAGGGAAATGGGTCTGTAGTTGCCCGGCAAATCAGGGTCAGCCCCCGTCTTCTTCAAAAGGGGAAGAAGCTTTGCCTGTTTCCATTCCAAGGGCACCTCAGAAGTATTAAAAGAAAGGCCTATTATTTGCGCAGCCTCCGCTGCCACTGATTCAGCAACTGCCGCCAACACCCGAGCTGGGCATATATCATCAGGGGCACCAGATCTCAGAGACTTAATCACAGACAGGGTGTCTTCCACTGAGGGGGGGGTAAATCTGTCCATGATATGAATAGGCGGTACTGTATGTCTAATAATATCACCAATCCTATTCTCGCCCGTAACCACTCTAAGACTTTGCTGTATAATAGCAATTTTTGTTAGGAAAAACAAGGAGAGATTCTCACACCATTCGGTAGAAGGCTTCACCGCAATTTGTTCGGCGCAGGGAGAGAGAAAGCTCCTGACAATGGAAAAGATTTCCCGACTATTGTTATTAGCCTTCTCAATTCTTCTGGCGAAATATTCCGATTTAGCCCGTTTAATGCTAGCATAGTACTCCCTCTGAGCTGTACGGAAAACTACCTTGGCTTGGGGGCAATACGCTGTCCGCCACACTCGCTCCAGTTTCTTACAAGCAAGCTTAAGTATTCGTAATTGAGGCGAATACCCAGTCTGCGAGGGGGTCGACCTATCTCTAGCTGATTTAGACCCTTTCGATGAGGCGGAGATCCCCGCTCTCAGCCACCCGTCGAACGCCTTAAGGGCCGAATCCAATTCAGTACCCAGGATAGGTCTATTTTGATCAAGCCAGGCAATAAAATTGCCTACATTGATCTTCGGGGGGAGCATGTTCCGACCAGACTTGGGCGTTTCTTTCATGGCCGACCAAGTAAATCTAATCAGCCCATGATCAGTCCAAGTCAAAGTTTGAGGAACATCTACCTTCAAAGGAAAGTTGGAGCATATAACATCTAGAGTGTGCCCCCCCAAATGAGTGGGGTAGGACACCCATTGGGTTAATGAAGCCATGTGAAAGGAGTCAAGTAAATTCTTGCTTTCCTGAAGAGCAGGGCAGTCAACGTGGATGTTCAGGTCACCAAGCAGAAGAAAACGTGAAAACCTCACTGCTCGGGGAACCAAAGTCTCCAGAAGGGCTTTAAGAAAAGGGCCTGAAGGGCCTGGCGGTCGATAGATGAGAGAGCCACCCAGTGTAAAATGAGGGGACAAAATTAGAGAGAAATTCATAACCTCCTATATCATCCGTATTTTCAATATTTATGACCCAAGCCTCCCTGAAGATAACGGCAACACCACCTCCTCTGCCACTGGCTCTGTCTTTCCTCAGTATTTTAAACCCTCTGGGAATGGCCAGCTCAATATCGAGAGCCCAAGAGCTGTTAAGCCATGTTTCTGTAATAAACAGCAGGTCCAATGAACCCTCTTCCAAGAGAGAAAAAATTTCTGCAGTGGGTTTACACATTGAGCGGGCATTAATTAAAGCAGCCGAGATAGACCCTAGGTCTAGAGTAGGATCCGATGGAGTAATCTCGTTAATACTGCATGAAAAACCACAAGCAGAGCAGGGGTTAAGATTAGCAGGATCTATTTTAACACAGGATAATCCCACAACAGGCGGCGGGCGCAACGCCAGCAGACTCGATCGAGTAAACCCAATCACGGTATTGTCAGTCCTCCCCCTCTGTAAGGTAGCCCGTCCTGCGTTTGCCGTGTCCGAGGCGCGGACGGGCGCAGACGGGCTAACCTTTGGCTTACCTTCGGCGCGCCTAAGGCGCGCCCGCCATGCGCGACCGCTGCGCGCTGATGAAGGCATACTAAATTTATGCCGAGTCCTCTCTCCCCCAGCTAGAACGCTGCCACCAGTTCTGCTGGGGAGAAGGACTACTTGTAAGATGGCCGCCAACCCTCGCCATGACCGGAGCACCAGCCGAGGTGAGAGGGGCCAGGAGAGGCTTTAGAGAGCAAGTGAAGGAGTTAAAATACCCCCGCAATAGTCCTGCACAACAAAAAAGATTAACAGAGTAAAATGCACCAAGTTTTTAAAAAAACGATCTTTGCATGATAAAATTCATTCAATAGCTTTTTAATATATGTACTGTTCGGAATTATGGCCACAAGCAAAGCGGAGGAAAAAGGGAGCTGCCACCACCCAAAGACACCGCAAAGACTAATAGCCTCAGCTGAATTTATGCCGAGTCCTCTCTCCCCCAGCTAGAACGCTGCCACCAGTTCTGCTGGGGAGAAGGACTACTTGTAAGATGGCCGCCAACCCTCGCCACGACCGGAGCACCAGCCGAGGTGAGAGGGGCCAGGAGAGGCTTTAGAGAGCAAGTGAAGGAGTTAAAATACCCCCGCAATAGTCCTGCACAACAAAAAAGATTAACAGAGTAAAATGCACCAAGTTTTTAAAAAAACGATCTTTGCATGATAAAATTCATTCAATAGCTTTTTAATATATGTACTGTTCGAAATTATGGCCACAAGCAAAGCGGAGGAGAAAGGGAGCTGCCACCAGATGGGTATGTTTTGAAACAGAAAGAGGAATCACTGTAGAATAACCATCTTTATTTTATTTCAACATCTATTTTATTAAGTCCCATTCAGAGACACTCAGAAAAAGGGGTGACACTTACACAGCGATAAGCCTACAACCCTCAAGGGGCCGGCCGCGTCATATAACTCGTTGCGCAGTTTCTGCGTGTGCTGGCATGTTCAGTTATTCTCGTCGTCTTACACATCAAGGTCAGTCCTTAACCCAATCAGGTCGCTCATTTGAGAGATCAGTAAGTGCCTTCCACCATGCCCGATTGATACCCCGCCTTATACGCCACCTCGAGAGGTGAGCAGTTACAAATAAGTCAAACGTAAACAAACATCGGACCGTAGTGGCCCAACACCCAACCAGAAGCCTAAAAGGAGGCAACAGAAAGAGTAGAGACAGAAACTAGAGGGAGCAGAGAGGAAGAGAGGAGGGGAAAAAGGAGACAGCCAGGGTAGCGGAGGCAAGAGGGCCCAGGGGGGGGGGAGGCAGCCAGCAAGGTACAGTTCAGAAGGTCCACTCTGGTGTCACAGGTCAGCACCCCAGGGCGCTGTGAGGAGTAAAGGGGATCACCGCATCCTCCACTAAATGCAGCGCTCGCAGTGCCGGGGGCATATTCCTAGCATATTCGCTTCTGCAAAGATAAGTCACTAAAGGTCGCCAAACCTTCTCAAACCGAGTCGTGCGGGACTGCAGCCTAGCTGAAAGCATCTCCATAGTGATGACCTGCCATAGTCTGCCAAACCATATAGCTAGGGGGGGGGCTTCCACTTTCTTCCAATACAGGGCAATAAGTTGTCTGGCGGCACCCAGCATTTGCATCGTTATAGTCCAGTCACTACGAGTTAGGGCAAGCAAGTCAGCAAATAACCATCTTCATAATCGAAATTCTCCCCATCAGCGAGAGTGGGAGCCTGACCCATTTATCAACATTATCTCTGAGCCTTTGTGTAGCTTTACCATATTTTTCCAGCAGCACTATCGCAGGATCCATGTGGAATTGGATGCCCGAATAGCGAACCGCATCCGTGGTCCAGCGCAGTGGGAACTCCATGGTCGGTTCCACAGTGCTGGGAGTGAGGGGAAATATAATACTCTTGTCCCAATTGATTCGTAGCTCTGAGTGACTGCCAAACTGCGCCACCTCGCGTAGTATTGGGAATAAGTTTACTTCCGTATTATGTATATATAGTAACTAGGGCTCCCGGTTCTATGGTATTTACATTTTGGCCATTTCCTTCTGTATTTATCCATATTTATTTTTTGACCTTTTTATCTGTATTTATCCATATTTATTTTGTGTTTTGCATATAAATGAAGTTATAAAACTGTACATTTCCATATCTATTTAACTGATAGACGTGCACTCATACTTTGATGTCTGTTGTGTTTTAGCTATTTAAGCTGCCAAATAGTACATGACAATACATCCACTGGTAAATACTAGCATTATACCAAAAGTTTATATTGACATATGCCGTTATTTAGCGCGGCGCAAAATCCGCCCGCTGCGGGCGTTCTATTGCGCCGGCGGGGCCTCGTCGGCCAACGGACGTGCTCTGCACTACCGAGGTAGCGCTCGCAACGGCCGTTGGCCGACGGCAGCAACGAAGGGGTTAAAGAAATTTCATCCTGTTTTTGAATTTCCCATGCTGTCCATCTGCTCAGCTGCTGGCCTATAATTCATGAAAGACAGCATTAAAAGTCACTTAAAAGAAGCTATTTTTTTCGTATTTATCCTCTTTAAAAAATAAATGCAGACAGAAAAGACATTGTTTTCTGTCTGTATTTATCTGTAAAAACCGAAAACAGGAAGCCTTAATAGTAACGTATCATCTGCATAGGCAGAAATGTTCAGCGTATACTCGGGGAATCTCAGCCCTCTGTGTACGTGATACTCGAGGATGGCACAGGCCAGCGGTTCAGCGACTATCGCGTACAATAGTGGAGACAAGGGATAGCCCTAACGTGTTCCCCTACTGATGCTGAATGATTGAGAAACTTTGTTTTCCGATCCTTACCCTAGATGTAGGCGATGCATATAGTACAAATACCAGACAGAGATACATGTCCCCGACTCCTATCTTGCGGAGTACCGCAAAAATGAAGGCCCACTTGACCGAGTCAAAGGCCTTTTCGGCATCTAGGAAAACTACCGCCGCCATGACCTCTGGGTGTACGCTTTGCACTGTGCCAAACAATGTCCTTAGATTTTGGGACAAATTACGATTAGGGACGAACCCTGCCTGCTCTGGGCGAACAATACCAGGAAGCAAGAATGCCAGTGTTAGAAATGGGGTAGCCAATTCTACGGGGGGTAGCATGGTGCAGAGCGGGCAGGCCAAACTCCTGAGGACATGTGCGAAGCATCCACACAGTACGCACAGACGACACACCAGGCACACCACAAAAAGAGACACAGCACCAGTTTTGGGTGAAAAGAATAACTTTTGTATTGTCCCCAAATCTGCAAAAGCCAACACAATAATCACAATGCTGCGCCAACTGGCGCCAGGGCAATATTTACAAGGGGGATTATCTACAGGGTGACTGAAAAGAAGAAAAGGGTAAGTCCCTTAGGGTCAATATTGCAAGGGAAGCGTAGGCAGTAACTCTTGGCATAACCTTAGCAGTGGGCATTCAGCATAAGATAAAACATTAGGTATAACAATGAGAGAGCGCCATTTACAGTGAAATTTGTAGGGGTGCAGCATATGTACAAGTAGTCAGCACCCGTATATATAGTGGATTTTTAATCATGTTTAGATGCAATGTATGACAAAGTACTAATGTAAATTGGTATCAGAGAATGTGCAGAGCCAACGTTACAAGGTGCAAATTCATATTTGCGGCAGTAAGAGAGATGCTTTGAAAGGAAATCTTTCACTCTTAATAAGAAGGTTTAATTGATTTGCTAATATGCCTTCAGATGGACTAATTGAAATGTAATCATGCTTTATGTACTCAATAATTAGTCGAACATAGAGAAGAAATGCATTTGTCGTTAAGGTTGGAGGCCTAGTGAACCCAGAGAATTGCTCATTTAAACGTAAGGCCTAAATTCTAGCCTAGGCCTAGTTCATGGAAATGGCGCAGGCCTGTATGAAAATGTTTGCTTTACATATAAACGGTATAAATGCTTATGAAAGAGGCTTTAGAAAATGTTGCAACATTATTAGACTGTGAGCCTATTTGCGTATATTCTTTTGCAGGTGCATCACCCAGTAGATTGTAGAGTAGAAGGGCCCATTGTGTATGAGAGTTAGAAATGCTAGACTCAGACATGGAGGAGTAAACCAGGAATTTGAAGATACAACTGGAAGCGACAGAGAGTCTGAGACCCAAGGACGTTTAACGGACAAGGATGCAAGAAGGCCAAAGTGGAAAACTTAATGTAATCGACACCTTGGAGAGGGCGTACCTGAAGGCGTGTCATTCACATTTTGGGGTTTCGTATTAGGGACAGCACCCCGAGGGGGGAGGCAGTGCAGATGGGCTGAGGAGTCAGAGAGAGTGGTTGGTCTTGGTAAATAGCTTAGCTATGACTGAGGATTCTCTAGTCTTGGAGAGAAGTGAGTGAACTTCATTGAAGTCACCACTGCTGACACCTTTGGTTAGGTTGGGCTATTGTTGAGTAGGGATGTCACTTAGAGTAGTGTAGGGACAGATTAACCTTGATTTATGTCCTTTATTCCGATGAGTACCAGAACCCAGGTTATAGCTATTCTGTTCAGTCTGATGGTCCTGGAATTGATCCTGGTATTGTTCATCAGTCGCCTGAGACTTTTCCGTAGGATTATGTTTGTATTAGTGCCTGTTTACCTTGCTGAGGTGTTTGTACCTGCAGTTATTTTTGGTTATGTAATAAATCTTTCAAACTTAGTTTGGTCAGTGGTTCTTGGGGAAAGCAATTGGGATTTCTAAATTGTTTATTCTCTTATGACAGATTGCCTATTTCACTCTATGGCAGGTAAAAAGGTCTAGTCGACCTGTGACGGGATTCTGGAGAATGACAAGCAGACTCTAGAGGAAAAATCCTGCCTTTCCAGTTGGTAGCAGAGTAGGAGGGTTTACCTCCTAGAGTGAGGGTAATCCAGAAGTAGGTTGAGATTTCCCCGAGGCCCATAGAAGCAAGGATGAGTGTCCAGAGAATCGCGGATGGTGGACGGCGTTCCACGAAAACTGACGGAGAGTGACAGTGCGGCAGAAAGCAGCAGGTCGAAGGAGAGTGAGTATGAAAAGGGTCATGCGTTGCTAGATTGCGGTGTTATGTTGTATTGTGTGTTGTATTGTCTTGCGGAGTTGAATGCCTGTAGTGTGAAAGAGGAACAGGTTGTGAGCGCGCGCAACCAGTGAAAATCTTGGGTTCAGAGAGAGACCAAGTGGTCCGGGTGTATCGAACACCCATAGTAATTGTCGACCATTGTTAAGGGGGTTATGAGGTACCATTAATCGCCCGCAGGACCGAGATAGGGGGGAACGAATGTGTGAGTGCGTGGGTAACAGACGCTGGTCGGAAGTTGCCGTGAGTTTGTAACCTATCAGTGAGGCGATTGTCCGGTCGTTCGCGGACAGACATTTGCCAGCTCTGGTGACAATTACAATTAGACTGTGGCCGTACAGTCAGGGAAGTGGTTGCTTGGTCGGAAGTAATAATTTTCAGTGTATGATTGGGACGTATGCGAGACCGCGAGAAGTACGGAGAGAGGAGGGGAACTGCTGCGAAACGGAGGCGAGTGACATCAGAAAGAGCCGCGCTGAGATTGGTCGGTTGGCGTGGAGCCGCGCTGAGATAGGGCGATTAGTGAGAAGCCGCGCTGAGATTGGTGGATTGTCATCAGGAAGTAAACAAGCGCTGTGGAACAAGGAAACATTTTGGGTTTTCATCATGAAATGTTTTAAGGTGTTGCAGAAATGTTTCAAAGGCGAAAACAAGATAGAACCTCGGGGTGGGAAGGAGGCTCCACCCGAGGATACCCCAGCTCATTACATGGCTACGAATGTTGGGTTACATACCATATTGTGGCTTGATACCTGGTGTAAGATGACAGATGGAAATGAAGAATTGACCTTCCCTAAATACGGGACGTTTAGGCTAGAAGTGTTGTATCAGCTGAAAGCGATTATGGCTGCGTTGCGACCTTTGCCCAGACCAACACAATTTGAAGCGCTAAATGCATGGATTAGGGCAGCCCATGATAGGGGCAGAGATAGGCGACAAGAAAGGGTGAAACAATCAGTTAAGGCGGTCCAAGATGCGAGATGGGATGCCATGGAGAAGAGATGGAGGGTACAGACTATAGAAGGGGATAGATTGTAACCGTTACTAGATGCACAGAGGTGAAATACAGAAGACGAGGATGAGGACAGCGAGACAGACGATGGCCTGATAGAGAGGATGTTGGCAGAGAGACCACCTCCATACAATCCTGAGTTGGGGGGCACGCCAATGTCAGCCAAGTGCGGGGAAGCGTCTGACGGGGATGGTGGGGTCAAAATGGTGAGTGAGTTGAGCACCTCAGGGGACCTGTTTTGTCCAGTGAAGGGAGAAAAAGCACCTCCCCCTTCCCCAGTGACGAGAGTAGTGGGGTGATTTACAGTACAGAAGGTTCGGGTGGAAGAGGGTGTCCACTCACAGAAATTGCCAGATGCGCTTACGGTGCCTGTTACCATAGGTCCCATAGTATCAGTGTACAACCCAGAGCAGAAACAAGTCGAGAATCCGTTGCAAAGGGGGAGTGAGAGATGCACCAGTGAAGACAGGAGTAACTGGACAGAAGAAGGGTGGAGGCAGTTGCCAACGCCAGTAGACAGAAGTACTCCTTTGGTGGCATCGGCAGACTCCTCGGAAGGACAGATGGGTTGGAGGGGACCGATGGATCTGAGGGGACCAAGGCCGAGGTCGATGAGAGAATTAAGGCCAGACTTGAGAACGTGGGAAACGGTTGTGGACACTCAGAGTGATAGATCCAGGAATGTCTTTGGGTCTGACAACCAGGAAGATAGGATGGTGTCCCACTGTGCGCCTAGTGAAAGCAGGCAGGAGTGGGAACGAGAAGGGGTGGGGAATAGGGGGGCGTCTCATCACACCTCTAGCGATAGTAGACAGGAGTGGGTTCGAGAAGGCTGGGAGAACAGAAGGGTTCCCCCTAACACACCTGAGGAAAACAGACGAGAAATTCAGGACAGTGGCGGGAGAGGCTCTAATGGAACTACTAGCCAAGGTAGATTGAGGGCTGCGATAAAGGCAAGAAGAATAGATGTGCTGAGGCTGAAAACAGAAGTGGAGGAAATAGTGGAAGGTACATTGCCACTAGAGAGAATTGAACTATACGAACCGGATGAGCTACTGTTTGTAGTGAAGGATGTTACACGGAGGGCTAGGGCTGCTCATGAGAAACTCTCGGAATTGGCAAATAAATACAGCGTAGATTTGAAAAAAACAAAAGCTTTGCAGAGTGGCCACCGGTTACAGTATTCAGATCAAGATCTAGAAAAAAAGAGGGTGATCGGATTGAAAACTCACATCAGGGAGCTGATTGTGGGAATACAAACGTGGTCCCCTCTGGAGAAATGGGAGGAAAGGTGGTCAAAAAGAAAGAGTGTTAGAAGGTACGCTCTGGAGACATCTCCGGGAGGAGGGTTGATGCATGCAGAGGCATACCCCTTGCGGGAGGTGGCTCATGGAGGCTATGTACACGTACCCTGGAGTAGGGGAGATCTGGCTGCCTTTACGAACACATTCCCAAAGTTGAGAGAGAGTCCAGTGGAATGGTACAAACAGGTGGAGAGGTTTGTTAAAATCTCAAAGGTGCTGTGGATTGATTTGAACACACTGTTTGACATTGTGGTCCCAAGTGACTTGTGGATAGCGTGCAAGGTTAGTGTTGAATGGCCCACCGCGGAGCCAGAACGAGATTCTGCCACGAATGGGCCGTCACCCAGGGTGATGGCAAAGTATGAGCAGGCGATCACGTGGCTGAAGACTAAGGTACCACCACAGGACATAGACTGGGTGAAAATAGATCGGACTAGACAGGAACCAAAAGAGACAGTGCATGAATACTACGAGAGGTTATTGCTGATCTTTAAGCACTACAGTGGGTTAGATGTGATGGACCCAAAGGATATGTGACAGTTCGTATCCAAATTTGTCCTAGGACTAAGGCCTGATATTTGCCTTATGATACAGCAACATCTGATCTGTTGGCAAAATAAACCCCTAGATGAGATTTTGAGGTATGCGAGGTATTGCAGTGACCAGATAGACTCGAAGACAAAGAAGCTTAAGGACAAACTGATGTTAGTACAGATGCAAGCGGGAGGACAGGGTCATTCAGGCAATGGCACCATGGGAAGGAGATCAGGGGGGCAGAAGAGGGACGGAGAGGAAGGTCCGAGACCTAGGATAGATATAGAGGCCCTGAAAAAGACGACCAAGTGCCATCAATGTCACGAGGTGGGGCATTGGAGACGCGAGTGTCCCCATAACCCTGACAATCAGGTACAGGAGGAGGAGGAGGAGGAGGAAGTACAAGCCCCTCCGGTACGGAGGGTGACAGTGACCAAATCCCAGATGACAAAAGGGGGGACGTCAGCCCCTAGGGCTCCAATTCCCCAGGCACCGAAGATTTCAACAGGAAGCAAGGTATATAAGCAGATGCCTTTCATAGTGGAAGGGGACGAGTGTTACCAATTTGATCCAGTGACAGGACGGTACGTGAATGGGGAGGAGGGCTGTACTCTAGGAGCTGGACTGGAGGTAGATCAGAGAGGACCTTTTGTAGAGGCAGATGTAGATGGTCATCCCACCACATTTCTGGTTGACACTGGTGCCTCTCGCTCCACTGTGCGGTCTGCGGTGGTCCCCAACTTACCCCTTTCAGGACAGACCATCCAAGTTGTAGGAGTTGCAAACAGAAGAATGACAAACCCCCTGACTGAGCCAGTCCCTGTTAAGATTGGAAGTTTTAGTGACCGACACCAGTTTGTGGTGTGTGATTCCAGTCCTGTGTGCCTGTTAGGAAGAGATCTTTTGTGCAAACTTAATTGCACCATCTATTGTACCCCAAAGGGAGTGGAATTACAGACTAACGATGATGATGCTGATTTTAAGGTTGCAAATACGCATACGTGAATTGAGTTGTACCCTGCTATAACTGTGGAGGAACTCCCTTGGGACTTGAGAGACTCGGTCTCCCCAGAAGTCTGGGACTTCACAGGAGAGGAGATTGGACTGATTAAGGGGGTAGAGCCCGTCAGAATTCAGGTGAGACGGAATGTTGAATTTCCTCGAACTCCCCAGTACAAGCTGACCCCAGAAACACTTGAAGGTATAAAACCTGTGATTGAGTCCATGGTTAGACAGGGAATTCTGAAGGAGGTTATGGGAAGTCCCTGTAACTCTCCGATAATGGGACTGCAGAAACCAAGTGGGAAGTTCAGGATTGTGCAGGACTTGCGAAAAATTAACAACTAGAGGCCAGATGTAGGTAGGCATTTACCGGTCGGTAACGGCCGAATTCGGCCGTTACCGACCGGTAAATGCAATTTGAGATGTAGGGCCCTGTATTTTACAGAATCGGTAAATTTACCGATCGGTAAATTTACCGATTCTGTAAAATACCGAATCGGTATTTTTACCGATTCGGTAAAATTGATATGTAGGTGGGACTCTTCTGAGTCCCACAAGCATTACAAAATCGGTATTTTACCATCAAATTCTATTTGATGGTAAAATACCGATTCCGGTGTGCATGCACATGTGTGCATGCACACCTGTGCCATATGACAGGCAGACCTGCCCTTAGGGCAGGTATGCCTGCCACATGGCACCCGAACCTGTTTTGGGGGTGCTAGAGGGTGTCAAAGTGACACCCCCTGCACCCTTGTGAAAATCGGTATTTACCGATTCGGTAAATACCAAATCGGTAATGCCCATTCATTCCTATGGGCTTCAAAGCCCATAGGAATGAATGGGCATTACCGGTCGGTATTTACCGAATCGGTAAATACCGACTTTTACCGATTCGGTAAATCAACATCTGGATTTACCTAAATCTCGGAACTTCTATTTTACCGATTCATAAATACCGAATCGGTAAAATTCGGTATTTATGAGTCGGTAAAATAGAATTACCAACATCTGGCCCATAGTTGTTCCATGCTGTCCAGTGGTACCGAATCCATAAGTGATACTGTTTCAGATACCGTTCCAAGCTGAATGGTTTTCTGTGATTGATTTGTGTCAGGCTTTCTTTTCTATCCCATTGCACGAGGAGAGCCAATTTCTTTTCGCATTTAAAATAGAGAGTCGCATTTTAACATGGTGTCGTATCCCCCAAGGGTATACAGAGAGCCCATCGATCTTTAATCAATTGCTGAAAAGGAATCTTGAGAGTCTAGTACTACCACAGAACTCCGTTCTTGTGCAGTACATAGACGACCTCCTTGTTGCGTCAGACACAGAAGATGCTTGTAGGATTGATACCATTGCTTGTTGAACCATCTGGGGAAGAATGGACACAAGGTATCTCCCAGTAAATTACAGTACTGCCTTCAAGAAGTGCAGTATCTGGGTCACAGAATAGAGAAGGGGAAGAGAAAGGTGTCACCTGACAGGATTGAGACTATCATGAGAATGAGTGTGCCCTCGACTCAAAGAGAGGTCAGGATGTTCTTAGGCATGGTTGGCTACTGCCGACAGTGGATTGCTAACTTTTCCACTGCAGAAACTGACGCACAAGGACGTGAGTGATCCGGTACCATGGGACACAGATTGTATGATGGCCTTTTTGGAGCTGAGAGAGGACCTGTGTCGCGCTCCAGCTCTGGGAATGCCCGATTACACCAAATCATTTGCATTGTTCTGCTGCGAGAGGGAGGGGTGTGCATTGATCATGGAGGAGTCCGTAGACCAGTTGCATACTTCTCGGCTACCTTAGATCCAGTAGCCGCAGCGTTGCCCGGATGTCTCAAATCCGTTGCTGCAACAGGTGTCAGCATTGAAAGGTGTGAAAGTATTGTGATGGGATATCCACTGACAGTGCATGTACCTCATTCTGTGGAATTGTTGATGACCAGGACCAAGACGCAGCACTTGACAAACAACAGGCTCACACGCTACGAGCAGGTTATACTTGCTGCAGAGAATGTGACTCTCAGGAGGTGCTCTGTCTTGAATCCTGCTACTTTGTTACCATTACCGAAGGATATAGAAGATGATTGGGAAGACCATGATTGTCTTGATGTAACTGAACTATGCACCAAACCTAGACCGGATATTGTTGATGTGCCATTAACAGACCCTGATGAAATGTATTTTGTGGATGGCTCATGTGTAAGAGACAATACTGGTCAGTTGAGAGCAGCCTTTGCTGTCTGCACTATTTCTGGAATAATTGAAGCAGCCTGCCTGGAAGGAGTACACTCTGCACAGCTGGCTGAGATAATTGCATTGACACGCGCCTGTTGAGCAGCCAACAGCATTAAGATCACCATATTCACGGACAGCCAGTACGGATTTGGGGTGGTTCATGACTTTGGCCAGTTGTGGTCCCAGAGGGGTTACATGACATCATCGGGCTCCCCAATCAGAAATGGTGAATTTATCAGGTTATTGCTGGAGGCCTTGCAAAGACCTGCAGAAATAGCTGTGGTAAAATGCACAGCACACACAAAGGGAACGGATTTTTTGACACAAGGGAACCGTTATGCTGATGAAGTTGCACGCTATTGTGCAGAGCAGGGATACTCCTTTACGGAACAAACAATTGAGGGACCAAGGGAAAGAACCGAACTAAGCATGATGCTTGAGGTGGCAGACACATGGGAAGAGCTGAGAGACATGCAAGGACAGACATCTGATTATGAAAAAAGGGTGTGGGAATCGGCTGGCTGTGTCAAGGGAGATTTGGACATGTGGGTTTCAGCTGATGGAAAAGCTGTGTTACCGAATGAGTTGGTGAGTGCAATGGCACGACAGATACATGGTCCTGTACATTTGGGAAGGGATGCGATGGTGCGTGTATTCAGGCAAACGTGGTACAACCCAAAATTTAGACAGGCCGCAGAAGCAGTATGTCAGAGATGTGTAACCTGTCAACAGCTGAATGTTGGGAAAAGAACACCTGTTACATTGAGTCACATTGGGAGGTCTGGCAGACCTTTCTATAGGATGCAGATAGATTTCATCGAGATGCCGAGGTGCAATCGCCTCAGGTACGTCTTGGTGATTGTGTGTGTGTTTTCTAGATGGGTTGAGGCATATCCCACTCGTAGGTGCGATACACTCACAGTAGCAAAACTGTTGTTGAGGGAGCTAGTGCCACGATTCGGGGTTCCGACCTCTTTGGAATCGGACAGAGGAAAACACTTTAATAGCGAAGTTGTGAAGATGCTTTGCTCTGCCCTGAACATTGACCAGAGACTGCATTGCAGCTATCGACCAGAGGCTTCTGGCATAGTGGAGCAAATCAATGGGACTTTGAAAGCTCGAATGGCAAAAGTGTGCTCATCCACGTCCCTGAAGTGGCCCGATGCCTTGCCATTGGTACTAATGAGCATGCGTAGTACCCCAGACAGAAGGACAGGGCTCTCGCCTCACGAAGTGCTGATGGGGAGGGCCATGAGACTGCCATCTATTCCTACAACTGCCTTGATGAATATCACAGACGATGTGATTCTTGACTATTGCAGAGGACTTTCTGATGTCATACGTTCTGTGTCTCTTCAGGTGCAGGCTGCTGAAATTCCGGCTTCTAGCGACCTTTGTCATGACCTGTGCCCTGGTGACTGGGTCCTGGTGCGGAAGCACGTCAGGAAGAGCTGCCTGGACGTACGTTGGAGAGGACCTTTCCAAGTGATCCTAGTCACTACTACTGCTGTGAAGTGCGGTGGATTGCCAAATTGGGTCCATGCTTCTCACACCCGACGAGTCCCAGCACCCAAGGAGAGGACAGCTCCTCTCGTAGATGAAAATAATAACGAAGAAGAGGATTCATCAGAGGGAGCAAGTCAAGCTGTGGGGGTGCCTGTAGAACTTGGGGACTCCCCTGATCAAGCAGGAAACGGCCAAGACGAAAGTGACACGGAATCTGCCTCAGAGGGAGGAAGTGGCGGAGAAGGCGATCTGAGCGCAGAAGAGGTCGACAGTGGAGACGAACAGGGTGTGCGAACGAGAACTAGAAGGGCAAGAAGTGCAGGGGATCATTGGCCCGAGAGACAGAGGCGAATGAATGTGAGATTGGCTTCCGAAACAGATCTTGCCCCTGTGTCCGAAGAATCAGATCCGGAAGAGGGAGAACGAGGAGCTGAGCAAGGAGGTCCGAGAAGGTCAAGGAGGGTGAGGGTACCTTGCCAAAGATACGCCACTCCAGAGTGAACCTACCCTTTTACAAATGCCAGGAGTACTGAGGTCCGGGAGGGTGAGGTCAGTAGCAGTGACCAGTACGATCCAAAATGTTAAGCTGGAAGTGATACTGTTGGTTCCTGGGCTTGAAATCGAAGTTAAACTGACACTCACCATTCCCAATCCCCCTCTCCTGAGCAAGATACGTGATTTACTGCTGGATAGACTGATTTTTCCTACGTTTGTTCCCGACATGCAAGTATATGATGAAGTTGTGCTCCGCATGGAACTTTTAGATTATGTGTTGCAAGCAATTGGATCAAGTATAATCATAGACTATTGAGAACTTTGAACTTTGAATTGCTTTGAAAGACTTTGTGAAAAGACTTTGTAAATAACTGTTGAACTTAACCTAGAGCCGAGTGGACGAAGAACAAATTTAGGGACTTTCCCCCGAGGACGGAGAAGGGTTAAGGTTGTCTTTCGTTGAACAAAAGAAGAACTGAAACGGGACTTTCCGCTTTTCAAGGTGGTTCGAGAGACTCAAATAGCACTGAAAGAGATTTTTGGGTGCTTTCCGAGACCGAACTACTTTGTACTGAGACCATGGCGTCTGGAAACCCGAATCGTAGAGCCAAGTGCATAGTAGGCACTCTTTTAGGAGGAGTGATACTCCTTATAGCTATAGTAGTTTTCGTTTCTTATTTTGCACCACACGAACAAGTAGAGAAGGCTGTGGGGACATCGACACCTACCACTCCTAGCCAGAAAGAAGAGAGAGAGCGAAGAGAGAAAGCCATACTGGCTGCAGAAAGCCGTAGGCTACACACTGATCTGTCTAAAGGAAATTTTGGGCAGAATGCTTATGCAAAGCTGTTGTATGAATACATTGAGGCAATGGATGCGAAGGACTGTTATGTGTGCATGCAATTGCCAGCTTCAGTAGATGAGGGTATTAGATACCATCACCTTCCATTGACATATGGAATATCCTGTAGTTTGCTGATTAGTATCCTATATGGGCGAAATCACTTTGAATACTTCTTTTCAAATTATGATGCTGTGTTACCAGAAGTCCCGAATTACAAGCATTTGAACAAGTGGGACTATTATAAGTCAGAGGACAGACTTGGATATTTTTTCATTCCCACTCAAGAGCTAGAAACCCCGTATGCACACCGACCCAACTTGACATGTTTGTTGTCAGATATAGAGAAGAAGTTCAATGAACAAGTAGAAGATAGGTACACGAAACAGAAAAAGTTGCGAGATTCAGGGCAAGGAAAGGTAGATTGGACCGAAGAAGAGAAGCAACATAAGTCAAGAGGGAGTTATGGACCAATAGCTCTAGATGAAGTACAGAAAGGGAAGTTGTGTCTGCACAGACCACAGACGTATTATGAAAATGTGTATGTGGGTCAGACTACGTGTGACCACACCTTCACCTTAGAATACTATACAAAGGACTTCTTGAAGAGTGTGGTTCAGGTGATTCCTACTGTGTATTTTGTCTGCGGAAGGAATGCGTATGTGACATTGCCAGAGAAGTGGTATGGAACTTGCTACCTAGCAATCATCTTTCCCAAGATTTATCATACGGAAGATTTTGCACTCTTAGAGGGAGGGCCTCAAAGGAGGGTTAAGCGAGGGGAAAGTGCTGGAGCAATTGTGGGAGATGTGTTTGGAGCAGCGATACCTATGTTGGGTGTCATTTTGAATGACATAAAGATACAGCGGCTGGCAACTGTTGTGGATGAATTGTCAATGAATACTGCCAAGTCATTGGTGTTGGTTGAGGGTGAGATGTTGTCGATCAGGACAATGGTTTTACAGAACCGTCTTGCTCTTGACGTCATTCTAGCAAAAGAGGGCGGGGTCTGTAAACGTTTGAAGGTCCAAGAATGTTGCACTTCTATACCAGACAACTCTAAGGATCTGGAGAAATATATCAGCAACATTACTGCAATCCATTATGAAATTGAGGACTTGACGCAAGAGAATGCGTGGGAGACGGTTGGCAAGGGATTTGGGAAGGTTGGAAGCTGGTTTGCCAACTTAGGAAAGAGTTTTCTTGGATTTGTACTGAAGCCCCTTAGCATAGCAGTGGCATGTGTGATTGGATTGTGGGGTTTGGTAAGATTGTACAAGTGGTACAGGTCCAATAGGTTGGCGAGATCAATGAGAGCTCAAGAGATGCGAATGGAAAGGCTGCAGGATAGTCAATACCGCAGCCTGAGAGCGTTGGAATCATTCAAGCGAGGGAAAATGGCCACAAGCTCAGTTTAGTTGGTTCTTACCCTAAGGAAGATGTGTGGGTGGTGATGACACGGGTCATCAAAGGGGGGAACTGAGAGAGCGCCATTTACAGTGAAATTTGTAGGGGTGCAGCATATGTACAAGTAGTCAGCACCCGTATATATAGTGGATTTTTAATCATGTTTAGATGCAATGTATGACAAAGTACTAATGTAAATTGGTATCAGAGAATGTGCAGAGCCAACGTTACAAGGTGCAAATTCATATTTGCGGCAATAAGAGAGATGCTTTGAAAGGAAATCTTTCACTATTAATAAGAAGGTTTAATTGATTTGCTAATATGCCTTCAGATGGACTAATTGAAATGTAATCATGCTTTATGTACTCAATAATTAGTCGAACATAGAGAAGAAATGCATTTGTCGTTAAGGTTGGAGGCCTAGTGAACCCAGAGAATTGCTCATTTAAACATAAGGCCTAAATTCTAGCCGAGGCCTAGTTCATGGAAATGGCGCAGGCCTGTATGAAAATGTTTGCTTTACATATAAACGGTATAAATGCTTATGAAAGAGGCTTTAGAAAATGTTGCACCTGCAAACACAACAATGATGGACAGAATGTGGATCAATGTCACACATTCACCCCAGTCCAAAGATCTGGGCCCAAATCCATAGTTTTTCCACTCCACACCACCCTGGGTTAGACAATGGCGATATGCAAATCAGCGCTGACCCTGTGCCCCATGGGAACAGTCCAGTCCGAACTACAAAAGCCATGTCCTTCCCAGAACGGAAACAAGCATCTGAGGACCGGCCCGGTTTCGAGGTAACACCTAGAAAATGTTGCAACATTATTAGACTGTGAGCCTATTTGCGTATATTCTTTTGCAGGTGCATCACCCAGTAGATTGTAGAGTAAAAGGGCCCATTGTGTATGAGAGTTAGAAATGCTAGACTCAGACATGGAGGAGTAAACCAGGAATTTGAAGATACAACTGGAAGCGACAGAGAGTCTGAGACCCAAGGACGTTTAACGGACAAGGATGGAAGAAGGCCAAAGTGGAAAACTTCATGTAATCGACACCTTGGAGAGGGCGTACCTGAAGGCGTGTCATTCACATTTTGGGGTTTCGTATTAGGGACAGCACCCCGAGGGGGGAGGCAGTGCAGATGGGCTGAGGAGTCAGAGAGAGTGGTTGGTCTTGGTAAATAGCTTAGCTATGACTGAGGATTCTCTAGTCTTGGAGAGAAGTGAGTGAACTTCATTGAAGTCACCACTGCTGACACCTTTGGTTAGGTTGGGCTATTGTTGAGTAGGGATGTCACTTAGAGTAGTGTAGGGACAGATTAACCTGGATTTATGTCCTTTATTCCGATGAGTACCAGAACCCAGGTTATAGCTATTCTGTTCAGTCTGATGGTCCTGGAATTGATCCTGGTATTGTTCATCAGTCGCCTGAGACTTTTCCGTAGGATTATGTTTGTATTAGTGCCTGTTTACCTTTTGAACCTCTTGCTGAGATGTTTGTACCTGCAGTTATTTTTGGTTATGTAATAAATCTTTCAAACTTAGTTTGGTCAGTGGTTCTTGGGGAAAGCAATTGGGATTTCTAAATTGTTTATTCTCTTATGACAGATTGCCTAATTCACTCTATGGCAGGTAAAAAGGTCTAGTCGACCTGTGACGGGATTCTGGAGAATGACAAGCAGACTCAAGAGGAAAAATCCCGCCTTTCCAGTAACACCGCATGACTTGCATTAGCATCTCCTGCAAAATGAACAATAGGCGCACAACATTAACATCAGGCCTAGACATACAGCAGACCTAAATCATGAGGCAGGAATCCATCCACCGGGGGCATCATGCACCTGGGGCATGGCATAGCACAGGGCCTAGAAACCTTCTTAAGTGGGAGCACATTCAACATCACGCATGTTTCCTGCTCAAGGGCAGGCTGCAGAGAACACTCCCCTAGCCAGGCGTTAACTTTAGCACCAAAAGAAAACAGTATCAAGGACACAGGCCACTTCAGGGGGCTAAAACAGTGTTAATTTGAGCAGTCTCAGGCCCAGTCCAGCATTGGGCAGTACATTCCCCCTCTTACTTAGTTCCTCGGCCCGACCGGCCAATCAGGGGGTTAACCGGGCCTCCCGAGCCCAGCTGCAGACTCCTGCGGGGAGGGGCGGTCGCGGGGCTACTTCTCTTTTCAGCCGAGGCTCCTAGGCAGCCCCCGCGTTTTCCTGGGACCTCCGCCCGCCCCCAGGGATGGTTCTGAAGTTGTCGGCCCCTGGTGAGGCCTTCGCGGCCCAATTCTGCCCTGGGGCACAGTGGGGGCCGGTCGGAGGGGGGGGCTCGCGCTCTCCAGAGAGTCCTACGCCGAGAGTAGAGCTGGTCCTGGGCCCTTGTAGGGCTCCTTCTGCCCAAGACACGGCTTGAAAGGGGGCATAGAGCTCGGGGCCAATCCGAGCCCGGCCTCCGTAGGCTTGGCGCCAGCCACCAATTGCAGTGCGGCACAGAAGCGGGCGTGGACGATGACGCACCAGCACCCCCGTCACGTTGGTAAGTCGGGTTCGGCTTCCTGGGCCTGGTGTGGCCTACTGCGGCACTGCGGTGGCCCTCCTCTTCACCGGGGTCCCACTCCGAGGGGCCCGGGACTTCGCGACCTTCCCGCTGGGCTCTCCCTTCCACCAGGGAGCCCTGCCGTTCACTCGCGGTGCTTCCCTGGAGATCCCCGGGCCGCAGCGGTGAGCTCAGGCGGCAAGTATGCGGGGTGGGCACCCGCTCATAAATTATTCCCGAAGCGGGGTAGGCACTCGCGAAAAGGCACTGCAGGCTTCCAGACAGCACAGATGACGCCGGGCGGCGGTGACGGGAGCAACAGTTGGTGAGCTCTCTGGACTCCGCAGCCCCTCGGGGGCACTGCGCGTTGACCGGCAATGGCGCTTTACGAGGCACAGCGCCAAGAAGCAACAGGACTGCAATGGGGCACGCAGATAAGACCTGGGCTGCAGCGGTGAGTCAGGCAAGCAGCGCTATAGGAATGCAGTGCTCCAGAGTTCCCAGGCACAGTCTCTTAGCTTCAGTTCAGGCACAGTTCTGGGCAGGACAGCGCAAGGAGGTTTTAGCGCTGAGAAGACGACAGTCCTTTCCCTTACACACAGCGCTTTGGAGGCAACAGCTCTGGACCAAGTAGCGCGTAGGGAGCACAGCACTTTTAACTCACTCAGTCCTTCAGGTAGGCAGACAGTCCCAACTGCAAGACTCAGGGGCCCCAGGGTAACACTGCTCACCTCCTGGGGGGGGGGGGGGGGGAGTCCAGTCCAGCCCCTCAGGCACTTTTAGATGTAGCGCTCACGTGGCGCCAGGTCCCACCAGTCTCAGGGACCTAGGATGGCACTCCTTCCTCAGGGGCCAAGGGGCTGAGCAGCAGGCACTACCGGACCAGGTCAGCAGTTTGTGGGAACTAATCAAAACAGGGCAGTAGGCCTTAACCATCCTCCACTGTAGCGTGGCCCTCCTCCTATACAGCAGCCTGAACTCCTGCAGTGGGGCTTCCACTAGCGCTGGGGGACAGCAGAGGGGTTTTAGTTAGGTGCAGGGTCCCGCACACAGGCCCAAGTGGCGGTATCCCCTGGCAGCAGGTCCCCTCACATTCCTGTCCCTGCTCTGTCTCCGCACATGTTGGCACAGCCCTCTTTTTTATATGCCCCTCACCCCACCTACCAGGCAGTGCCAGAGCCTTCTAGAATTATCTGGGGAACTAGTTCAAACTGGCTCAGGGGGAGGAGTAGGGCACTCTGGGTGCCAGGCTTTCCCTCCAAAAGCTGGGATGGCTGGGTACCAAACAATTAGACTGCTAAACCACTGTAGCCAGGTGGCACAACAGACAACCATGGCATCCATTTTAAATGCGACATTTCAGTAAGGTGCATTTTTATTATGGTTGTTAATAAGTGCACACACCATTGCATTACATTACACATTGAACAGGTCATCTCATACCACACATGGCCTATACAACTTCCTTTACTATGGGGGAGACATCCCAAACAGGGGGGTGAAAAGCGAACATTTTTGGGAAAATGGGCCAAGTCCAACAGCCAGTCTATTGTGGAAAAGAAATTCGGCCTTCATTGTAATAGAGTACACATGTCAATGCATTGCTTGATGCATGGGGCATAGCTATAATTTGGCAGAAGATGCAGTGGCACCAAGGCCAACTGCAACCAATTATGGTTTTTACTACACTGGGGGCGATCCAGGTGTGGTATTTTTCTTCATCGCTTCAGGGCTCATGTCATTCTTACTACACCATTAGCCAGACAGCAACAAGAATCATTCTGTTATCCTTCATGTCTTGTGATAATGATTTATTACATGAGACCATGTGCCTAGAGTAGAATATGCCCCATACAATGTATAACACCTTCAAACAGTTCTTGTGTTTTAGCCAGGAGAACTTTTCATTCTAGTCCTTGTTTTTTAGTTTTCACGAATGTAAGCTTAGGCTTAAAAATCCAAGTGTTCAACACACAGCTGGACACAAAACGTATGACTGTCTGAATGTATGACACATGACATGGGGCACATAGACATTTTTTATATTTATGGTTTCTTTGAACACAATAAGGTTATGTGCTAATATGGTAATTGTAGTTTTACTGGGTGAGGGTGTTCTTTGTTGAAACTAGAAACACTCAAATCCCAATCTTGCCATATACAAACAGTTAATGGCACCTTTGTGGTCATAGGCAGCTTAGTGATGACCATGGGCCATACATACATATGGGGACAAACACTAACTGTTGTGAAATTAAAAGAGGTGAATGGCAACTCATCGGACTACTACATGTTTTTTTTAGTGTGCCAGCCAGAACTAGCTTTGGATTCTGTATAGAATAACTTGAAGGGTCCACTCCTGACTAGTGCTTAAAATGGAAGTTTATAAGTGGTGTTAATCTCTATACACCATTAAAAGTATATCATCCCTGATGAGAAGTGCAGGAATGCTGCTTTTCAAATTAAAGAGTGCATGCACTCAGTACCCGACAGTACCTGCCATTTAAAGCACTGCTCATGACCGAGGCCAACTGGTACACCCAGAACACACACCCTGCACAACCCTGGAGAACATTAAAGCACTTATTAACACTAGCGGTGGGCAAGCCCCTGAATCCTTGAGCTGTGGAAATATACTTCTTAATGAGCACACCGGTGCAGGGGTCACCTTTCTCTGTCCACGGGTCCTTAGACCAACAAAATAGAGATTGGCACTGAAGCTGGAATTCAAATAACAAGTTTATTAATCACTCATGAATGAGACCCCATCCATACAACACCCTCAAGTGTTCCAGGAGGTAGTACCTTGAATACACAGACCATGGTGCTTATATACAGAGTTTGTTGCAGAGTAAGCATGTAGGTATAAATAGAAGGTACAAGCATACACAAGAATAACTACTGACAAACATGGACAGATGGGAGATCACTTAGTCAGCAAAATGGGAGGGGGAACAAAAGTGTTTATGGCAGCACTAAGAGATTGACAGTTGAGTCTGAGACCAGGTGTTCTGGCAGCTTCAAACTCTTTAGCACGCATATTGCTTTTAGCTGAGTCAGGAATTCAACTAAAATTGACAGCACAGGCAGGGAAAAAGACAAGCAGACGAGGATGGGAGAGTTACAAAGCCAACAAAGTGGATGCCACAATCAAGATAGTTTCAGCTTATGCTAACAGAAATTATTCCAGATTTCCACAGACGACCCTATTAGCATATGCTGAAGACATTTTTGTATACTTTTGAAGGAATACGAAAAATATCGCTGACATCGATCTGCATCATTTCATTAATTTCTTGATTACTTGCTAGTCAGGCATTTACATTCTTAACATTCTGTTTAGTCGGTATACACAAGGTGCAAGTAGAAACACAAAGGGAACAAAGCATCGGGACGCATTGGATACATAGGCAACAATTGAAAAGAATAACAACAAATATACATAGAGCTGACAGTAATTTCCAGCCCCATAAAGTAAACCTGTTCCATAGCCATCCAGTCAAAGTCTAAGTCCCTGAATCCTGTTGGATATCAGTGGCTATTTTGTGCATCCAAGAGATTGCATCAAAAACAGAAGGGCGTGGTCAGGGATATAAAAGCAGCAGCTACTTCCGATGATGCGACATGCTCCACCACGGTCAGCCAGGATGACATTAAGGACCATCCTATTTTGGAGCGTCATAATTCTCGCAATTTGTAGTTCTTCTGTGATATTTCCAAGCGCTACTGCTGTCTGATTGGTTAAAGCCTCTACAATACATGTCAAGTGTTGGATCTTTCTGCTGTTTAAGGCTGCACCAACAAAGAAGAATAATCCCAAATTAAAGTCAATATACTGCTGCAATGCAGTATCAGTTTGATCCACCTCATCATTGTTTATTGTCCTTTTAAATTGACTCTTAGAAATGTCATTATACAGTTTATAGTCTTTAAGGTAGGACGCAGGTGCCAAAAACACAGGTGGAAGCAAAAAGGGCACATAGCAGATGCCGGACCAACCAACAGGTAGATGATAATAACCTTTACTTCCGCAAATGAAATAGGTATTGTGTGAGGACAAAAAACTGCTATTGTTCATTCCAGTAATATTTAACACTAAAGTACAGTAATTTTTTCCCACAGGTATACTGCCAATACTGCTCACACAGAGATCCGCTCGAGCTCTAGTGACAGCAATAACAGGAGGCCCATTTCCCTTGGTTGTTCGAGTGTTAGGGAAAACACAGCATGCCGAGGAATTTCCTCGCCGATACTCCTCCATTTCCCATACCGCTCCGTTAGCTTGTGGATCTCCTTCCTCATCAGGGTAAACAACCCTATTCAATTGAGTATTTAGTCCTCCTACATCAGCATAAGTAATGTAAGCAACTTCAGAAGCCCACAACAATGCAAACCAGGCTCTGCAGGCGCCATTAAGTGGCAAGGGAATAAAAGGCGTTCCTCCCTTTTTCTGATGAGCTGGCATCATTCAACATACCCAGCAGTTGGTAACATTTGTAGCATTGTGTGTATGGTGCAACATATGAATGAGTGTTATTTAGGTAGGACATTCTGTGCTTCTGCTCATGATAAGGAAGAGTGAAGTAATGATGTTCAATAGGGACAGGAGTAGTAGCAGTCAGTAGATTTTGGACTGGGGTTACTTCCTCTACAATCCATGTTATTGCATGTGACAACAGTCAAAGTGAGTCCAGTAACAATCATTGTTCTTTTGCTACGAACTCTTGTAGCAGTTGGTTTCTTCTCCTTAGGTATATTAATTTCGTCGACAAACAACAAACCAGATGGTGCCTTAAGGTCCTGGGCAGGTGTTGATTTCTTCACTGAGGTTGAGACGAGCAGTCACTAAAAGGCTACCCCCCTTTGTCATCAGGCTTTAACCACCCAGGACAGTGGCTCAAACAGTCTTTTTCAACGATGAAGTGTCTTTCTTCCTGGGTCGCAACTGATATCGGGATGTACCAGGAATCGTGTGGTCCGGGAAGACTTCCTCAGATCCTTCAGGTGACACAGCTTGTCCTTTCTCGGTGACCAAGATGTCGCAGTGATCTGCCAATGCAGCTGGGCTCACTAGGTCTTGGAACACTTTTCTGCAGTGTGTCGCATTGACCCAGTTCTTCCGGTTCGTTACTCGAACTGCAGTTCTGGTAGCCAATAGCACCTGCTCAGGGCCTCGCCATCTCGGTGCTAGGGAGCTGGTCCCCTGGAATGACTTTATGACCACAAAGTCACCAGGCTGTAAACAATGGCCCTCACCTTGCGACCTGTCTGGAAGAGTCTCCCGAACCTGTTGATAAATAGAAGACAAACTGTCAGTCAACTGGGACAAATAATCATTCATCAATACATAGGGTACATCATGTATAAGGCGTGGCTTAGGAATCCCCCAAATATTCATTGGCCTTCCGAAAAACACCTCCTACGGTGTGAGGCTAGATCGTGTATGTGGTATCTATCAAATAGATAGCAATGCTAAGGGCAATGCATCAGGCCATTTCAAAGATGTGGAAGCCTGTATCTCAGACAATTTCAATTTGAGGGTAGAGTTGTAATGGCCCATTAGTCCTGCTGATTGTGGGTGAAAAGTAGCATGAAACTTCTGCTTAATTCCCAACCCTTTCATGAGATACTCAACAAGTTTCCTAATAAAATGGGGTCCGTTGTCACTCCAAAAAATCCGGCAAATGCCGAATCGGGGAAAGAACTCCTTTAGGAGCACCTTTGCTGTAGTAAGAGCAGTATTATCTTTCGTAGCTTATGCCTCCACCCATTTACTAAAAGCGCAAACCACTACCAAGACATACTTTAGGTTGTTACAATGCTCAAGCTGTATGTAGTCCATTTGCAGGACCTCAAATGGTGCAGTAGGTATTTCAAACCCTCCTGTTGCAGTTCGTATTCCCTTTCCAGGATTACACTGGAGACAGATCAGACAGGACTGGACTATTTTCTTAGCCTTACCGGCAATATCTGGATGATCCCAAACTGGTATAAGTTGCTTTGCTATTGAGGATGCTCCAACATGTGCCGGCCCATGTACCATATGAATCATAGTGTATAAATAGGCTGTCGGTAACTTCCATGTTGTCATTTCTTTATTCCTCCAACAACACTCATCATCCAATGCTCCCTCCTTGGACCATTGTCTAATTCATCAACAGAGGCAAATTGTTGCATGTCCAGGACTACTTGCCTGGCATTATGCCAACGTTCAGCCTGTGATTTAACTACATACATAGATGGGGTACTTCGCTCCATTGCGGTCTCCCGAACTGTGTAATCCGCAAAGGCATTGCCTGCTCCTATTTTATCAGTCACTTCCTTGTATGCGCTACATTTAACAATTGCCACTTTCTTAGGATAGGTCAAGGCAGTAAGGAGATTATGTACTAATTCCTCATGCACTATTTGTGTCCCATGTGAAGGGAGAAAGCCTCTTTCTTTCCATAGCTGGCCGAAGTTATGAGCCACGCCAAAGGCGTATTGGCTATCAGTGTAAATGTTAACAAGCAAATCTGTACTAAGCTCACATGCTCTTGTCAGTGCTATCAACTCGGCTGCTTGAGCTGACATCTGTGGGCTACGAGCTGTCTCGACTACTGTCTGAAGTGTTGTGATTGCATAAGCAGCAGATGTAGTGCCATTAGGCACTTCAGGCAAGACCCATCAGCCCACAATTCCCCATCAACGTTAGAAAGAGGTGTATCTTGTAGGCCAACACAACCCTTTGTTAGTTCTTCAGTAAGGGATGTACAGTCATGTAACTCTTGTGACTGAGAAGCTGGAAGTGGCAATAATGTTGCAAGATTCAGAGTCTAACATCTTTTCAGCGTGATATGAGGGGCCAAAAGTGTCAATTCATATCCTGTCAAATGGTCACTAGTCAGATGCTGTGTTTTCAATTGATTTAGCAAGGCATCGACTCAATGAGGTACTAACACAAACAATCTATGTGACAAGACTATTCCCTCACTCTTACGTATAGACACAGCTGCTGCCGCCACTGCTCAAAAACAACCAGGCAGCATGCGGGCAACTGGATCAAGGACAGCTAGGAAATATGCACAAGGACGATGTTTATCACTGTGTATCAGTGTTAAAACCGAGAGGGCACACAATTTCCTCTCGTGTACATAGAGTGTGAAAGTCTTAGTGTAGTCGGGAGTTCCTAATACTGGTGCAGAACAAAGAGCTTGACGTAGCTGTTGAAAGGCATTCTGGCATTCAGTAGTCCATGGGAGAGGCATGGGAGTGTCTTTAGTCAAAAGGGCCAACCAGGGTTTAATAATATACGAAAAGCTAGGGATCAACTGCCTTCAAAAAGAAGCAAGGCTAATCAATGCACGGACATCCTTCTGAGTACGGGGCACAGGAGTGTCTAAAATGGTCTGAATGCGATCTGGTGTGAGTGCACGTCCCTCCTTAGACAGGAGGTGCCTAAATAGGTAACCTGCTGTCTACAAAATTGCAACTTCTTCCGAGAGACTTTGTGATGATGAGAGGCGAGAAATGATAACAAGGACAGTGTTCCTTCTTTACACTGTTCAGGGGTATCGGCAGCCAACAAGATGTCATCCACATATTGAATAAGAGCCTTTTGGTACAGGAAAAGAATCAAGCTGCCTTTTTAATGTCTGGCTATAAATGCTAGGACTTTCTGTATACCCTTGTGGAGCTCTACAGAATCTGTATGATCTATCATTCAAAGTGAAGCCAAACAAATAACGGCTATAAGGATGAATAGGTATTGAAAAAAATGAATTTTTCAAATCTAATACACTAGGGGTCCGATGTAGGTAATCTCGATTTACCTACTCTTAAATACCGAATCATACCGATTCGGTATTTAAGAGTAGGTAAATGGGATGTAGGTAATTTCTATTTTTAAATTACCGAATCGGTAAAATTCGGTAATTACCGAATCGGTATTTACCGATTCGGTAATTGCCATTGAATCCTATGGGCCTTGAGGCCCATAGGAATCAATGCCAATTACCGAATCGGTAAATACCGATTCGGTAAAATTACCGAATTTGCAAGGGGGACAGGGTGTCACTTTGAAACCCTGTTGCACCCCTCAATTGTGCATGGGTGCACATGTTGCTGACATACATGCCCTTAGGGCATGTATGTCTGCAACATGGCACACATTTTAAAGCAAAAAAAATGTTTTTGGAAGGGTTTTCATTATTTACCACCAACTTCTAGTTGGTGGTAAATAACGAATTCTTAAACCCTTGTAGCACTGATTACAGTGCTACCTACATGTTAAATTACAGATTCGGTAATTTTACCGATTCGGTATTTTACAGATTCGGTAAAATTACTGATTCTGTAATTTGACATGCCCCTACATCTCAATACACAAATACCGGTCGGAAACGGCGAAAATCGGTATTTTCGGCTGTTTCCGACCGGTATTTACCTACCTACATCGGGCCCTAGATGTAGTGGCAGTAGGAGGAGCCATAGTAAGGAGTGTTGTGATGTCAGAGACTACTGAGTATTGGGACACCACCATTTTATTAACTTCTCGTAAGTCAATAATGAATCTGTAAATTTTAATATCAGTGTCCCTTTTCAAAATAGGAAGGATAGGGCTATTACAAATGATATAAGGAACTTCTTCCACAACCCCCACCTTGATCAAATCCTGAACCATGTGCGTCAATGCTTCTTCGCCTTCCTGAGATATTTTATATTGGGGAAGTTGGAGCAATGAAGCACCTTCCTTCACTTGAATATATATTGGTGGGATAACCATTTGTCCCATATCGGTATCTGATTCAGCCCACAAAGTACTAGGTAAGGATGCCAGAGCGATATCCTCTTTAATGGTACAAGACCTCTCAACCATTAGATAGTTATCATTTAAAATACCTAGCACACCCTCTGGGGAACAACATATTGTAGCCTGAAAATATTTGGGCATATCGATACCCACAATATGGATGTATGACATTACAACGCATGCATTTACATCGCATGCCTTTACAACGTAAGTATTACAACGCAGTCCATTACAACGCATAGTGCTTTTGGGCGCTGGATAGTGAATAGTTTAATTTACTATTCCAACTCCAGTCCCCGTGGACACTAGGGAAGGTTATTGGATAGTAAATTAACCTATTCCCTATCCTAGGGCGCCCCCATAGCAATGCGTTGTAATAGTTTGCGTTGTAATGGTTGCGTTGTAAAGGCTCTGCGATGTAAAAGATGCCTTGTAAGTGTTGTTCACCCCACAATATTATCTGGCGTGTTAGAGGAAAGCAAAAATGGACATTCTGCAGTGAAGGCTCCTTCCACTTCTTAATTGAAAGCTGCCGGATTTTTCTGCGGATCAGTCAAAGCAACCTTAAGAGCCATAACGTCTGCTCTACTCCAAGGAGTATAGACCCAATTATAGACAAAATATCCCTTTGCATCATCTGAATCTTTATCGGCACTTGTTCCTGCACCCTTCGGAGGAACATACAAAGGCGCAGCTTCACGCATCGGTTTTACAGTAACCACATTATCACTGTCCCCAAAACTTCTACTTTTTGCACTGGGGTTTGAACTGTTTGTGCAGTTTTAACTTTATCAGCTGATTTTATCTCCACTTTTAAACGTAGTGTATCAAGTCTTAATTTAACTACTCGCCTAATTAAATCAGGTATATTTGAAAAAGAAAAGTTCCATAATTTAATTGTAATCAGAATGGATATCAGTGGGCTCTAAGTTTTTAGAAACGTTTCTAAAACCAAGTATTACCTCCCAGGTAAAGTTCTCTGCAAAATATAACTGCTATAAATCCTTCCACTGCTGAACCATCGCTACAAGGTCTGGGGCAGAAGTAGTCCCATGAGTTTCTTTGCGAGCAGTGGATCTGATAGTGGCTTTTTCATCAACAGTCAAAGTAGAGCGAGTCTGCCGCCCATCTTGCTTATCTAACTCTTTATCATCTGAAGAAAGATGTTTGTTTTCAGAAAGATCATTCTCAGGGGCAGAGGGAAATTTATACAGGGCAGAGGTCGATCTAATAAGATGTAATCATCCTGAGGTTTATTAAGTATGGGATAAATGGGGCGCCTAATCGGGTACTGGCCAGTTACCTCTAAACAATTCTCCCGTTCCTCTTTTTCTTTTATTGCCTTCATCTCTTTATTTTTTAATTACAGTGCTTTTTGATATATTGTTTTACACTGTTCTTTTTCTGCTATAGCTTCTTTTTTCCTCACTCTCACACTTTTTTCTCCCACATTCGTACAAAATCAAACACATCTTGTTGACTTTTTCTCTTGAATAAACACTGCTCTACATATTGAATCTTTTTAAAGTCAAATGACCCATTAACTGGCCATTGTAGATCAGGATCCTTTTTCGTATATTTGTTCCACAGTGTACTGTACATTATGGAAGAAATACTGTATTTGACATACATATGTCTATTAGGTGTTCGCTCTGGGGGAGCCGGATGACTTTCTTTCTTTATCCGTTTTGGTACAACCAAGACAGAAACACAGCCTATGAAGTGTGCTGGAAACAGGCATGCTACCAAATTTTTGTAAAATATTACTGCTCCAAAATATTCAAAAGTAGAGAAAAATCTCCACATTACCTTCCTTTATTTTTTTGCAAAAAATAAATCAAACAAACAAAACCAGAGTCTTGGCCAAGCAAACAAGAGTGCCACTTCAGCGACCTTACAAACGAGACTCTCCAACCTCCAACTGCCAGTCTCTTGGTTGACCTAATGGTCACAGCAAAAATAACGCCAAAGGATACCTCTGTCGGGACCGGCCAACACCTGGATGGTCAAATCAAGAAAACCGGAACAATCACTTCGGCTGCAAAGACAAGGGTCTCCTCATGCAGGACTATTCCACTATTCCGTCAAGACCACTCCTTTGGACAGCCGCGTCTCCGATGAGGACCCACATGTCAGGCGCGAACTGTGGAAATGTACACAGCGGTGAAGGAGTCACCCTTCTCTGTCCACGGGTCCTTAGACCAACAAAATAGAGATTGGCACTGAAGCTGGAATTCAAATAACAAGTTTATTAATCACTCATGAGTGAGACCACGTCCATACAACACCCTCAAATGTTCCAGGAGGTAGTACCTTGAATACAGAGACCATGGTGCTTATATACAGAGTTTGTTGCAGAGTAAGCATGCAGTTACAAATAGAAGGTACACGCATGCACAGGAATAACTACCGAAAAACAGGGGCAGATGGGAGATCACTTAGCCAGCGAAGTGGGATGGGGAACAGGAGTGCTTATGGCAGTACTAAGAGATTGACAGTTTAGTCTGAGACCAGGAGTTCTGGCAGCTATACACTCTTTAGCATGCATATTGCTTTTAGCTGAGTCAGAAAGTCAACTAAAATAGACAGCACAGGCAGGGAAAAAGATGAGCTGCAGAGGATGGGAGAATTTCAAAGCCAACAAAATGGATGCCACAACCAAGATGGTTTCAGCTTATGCTAACAGAAATTATTCAAGATTTCCACAGAGCCAGGCTCGAGCCTGAAGCCTGGCTCTAGCTCAGCTCGAGAACCTCTTGGAACCTTGAGCCCATAACGAGCGGAGCTTTCAAGTAGCACTTGCTTGCGTCTCTCTGCCTCTATCCAGGATGCGTCATTATGGCCACAGCTGCCAACCTTGACACTGGGGAACCTGTTTCGAGTCTCTGTGTCAGCCCAACATCAAGTGAATCTGTTGGTATCAATTAATCTCCCCTGCCTTAAAAACATGAATGTGATCTTCTGTAATATAACTGGTGCTCATGTAAAGTGGTTCGATATTTTCTGGTTGAGCTCTTGATATGTAAAACTGCAAAACAAATTGTGTGTTGACCATCACAGTCAATTTGCCTATAGCTCAAGTCAGAACTAGCTTTGGTCCATAGCTTTCCCTACGTGTGCTGGATCATATTGCACTACCAAGGATGCTGCAGTATAAGAAGTGTGTGAGTATTTCATACAGTCCAGCAGGGCCATTGTTAAACAGTGGATGACAATGAGCCAGCACAGCCTGTGATGTTCTTATATGGCTTCGCTCGCAGCTCACTGCTGGAGGAACAAGCCTGGTGGGGGATAATTGGAGGGCATAGGGGGTAGTGGAACAGAAAATAATAAAGACAAAGCAGAACATCAAAAAAGAGATAAAATGGACTGAAAAGAGGTGGCAGATAAAAAGAAAAACAAGCATTTGCAATGTAAATTGGTCTTGCATTTGTGAGAGTTAGAGATATTGCCGATTTAAATGACAATGTCTTTTACCCATCTGTTCTGGATTGGAGTGGATGTATGTACTGTGGAGTGGAAGTATGTGGGTTTGTTAGAAACATTTAGATCACAGGTTCTCCACAACTATACTGCTTGATATATTGCTCTGGAAGACCTTCCTTTCTTAGGCTGAAACTGTCAAGACATAATTTTTATATTTGCAACTACCATGTATTGCATGGAGGCCGGGAATATGATAAAGAAATGTCCACTTGCAGGAAGAAAACTGTCAGCTCATCTAGGGCAATTGTTTTTACAGAAACAAACACCACTTTTGGTGTTTGTATTTGTAAAACACAAAATTACCAATTAGCTACCAGAAGATGGCAGCCTTCCTTGCTTTTCATGTATTCATAAGTGCTCCTGTAGTGCCGGCAGGAGCACAGTCTGAGAAAATGGCTATTCTTAGAGGTACCATTACACAGTGCAGTTTTTAATTGAGGGAAGGAGAGAGTCATTACTGGGGTACACGTTTGTGCTCCCTACTGTAGGTTATCACATGTGAGAGCCACACATCCCAATGTGTGGGTAATTACCTAGGGCAGGGTTATTTGAGGGATAAAAAATAGATTTCCCATGCATTAGGAGTATCTGACCTAAATTATGTTAGCATGATGCATCTATATGTGCCCTCTTTAACTTACAAATATATATATTTATTTATATGCGCTTGCACGGGGAAAAATGTTTATTCGCTCCTTGCGTATATATTGCTAGCAGAGTAGGACGAGAACCATACAGACGCCATTTTCCGAACCCATGCTCGAACACGGGCTGTGATCATGTGTTAGTCTCCGGCAGTTGTCAGGCCCCAGTTCATCTGAATTACTGAGAGCAGCTGAACGTAGGCTGTCTACTCGACTGTCCTGAGACTCAAAGTCGCATCTGGCTTTGGGTGCGATAAGCGCATTCCTGGAGGCTCCATGCCTACACTCCCATGGAAACCAAGATGAAAGGGAGTCAACCCTCCTGACCTTCCCAGTAATAAATAGATAAGCTTTGAACTAATCATGTGTGCCATATATGGTCTTTTCCTGGAGCTCGAGGGCCAACTGGTGTTTTTCCTTTTACAGTGATTATATGTGTTGAACTGAAAAGTATATAACCTCATGTTTGAATGTAAGCCAACAGTCTTCTCCGCGCACCTGATGGGTGAGGGTTGGAGAGGCTCCTCTATAGAGTATTTTGCTTAATAAATGATTGAACTATTCTTCACTGCCAACTGACTGATGATTTGGTCATTGGGCTATTGGTGGGTATAGCCCTTTATGTTATTTTTTAGTACTTCAGTTGGCGACTCTGGTGGGACTCCGTGATAGGGTCGTCCTCCCCGTAATCGGGTAAAAAGGACAAAGAAAGGGGAGCACTGGTTGAGTGGGTGGATGGACCAACATTTTTTTGACTCACTCCGCTCTCGCGATCAGAGTGCCCCAGCTGCTAGGGACCCATTGCCTGTGTCCTACGGACGTAACCCAGGAGCTGATCGTGTTGGTCTTCAGGAGTTGGCAGTGGAGAATACCCAATTGTACCTGCATGCACCAGGTGAGTGGATTGTTTTTGGTGTCTTTTGGAACGCGCTGTTGAACAGCGCTTTTGAAGCAGTTAACTGTGCATGATTTGGTGGTCGGTGTACCACGGAGAATCTTGGGGGTCTGACGCGGCAGCATTGTGGCTGCACAGGTTGATGTTCCACGGACTTGTTTTGTAAACAATAGAGACACCGATTGGACGCCCTGGTGTGGCTCGTGTGGTGCGCACCCGGCCGGACTGGTCTCGGAAAGGCCTGTGGTTGTACCTGGGTAGCCTTGGGGACATATCTGAAGCGATGCTAAGGAAGCAGTCAGAATAGTCCCAGGGGTGAACCAGGAAGACTGCAGGATGGTCTGTAGGACAGTCTGTGGTTATACCTGTCCGACGGTCTCTTGGTAGTCTTTGGACTGCTTGATTTTGGTATCTGTTGGTCTGGAATCTGAATTGATTGATTCTCCATGAACAGGAGTCGACGGGCTCTGTTCTTTGTTTGGAAAGATAGAAAAGAGACATGTTGTTTTGAATATCCTTGTATGTATATATATTATTGTTCTGTGTGTGTTCGAATAAGAGCGAAGTTGAATGTGTTGTGAATGTTTGAACATGGCCATGTTTGGAAGTACGTTTTTATGATTGAATGAGAAATACGTGACAACAATCACTATGCCATGTGTTAGCAAATTGAGTTGTTTTGGATGTTGTTGCCGCCCTAATGATACGCGCTCCGCTGAAAGTCAACCTGCCCCGCCTGAGGGCAACCCGAGTTATGATATGTATGTAAAGCATGGTATTACACCTATCTTGTTTAACACACTATGGTATAAATATACTAAGGATAATGTAGAGTTGCAGTGGCCTTTAACCAGGTCTTTTGATGAGAAAAAGATACATTTCCTGCAGGATCAATTGTTTTCTAAACCTAGTCGACAGTCAATGTTTGATTCCCTAAACCTATAGCAGAAGGAGGCAAAGCGTAGACGGATACGGGAGGAGAAAGTATGCAGAATGAAGTGAGGTCAGACGATTACGCAGAAAGCCATTGCCTATGATAAAGCTAAAACCGAACAAGTAATTGATTGTGCAGATAGGCAATTCAGATTGCAAGTGGATAAGACCTATGTGGCTAGGACTGAAGCGGAGGATGAGATGGAGGATTTATTGGATTCTCATCCCCTTCCACCTTATGCCCCACAACGTATATATCCTGTTGTTCCCCCAACTCCAGTACAGGTCCCTTTAGCCTTTGCCCCTGTTGTTTCCTCTTCCCCTGTCTCTCCGGGAACGTCCTCTGTTTTATCCCCCTCTGTGTCTGAGATGGCTACTTTATGGTCTGTTACATTGCCGTCCTCTGTTATGTCCACAGCTGTTTTGTCTCCCCCTACCCTTGCGTGGGCTTCCCATTCCGCGACCACGACCCCATCCTTAGCTGTTTCAACTCCGTCTCGTGTTCCGGGGGATTTCGACAGACGAAAGTTGTTTACTCATTCGACTGTAGGATTAAATGAGAAACAGATGATTGAAAATCAGTCATCCCAGTGAATGTGACAGCCTATTTATACTATAACTGATATATGGAACACGCTTGGAGACTTTGAGCCTGTTATGCAACAACATGCCCTGAAAAAAATGGCCACATGTCTTCTTACTTTATGGGAACAGTGTTTTGCAGGAGGGATGGCCCCCCAAGTGATGTATGATATTCAGGACAGGGCTCATAAGTCTGAACTTAGACCAGAGGAAGTGTACAAAAATGTTGAGGTTTTATTAAGTTATCGAGAGCGGATGCACCAAAAATGTTCCTCGTGGGACTCTCAGCACCCTATGCGAGAGGTCCATCCTATCTTTCATCCTGAAGTACCCGAATTAAAAAATGATCAGGATGTAGTGACTAGACCTCGTGTAGAGGCACGAGTGCAGGAACAATGGGTTTACAACCCCTGGGAGAGGAGTGAGGTCCTCTCGTTAAAATCACAACTACCTGACCCCCGTAAGAATCCCATGGCTTATTATAAAGAACTCACAGAAGCGGCTTCCTCAGCGGTTATGCCCCTAGCTGACATAGAGCTATTTTTTGCATTGCTAGTCCCTGTTGATGTATGGCGTCAGGTGCATGATCAGAACCATGCTCAGGAGTTGGGCGGAACATGGGAACAGATAAAAGATTGGGATAAGGAACGTAAGCCTGGTGATAAACCAAAAACCGAACTATTGGCGTTACCTGGCCGTATTATTACTTACATGCATTCCTTAATTCCGCCTCGTAAGGTGGATTGGGATAAATTGACAGCATGTAAGCAGAAGAAAGACGAAAGTGTTTCTGATTTCTTCACTAGATTTGAAGGCGTATTCAGCGATTTTAGTGGACAGGATTTATCATTGGAAGGTGGTATACGATTATTTGGTAATCGTTTTGTGACCAATTTGTTACCGGAAGTTTCTGCGCGGCTACAAGCCGCTGAAAGTACTTGGACTACGTCTACGCCCTCGGTAATATTGAGTATGGCCCAATATTACGAACATAGAGAAAATGAGAGTAAGGATAAGACTGAAAAGAAAATGAAAGATCTTAAGACACAGCTGTTGTTACGACAAGTTGTACGAGGACGAGGCAGAGAGAGAGGCGGTAGAGGGTTCGTCCTGAGGGGGGCGGGAACCAGACGAGGCGGAGGGCCGGCTGTTGTTTTGGGAATAAACCAGTATGCTTACTGTAAGGAGGAAGGGCATTGGCGGTTTTAGTGTCAATTGTTGCTGGCTCAGAATGGGGCTATGAGAACAGGTGGAAGAGGTCGAGGTGGTGTGGATCGCAGTGATATGCGACGTGAGGAGGCAACGCACGTCGGATCAGAAAATAATTATTTCGATAATCCGAAAGGTAGGTAGTACTATAATGAGGACTGTGCGATGGATGCAACCGAAGGGTATGGCTATACATAGGACAGCCAAGGACAGGGTGGGGGCCAGGTGTCAGTACCCGTTGATCAGCAAGGTCCTTATGTAAAAGCGCATTTGATGGGGACATCTGAAAGGTTTTTAGTTGATACGGGTGAGATGAATAGTTCTATTTCTCGTTCTCTGGTCCCAGGGGCTGCTCTGTCCGGGCACAATGATTTTTCGGTGGGATTCTCGGGAATTCCGGTGGTAAGCCCCATTTCCAAACCACCAGGTGCTATACGAACTGGGGGTGTGCTGTTATCGGGCTCTACACGACAGAGATCGGACCTTTTCTTTTAGCCCTCCTCTCGCGAGTCGGCCGTGGTCCAAGGAAGGGTTAGAAATACATACTAAACGCCGATCGGAGTCACTACTTTACAGATCAGGTTAAGGTGCACAACCTTTGGATGGTGCACCTTATATAAACTTTTCTCTGTCCAGATTAGACAAGATTTCTATTGTTACCTCTATACTAAGGTGAATACTCAAGCCCAGCTTCTCTCTAATTCTGAATTCGGGATTCGATCAATTTGGAGGATAGAAATAATAGGAAGACCTCCAGTTAATCTTTTTTAAATATTTTTTTAATCGATTCAAACTACAACAGTGATCACCATACTCTTGCCTTCGCCGTACGACCGACCACACCGTCGAGGAGCTATCAATTTATTCTTGCCCTGAAGAAGTCACATCCGGGACGAAACGCGTCGGCTGTTCGTTTTCTATTGGAATAATAAAAGAATCAACCAAAAAAGATTTTTGGACATTACCTTTTGTGTCTTTATAATAAGTTTATTGTCTTTTCACAATTTTGATATATGGTGCACCTGTGCTTATAAATTTAATACATGTTAAGTTCTGTATAGGACTATCACTGTGATGGTGGGTTTTGTATCAGTGTGCACATAAACCCCAGTCTACCACTTAAAAGGGGAAATTATTGTTGAGGTTATTGTGGGTCAGGTGCATTGCTATGAAGGTTCCGCCATCTGCCAGTTTTCTCCCATTTCCAAACCTATTCCGTTCACAATTGGTCCAGTTACAGTAGACTCCATGTTTCTTTTGACTTCCCATTGTGGCGAAAATTTATTGGGCTTGGATTTGTTGAAGAAATTACATGCAAAAATTAATTGTTCACCTGATGGTGTTTATTTGACTATCAATCCCCTGGGCAGGCATACTTTGCAGTGTTTCACCAAACTGAATGACTCCCTCCTGAGTTTGCTGCTATCCCATGGATGCTGTGGGCCACTGGAGACACAGATGTAGGATTATTAAAGATTCCACCCGTTTCTATTACTCTGAAACAAAATTCTCTGCTTCCACGTATACCTCAGTGCAAAATTTCTCCGGCGGCCGAGAAAGCTTTGCTCTCCATCATACAAGATCTGATCAAAAGGGGTGTGGTGGAGGAGACGGCTGCTAATGTATGCAACAGTCCCATTTTACCGATCTTAAAAAAGGCCCCTGTTGAAGTGATCCTGACTATGTTGATACTTATCGTTTTGTGATTGATTTGCGTGAAATTAATAAAATAGTGGTGCCTCAATACCCGGTGGTTTCTGACATCACTACTATTCTTACTATGATTCCTCCCACTGCAACATATTTCTCTGAGATCAATTTAAAGAATGCTTTCTTTAGCATTCTGATACATCCTGATAGCCGCCATATTTTCGGCTTCTCATTATCTGGTTGCAGCTTCCGGTTTTGTCGCGCTCCCCAGGGGTAAACGGAGAGTCCTAGTATTTATAGTCAAGCTTTGAATACATTGTTGGATGATTTGGTCCTACCCTCTGGTAATGTGCTTTTGCAATATGTCGATGATTTATTAGTGGCCTCTGATACTGAGGAAGGTTGTACGGAAGCCACTGTACATATTGTCTCATTTGGCAGCTAATGGCAATAAAGTATCTCTTTCTAAATTCCAATATTGTCAACAGGAGGTGACCTATCTAGGTCATCTACTGTCAAAAGAGGGGAGGAGACTAATCCCTGAGCGTGTGACTACCATTTTTAATATGCCTGTACCTCATACTCAGCGTGATGTCCATGCATTTCTTGGCATAACTTCTTACTGTCACCAATGGATCCCTAATTTTTCCCTTCTCACTAAACCTCTCTTGTATTTAACCACTAAAGATGTGCATGAACCTTTACCCTGGACTGATGATTGCCAAAATGCTTTTGATTCTTTAAAATCTGCGCTTTGCTCTGCACCCATTCTTGGTACCCCTGACTACCAAAAACCTTTTGTGCTTTATGTACACGAGGTGGACGGTTGCTCGCTTTCTGTGTTAACACAAGGATTTGGTGGTAAGCAGAGATCTTGTGCTTTTTTCTCGGCAGTGTTGGATAACGTCGCCAGGGCACTTCTTAGCTGTTTAAGGGCTACTGCTGCGGTCGCAGTGGCTATTTGACAGTTGGAAGGGCTCATTCTGAACACTGATCTCACAGTGATGGTACCGCACGCTGTGGATACATTATTGAGCAAAACAAAGACCCAGCACCTTACGAGTGCCCATCTTACAGGTTACGAATTGACTTTGTTTGCTCCTCACATTACAATTAAACTATGTGCCACTCTGAACCCTGCCACGTTACTACCCCCCCTTCGAACGAAAAGAACAATGATGTTCATGATTGTATATTTTGGACGGAGGAAGAGACGAAGGGACGGGTAGACCTGACAGACAATCCTCTATCTGATCCTCAAGGGGAGTTGTATGTCGATGGCTCTTGTTTCAAATAACCAGATGGCACGGCAACTGCTGCATATGCGATAACTACTCTTCACACTGTAGTTGAGGCTTCTCGAGTACCCTATCAATCAGCTCAGGCAGCTGAGTTAGTGGCATTGCTTCGGGCCTGTGAGCTAAGTGAAGGATTGAGAGTAAATATTTACACCGACAGCCAATACGCCTTCGTTTTGGCCGACTTTGGGCTGAAAGAGGTTTTCTCACTTCCCATGGTCAGCGAATACAGCATGGCCCCTTGATTTTGCGATTGCTGACAGCATTGACGTTACCAGAGATGGTGGCTGTAGTTAAATGCAGTGCATACAAGGCAGTGGTTGATGCAGTAGGTGAAGGTAATGCCTTTGCTGATCAAGTAGCTAAGGAAACTGCGAAATCCAAAATTACCTCAATGTTTGTGACTAGCTCTGCTAGGTGGGTGGCTGAAACAGATATGTTTAATAACACCATGGAGAGTGTCCGAGAAATACAGAAAGAAGCTACCCCTATTGAGCTGGCTCACTGGAAAGAGAAAGTGGGGAAATTAGATGCAGATGATTGTTGGATTGATTTGACAGAAAAACAATGGTGGTTGTTGCCCAATGCATTAGTGAATGCGGTGGTAACAATGGCACATGGTTCAACTCATATTGGGCCGAAGGTATTTGTGCATTATTAGATCCTGTATGGTACAATCCCAATATTCCAAAGACCGCTGCTCATTTGGTGCAATATTGCATGGTTTGCTTACGACATAATCCCGGGGGAAGGGAGCCTGTTCTGAGTGGAAACTTTGTACCACCATCTTTGCCTTTCGAGGTGCTCCAAATGGATTATATCCAGCTGGAGCGCGTAAATAATTTGAAGTATGTCCTGGTTGTGGTGTGCGCTTTCAGTAAATGGGTGGAGGCATACCCGACCAAAGAAAATACTGCTTTTGCCACGGCAAAAGCATTGATAAAGGAATACTTCCCACGCTATGGATTGCCTCGGGTGATCTTATCAGTCAGATTTGTAATAGACTACGGATTAAGCAGAAATTCCATGCGGCTCAACACCCCCAGTCCGCTGGGTTGGTTGAGTAGTATAATTGAATACTGAAGCTCAAATTAGCAAAAATTCAAGAAAGTACCGGATTGAAGTGTTTAGATGTTCTGCCACTGGCATTAATGTCAATACGGGTTACCCCACATTCTCGTTCTGGATTATCTCCGTATGAGGTCATTTTTGGACGCCCTGCTAATGTTTGGGGCGTCCCGAGACCCAGAACATTTTGTGATATAGAGTATCCTTTGTTGACAGACTATCTGTATGCTTTGACTAGAGATCTCCGTTCCATTCATCAACAGGTCTCAGCAGTCTTGCAGCCCCTGCCGAAGGGTCCCGGGCATCGCTTGGAGCCAGGACAGTGGGTTCTGGTCCGTAATTATCAGTGAAAATCCAGCCTGGATCCCTGTTGGTCTGAACCGTTTCAAGTCTTATTGGCCACGCGGATGGCAGTAAAGCTGAACGGCAAGGGACACTGGATCCATGTGTCACATCTGAAAAAACGACCCCTCCCGCTTCCATATGGTCAGCAAATCCAGGAAGGGGTTCTGACCCAGGAAAGTGAGTGAGTTCCTCGTTTTGTCCCTTTTTCTGATGCCAAGGTAATTGGAGAAGGGCAAGGAGAAGGTGTTTGAGGCTCGGAAGGGCTCTGTCATCAGCACAAGTGATTGACCCAGATTCTGTGGCCCCTACAGTCGAACAAGAGGCTCGCAGAACCCCTATTTTAGCGGATTCATCATCCTCTGTTCTGTTCTCTGATCAAGAAGTGCCTGGCCATGCTCGATACAACCTGCGGCCCAGAAAAACACGCGGTACCCCAGGTGAATATAGTAGGAGGTAGGGAGAGACTTGAGTGTTAGGGTACAGATCTGCTCCACGAATGTCTGTTAGATGCGCTTCTGGGGTACTGAGCGAGACACTGGACTGAACGCGCTGAGAGCCTTGAACATTTGCTTGCTCTGTTCAGAAAAAAAGACTGAATTTCTCTTTAAAGAGGCCCAGGTTGTGTTATTTTCAAGGGTTGTGTGAGAACATAACTTCAATGTGAGGAGCTTGCTTTGATATTATTTGAGATGAACGATAGGAGCCTGCCTGTGAGGCTCTAAATGGACGCAGGAAAGAAGCACCCTCTGGCAGGTTGGACTGCAGCGCCCAAGTTTATTTTTGTACTTTTAGTTAGTATGTATCCCTTTGCTCATTTCGCTCCTGAAGAGGAACGTCCTTTTGTACCGTGTTATTTCCCTGCATATATGCCTGTCTTTTCTAGTTGGACCCAACAAGTTAAAATTGCATTTATAGTTATTATAGCAATATTACTAATCACATTGCTGGAAGTATTCATCTATTTAGAATTTCACCACCCTATGCATACTGTTTTAGGAACAACTGCCTCACAACTGCCTCACCTCGGGAACATGTGTTTCATACTTTAGCCCCACATAAGGAAAGGCATCGTCAGACTTATGTGAAAAATGTATTTGTTGAAATGCTTCACCAAACACACAGTGCCACCAATGCTACAAATTTTTGGGTTTGTGGTCTTTTGCCATCTGTTATGCACAAGCACGACTTATTCATATCCCTACCCTTGTCTCATCTGGGGAGTTGTGAGGCTTGGTTTAAATTACTTTCAATGATGTATATGCATTATACTGTGGACACTCAAAGGTTTTCAGAAAAGGATTATGAAATGAGTTTAGCATATATTGAGGTTCATCAAGGATTCGGCCCAAAGGGGAATAATGGAGAGGGAACCTTAGAATATGTATACAACACATGAAAATATCACTTGGTTGAAAAATGAGATTTTGGATTTTTTTGAGTTTAATTTCACTCAGTATTTTCGACATTTTCAAGACCGTAATGTTACTGAAGATAGGGCTATTTCTCTGCCTATACTAAATAGTACCTCTGTGTTCAGGGAGTAGGGTACATATCAGTAGGAGAAAGACAATGTAATTACACTTATCAGTTATGTACTTTTAGCAGCCCTCCATTGTTAACCCCTTCTAATGTATATTTTGTTTGTGGAGAAAATGCCTACACTTGCACAAGGTTGGGCTGGACGTTGCTACCTGTCATTCCTGTACCCACCAGTCTATATTGCCCCTTCTAATTATCAGAAGGACCACCGCTTAGATAAACGAAGTTTGCCTGTTAAGAGAAATAAAAGAATGATAAATACTACAGATATAGATCAGACAGATACTCCTGAACAGCATTTTACCGACATTGTAAAAGCAGTGTTTCCCATCTGGGGGCCTATAATCACCAGCAAAGAAGTACGCCATTTGTCCAGAGTAGTTGAAGGGGTAATTAACACCACTGCCGGAATATTGACTAATATAACCGTAGAGCTGCCAGCGACTAGACTAGTTTCGCTTCAAAATCGTATGGTTTTAGACGTTATCTTGGCAGATCGAGGAGGAGCATGCCGTGTGATCAGCAGTTCCTGCTGCGTTTATATTCCTTACTCCGCCCCCTCCGTTCATTTGGCTATCCAGAAGCTACATCGTTTGGCTTCCGAAATACATGTAGAGACTGGTACATGGTCCCTCTCTGGTTGGTTCTGGGGTCTGTTGTCTTCTTGGGGATGGGAAATTCTGATAGTTCTGGCATGTATAGCCGGTATCATATTCACGTGCTGCCTTTGTGTACAAAGCGGGCCTGCATGTTGCTCTTAGTGTGCAGCTAAACTCACCTTCTCCGTGGCCGGTCCATCCCCAGCAGCAGTAAAGGCTCAATTGGTTCAGCAGGAGCTCAAAGCTTTAATGTTGATTGATGAAGGAATATTTGAAGATTGAGCTGTTTTAGTTAGCTACATCATGCTAAAAGGGCCTTTCTGAGGGATAAAACATAGATTTCCCATGCATTAGGAGTATATGACCTATATTATGTTAGCATGATACATCTATATGTGCCCTCTTTAACTTACAAATATATATATTTATCTATATGCGCTTGCACGGGGGAAAACGTATATTCGCTTCTTGCATATATATTGCTAGCAGAGTAGGCCGAGAACCATACAGACACCATTTTCCGAGCCTATGCTCGAACACGGGCTGTGAACACGTGTTAGTCTCCGGCAGTTGTCAGGCTCCAGTTCATCTGAATTACTGGGAGCAGCTGAACGTAGGCTGCCTACTCGACTGTCCTGAGACTCAAGGTCGCATCTGGCTTTGGGTGCGATGAGCGCATTCCTGGAGGCTCTGCGCCTACACTCCCGGGCACCAAGATGAAAGGGAGTCACCCCTCCTGACCTTCCCAGTAATAAATAGTTAAGCTTTGAACTAATCATGTGTGCCATATATGGTCTTTTCCTGGAGCTCGAGGGCCAACTGGCGTTTTTCCTTTTACAGTGATTATATGTGTTGAACTGAAAAGTATATAACCTCGTGTTTGAATGCAAGCCAACAGTCTTCTCCGAGCACCTGATGGGTGAGGGTTGGAGATGCTCCTCTATAGAGTATTTTGCTTAATAAATGATTGAACTATTCTTCACTGCCAACTGACTGATGATTTGGTAATTGGGATTGGGGCTATTGGTAGGTATAGCCCTTTATGTTATTTTTTAGTACTTCATATTTCAAATTCCCAATTTCAGTCGGCAGGACCTAGATTATATCTATAACAATATACAGGATGGCCTTGAACACCCTGGGTGTAATGATGCATCATCGACCATCCCGCACTCACCAGGGAATCCTCTAGTGGCCGGCAGGCCCTCACGATACAGTGATATGCAGGGATAGTCCAAGAAAAATGGGGAAAAGGATCTAGAATAACAGTAACAATCCCGGTCACCTATCCAAGGTCATTTTTATTGGAAGGGGTGGTGAAGGGCTGATTAAAATAAATATGAGGACACGTGAGGTTCCTTTATGTGGCTAATGTTCAAAGGGTCAACATGTTTCAGCTCTGAAAACGACTCTTGGTGGGGTCCGGAGCTTTCCACAGGGCCGGAATCTGTTTTTTCCATATATATCTCTGGCTATGTCATCCCACACATTTTAGGCACATACAGACTTACAATGCCAGTTCCTAAATCCTGGTAGCAGCAAAGGTATTGCTCTTATTTAGAACTATGGCTGTGGAAAGACAAAACATATACACAAAACCATATTAGAGCACATTTATAATGAACTAGACATAATGCACACGAAAATAAAAACTGTGACATGTGTCGAACAAAGGCCAGGAAGAAAATTGCTGGTCTTGAAGTTCATGCTGTGCCACTCTTGTGCGCACTCGCAATTGTGTGAGAACACTGAAAACAATTCAAAAGGTGCTTGTGGGATCCAATACAAGCATACAACATGAGCTAAATCTTTGCGTAATAGAGTCATGAACTAACAAGCATACAAGGCTCTTAAGCTGCCCCTTACCCTAACTGCGGGAAAAACATGCCCCATGGAAGAGAAACCGACGGTGGCCTTGTAGTCACACAAGAAAAAATAAACTGGATTTTTGAGTATTCGACCGCAGAACCCTATCCAAAACACTATGGACAGTTGTAAAACAGAAGAAGAAACGCACTTCATCAAAGGTCTCATCCTACTGCAATACCTATTTGGGTGTTTGTGGTCTCCTTCCGATGTTACTGTGCCTAGAGTGAAGCCTGTGTTTAAGTGTCTGGGTTCGGGGTATGGCGGTGCGCTCGATGATGCGTATGCGGAACCCCTGTATGCAGGGGGTGCTGGGAATTGTAGTCAAGTGCTGTCCTTCACCATACGAGCGTGTAGTGCTTTTGGTGAACCTGTAAAGACTTTATTAGGGATTTGGGTGGGGCGTACTAATGATAAAGCAGAGTCCACAACAGTATTGAAGGGATAATCACTTCCACACCCATTCGTATATATGAGATGGTGGAAGGTTAAAACATTTGTTGAAATTCGGTTCGCAGGGAGTGTTAACAAGCTGTAACCAGCAAAAGCTTTAGTTGGTAGGGCAGTTCCTTTGCTTTCCGTTAAAAAAAAGCAAAACGGAGCAAGCGAAAAAAAAAATGATGTAATACTCAGTCTGCAAAATCTGCCGCTCGCACAAAAATGCCTAAAAGCGGTCAGTTCAGCCCTCATTTACAAATAGCCACAACGGAGGAGGGGCCATCACACCCTGGACAGTGTGATGGCCAACCAAAATGTTCTATGAGTGGAATTGCCGGTAAGAGAGCTAAACACACCAAGGAGGGATTTTTGTAGAAATGCACCAATAAGAAGCCAGCATTTCTGAATGCCACAGACAGTAACCCGTGGCAATTGGTGGGTTTGCTAAACCCCACAAAAGAGATATAACAGGTTGATCAAAGCTCGACCTAAAAACTAGAGTTTGTCCAGAGGGGCAGAGAAGAATAAAGAACAGGGACTGAAAGTTTTAAGAAAAACTCAAAAGCGTGCAGTTTAAAATACCCCATCAGTTCAGCAAGAAGATTGCAAAGTTCTGTGTTTGATCTGCAGGACACAACTTTGAATCCTGGTGAAATAGTTCAATTAGCTGAGATTAGGTGTAGTGTGCATGCCACAGATTCCTCTTCCTTATCTGAACACTATTGGTAAATTGGGCTGATGGGCAAATTGGTGTGTGTATCCTGCCACCCACCGATTCTCATTCCATTCAGATATGCCATTTGGTTTATTTACCCAATGGAGCAAATGTGGCAAATCACTTAATCGCCCTGTGCCTATAAAAAATTAATCTGATCTTGTGTAATGTAACTGGTGCTCATATAAAGTGCTCCAATACCTTCAGGTTAGGTTTGCACTATATGAAAACTGCAGAGTAATACAAAAAGAGGAAAAAACTAATCGTTAACATAAACAACAGAAAGAGAAGTAGATGCTCATTTAGTGTCTGATTTGTACAAAGTGAAACCAGACAACATAGGTAAATCGTGGCTTCCCTGCTAAAATTGTGTGATCCTAGGCAAATATTTTATTTTGCCACAGCTCCTTTTTTTCAATATTGCGTTTTTAAAACACTTTTAAATATGTGAGTATAAAACACTAGTTGTACAACAAACTATTGTCTTTGATTTAATATAAAGTAATGTTGTTCTATAATAACATGGGCCACCTACAGGGTTTTACATGACGACTGTCTTGCCTGGTTAGCTCCCTAATGGCACTGTCGCCAGTGTAATCACTTTTAATAAGTACTTTTCAGTGCAGTGCTATTTTGTGATGTGTTCATGTCACAGCCTTACAGACTTTAAAGAAATACACTATTTTGATTTTTGAAGAAGCTGTATCATATTTTAAATGATGTTTGTTGCATAATTTACATACCAAACACTTTTAGAGCTCAGCCCGTACACGGGCTGTAAAAGCCAAGCCAGAGCCTTAACTTGGCTCTGGCTCAGGCTCAGTTCTCCCTGTTAATTTGTTGGCTCACCACCCTCTAATTACTGGTGAGGCAGACGAAGGGGGTGGTGTTAACGGAGAGAAGAGTCTGAGACACTGCAGGAAGCCTAGGAAAAGGTTTGTTTTCAGACTTTTTAGGGCTCGTCCCTTTTCTATTTCTCAGAAATAGAACAGGGGGAGTCCTTATGTCGCTGATCCACTTCTTTCCCCAAAGGCACTCTTCAGGCAGCTGATTGGGTCTCTTGAAGGAGGATTCCCAACAGTTCACGAGCTCGTGGACGAGCTTGCCTGATCCTTCCCCCTGCCAGCAGCATTTGGCACATCAAAGGCTTCGCTGCCCCGCCCCCTGCTCCACGGCCATGCCTCCCTTCTACTTCCCCAGCTAAAGGCTTCCGCTGCCCCGCCCCCCGCCGTCACTTATTCACGGCCGCAGGCCGTGCCTCGCTTCTACTTCCCAGTGCTTGAGAACAGCGAAACCCCCCCCCCCCCCCCCCGCCGTCACATATTCACGGCCGCAGCTTGTCTAGACGGCCAGTTGCTTGCCTTTATGTTTGCACATTTGTCATGTGTGCTTGAGCGCGTCTGTTTTCAGACCCCGTCCGTCTATACTTCAGCTGTGAATAACTCCCCGTGTGAGCTTGCCTGTCTCTCTTGTCTCTACTCACACACAGCGCTGCTGCCTGTCTTGTCTTTCTGCCTGTGTTTCTGCACCTTTGGGCCGGTTTCTGCGCTGTTTTACATACGTGCATTTAGTTTTCGCTTTTTGCTGCTTGTTTGTATAGGTATACGTAGGACTCGTTTATTTCAAACCCTTTGTCGAGCTTTACAGTTGCTGAACATCTTTTATTATTCGTTATGGGGTAATACTGCCACATCCACAGCACTTTGTCATGTCTCTTTCTCGTGTTATTTTGATTCACCGTATATTTACTCTTGCCTGACATTCCACGTGCTTCATTTTGGCTCTCATCAGAAGCTGCTTCTTCACTGGCCATAGACTGCTCAGCTCATTGTATTATCACAATTGTCTGCTTATGGTTTGTATTTTACTGATCCACAGTCTGCCACCTTTGTGTTGTGTGCATAACGCGTTAATTGGCCTTCCGGCATTTGGCAGACCAAGCCTTCAAATTCACTTGTAGCTGCTAATCCAGAAAGCGCTGCCCCGACCAGCTCCATTAACACGTGAACTCCTGTCTTGAACAAAACGTGCAGCTTTACACTGCAGCATTTCTTCCTGGAACGAAAAGACCCACTGAATTTTAAATGACATCTTGAAATGCGCCTAATGCTTGGTCTGCTGTTGAATCCCTACAGCTTAACCCTTCCTTGTCTCTGTGATGTCCTGTCACCTGCCGTTCCCAGACCTGTAGTCACATTTGTGTTTCATTGCACCAATAAGATTAGTGTTTTGTTTCTTGTAACTGTCAGCGTAAACTCTTTTTTAGTACATAGACTGACAACAATGTAACTCACGGGGATCCATTTGTAAATAAGATAAAAAACTATTAATAATTGTAACAGACAAATGTTTTTATAGGAGGGCCACTGCTGGCGCCGTCGAATACTTACATTTAAACACCAGGGTTAGTCTTGATTCCCGCACATGCCACTTTGTCCCACGGCCTGCGCTTACTGCCTGTAGTCCACTCTTACAGCTTCGTTTTCATTCCTGCTTTCTTATCTTTCTCTTAGTCTTTACTTATCTCGTTCCTTCCCTTTCTCTCGCTTGATGTAAATCAAAGTGTAATGTTGAAATATACATTCTGATCTCTAACAGCGATAGCCTGAGCCTACACTTGCAAACACCGGCACAAATTAAGCAGCGAATGCTGGTAGCTAGTAATGCATTCCCTTCTTTCATTGCTCTTTCATTTGTGTTTTCTTTCCCGTAGAGTTCTGCCCTCCCACAACCTCCTTTTCTATTCAACTTCACAGGACTAGAAACAAAGAGCTAGCAGTCTCGTCACCCTTCCTCCCTTGTTTAAATGTGGTGTACCGTTCGGATGTTCATGCGGCGCTTTGAAGCTTGTATGCAACAGAAATTCTTAAGGTCGTGCACCTATAATCTGGCCCTTGATGGGTTTTACACTTCTGGTCTTTTGACAGCAGCGATGTGACTGTGTAGCAAGAGATGAAAGCCACAAGTTTCTTTACCGCAATTTTAACACAATATTTATTTCCCGTTTTTTTTCCGGGAAACTATAAGTGCCGAGGCTTCCCCATTTGGAACTGGTACGGATTTAGCCTCTGTTTTAAGTATCTGCATTCGCATTGGGTTGGCCTGTTGGGTTCACCTTCGAACATACCGTGTCAAAGGATTACTGACAGTCATATAGTACAGACATCTTGATGCGGATGTTTGTGTTAGAAGCAAAACGTATTCCCTCCAGAATAGTAGAGGTACGTCTTATAAAAGGACCAACATACATACATGCGCACAGACAAACAAGCTCCCTTTCACACGGACCAACAAACATACATGCGCACAGACACAACAGACACACAGGCACCCTTGTTTTCCGTTTGTCTGTTGGTTCCCCTTGTCTCTCCCCCTTCTTCCCTGCATAAAGCACAGCGTGGTACAAGCCTCCGTTTCTGGAAGTAGTAGTGAACATGTATTTAAATTGTACCCGTAGCTGTGTATCCTAGTTAAGGTCTGGAACTCAAAACCAAACTCTGTGGCACCTCCACGGCCTTTGTGTTACTAATCTACTTAATTGCAGCCATTGAGGTGCTGGCCTAAATGACTAAGCCAGGGGAAGCAAGTTATAGTACCGTAAAAATACAGTGCTGTTACTTGCTGCGCTGCTTCCCTTTGCACTTAACTTTACTTTGCTAGACTGCCTTACTGGTTTCCAAATATACATGTTTTGCTCATTTGGCACTATAAAATTTTACAAACTTTTTTAGAAATATAGTTGTAATATACTAAAGGGGAATTTCAGAAAGCCCTCCTCATCTATTGGTGTCTTGTAATTCAGGGTTTCTCCCGACCACTACAGCGCACAACATGGGGCAATGGGTCAGCCCATTTTAGCCATTAGCTAACTTGTCTGTGAGCGATAGCACTCTGCCATTTCAGAAGGAGCATATTTGCTTCCAAATAAGTTTCTTTTGTGTTAGGGACAACTGTGGCAATATCTGCTCTTTAAGACAAAACAATATATTTAGCTGTTAGCCACTTTTTGATTGGATTGTTGACGGCACAGCAGCTTCCCCAACAATACAGTTTTACAAAGAGCATGACAAAGCAAAGTATTGACAAATCCAAACATCCTCCTGGAATCATTTATTGGGTTACATATATCGAATTATTCTCCATTTCAAAGTCCTGCAGGTGAATTGCATCAGATGTATTTTCTTTTGGGGATCTTTACTAATACCAAATTTCTTTTTTGGGAGGGTATGAGGTACTATACCGCGCGCTCTCTCTCTCCTCTGACTCTGCTGGAGCTCTCTCTATGACTGTCTGTCACCCCTCCCACCTCGCGCACTCTCTCCTCTGCAGCCTGTCTCTGCCCCACTCCCCATGCCGCAGTCTCTCCCTTTATCTTTCATTTATTTATGGCAGAGGCGCCGCCAGCCAGAACCAAAACAAACCGCAGAAATATTCCCTGTTTCTGTCTCTCCTCCTCTTTCTCTCTCTTTCGCCGCTCTTTCTCCTCTAATATATCTGCCTCTCTCGTGCCCTCTTTTCCACTGTCTATCGCTCTCTCTCTCTGTGCCTTTGCTTCTCTATCTTTTCCACTGAGCCTGTCTCTGCCTCTCTCTTTTCAGCTGTCGCTATCTGCCTCTCTCTGTGCCTCAGTCTGCGCCCCTCTCTTTTCCACTGTCATTCTTCGCTTCTCTCTATCTTTGCCCCTGAATCTTTGTCTTTTCAATTGTGTCTGTCTCTGTATCTATCTTTGCACAGTCCGCCTCTACCTTGCTCTGTGTATCAGCCTCCCTGTCCCTGTGATTTCCACTGTGTCTGTCTCTGCCCCTCTATCGTTTCCCCTGTATTTCCCTCCCTCTCTGATCCGCTCTCTGTTTCTGCTGCTTCTCTTTCTTTGTCAATGTGTCTGTCTCTGCCCCTCTTTCTCTCTTCCCTGCCTGTCCCTGCCTCTCTCTCTTCCACTGTCTGTACCAGCCTCTCTCTCTCTGACTGCCCGTCTCTCTTTCTGTCCTGCTGTCTCTCTCTTTTCTACTTTGCCTCTCTCACTTTTCCACGTTCTATCTCTTCCCGCTCTCTCTTTTTGACTTGCTCTCTCTGCCTGTTTCATTGTTTCTTGCCCTGACTGTCTCACGCTTTCTCTCTTTGAATGCCTGTCTCCATTTCTCTTCCGTTGACTCTGTCTGCCTGCCTTTTCTACTTTGCCTCTCTCCTTTCTCTCTTGTGCTTCTATCTGACTCCACTGCTCGTCTCTGCCTCTCTCTCACTATCCACTGCCTGCCTTTGCCTCTCTCTGTAACTGCCTCTCTCACCCTCTCTTTTTTTTCGTGCCTTCTTCTCCTCTGATTGTACTCGTTTTTTTCATGCCTTCTGCTCCCCTGATTTTCTTGCCTTCTGCTTCCCTGATTGTACTCGTTGTTTCTTGCCTTCGGCTCCCCCACTCCATCCATCCTCCCACTCCATCCATCCATCCATCCCACTCCATCCCACTCCATCCATCCATCCCACTCCATCCATCCATCCATCCATCCATCCCACTCCATCCATCCATCCCACTCCATCCATCCATCCCACTCCATCCATCCATCCATCCATCCCACTCCATCCATCCATCCATCCATCCATCCCACTCCATCCACCCATCCATCCATCCATCCAACTCCATCCATCCCACTCCATCCATCCATCCCACTCCATCCATCCATCCCCCGACTCCATCCATCCCCCCACTCCATCCATCCGTTCCCACACTCCATCCATCCATCCATTCCCGCACTCCATCCATCCATCCATTCCCGCACTCCATCCATCCATTCCCGCACTCCATCCATCCATCCATTCCCGCACTCCATCCATCCATCCCACACTCCATCCATCCATCCTTCCCCCCACTCCATCCATCCTTCCCCCACTCCATCCATCCCACTCCATCCATCCATCCATCCCACTCCATCCATCCATCCATCCACTCCATCCATCCACTCCATCCATCCATCCATCCATCCCACTCCATCCATCCATCCCCCACTCCATCCATCCATCCCCTCACTCCATCCATCCATCCCCTCACTCCATCCATCCATCCCCTCACTCCATCCATCCCACTCCATCCATCCCCCCACTCCATCCATCCATTCCCGCACTCCATCCATCCATTCCCGCACTCCATCCATCCATCCCCGCACTCCATCCATCCATCCCCGCACTCCATCCATCCATCCATCCCCCACTCCATCCATCCCCCCACTCCATCCATCCTTCCCCCACTCCATCCATCCTACTCCATCCATCCATCCATCCCACTACATCCATCCATCCCACTCCATCCATCCATCCCACTCCATCCATCCATCCATCCACCCCCCACTCCATCCATCCAGCCCCCACTCCATCCATCCATCCATCCATCCATCCCCCCACTCCATCCATCCATCCCACTCCATCCATCCCACTCCATCCATCCCACTCCATCCATCCCACTCAATCCATCCATCCCACTCCATCCATCCCACTCCATCCATCCATCCATCTCCATCCATCCCACTCCATCCATCCCCCCACTCCATCCATCCATCCATCCATCCATCCCTCCATCTATCCCACTCCCATCCATCCATCCATCCCCCCACTCCATCCATACATCCCCCCCACTCCATCCATCCATCCACTCCATTCATCCATCCCTGCACTCCATCCATCCATCCCCGCACTCCATGCATCCATACATTCCCCGACTCCATCCATCCCTCCCCGCCCCACACTCCATCCCTCCCCCGCCCCACACTCCATCCCTCCCCCGCCACACACTCCATCCCTCCCCTGCCCCAAACTCCATTCCTCGCCCACACTCCATTCCTCGCCCACACTCCATCCCTCGCCCACACTCCATCCCTCGCACTCTTGCCCTGCCTCTATCTCTCACCCTGCCTCTATCTCTCGCCCTCCCTCTATCTATCTTTCGCCCTCCCTCTATCTAACTATCGCCCTCACTATCCATCGCATCACCACAGCATCACTCAGGGGCACCACAACATCACTATGCGCTACCACGGCATCACTGAACGCCACAGCATCACTCGTCGCCACCACAACATCATTCAGAGCCACCACAGCATCAATCTGTGCAACCATTCAACAACAACTGATTCAAATATGTTCTCTCACTGTTTCAAACTTTATTACAAATGTCACAAAAAATGTTAATATTTCACTTCTGTTGTTGTATTTTCATCACAATAAAATACACTAAACATAATCTTCCAAAAAGTTATTTGAAAAAGTTTAAGCTATTGCCATTATAAATTACAATAACTTTTATTTCAGTATTAATTATTGAAAAAAATACAACCTATTGTTATTTTTAATATTAATACATCTAAGTCATGTAAATACAACACATATTGCATTACAAATGCTATAGGTGTCACGTTTGCAAAAGTTAACACTATTGGCATTGTAAATGACAAAGTTATTAATTTCGCTATTTTCAAAACAAAAACATAATTAAAAAATTTGTCATTTACAATACTAATACCTCTAACTTTACTAATGCGAGCCCTATTGCATTGCAAAGGCTTGTTCTGTACTATCTTCTCATCTTTGTCTTATCTGAATAGGATATGAGTGTATGCCCTCTCTACAGAATGTCTGTGAAATCAAGCAAATATGATTTGCTTACAGCTTGGCTGCCTCTTCTCACACATGCTTCCCTCTGCTCTCTTTGTTGTATTTCTCTGCATCTGCTTCTCAGCTATCTTGTGTCTTGTTTCTCCCCACTGCAGGGATGTCTAGTGCCCCTTTCCTCCTGACTCTGTCTTGCTTCTGCACAAACTGTTGTCTGTCCCATACTTTTTCTTCCAAATGTTTTAGTTTCCCTGCAGTTTCGGATCTATGGATGTCATTAGTCTATGCTCTGTTTATTGCATTGCGTTCTTTTGTTTCTGCACTTTTTGCTGCCCGCCTGTCTGTCTTTGTCTCTGCTGTGCCTACTACATGCCTGTCTCCTGTCAGGTTGAGTTGATCTGTCTTAGTCAATGAGCTGTGAGTGTGTGGTTTTAGGTTCTAGGTCAGTAGACACTGATTGTGGCCAGCGTGATAGTGTTAACTACTTTTCTTCTCTGTTTTTCCAGATATATGACTGTGGTTTGTCTTTCTGTTGTCTCTGTTCTAGACCGGCCTCCAGTCTGTGTTCTTCGTGAGAGAGCAGATGCTGAGGTCGGAAGGAATGGAGACAGGGCTCCCTGTGGAAATTCAGTGAGGCCCTCATTAGGAAGGGGCTGCTAATTACTTTTTCCTGAGCCCTGCATGTTGGCAAATGGGACGCTTGAAGAGTGGGACTAGAATTTCTATTTCTTAAGTGTGCAAGTTCTAGGCAGAGTCTTTCCTTTCATCTGTCTGAATACTGTTACAAGAAGGCTGAATGAGAGCTATATGCTACATCTTGTGCTTATGTTGTGGGTGCTCCAGGTTGGAGGTTGAAGGTGGGCTATGTGGAGAAGCATTACTTTACACAAATCCACTAAAACAGACTCTGTTCTTCTTCATCACATCTTGATCATCAGAGGGGAAAGAGGAGGTGCATTTCTAGCATAAACATTTAAAGTACAACTTTCCTATTTTGTGTTTGCCTTAAATCAGATTTTATGGGGAAATTAAACCATATTTATTTTAATAGTATTTACGCACAGGTGATGGTGTTGTGTGTGCACAGTGGTGTTCTCGTGCCCTACAATGATATTGCAACACATGTAAATAATGTTATTTATTTCTATAGGTTTGCACAGTGTCTCTAAAGGCCTCCACAATCTTCCTAAATCTGCATTAAAACTGACTTTGACTTAAAACTTCCAACTCTTGACTCTCCTTTTTCTTTAAAATGACTCTCTCCTCCCTATCCATCCTCTTCATGCCTCCTCTCTCCTGCAAAGCCCACTCTAGACACATGCATGTTTGCCTCAATCCTTACCATTACATCTATGCAAATTGCCCACACCTTATTTCAAAGATCACAAGCTCTCCTTTAAAAGTCATACCCTACACCCCACCAATACCTAATTTGCTGTGGCTTATCTATTATTAACTGCCAACAAATGCATGTAACTCCTGTATCCCCTTAACCCACTAAAGATCACACAGAATGTCTACTAATGTAATCCTCAATATAGTAAATGAATAAAATGGCTCCTGTAGAGCACAAGAATAAACCCAATAACTAACAATAGCTGTGAAAAAACTCTCTAACTGTCTGACCTAGAGCAGTGTACTGACCAGCGTAAAAGCACAAAAGTGCCTTGTCAGGAGTATTAAGTGCTATATAATATATAGGATTCAGTAATGCCTGTATAAATGGCAGACTTTAATTTCTGAATAATGCATGGGATTCTGCAATTCCTGTCTAAACAGCAGTCTCTAATTTCTTTATAATCAGCAATTTGAGAAACACCAAGTCGCAGATTATAAAGAAAAGATGGCAGAACTTGACTATTATAAGTTATTACACTTGAGCTCTGATGTCACAATGCCTGCTGCGAGAGCTAGCAGCTAGGTAAAAGGCAGGTTGAAGCAACAAACATAACGCTGCTTTTCTTTCTTATAGTCTATTTTATTAGCTCACAATGACAAGCAGAGAATGTGCCTATTTTTTGCACTCCTTAGATAGAGAAAAGCTAGAATCTTTCTGCATGTTTCTATACATTCAAGGTACTGCAGGTTCTTTTACATTAAAGAAACTGACATGTATTGTACTGTTTCTAATATCTTTTTACAACAAATACCTAACCTGTTTTTGATGTGTTTATTTTTATTCTTCATGTTTGCAAACATGCTATTTATTTCACGTGATAGAGCTGTGCACCAATGTTTTAATTGGTTTGTGGGAAAGGTGATGGTGTGATCATGTATTGTATGGGATGAAGTACTCCCTGGCGTACATGAAAAGGATATTGCAAGTGACCTTGCAGTTCCATAACCTTATAAAGGTTTTCAGCCTCATTCCTCTATATGGTTATGGAACTCCTTGGTGACTTGCAATATCCTTATCATGAATGGCAGGGGGTACCTAATCCCTGATGTAATGCAAATCCAATATAATGTATGACTCACACTAAAACTAATACCACAACACTCAGCTGTATTTCATACAGGCTGCTTAATAATTCCCTTTTCCTGCTTGGCAATCTTACACTGATATAAGACAAAAGTGCTAAGGCTCATATCCATCACAAAGCACTGCGCCATTCCACAGCAATAAACCACCCATCACCTACTGAACAGGCACAGAATAACTGAAGAGATTTGCCATATACTGCTGGCCAACAGAGGACTCTAATTTAGTGCTACACTGCAGATCCCGACTAGCAACATTCTATGGACCTTTCTTGCATTTCACAATGACAATCAGATATGGGCTAATATTAACAATCCACATCCCAGCAGCTCTCTCCACCACTTCTCCCTTTAACCGATGCCTGCTCAGGACAATGACCATTAAACAAAATATCTCAGACTGGACAACCCAGTCCAGTAACCAGCTAAATGGATTACGGACATAAGAAATACTACAAAGGGACTGTGTGCCTGTCTATCACACTTCTGCATTCATCACACTGCTAAGCACTGTGTCCTATACCACAATAACCGCACATCGTTGATCCTCACACAAAACATGGAAACACTTCCCAACAGGTTCAAACAAAGACAACACACTTCTAACCAGACACCATACATGGTGTAGCATTCTACCATATAAATCCAAGCGCTTCAGTGCCCCATTTGGGGGTAGGAAGCGCTATATACATGTTGCAATACATAAATGTTGCTCTGTGGTCTGCTTGCTGAATGACTGTGGGTGTTTGTTTGCTCCCCATGCTGTTCTGCTATCAACAATCTCTGGACCCGCTCTCTGATGTATGTCTTAGATCTGCACTCCATGCCTGTTTCTCCATTCCGCGGGTATAACTAAACTAAAGCTGTCTCGTTGTCGCATTCCATGCTACGTGGATATTTGCACTCTATACTCTGACTGTCTCTTGTCTCCACGCAGCATGTGATACGCCAATCTCTATATTTCCGGCCTTATTGCTGCATCTTCTCTCCGCAGTCCATACTGTGTGTCTGTCTCGTCTCAAACCCTCCATGCTGCTTGTCTGTCTCTTCTAGTTCTTCCTAAATTACTCACATACCTCTTCTCTTCGGTCTGATGCCTCTTCGGTGTCATCTCCGGTGCACAGTGGGCTGGGGACAGGTATTTATACCTACCCCCCATCCACTGGCCACCCTCATTGTCCCCCGCTGGATACGATGTGTCCATGGTTGTTGCCTTCGCTGTGCCGCATCGTGCCGTTTGCCAGGGAGACGTGTCAGTGATTTCTCGCGGTGAGTCCGGGACATACTGGGGCGCTCTCAGTGTCCGGTTGTGACTCATTGGTGGTGCACAGCGAGGTGGAGGTTGGAGCACATGTGTTTGTGTCAATTTGTCCTGCCCCAAGCATTTTCGGGCACGCCTGGGCTGGCGAGGTGTTGGTTCGGAGGACAATATGAGCAGCACAGGCCAGGAGCTGCAGCTCCAAGGCAAGGTTTGTGGTGATTGGGCGGCGCCATTTGGGCTTGTTGGTCCTGCCCGGGACGTTTTGGGGCACACCTGGTCTGGCTTGGCATTGGGGAACAGCGTAAGCGGCGCAGCCCAGAAGCTGTGATGGGGTTGCTGCATGCTGGTGGTGTGTGGTCCCCGCCCTCATGAGTGACTAGGTCTTGTGGGTGTTGTGTCAGGCTTACACGGAGCTGTGGCTCAGAGGCTGTTCTGTTGGTCACGGAGGTGTGGATCCAAGTGTCCCCGCTTTCGGTGATTTGTGGGAGGGCCTGGGGGCTCGGGGTTGTCCCGGGTCTCAACTTATGTGTAGGCAAGGGTTGTTCGGCGCTGGCCTACATCTCGTCGGGTTGGGGCCGAGCTGGTGGCTGCGTCTGCCCTGTTGTTATGCTGTTTTCCAGGTGAGGTGCAGCCTGGTGCTATGGAGCAGAGGAACAATTAAATGTGTTAATTTACCGGTCCTGCGCTCAACGGGAAGGAGGGATGCAAAAATATACCGGTAGCTTTTAATGTATATACCTGTATATAAATATGTTTTGCTTAGCTCATTCAGCAGAGTCTGGATGACCAGCACGCTGTCTACCTTTTTCGAATGAAAGCTACGTCCTGCTAGGGCAGAGATAGTTACAGCATTCCAAAAAAACACTCAAAAATAATTGTTAATCAAGTCTCTGTTCTGGAAAAGGGAGATAAAAATAGCACGCAAGCTGGGCACATACACCTGCCGCCTGCTCTTTCCAGCGAGAACTTGTTTGGCACTCTGCAATGTCATACCAAGATACAGGTCTCGGTCTCTGTATTACCTACTGGGGGTAGTTATAGTTAGGACCTATTATCCATAGGAAATCCGCAACATTCTATTTGGAATAACTTTAGCGTCGGTTGACGCATTTTCGCAAAATTTTCAAAACTCCTGGCCCGTTCCGGTCCGTTCCTATCCTAAAAGTCTCGGGGTGATTCGTGAAGCGGGGGCCGAGAAAAAATGAGGGTCCCAAAACGTGTTTTCCCCATACAATTTTCCATAGGGACCTTTAGTCGCAGCTACAGCCCGACCTGCTGAACGGAATTACACCACATTTGGCAGAATGGTAGACCTTGGTCCAGAGTTGTGCCTTTTGCTTAAATGGTGTAAATCCGTTCAGTAGTTCCTGGCAAAATCAAAATCAAAATCACATATATAGCTATGGCTGCGCTGGATCGGCGCACCCTGAGCGCACCGTGAGCGCACCCTCCGGATCACGAGCTGCATGTTAATTGGCTGTCAACTGTCTGTCAACCAGGAAGTGTTGGCAGCTGTTTTGTGCCTCGATAGAAGCGAGGCTGAAGAAATCAGTGGAACTAGTGTGTAAAACTTATAAAGGGGGCAGGGTAGAAATACCCTGACCCTCTAGACCTTTTTAGGGGGTCCCACAAGGACCCCCAGGGCCGTAAATTGTTTTTTTTTATAAACGGCGAAATACACGCAGAGTGTGCAGACCCTGCCGTAAAAAAAGAAAAAACGAAGTGTGGGCATTAATAATTAGCCCCCGGGGGGCAAAATCCCAGGGGCAAAAGTTTTAAATTTTATGGGGGCCCCAGAGGGGCTCCCCAGCCCCGGGGACTGCCACCCCCGGGTCTACAACAGAAATGGGTGGGAGGGCTCAACCACCACCCCCCCAGCAAAATAGATGGGTGGGGGGGCTCAAAGGCCCCCCTGCCCCAAGGGACTGTTACCCCTGGGGCTTTCTCAAAAATGGTTGAGGGGGGCTCAGAGGCTCCCCAGCCCCAGGGACCGCCACCCCGGGGCTTTTTATGTTGTGGGAGGTGGCCGCGTGGCCCCCCTCCTGGAGCCCTCGAGGGCCCTGAGGACCGCCACCCCCCAGGGCCGGCTCCTGCAGTGCTGTGTGCTATGGCAGGGCGAGAGCCGTGGCTCCCGCCCTGTCATAGCAAACTTGGTTTGGATTTTGAAAGAGCAGGGAAACCCATTTTGCTTTTCCACACGGGAGCTGCATGTTAGCAGCTCCCCGTGTGGAACAGCAATGCCGGCTCCCGAAAGACGCGGGGAGCCGGCTGGGACCATGGGGGCATTGGGGCTCCCCCCACGGTCCCCAGTGCAACTCCAGCGCTTTGTCTGCACGCTTTCTCTAGCGTTGGGTGCGCGACTCACGTTGGGAGCAAGACTCCATGCAAAAACCCCTATTTTTTTTTTCAGATATACATCAAGATTATGTGTTTAGATCTTGGGTGGCTCTAAAAAGAGCTGTTGTGTTTATTGGCAGATTTTGGTACCTACAAGTAAGTACTGATGCAGAGTCTAAAGTTGATGAGGAAGACTCTGTTACCCTCATCTGTAAAATGTACACCATTTCTCCTATAGATGCCATCCATATTGAAACGCAAGTTGTGTGGTAAATGGACCCCATCCTATAATCTCAGGGAAAAGCAGAAACAGATTTATTGACATGTTTCCTAGCTTTCTCAATCTCTGGACTAAATTGATTGGACCAGTTCCATTTCTGCCTTTGGCATATGTTAGAATAGACAAAGGCAGTTTGGGGGAAAAGTGACATAAATTCTCCAAAGGTGTCCTTCATAAGCATAAGCATTTCCAGACCTACCCCAGTCAACGTGCCTAGGTCATTGCACCACAGTGCACAATTTTGAGGTCAGGGTGTTGGAGATGTAAAAAGGATTTAACCAGTGGCATCAATTGGTGCCACTTTAACCCTCTCTGTCCAATCCATTTAATGTCTACATTTGGCAAAGCTAGGTCTTTGTCAATGCCTCTATGTATTTAAACATAATATAGGTTTATTAAAAGTAAAAGTATATCATTTTTATGATCACATCAGATAATGTCTTGTCCTAATATTTATATTAAATATATATATATGTTTTTAGACATTAAAACATTTTGCGGGAGTCGCACACCCACTGCATCCAACACGTCTATGCGTCACGTAATGTAATACGTACATGTCGTGTATGTGCCAGGAGTCGCGTACCGGTTGTATAGCGATCACGCAAGAAAATGCGTACCCGTCGCATACCCTTCGTGGATCCTACACAACAATCCTAACATGTCGGCTAGGTTCCGCGCAGTGATCGTTAAAGGTACGCTTTGGGTGCGCGACTCCCCAGAAAAATTTGGAAAACAAAATAAGGAAAATAATATAAATATATTTACAAAAATATAAAATAAAATCAATGTGGAATTTAAATATTTTTTTTAAATGTGTTTTAATTTTTTATTAAAAGTATGTAATGTGATTTAAAAATTAAGATATCTAAAAATAAATATATTTAAAAAATGTAGTAAAACAATATGAAAAAAATAAATATAACAATGCATTTAAAAATTATCATTGAAAAAACCTTAGAAATTCACTGAAAAAACCATAGGTTTCAGGTCCGTTATAATTAGGAATTAGCATTTAAAAAACCTTTGAAATTCACTGAAAAAACCATAGGTTTCAGACAAGTTATAGTTAGGAATTAGCATTTAAAAAACCTTAGAAATTCACTGAAAAAAACATAGGTTTTAGGGGTGTTATAGTTAGCCGGCCATTTCATGCGTACAAAACCACTGAAATTCCTCCGTTATAGTTAGTTGTACTAACTAATTCGCGAGCCCGCAATCCACTGCTGATGATGTCACATATTACATCATTCATGACATGGTCAGTGACATCACTGATGACATCTCAAATTACATCACTGATGACATCATTCGCGTGACAATCTGTTACACCTCATCATACATTAGTATAACCTTTTATCACTCACTATAAAATATAAAGTACCATCTTTAAGAGAATGACACACCAAAACAACTTCCTAAAAACCCACTCAATGATTTGTAGATCTACACACACATCTAAACACTTACCTATAGATTCACTCATACATGTTGACAAACATCAATACAACACTATTAAATACACTTATACACCTATATTGACATTACACAGCAGCACACATCCTATTCAGTTATGCAGCCATCTTTCTCACTTATGCAAACAAGTGATCATACTTACATTTACTCACCTACACACTTATACAACACTTCTTTATTCATTCATATACATAGAAAGTCATACTTAGTGTGTTATAAAATCACTATTACAAGTATACAGTTTTCCATTCAGTCACTTATACAATCACTGAGTCTTATATATACTTATTTAAATACAAGAACTGTCACATACACTGCCTTTTATATTTCTATTTTGTTTGGACATGTATCATTGAGAAATATATTTACTCATTATCTCACCCATAAAGATATTCACTCACTCAAACAATTATTTCCACATGCAGTCATAACCTCATATACCTACTAAATCAACTATTTACAAGTCTTTGGACAACCACACACCTTCCACCCAACCACACATACATTCACTCTCCCATACAAATAGTCACTTAACTAATTAAAAACGAATATAGAGTTTCACATAGGTAGTAACCAATGTATGCAGTAGTTTACACAACAAGACACAGATTGATACAGATATTCACACACTTTAATCACTATCCCATATATTTAGTGAGAAACTTTAAATTAGTCATTTAGACAGTCAATCACACTACTAGTAAATTCTTCATATAGACACTAATACTTCCACTCATTCTTCAATGCAGATTCCCATATATACAATACTTATTTAAATATCGAACCAAACCACATTCACTGGATGATGTAATCACTGATGTCATCAGTGATGTCATTTGAGATGTCATCAGTGCTTTCATCAGTGATGTCACTGACCATGTCATGAATGATGTAATATGTAACATCTTCAGCAGTGCATTGCAGGCACGCGAGTTATAGTCAGTACAACTAACTATAACGGAAGAATTTCAATGGTTTTGTACGAGTAAAATGGCCAGCTAACTATAACACCCCTAAAACCTATATTTTTTTCAGTGAATTTCTAAGGTCTTTTAAATGCTAATTCCTAACTATAACACCCCTAAAACCTATGTTTTTTTCAGTGAAAAAAAAAGAAAATATATATATATATAGATATATATGCTTCTGCAGTGACTGCTCACAGGATGTGCCCCGATGCAGCTTATACTACAAAGCTGCATCCCTGGTGTACGGCGGAGAGTAATGCTTGGTAGGGGAGGCACTGTGGATTTACCTTGGATGTGTCAGACCCTTTTCTAAGAAGGAAGGGGTATTGGTTTTGATGTTATGGACGGTATGCTGACACCGTTCTACTGACACCCCCTCCCGGTCTAGTGCACCGCGTCAGATCAGCAAGTTTTGGTGGAGCATGAAAGTGCAAACGCGGAGCCCCCCCTGGTACCAGCGCATTGTCGAGTGGCAGGTGTGAGCAGCGCACGAAACTGAGGTAATACACCCTTAAGAGGAGTGAAGGGGCCGTGTCTTCACCGTGAAGGAGTGATGACGAGAACATTCAAAAGGACCCCAGGTGGAACTGTTCTATCTTGAAACCGCCACTAAGGAAAGTGGAAACGCGTCTGCCTGAAGTTTCATCCATTAAGGACATTGCGCTTTGTATTTTGGTGAAGATTTAAGCACTGTGGATTTACCTTGGATGTGTCAGACCCTTTTCTAAGAAGGAAGGGCTATTGGTTTTTATGTTATGGATGGTATGCTGACACCGTTCTACTGACACCCCCTCCCGGTCTGGTGCACCGCGTCTGGTCAGCAAGTTTTGGTGGAGCATGAAAGTGCAAACGCGGAGCCCCCCCTAGCCGTCTAACACCACAGTGTGAAATACTGCCTGCCAAGGGGAGGGAGTGAGAGGAATCTCCCAGTAAACTCACCGTGCGGATAACATCGATCAAACACTGCTGCTTTGTTCAATGTGCTGTGGGCTGGTTAACCTGTGTTGGGACACCACTGTGTGTCGGGCATGCCAATTACTGAATGGGCGCCCTTGCTGGTACCAGCGCATTGTCGAGTGGCGGGTGTGAGCAGCGCACGAAACGGAGGAAATACACCCTTAGGAGGAGAGAAGGGGCCATGTCTTCACCGTGAAGGAGTGATGACGAGAACATTCAAAAGGACCCCAGGTGGAATTGTTCTATCTTGAAACCGGCACTGAGGAAAGCGGAAACGCTGAAATGCGTCTGCCTGAAGTTTCACCTATTAAAGACATTGCGCTTTGTATGTTGGTGAAGATTAAAGCACTGTGGATTTACCTTGAATGCGTCAGACCCTTTACTGAGAAGGAAGGGGTATTGGTTTTGATGTTATGGACGGTATGCTGACACTGTTCTACTGACACCGTTTTACTGACACCCCTCCCGGTCTGGTGCACCGCGTCTGATAAGCAAGTTTTGGTGGAGCATGAAAGTGCAAACGCGGAGCCCACCCTAGCCGTCTAACACCACAGTGTGAAATACTGCCTGCCAAGGGGAGGGAGTGAGAGGTATCTCCCAGTAAACTCACAGTGCGGATAACATCGATCAAACACTAATGCTTTGTTCAATGTACTGTGAACTGGTTAACCTGTGTTGGGACACCACTGTGTGTCGGGCATGCCAATTACTGAATGGGCGCCCTTGCTGGTACCAGCGCATTGTCGAGTGGTGGGTGTGAGCAGCGCACGAAACGGAGGAAATACACCCTTAGGAGGAGAGAAGGGGCCATGTCTTCACCGTGAAGGAGTGATGACGAGAACATTCAAAAGGACCCCAGGTGGAACTGTTCTATCTTGAAACCGGCACTGAGGAAAGCGGAAACGCTGAAACACCTCTGCCTGAAGTTTCACCCATTAAGGACATTGCGCTTTGTAAAGCACAATGTACTGGCAGTAAGAAACCCAAGCACTTGCTCTCGGGCTATCGTCAGGGGGTGTTTTAGCCACCGGGTGGCACTGCCCCACTGTTATGTTTTACATTTGGTTGATGGAGTTTTGATAGTTTGGCATGTGGAGCCTACTGTGATCAAAGTGGGACAAACTGCAGCCTGAAAGTTTAGAGTCATGCGTGATCTGATAGGCCTCAAAGTGTAGCTGCACTATTAGAGGATCTCTGGTAGAGGCCCAACTAGGTATTATGCCAATCCATACTGAACCCACCCGCCACCCTTGGAATGAGCCGGTTGTGAGCCTCTGCTTCTAAGGAGGGCCTTGGTCACATGGACAGAGGTATTAGAAGGCCTGTTCACTGGTTATCCCCCACATCCCTCCATCTGTGGTACTTACGCGGAGGGGTTTTCTTGTGTGCGGAGAACCCACATTACCCCAACCCCTTCCTTCGTTCCAAGGTCCGGTTTGAATCCCAGTAAATAAAACACTCTATTGCAGCCAGTGTCATCCCCTGCCCCCCAAGACATATGGTGACGAACCAGATGCGGGTTGGATGGGGACAAGGGCCTGCATTTTGCTACAGAACCAGGTCCTGTGATAAAGAGTTTGGGGTGTACTGCAGACGGTAATTATGCAGTTTAGAAGGCAAGGCTTCATGTCCTGGCAGTGGCAGCAGTTGCATCTTTCTTGTGAGTCTTCCTTGGTTTGCATTTAGGTGCGACAGAGGACTTTTGCTCTCCATCGCAGATTGCGCTAAAAGGCAGGCATTATATGGTAGTTATGTTGCGAAGGAGCGCTGAGGCTCCGAGGTTGGATCACTCCTTGTCTTGCTCGTATCACATGCCCATGGGACTCAGGGTTATTGCCTCAAAGGTGCGAGGTTGGTGGCCTTGTTGGGTCTTGAACTAACATCCCAGCCATTGCTTGCCATGGGGAGATATTAATGGGTGGATACCTTGTTGAGGCTTAGTAAGTGTGTCACTAATTTAACTCCTTGCCTCCCACAGGCAAAAGGACTGCGCAGCTCTTAGGATAGAAGTGGAAGGGGGCCTTAATAAACCTATGGTGGGGCAAGTTTGTTAAAACTACGGGTACATCATAGTGTGTGAACCTTGTGCCCCCAGCACCTGTAATAGACGAGATGTTGGATACACACACCATATTACAGGTGCTGGGGGCTCGTCTCCTAATATTTCAAACGTGACATTAACAGAGTGCACGCCGCTTCTGTTATGTGGGAGTGATACTTTCTCCCACTCGTTGTTCCAACGGTGCCACACTAAAGGCAATGACGACTATGACCTTTGAAGTTGGTGTACTTTGAAAAATTGTTGATACCTTGGGCTGATACCTTGAGACTTGGGCTACAAATATGATTGAAATATTCCTTCAACAATCCAGCTTTCCTTTATGATTGCGGTTGTGTAAAAGATACGGCGAGAACTGTGCGATTGCCTTTGACTATTCCGAAAATATAGGAAGATATCTATCCTTGAAGTACTCACCGATACAGATCATATTACCAGGTTTCAGATACTGCGGGACCTATGTGTTCCCCATGGATTGAATTTTAAATATATGAGGACACCTACGTTTGAAGTTTTCACTGATACGGATTGTTTCTCTAGTTTAAGACTGCGAACACCCGGGACAACTTTACCCTGGCGGTATAGTGCAGTAAGGACTCTCACCTAATTGATGGAGACCACTATATCAATGGTGCTCTCTGCTTAAGCCCTGACGAAGTTCCTGTGGCATTAGGGGAACGAAACGCGTTGGCTGTGCCCTTTTTATGAAAAGAAGAATTGTGAATAAAGAAAAGAACTTCTAAAAAACTTCTTGCTCAATTGAGGTTATTGGAGTGCACCTTCCTTCTTCTATGAGCGCTTTGGTCTCTTGTACACCTTCTGGCAGCGGGTGTTTGGAAGTGGCTGCACCACCAAATATTTGAAACAGACAGAATCAATGTGCTTGACCTTGGTCTGCTGCTGTATCTTGTGTATCCTTTACATCTATAGCTGGTTAAGCACCAAGGGTCACAGCTGTTTAGCAGGTAGTGTGTATCTGTGAAGCAACTGCAAAAGGGGTGCTGTGACGGCAAATGGGGCACAATACAAGCATTCCCTCTAACCAGATTTGACACCATTATGGGTTCACCATGGTTTACCTATCAAAAAGGTCTGTGCAAATGTCTGGTCAAACTCAGCAAAGTATGTGCATTCTGGAACCAAGGGCATGTTACAGGTTGCTTCAGTTAAGCAAAGAATTCCCCTCCCTGATAGCCACAGTAGCTAGGCTGGTTGTGGAAGCTGTCATCTAACGAGTGTGCTGCTGTCCCAAAATCTGGGGAAACAAGGTGTTAAAGCACACAAAAAGCTGCAATGTATTAAGAATATTTGGCTTGTCCATTATTCAAGAAAATTCAAATTTGGAAGGAGCAGGTAAATTTACAATGCTGGTGCAGTACACGGTTATCAGTGTGACCCCCTAATTTTGGGAATAATCAAGTATACAAGGGTGTAATCAACCCTGAATGTTAGGCACTATATTATTATTATTATTATTATTATTATAATTGCATTTATTGAGCGCGCAGCTACCCGAAGGTTACCCGGCGCTGTAGCAAACGGAAGATGGAACAGTGAAGAAAACCAGGGCATGGCAGTTACATGTTAAAAAGCCAGGTCTTAATACCTTTGCGGAATGTCATATAACAGACTTCCGAGCGCAGGGATTGGGGCATAGAGTTCCATAAAGAGGGGGCCAGAAAGGCGAACGAACGTCCGCCCATCTTGGCTCGCTTAACACGTGGAATTTGAAACTTGTTTTGGGTAGATGATCTTAAAGTGCGGGATGGGACATAGTGCTGGACCAAGGAAGATAGATATTTCGGGGCTTTGTTCATTTTTATACGGTGCATAATACAAAGGGCTTTGAATTTTATACGGCTCTCAATTCGTAACCAATGCAGTTTGTGCAGATGGGTAGTAGCCGAAGATCTAGCAGGTAGGTTACATATCAGGCGCACAGCCATATTCTGAACAACCTGAAGTTTCTTTAATACCTCCTTACAGGCGCCCAGGAGTAGTACGTTCCCGTAGTCCATCCGGGAGATGACAAGGGCTTGGACCACGGTTCTCAGGGTATCCACTGGGAGCATCCATGTGATTTTTCTAAGCCACCTGATGATGGTAGTACAGGTGGCAGAGACCTTTACCACATGTTGCTTCAATGACAACTGGTTGTCAAGCAGAACCCCGAGATTACGGGCAGAATCTGAGGGGGTAGGTAAAGGGCCCATCTGCGGAGGCCAATGTTGCGGGCCCCACAAAGGTGCATTGGGACCGAATAGGAGCAGCTCCGTTTTGTCCCCATTGAGCTTTAATTTATGTCTCTGCATCCAATTGGCGATCTGTTCCAAACCTGTCTGCAAGGAGGAGGAAGGCGAGTGATTCTCGGTGGAAAGTGAATAGACGATTTGAGTATCGTCAGCCTAAGAATATATTGTGAGACCCGCTTGCTCTGCCAAGAAAGCAAGCGGTCTCACATAAAGATTAAAGAAAATGGGACTAAGAATCGACCCTTGGGGAACACCGTGAGGGGAAGAGTAGATAGAAGAGACAGAAGTAGCAGAAAAGACCTGGAAGGTGCGATTAGAAAGAAAACTAGCAATCCAAGCCAGGGCTGGGCCAACAACCCCCACGGATTGCAAGGTGGACAATAAGATGGGATGGGAGACGGTGTCAAATGCGGCACTCAAATCAATATAGTACGCAGTGCACAATGGATTAATTCAGACAGAACCAGGGTTACGAAGAGCAGTAGTTTTGCATTCCATTTTGGTAAGAATTCTGGTTGGCGTAATACTCATGTACACGAGGAGGCCAGCTGTCAGAGAGAATGGGATAGTGTTGGCCACAAACAGTAACTTGTTAACAAGGACACTGTGGGTCTGGGAGGTGAACTCCAAAATGTTTTCCAGCGCATTCTGAAATCAGTGACTGGGCCGTGTTGGATAATGCACAAACTGGCAATACCTAACAAGTAGGCCCGTATTGGCACAGTACACCTTAGGGTTTTCACCCTGAACTGCGGTTAAAGTAGAGAGAAGTTATTTAAATTCCGGGCAGGCCATCGAACAAGCCTATGGATGGGTAAATAAATCTATAGCTAAAACATAAAAGTAGTCTCCAATTTAAGTGGAGGCTAGCAGACTTGCCTTCGATGGGGTAAATAGGCCATGCACAAGCCCATCAAGCAGGAGGGCTTAATGCAACTTGAATTCAAAATCAAATAAAATAAGATGGGCTTGGTAAATAAGGCATGGTCTCTTGAGTGGATACGCCACTAGCTTTCCCCGATAGGGATGGGGTACACCTGCAGAGGGGAATGGGAACTGTCCAGCTAGAAGGCCTGGGAACCGTCAGAGGTAGATAGGAAGTGTCCAGCTAGGACTGGTAATCACACGTTGCAGGAGGTTATGAAGCCTGGTGGGGTGGAGGCCCTGGATATGACGGAGCCCACATCCAGGGCTTTGGCGGACATACAGGGCAATCCTGAGGCTGATTGGTAGGAGGGGTACCCTTACAGGAGCACAATAAGGCTTCATTATGCCAAAATCCCAGGTGTCTTTACGGCAGGACCCTCATTGAGAACGACAGCGCCCCACGAGTCCCTAGGCGGTTGTAAGCCTGAGCAACCGGGGGCTTGCCTGGGTACGCTCTGCCCCTAAAAAGGCGTGAGTAAAAAGAATGGACTGGAGGTCCAGGATATATAAGGGGCATAAACCACCCAAAAAGGTAGCACCGATTGGATTCGCCATGGTGCAGTTGGCTCATCAGGTGGGCAGGGTAGCTTAGGTGAGTCACCTCTGCCTGCCTGTAAGTTAACCCACCAAGTTGGCATACTCCTTGTATGTAATAAACCTGCAGCAAACTTTTCCCAACAAAAACTTGTGTGGACTGTATTATTTTGCGCAGCGTGACTATTTAGCTGCTAAGCGGGGGTTGCCGATATCGGCACTAGGTTTGTTGCGTGGCTGTCTCTTGTTGGTCTGTTGTATGACTGTCATTAAACTCTATTTTGTATGAAAGTCTTGTCTTTTCCCAGCCTATTATATGAATGTCTGCAGTCTCTGCACTCTGAGCTGCGTGTCCGTCTCTGAAATAACTGTCCTGTTGGTGACTTGTCTTTGTTACCTGCTCTATGTCTGCTTTTCTTGCTGTATGACCTTCTCTCATCTCTTCGCTGGCTATTGTTCCCGTTATTCCTCCTGTGTAATTGTCTCATGTCTCTCCCCTTTGTACTCTGACTGTCTCTCCCTGTCACTAGATCATTGTGTTATTACTGCCTCTTATCTCTGTCCTCTCTGCAGTGCTGTTGTCTCTTGTCTACGCACTCCTTTTTACATGCCTTTATCCCGTCTCTGTCTTGTCTTCAGTCTGCTCTGTGGCTGTCTCTGCACGCCCTGCCTTCATCTTTCCCTCAGGTCTCCGGGACCTCAGCAGCTCGGCTCCGCCTCTCCCTTCTTTGCACGAACTCTTGGATTCATGGTTTTTGGTGTTTTTCCAACTATTAAGGAAAAAAATCGCCCTGGTGTGCTGCGGCCAGTGATGGAGCCGTCCCAGGGCCCCGCCTTCCTCCAGCACAGCGCTGTTATATAGGAGAGAGAGATTCCAGTCACTTCACCTCACACTGCAGCCTCGGCTCCAGCCGAGCACACACACGCACGGCCGTGTCCAGGATTTAGGGCTTCTTCCAAGTGGTGCACAAGACGGACTTTTTTGCCAATCCCTGTAACCTCGGAGTGCCCCGCGGGCCGTCCGGCTGCCCCTCAGAGTCCAGAAGTACAGGCCCCACCCTCCGACCCATTCCTTGGATGTGCAGATCCGAGGACTGGCTCAGCTACTAAACATATTTAACGGGGAAGGAGACTGCATGCTGGCCCCGGTCCCTGTACCTACCTACTGTCTGTCGCCTTGGATCTCGGGCTGGCTCTTTAGGACCCAGAGCAGGGAAGTTTTGACACATCGTCTGAAGCTGCAACTCCTGTTGATTTCGGGGAGGGCTGGACCCGTTCCCTGCTTCCCTCTTGGTGTCCCGAAATTCCAGGCCTGTAGTTCAGAAGGTCTGATACTTGCTGTCCATCAAGGCTCACCATACCCCTTTATTTCCTCATTAAGTGTGTTTCCCTTCCTTGCCTCTATGTACACCCTCCCAAATCTGTGGTCCCAACTCTTCCACTAATGCCCTTCATCCTCTTTTTGACAATTACGTCATTTGGTCTTCCTTCTCACTTCACCCCCTTTACTCGGTGCTGCCACTTAAGGCATCTTTGAGGCATTTTGTCCACTTGGTGCACTTTATTTATTTTTCCTACCCAGAGCAGGAGTGTGGAAGATGCCGCCCCTGCTCCCTCTTGCGCTGCTATTCCTCCTTGCCACTATGTCCCTTGTCAGCCCCCTCCCAGACGCCGGTTGCCCCGACAGGTGTGACCCAACATCGTGCGGCCCCAGCCCGGCTCCTGAGGTCTGTGAGTCCGGGGAGACGGTGCTGCACTGCAACTGCTGCCCGGTGTGTGCTGTCGGAGAGGGCGGTCGGTGCGGCTCAGGGCCAAGTGGAGAGGCCCCGAAGCCCTGCGCCTCCGGGCTTCGGTGCTCCTTCCCGGGCTTGCGGAGGAGACTGGCGCACACCAGCGGGCGGTGCCTGTGCGCCTCCAGCGAGCCCGTGTGCGGGAGCGACGGGAAGACTTACAGCAACGCTTGCCGGCTGAAGGAGGCGAGCAAGGCCGCGGAGCTGAGGCAGGAGCCGGCGGTGATCCTCATCCAGCGAGGGGCCTGCGGGCACGGTAAGGAGCAGCGGCGCGCGCTGGGGTGAGCCCCAGGACAAGACGTCACCAGGGCAGACCCAATCACGTGCAGCACAGGGCATCAACGGAAGCGTGCACACAACTCAATGCAGGGCTGAGCTGTGAGGAGGATACAGCTCCACACACTATCAAGCCGAGACTTACATACAGGGCGGCACACAAACCGCTACACCACGAGCAAACACGAAATTAAACACAAATGTATCATGTAAATAAATACAAAGGTAGTAGTGGTAATACAGGCATAGCTGCCAAGGTTTTAGATTGCTATGTGTGACATTTTCATAATTTTAGTGTAATTAGGTGTGATATTTCATTTACTATGAGTGACACTTTCCCGTGAGCAAAATCAAGCAATGAAGACGAGGGAAACATATAAATATTAGAAATTAGACCCATCCGAGCAACAAGAAACTCTAAAAAGATCTTAAAAGTGCTGCTAGACACCAGAAATGGAAGGACACTAACCAACATGACACATAGAGAGCCCTGTCCCCAACAGGCCACTTGTTACTGGTTGGAAGTCTTAGCTTCCATGCTCAAAACAATACCAGAGGGCACAGTAGTGTTATTGAAAACCTTAACTGAAAGTACAGCGATAGGCCAATAAGAACAGGGCAGCTCTGCAGCCAGCGAGCACTTGACTGTAGCTCATGTAACACTACACAACATTCGGAATGACATAATATTGCAGATGTAAAACAAAATAGAAAACAAAAGATAATGCTAAGTTTCTTCTTATTCTTCCATGTATTATGATGGATGTGATGAAAATATTTCGTAATGGAAAAGGTTAAGAGTTTGTAATGTAAATAAATATATTTCCTTCGGAATATTTAAGTTTCACTTGTCTTCCATTTTGAAGTGTGTGCTCTGTATTTTTTATGCAGTTTAAAGTGAACACTGCCTGTACATTACACTTGGACACTGTGCACACTGATGCTGACCAGGCATGACAGTCACGACGGGTTGAGCCAGGCGATAGCTGTAATAATCTTCTAACTGGGGCCATACTTCGGGATCACAGGGGTGCAGAGTGAGGAAGAGCTGCTCTTACGCTTGGACAGACAGTGTTCAGACACATGGCTTTGCCCAGGAGCATGATCACCTACAGGCCCCTGTGCATCGTCAGTGATGATAATACCCCGGCCCGGCCCACACTGCTACGGTGCTAAGGATGACGAGACAGAGCAGCCCTACAGATTGGATCACACATGAGATCTGCAGTGCCGAGTGTGCGTGCCGTACTGCTGACATTATAACGAGGTTAGGTAACATAAAGACAACACTGACTACTACTATCTCGGGGCTGCCTGACCAGCAGCCAGCCCGCCCTGCATATTAGATCACAAGACCTCATGATCAGATGATCTAGAAAATGCCGCGCGGCCTGCTCTGCCACCTATAGACGGGGCCTAGCTAAGTAAACACGACATGGCCTGCAGCCTGCTCTGCCACTATAGAAACAGCTCAAATTGTGACAAATTCGCCTGTCAGCAGCTCAGCGTGATCCATATGCCAGCAGGTGTTGGGTTATTGCGCAGACTCATCTACAAGTTGTTGGAGTGACAATAGACACATATCAGTGCCGCGAGTGCATGCTTTTGTGCTACTCACAGAGCAGTAACTGCATAAACAAACACAGTACTATCATCAGGGTGCCTACGCTGACCAAAAAAAGTACTTACTTGTACAAGTTAACAGTCCTGTGTCCAGTGCAAAGACTATCGCTCTATGCCGGGGGTCCGGCAATGATCCTCCTCAGCCCTCTGATGATGCCGTGCCGGAAGCCCGGCCATGATGATGCTGACCAGATAGACCAGTCTGAGAGACTAGTGACTAGTGTAGTCACTGTCTCAGGTCGATGCTGTGCGGCCCGTCCGGTCCTGCCGCCGGTCGGAAAAACGGCAGGTTAATATTAATTATATATTGTGGCCCTCCTGCGCAGGCAGCAGCGCTGTATCACGTGCCAGACTGAGACAGACACTGGGGCCGCACGGCGTCGGAACAACGACACACACAGCACAACTCCACTCCAGTCGTCCATGGCACAGCTTCTCCAACTTCATTTCCTTTCAGGACGGACGTGAGGTCACGGCGCCACTATGTCTGAGAGCTATAACGCGGCAACAGCTCTGCTGGGCATGCCACTCCGCACCCGGGGTCTCCAGGCAGCAGCCACAGCCAGATTTTGTTATATTGTTGGACTGCAGAGCAAGCCACTGACTCAGAGTATCGACTGAGCGGGCAGGCCGGGCGCCGGCCGGCCCCCCTGCAGACTGCACAAATCGCTATTCTCTAGTTTTCAGGGCAACAGGGTAGGGAACATCAACACAGTCGTCGGACTCTAGCAGGCAGAGCTGAGCAGAGAGATACATTGTAGCGCGGCCGGCGGCGCCGCTCACGAGCTTAGAGAGCTCAGCTGCAGTCAGGTTTCTGTTTAGGCACACTAGTCGGGCAAAGCAGCACTCTCAGAACTGTAGAGAGCCCGGGCACACAGGAGCTGCTGCCGGTGCGCTGGCACAGGTGGCAAAAATGCGTGACAAATGCATTCAGTGCGGTGATGCGGATCACCGTACTGAAATGCGTGAGTGTCACACCTGTTGCGTGACGCTTGGCAGGACTGTACAGGGTTGCACATCCAATTACATCAACATTAAATGTGGGTATTTGGATAACACATCAATTTAGAAAAGAATACTATGGTGCTAGCAGATATAGGACACCCTACTACCAATGGTGCCAAAAAGGAGTGTTGATGAACATGTCCATCACTTCACATATAAAGATATCGGAGCACTCAAAAAATAGTGGTACAAAGTAATACATTTTGTCCATTAAATCACATTGAAAAGATGTTTGTTCCATGCTTGTTTATTTTCCAGTTTTTTCCTGGAACATCAGTTGGTACATCCAACGTCACACAGGTAGAGCTAACACGTGTTCCGTCACAAGGCTCTGATCATAGTCAATATTTTCCTGAAATAATTAGTCAAATATCCTCAATAAGAGGCTGCCCAAACCGCAAAGAAGCTATTCACATAGGCAAGAAAAAGTTTCACTGATCTAGTAGTTGAGATGATAGTTTTCCACAAATCATCAATGCCAGACGTCGTAACTCCTATAAATCGAGGCTTGTGGTTGGCGATAGTAACACAACCATCAAGAATAGCATAACCAGTTAACAAGAGGTAAAAATGTCCCTGCAGTTAGTTCGAGAACCAGTATCCCGGTACCGATAACGCAGCCAGTTCCTACAGATAGGGAAGAAATTACCATTTCTATCGTATTTGTCAGAATTGGCTGGATTATTGGTGCCAGGAATCTGGTTCTTGAACTAAGTATGTTGGTTGCCAGGACATTTTTACCTCTTATTAACTATGCTATACTTTTACTATACAGTAAAAGGTTGAGTCGTAAATATGATGCAACAGAGCTTAACACTACTTTGAGTACACCTTAACACAAATCAAGACACAGCCCAAAAATGATCACATCCTGAGTCTGAACATGTCTACACAAGGCCAAAACATGATTACAATTCAGCACAAATCAATACTAGTCAGTGCGTGAGCATAACAGAACAGAAAGACAAACAATCAAACCATAAGTATAGCTGAACACAAACCAAAGCATGAAAGTATGATACAAAGCTTGAGACAAGGCCGAGCCATATGTGGAACTCATTTCAAGAACAATGCATAAGAATAGCAGAACAGGTTATGTTGTACTGTATTCTGACTGAAATATTGGCTTTGATGTAAACGCCAATCTGTTGTAGCCACTACTTTTTTTTATCCACATTAAGCCCTGTCTTTTCATAGTCCTACAGGGCCTTACCATTTCAACTCTTTTTTTAGGCAGAGCAGTCTTTAGCTGTCTCCCCGGGGCTTGCTTCATTTATAAAGAGAGCTGCCAAAGGTTACCCCCCTCATCCATAGGTTGTTGTGTCATTCGCATATTGATCAACCTAGGTTTATCAGTCATTGCTTGTTTAGAATTCTCACCGCTGACCTATTGAAGCTTTCCTCTTCATGGGCATGTTGTCATTTCATTGGGGCAGTAGGTTTGCAACATGTGCTGTTGTAGATCACATGTTGTGCTCCCTTCCCCTAGGGAGAGATGTTTTCATTCGCCCTGCAGTGTTTTGCCAGGACGTTTAAGAGGAGCATAGAAAGCCCGAGCGCTTGTACTGAGGATGGGGTGAGACAAGCCCTGGTCTCTTGTGGGTGCTCTGTTACTATCCAGTACCTGCTCCTGTGTGGTGCTGGAGTTTTCCACCCCGGCGAGGCAGGCTCTGGCGCCTTTCAATCAATGTGCACGGGCCAGATCTTGAAAAACCAATTTTGAGACTGGTGGTCAGACATAGATGTAGGAATACAAACTGGCAGATACCATCGGCACCAGGGCCGGCCTAAGGCATGTGCAAGCTGTGCACCTGCACAGGGCCGCCAAACCCCAGGGGCCGCCACGCCAATATATATCCTTAGATACATATTTGCATGGCGGCCCCTGGCAGGGATTTGGCGGCCTCGTGCCCCCTACCTACACTCCCTGCTCAGGGCCTCCGTGAGCCTAGAGCCGGCCCTGATCGGCACAGAAGAACTATAAGACAGCACCTATTAACATAGAGAATGAGTGCGCTCAGTGCATGGAAATAGAACCAATGTCACATCAATCAATGATGGTTGTTTCAGTCGTTATGTAGTTTGCTTAATTTCACCACATTTTCATTAACATACAGCTCTCAAGTAGCCACATAACATGCATTAGTGGATTATTCAGTACTGGTCTTTACTTACCATTTTGGTACTTGTAGCTTTGTTTCGTATTATAAATGGCTATGACTATATCGATGCTTTGCAAGCATACATCGATGGAAGGACAAAGCTGTAGGTTGAATGTATGTGCTGATGGAGGGATACGTATGTATGAGTCACGTGAGTGAGTTAGTAAATAGACAGATCAGGAGGTGAATTATAAGAAGATGAACAGCCCACAAATCCACCAATGCAGTCAGTAATTTTTCACTCACTCATCCACATATGGACCCATTTATCCATCCATGCATTCATTTGTTTACTCATGCACTTATCCATTAATGTATCCTCAGTTCACTCATCATTACATCCTTGCATTGTAAATGTTTTTGTACTTGTATAGCGCACAGCTACCCAACAAGGGTCTCCCGGCGCTTGTACTCTTACCGCTGAGGAACCCTTCCTGGCTTTCCTTGTGAAGTGTCCACTCCTGGACACCCCCATGGTGAAACCAGGCATCCCCAGCGCTGTTGGGGGCCGTTGTGGAGATTAAGCAAGCTATTGCCCAGAGTTGCAGCGTGGGGCCCATGATTAGAATAGGCGCTGAGGCGAGAATATCAGGTCAGAGGAATTTATGAGCACGAGACCCGTCGACGCAGGAATCGAACCCTGGTCCCGGGCCTGAGCTCTGCATCAAGGTCTGCCGCTCTAACCATTTGAGCCACACTTCTCCACACCATTGCATTCCGCCATTGACTGATTCAGCCTTTTGTGCACTCACTTGATTTCAACCATTGAACCATTCTTGCATTCATTCACCCATATGATCGCAGACATAAAGTCGCCAGTCACTGAAAAGCACTTTCATTTATCAATAAAAGCCAAACTAATAGGCTTTGTCAAAGGGTAGTTCCACTCTCAACCAATGTTTATGTACTCCCTTAATATCTTTTGTCTAACCCACGCTAATGGAATACAAATTCTACTCAATTTCAGGGGTTAAAACGGTGTATTTATAATTACCCAATAGAACTTCTTTATTCGCAACCAAACACAGTAACCATGAAATATGTCAAATTAAATCCAGGCAAGACAGAAATAAAAGCTTCTAAAGGTCCACGAAACCTGTAAATGACAATTCTTGGCCTGCAACTGTGAATTTCTGAGCGTTTGACTTTACCAGTCAGGACTTCTGGACCCCTTATCAACTCTAACTGTTGCTTAATAGCACTAATGGCTACCATAGAGAAAAATTTAATATCAACGTTTAAAGAAAATCTTTTTTTCTCGCAGTACACACATCTGATGTTATGGAGTCCTCACACGTGGAATACATGTTGAGACTACTTTTTGAATGTTTTGAAAGTGCACGCAAACTCTGGCAACCTAACAGCTGACATTTTGTGCAGTGACTATACCGATATCGGTAACATATACTGAAATTTAACCAGGAAGAACTCTGCACAAAATTCTAACCTAGTGGCTTATGACAAGTCTTACAATCTTGTGCCCTGAAGAAGTCCCTATGTTGTGGGACGAAATACGTCGTCTGTGTCCCTGTTCCATTCCTTTACAAGTGGAAGTAAAGACATAAGCAATGAATATCAAGAATATATGTGTCTCATGATGTTTTTTGGACTAGTTGACTAACTATTTTGTGTAACTGTATGTAGATTCCTTTTTGGGATATTAAGCCCAGTGCTAAATGTTTCCTGTAGACTCATAGTAAAACTAGGGTGCTTCTTCTGCTTGTTGTGATTTTCCTGATTTAAAGACAATCTACCGTCTTTTGCACATAGCACAGTACGTACATGGATACACCCATACTAGATTTTGGTTACACCATTAGCTTGGGTTCCCCTTATTGTAAAAAATGACCTTCGTATATCATGATGGCATTTTGTCATGTTTGCACTCCTCCCATGAGCCAGGCTGCCCTCCTTTGTGCCAAGAAATTGTTCCAATGTACAAGTACCAACACTACCTCTAGTATGCCACTAACAGTATTTTACCATGGGTGCTTACAATTCCAAGAATTGCCTCCAATGTGCTGCCCGGATTTTGTCACATGTATCTGTCAAGCTATGAATTGCGTCAACTATGCCAGTGCCATTATTTTACCCCAGGCTGTCTCTATAAGACAGGAATTACGTTTAGTACGTCAGGGTCTAAGGCAGTTTTGCAAGCATAACATCATGTTCTCACATTCAATTAAATTCACTCACACACAAAATCGCTCATATATACTCTCACCCGCAATCAAGCACACACGCACCATACATTTACATGCATTTTTTACTTACCTTAGCTGCGAACAAAGGTCATTCCAGGTAACTGTGCTCCATTTTTTTATTACACTATTAATGACTAATGAAATATTATTTACTAATAGTATGGTGAAAAATGAACAAAAAATAAGGAGCCTAGCCTCACCCCTGTGTTTCTGGCACTGATTTTACCACCTTTGAGGCCATGGGCCGCAAAGGCAGTACCAGGTGTCCCAGAGGGCAAGCTAGGGGTCACAGCTGGAACCCCTGGCGACCCCTACATTACCTCCACGGGTGGGGTTGACAACATCAGCCTCAACATAAGTATGCAGCTGAAAGCGTGTTGGGTGGTACCAAAAGTGTGCAAAGTGTGTTGGTGCACGTAAAAAAATGTAGCTCAAAGTCAGGAGCTGCTAGCCCCAACCCCTCCATCCCATATTCAAACGAGAGTGTCAATATTTCCTAGCGTAACCATGGTTGCTTGCAGGCCAAATTCAATTTCATCATACAGGAACCAAATCTTTTGAAGAACTGCTGGGCCAGAGGTATTAAGCTATTTATGAATAAGTACAAGAACCGAGGCAGGACAACCATCTTAGACATGGGCAACGGCATCTTTATCCATCTGGCAACATGATCTTCTAGCTTAGTTACAGCAGTATCCTAGTTCTCCCATAGTACCATTTCATATCTCTACCAACATGGATCTTGAGTTAATTAAATGCCCTAATGCCCCACTTCAAAGGGTATTCGGGAGCACACACACGTAAAGGTTGTGAGTGTGGAAACACAACTGTTTTAGACCAATTGCTTGAAATGTCTTTCAGTCAATCAAATCCAAGCAACTAGTGGATTGTTAATGAGATGTTGGTCGCAGGATCTCTGGAAAAAAAGCGTGATGTCATCAGTCTACAAGTCTCATAAGGCTACAGGCAGTGAAGCTGAGGTCTCAGTGTGAATGATGTTGCAATGGTCTGCAGCTAGTGGCTCCATTATAACCGCAAATAATAAAAGAGATAGAGGGCAGCTCTGCCTAGTCCCTCTAGATATAGGTATGGAATTCGACATTAACCCATTCTGCCTCATAAGTGGGAAGGATTTGTCTATACAATAGCCAACTGAATTAAAGCTGAATTAAAGTTGCTGCAATAGTGCATAAAAGGTACTGCTACTTCTGCGTATCAAATGCCGTAGTGGCATCTGGGAAGACAGCTGCTGCAGTCAGCTTGGGTTATAAATTATAATTCATGAAGCACAGCAGCTAAAGCACAAAGATTGAGGACCATAGATCGCTGTGGTATAGGTCCTGACCTAACTGGCCTTATCAGGTTCTAGAGGATGGGCAATATTCAATTTGCTATCTGATTAGCTAGCATTTTGTTGTTTGTATTTATAATTGTGGGCGGGTGAAAAGGTTTCCATCGCTCAGTGGGTTTACCCTGTTTCAAGAGGCTGATGATCAAGGCCTCAAGGAGCGAGGGTGGGAGGGCACCTGTTCATCTACATTACTCCATGGTGATCATGTGGTGAGAAGGAGTAAAGTCCCTGAGCTACCCCTTTAAACATGGTTAAATTGGTACTCCCTCATAGACATGTTTAACTTGTCTACAAATCACTAGCATATGGTGTAGAAAATGCACCCAGAGCCTAGAGTTAAATGCCACCTGTGGACTAAACCACCTATTATGGCATCCACAGAGTAGACCTGTAAAAGATAGCTTCTGGCTTACCATGTGTTGTTTTGAATGTCAGTAGCCTAAAACCCTGCTGTTAAATCTGTCAAAATAAGCCTTTTTCATGAGTGGGAAACCCTGTTTTTAAATATTAATAAGTCACCCCGAACCACACCTTGTTGCCTACAAGGCAGGGTACCAATGGGCCTATTATGTAAAGCGGTATCAAGGGGAGTTAGGTCCAATGGACCAGGCTCTGGCTCTGCCATTTATAAATGTGTAACAGGGAAGTCGGCCAGGACCTGTTTTATACTGACGTTTCCGAGTTAACGCTAGACCAAACTATTTCATTTCATTTGATCTGGTACTTTATTAATTTTTTTTTTCAAACTTTTTTTGAAACTTTGTTGCATATTTGAAACAGAAAGAGACAATAAAGTCTATATACAGACAATACTTATGTACATGTGAAACACATTAAACAACAAAATTGTGTTCTGACTACACAATCTAAATAAACGTTAGTGTGAAAAATCATTAGTGTGAGAAATCATCAACAAAACATCCTAATATCTTAGAAGTCTTATGTTATATATTGCATCCATGACAAAATCCTATTTTACATATAGATATGATTTCATTAATATTATCACTGACAGGGCTGTAGCTTAATTATACAAAATGTCAAAGCACAGACTATGCATTTTAATCTGTAACCTTTGACAGGAATCGGCAACAAAAGTTATTCAGATAATATTTAAAAATATATACCTTATTGATTTTGAAATATATCGTTATACAACAAAACACAAAAAAACATTTCAGTGATGCCCAACTCTCCCCCCCATCCCCAAACTGACTGGTGGCTCATATCACCAAGGACAGATGTTTGTCAAATGCAGGTAGAGATACAGTAGGTCATGGCAAGCCAGTTCCAAATAGCCATGCCACCAATCCTTCTGTCCCTTCCCCCACATTCCCCCACCCATTATCCACCTCTTGATTCCCTTACCCTCTTCTCCTATGGACCATCCCTCCCACACTCTCTCAGATTTCCTTGGCCAGGCCGACCATCATACACTAATTTCTCTCGTATTTAACACACTTTCATCTCCCAGGCTCAGTCCTGTAATTGTGGGCTCAATGCACGCCTAGGAAGGAAGATCTGAGGTTCCTACAACCGCAATAATATCACTGGGGCCCAGTTCACCATAGGCACTCTAAAGGCTGTCTCTAGCTGAGCTTTTACCCCCTCCCAGAATGTGCATTCTTGGGGCACTCCCACAACATGCCAAATATAATTGTTTATATTTATTAAAAAACACATTTAGTGGTAAAGTTGGATTTTTAAGATATATATTTAAGAAAATAAACTTTTAGAGAGTTACCTTTTAGCTCCCTGAACCTCCAGTTGGCTAATTAGCATTAACCTATTGACGGCTGGTCTGCCAGTGTTTGACCTTAATGAGGTGTGAAAATGATGTCCCAGAGCTGAAACAATGGCCTGGGTGTGGTGAAGTGTGTTTCATCCCCATGTAGGAAGGCCAGTTAGGATGCGCCCAGAAAATTCATTAACATGGAATGTAATGGGCCTGCCTTTTCTCAAGTAAATGTGAGGTGAGACCTGGGGAAGACAAACATTTTCCCCCCAGCCAGGCTGGCTGAAACCCAATGGGAGGGAACCTACCCCTAGAACCAGTTTTGAGTGACCACAAAGGAGGGGGCTATTCGTTTTCCTGGACACACTTCTGGATGAGCTCAGAAGTTCTACACAAGGGAAAAAGGGTTTCCCGCATATTGGATTGGAGGTGTAATGTGCACTGTGGGATTGTTTGCAGTAGGGCAAACAGGAACTGTTGATAAAGTTGGCAGGATTGCCCCTGGGAACCTTTGCTCAATTGTTTAGGGAAGAGCGAGTAGTCACCACCACTCTCTAGCGAATGCCAACCATTAATGTGGCACCATAAGTCACCCTCCTCGGAACATTTTCTAGACATGCAGAAAATCACAAAAGGACTGGTCCCTGCTTGCTGTAATCTAAGTGGATCACTGAAAGACTGGATCTGTTCCCTTTTCTACCCAGGAAAAACAGGTGAACTCCGAGGGTCAGTGGGCTGGGATTCCTGTGTGGTTACAGGGACAAGACAAGCTGAACAGTCACTATTTTCCTGGATGATCAGTTGCCCACTCAAAACTGGACCTGCACTGGATAGATCATGCCAAAGTGCTTAGTTGAATGAAGCCTGGAAGTCAGAAGAGCCCCCATGAAGCTTGGGAGCCTTAGGTGAAAGGGTGAGGAAAAGGAGCATGCCACAACAAAGTTTAGGGACTTAAAAAGATTATGAATTCCAGCTGACGGAGGTCCTTGACCGACCACCAGAGCCAATTTGATGTAGGTGCACCACGCTGGGCTGAAGAAACTAGTTTGTCCCTCTTGTGGTTTCTCTGCACCAACAAATTTGTTTTAGTGGGCCATTGGCGAGAAGGTATCCAACCCTGTGGTGCCCTCTTTGGATACAACCTTCTGCATTGTCCCTTTGGAGAAATCGAAGCTCCATTTCAGAGATTAAGGGCCTCATTAGGATGGCGGTTGGACTTTTGTCTGACCCCCATCCATTTGGAAAAGGGACCGCCTGACTACAAGTTGGTGCTATCGCAGTCCGAATAAGGATGCGACGATTACTATTTTTTGTATTATGGCAGGTTCTGTGGGCTGCAGCACCCGCCGCAGTGCATAAAATATGCCTGAAACATATCCCTACACTACGTGCACATGGTGCAGGGATAGGTATGGTGCCCCCTAAACCCAGGCCCAGGGGGGCCCGCTATGGGTCCCCAATGTCCCGTTCTGCTGCCTATTCATGGCAGGTTCACCGTCATGATAGGGTCCTCGGAAAGGAATATCGTAATGCCTACGGCGGTGCCCTGGCAGGCACTTCCACCATTGTAGGCATTCGGATCCCTGACAGTCGGTCTGTCTGACTGCCACACATCCGCCCGCCATCCAAATGTGGTGGTCAGAAAAAATTATTGCCGATGGCGGTGGGACCACCAAGACAGACGGGCTGTCTTGGTGGTACCACCGCCATCGTAATCGAGCCCTAAGTTCCAAGGTAGAAATCTTGACTTGGTGAAGGTGCTGAAAGTACCTTACTGATGTGATGATGGCTTAGGGTGCGAAATGTGATTTTTCCTGGCAAAATCAATAGCTTCAGCTGGGCTTCACTCAGCCCTGATCCGACTTTGTTGAGACCTTCCCAGACACAGCCTGCTGCCTTGTCCTACTGAGAGAATCTGACTTCCATTTTGAAGACTAGGTACAAAGGTAAAACCCTTGAGTGGCCTATTCCGCTTGGTGTATCTGAATTCTAGATCCATCACAAATTGTACCAAGGTGTACCACGACCATAGACTGTGCTTGGTGCTTAGTGCTTTTTGGCGTTATTTTCACTGAAAATGTTAAAAACTCATATTACTCGTTCACCTTATTGTATTTTTGTTGTTTTGGTGTCCTTTTATGAAATTTGCTCAAATTTTCTAATTTTGTTTGGGATTTTTATCGTTTGCTGTTTTGACTTTATTACTGTTTTGGCGCTGAATACATTATTTACACATTCCTTTAGTTAAGCCTGTCTGCTTTGTGTTATAGCTACCAGAGGTTGAACTCAGGCTAATATAGTAACTGTTGGGGTTCGTCCTCACAGGATAGTTTTATGATTAATTGAGGTTGGCGACCACCCACCCCAAATAATTATCCATTTTCTTACAGATACCAAGGCCACAGTTGATGCCAACGCAGTTCCTGTCTTACTCTGTTCCTTTATATTGCCTCCCAAAGTTCATCATTCTTTACTTGTGCAACGCTTGTTAATATTGCTTCTCCAGTCTTATGCAAGAGCTTGTTTATAGGTTACTGAAGTTATATCAGTACAAAGTTTAAAAATTCTGGTTTTACTAGTATTTCGAGGCATACGGGCATTGGAGGCCATTGTATTCACTGGCTGTGACATGGAGCCGTTCTTGATATTAGTGTTACCCCTTTTGTCTATTGCATTATGCAGGTACTAGTCTAAGCATAAGGATGGTTACATCTATGAGTGCTTGCTTTGGTTCACATTGGTGGCTATGCCGGCGTGCAGAAGGTGCCTCCAGCTGCAACTGGGTCTCAGGCATCCTTTTTACGCTAGAGTTGTATGAGTGGACGAATCCTATAGCTATATCCAGTGGGTTCTAACTAGGGCCATTCTAAGTAGCACAGCGTCTCGTGATTTCTCGTTCGGTCTTTCATGCAGCCTGGACAGCCTGAGCAGATTTTTAAGATGAACAATTTCCTTCAACGTACTTAAACCTTCATCGCCAATTCCTGGTAGGGGATTAGAAAGAAGGACACCCTGAATGAACATTGACCCCTCTTCAGCCTGCAGGGAAGGCTTCAGGCGATCATGGGAGTGGATAACTTTTCTCTCAAGACAATCCAACGGAAATTCCTTTTTCAGGCACATGTTGTAGTGTGGAGTGTAATACCATCACAGTCTAAGGAACTGTTGGCCTGACTATTTGGGAGCATACCTTAGTGGTGGTTCCATGTTAGTTTATAGCACTTGGTTTGTGTGTGATATAGTACATAATGATTTATTTTTATTTTGTCTTTCTACTTCCAAGCTGTAAAATCATCGCAGCACCTTCGTGCACGCCTGACTGAATGTAGGTGTATAGCAGCTGGTGTGTTTCTTCCTTTTATGTGTTTCACACCTTGAGTGTGGTATTATTCCTTCGGTATAGAGGACCTATTGTGCGATAATGTGGTTCATGATTTATGGTTGCAAACGTCACATTTCATGCAGTGATACCATTTGTGTAGGCATGGGGCTTTGTTTCGGTATCTAGCATCATGATTGGTGTCTCCAGGAAGGTGTATTGTACATCGTTGCTGTATAGTACCAGTATAGCATAATATTCCTTGCCATGGAGCATTGGTGGATGTTGCGGCTCCATCCACTTAGGTGTACTGCGCCTCCCTGTCCACGGGGTCGTGTCTGATATTGTGTGCATTGCAAGGTGCATAGCACCCCATGTGTGATATAGTGCTCAATTATTTATGTTTCTCAACATATTGAAGCATCATCTTTGCCAGACAAAGGACATGTAGGAATCTGAGAAAGGCGAGTTGAGCACAGGCCTTGCCCAAAGGCCATGCTCTGCTCCCAAACGAGGCTTGGGCAGTGAAAATCAAGAGCAGTCATCTGTGGAGGGTCAGGCTTCTTGCGAGCACGGCTGCGTGCAGAACGAGTGTGTTACTTGCAGTAAAAGCTGGCATCCGTCTCAGCAGCCAAACTAATTCAACCCTAATCCTCTATGGGTCCCGGAGTAGCGTGCTACTCGCCGAAAAAGCGCTTCGACGCCTCGTCCGGGGTAGTAAGCGCTATATAAATGCAATTACAATACAATAATACTCAAGTACGTGTGCGGCCATGAGTGATGTATTGGAGGGAGGTATTGCGTTGTTCACCATAACAGCTGAATGTCACGGGTTTCTATGGTATGTACTGTGAAACTTGGCCCTTTCAGCTAAAGTCTTTTAGGAGAGTGTCAACTTTTTACTATGACGAATTTTACTTCTTTTCAGAATTAAGAAAAAAATAACAAAATCTGCTGTGGCAAAGTGTTTTCAGTTTTTAGCTTGTCAATAATATATGTAATGCATATGTATTGCCGAGGCAGAATCAATGCATCTAATGTTATGCTTGACATAATACTTCGCAGGAATAGCACAGTTTCTTCATGAATAGCTTTGCCACTTCCTCACCTAGAAGAAGGAATACCAAGTTTTGTTGCAAAATTGTAGAAAACAAGCCGTTGACAAAAGCATAAACTCTGAGCGGGAAACATTGTTTACAACGCGGGGATTACATCGCGATGCCATTACATCGTGGTTTTTACAACGCAAGTCGTTACAACGACTTGCGCTGGATGGCGCTCTAGGACAAGAAATTGTATAATTTACTCTCCAACACCTTCTCCACTGTACGTAGAGGGGAGTTGGAATAGTAAATTATACTACTCCTAAGTCCAGCGCCCTCCAACGCAAGTTGTTACGACTTGCGCTGTAAAAACCGTGCTGTAATGTACAGCGATGTAAATGTATGCGTTGTAACGTCATACATCCCTCTGAGCATAGCATTTTAAAGGTTAAGGCTTTCTGATGCACATACTGTATTCATAGTAACACGGGAAAGAATGTGGACAACAACACAGAATTTAAGTTACCAATGTCAGTGGACGAAATTGCAAACACAGCACAAAAATGTGTTAATGAGGTATAGCCAGTAGCGATAGAGATATAACAAAATGCCAGGCAGTCACTGTAGCGAACACCCAATGGAATATTGAAATATTTGACTGAACATCAACATGTTTTCACCTGTACATGAATTCTTCAGTCTAATTGAAATAAAAGATCAAACAGATTAAGCTTTAGTTTCGCCCACCTTCCCTGTCGCAGCCTGAGAGAATATCTCACAGTAGGCAAACTTCCCTCAATCAAATATATCTATCGAATAATGGGTAACTGTGCAATAAGATCCAGAAATGCCAGCAAAGGGTTCTGGTAGCGAAATAATCCACAGGACCAAAAGCTGCATTCTTGGCACATACTACTAAAACCTCGAGACTACACTATCGGGCCATAATGCTCATATTACCTCTTGTGTGTCAGATTCTCGAAACAAGTAGTACATCTGCATCCGTAGGTTTACAGTAAGTGCAGGTTTACTTCTTTTTGCTGTTGAACAATATTCCTAATAGTACAACTGGAAAGCTGCAACAGAACTACATTTTCAGCGTTTTACCAGTGGGGCTGCACCGCTAAGGCTGAGAAGTGTCGCCCCACTGCTCTTTGAGCAGTGCAAAAAAGAAAATGATAATAACAAGACATTATTACAATTTTCTTTTTCCGTGCCACTCAAAGCAATGTTAGGGCGGGGCGGGCTGAGCTCGCTGCCGTCAGAGGAAGCAGGAGTGGTTCCCTAAGTGCACATGACTGTTTGGCCGGCCAAACAGTCATCCGCACTTAGCATATTCTCCACCTGGCTGTGTTGCACAGCCCATTGGAGAACATGCCCAGTCTCCCATATGCTGCCTGTACAGCCAAACATTACAAATATAGGGTTGACCCAAAAGTACTGGGACCTTGGTATATAGTGTTACATAAATAGGGGTCCCAGACTACAGTCTCCCAGGCGCTGCCTGTGCAGCCAAACAGGCCACTCAGACCAAACACAACGCTGCTGATGCAGTGTCGTGATTGGCTGGGAGAGTTCGGGAGCATGGTACCTCCGGTGTGCAGCAGAGTGAGGACGGAGGAGAGGTGTGCAGCGGGGAAGGTACGTTTATTTATTTCTTTTTTTCTCATCCTCCGCTCCACCATCCCTGTTCAGAGGCAGCTGCCACTGCGTTCTACCTGGTATGTCAGTTGACTCTTCTTGCATGGTCCTCATACCCTAGTGCAGATTTCTCTATAGTGGAGAAGTTTATACAGGTGAAACGGCGGCCCATGTGCAAATGCACAATTTTGTTTCTCTGTGGAGAAGAAGTTTTTCCCTGTGGAAAAAGCCCTTCCCCTACATCTTCACCAAATGTGGGAGTGAATTTACATCATCTGGATTTGCGGACAAAACCCTTCTCCAGTCGTCCGTCTACCACTAGGCCGCTAGATCACAGTGACAGTTGCCTCAACTAAGTGCCTAATTTGAGCCGGTGGGGTCCACCGGCACTCATTTTTGGGACTGGCACTCATATTTTTTCCAGTGACAGCTGCCTCAAAGCTAAAGTGGCGGGGTAGGGGTTTAGGGGAATAATCCGTTTAAAAAAAATCTTACCTATCCCTGCCAACCCCCCTCAGTGCTCCTCTCCTCCTGGCAGTCACTAGGGCACAAAGCACAGGCTCCCCACCCAATTCAGACACTGCTCTCATGTTATACCAAGTATGAGAGAATCACCTGGATTGGCCTGAATGGGCTGGTCTGACGTTCGAACATGCCCAGGGAGGCTGTGTCTTTTCTCCACCCGGCTGTGCAACACAGCTGGGTTGGAGAGATGAAAGTGCGCTTGTTGGTTAGGCCGTCCTAAGATGTCTGACCAAACCGACAAGCACATTTATAGTGCCCATCACTCCTCTTCCATGCCATGTCCCCGTCCCATCCTGGATTTCGTGGCTCAGTCAGTCAGTGGAGAATTAATTGATAACATTGTTTTATTATCATTTTATTTTTCGCTAACTGACTGAGCAGTGGGGTGACACTCCTCTACTATTACGAAGGAGTTGCCCCTGCATTTTTCCTCATCTGATTTTGACCCAGAGAAGGAGAGAGAAAAATAACACAAAGATGAAAGAAGAAGGAAGAAGGAAGAGAAAGATGGAAAACAGTGCAAAGGAAAAAAGCAGGGATGAAACAATCCTGAAAGAGTGAGCTAAAGGTGCACAGAGGTGTACGGAGTGTCTGCTAGTCGATTAAAGAGGCCTGAGGTGCATTCAAGACTGAGCAGTATTTGGTACCCTGACCTACAATAGCGCTGGCCACAGACTTTGGAGCAAAACTTTGGGCCCTGGCACTTTTACAAATTAGGCATTGTCCCAGCCTATTTAGAAGGAACATCCATCACGCATTTTCCTGCTTGTGTTTGATATATGAGGCATAGGGAAATGGGGCATGGAACATTCACAGTGGAGGTCATGTGCATGGAGACTACTTTCATTACATCAGGGCTTTCACTATTTGTGTTAGTGAAACAAACTGTAGCTTTGTGGCTAAAGCAAAGATGTGTCATGGCAGCTGGTCAGCATACTCATCAGCCTTTACCTCCTCGTCCGACTGGTGGATGCACTGAGGGCAGCAAGATTCGCACCTGGAAGGCAGGGATCTCATAAAAGTACAATCTAAGTCATCCCCAAACTAAATGGTGGGAAGGAAATCATATTAAAAGTAGGCCTCTCTTTGGATAAAATCTATAAGTCATGCGTATCATCTCATTTTATGAGTTATGAAAGATAATTCACAGGTATCACATCAGCCCTTTGAAATTTGGGTTTTGAAATGTGTGCTTTGTGAAAATAAATGTGACCCAATAAAACAATGGAAACAAGTGTAGTAATAAACACATATTTGCAGATATATTACTGAATTGTGAAAGTCAAATTCCCCTTTTGTGCTCATTACTATTGCAAGCCAAGAAGGAGTCTCTCAGTGTTTCAATAATGAAGCAACTGGTTGTGTAATTAGAAGTCCTTCCACTCTACTTTTGAATGCACTTAAAACAGCATGCCTTAAATATATATGCAGATCCACGGAAATAATATGCTGTTGCAGAAGGAAGGGCATAATAACATACTCTTAGGTGTGTTTGTATGTGTGCGTGTGTGTACACATGTACACACACATGGTATAAAATATGTTAACCTTTGTTTTTATCAGTTAATATGAATGAAATCTGACCCTAACTGTAACCTTTGTTTTTTCAGTGAATATATATGTCCACACAAGGAGACGATAGGCGGAGTGCTGAAACTTTTCAGACACTCACTCCCAATCACAGATCTGGGTTGAATCCATCATCGCTCTTTAGCTCAATTTGCCACCTCAGTTCAGACCCAGCCATATGCAAATCAGTCTTGACCCTGTGCCTCATGGTCACAGTGTAAAAACACAAGAGTAACCCCTCATAGCCAAGTGCCAGGGTACAGTAATCAATATCTCAAAACAACTACTCTTGACAAGGTAATAATCAATATATTCAAACAATCACACCATACAACTTCACCAGTCTGGGAAAGGAAAAACCAAAAGAACATGTATGTATACCAAAAATGTAATTAAAACATCATCAGAATGTACATTACAATAAAATTATTAAAAATTTGTCATACAATGATTCCATGTGTTAAAAAAGAAATCATCAAAGAGAGATAAGAACAACAGACATGATAATTTGTCATTGGTATTGGTAATTCCAAAAGAATCAATACGTTTCGGTAGTATCAGAGCAGAATACGACCACCTTCTTCAGGCAATGTATAAACTACCCCTCTTCTTTTATAAGCAACCTCTACCATCAAGGTGACTTTCACTCTAATGGACCGTTCACACTAGGATATTTTGCAAATCGGACCTATTCCCATAATAGGAACCCTTAATTGTATAGATTGTTCCATGGGCCTCCTCTTCTGTTCATTTAGAGACTAGTAGGCCGGTCCTCCATGTGGACCCTTCGTTGTGCAAGTCTGTAATAATCCTTTGTCCGACTTATCCACACTAAAGGTAAAAGCATTGAAACTCAGTAGGTACCGCTGAATGGTCGGTCCTAAAAACAAATAGATCAGATTTCTAGTTAGATAAGTGAATGCTTGGGCCCGGTTTTTTTGTATAGCATTCATAGAAAGGTTTCCACAGAAATCGGAATACAAACGTGGCATTTAAAAACTGTCTTCTGAAATGCAGATAATCTCTGAGTGCCGGTAAACGCTGGATCTTTCCTTTCCCAGGCTGGTGAAGTTGTATTGTGTGATTGTTTAAATATATTGATTATTATCTTGCCAAGAGTAGTTGTTTTGAGATATTGATCACTGACCTCATGGTAACAGTCCAGCCCGAACTGCCAAGCCTGGTCTTTCCTGAACAGGAAACAAGCATCCTGGGACTGGTTTTGGGGTAACACCAACCATCAGCCAAGCTAGCTTGAATCCAGTGGCAAAGTGAGCAAGGGACCCAACTGCCACCTTAGCCAGGCTAGCTTGAAACCAGTGGCAAAGTGAGCAAGGGACCCAACTGCAAACTGCCAACTTAGGGCACACAAAGCAAACACAAGGAGATGATGTACGGAGTGCTGAAACTTTTCAGGTACTCACACCCAGTCACAGATCTGGGTTGAATCCATCATCGTTGTTTAGCTCACTTTACCACCTCAGTTCAGACCCAGCCATATGTAAATCAGTCTTGATCCTGTGCCTCATGGGAACAGTCCAGCCCGAACTGCCAAGCCAGGTCTTCCCTGAACCGGAAACAAGCATCCTATGACCGGTTTCGGGCTAACACACCTCATCAGCCAGGCTAGCTTGAATCCAGTGGCAAAGTGAGCAAGGGACCCACGTCTGGGCATACCCTACCAACTTAGAGGGAACAAAGCAAACATAATGAGATGATGGACGCAGTGTTGAAACTATTCAGACATTCACCGCCAGTCACAAATCTGGGTTGAATCCATCATCATTCTTTAGCTCACTTTGCCACCTTGTTAGAAATGGGATTTTTGGTTTGCTAAGGCTCGCACCAAAGCCAGGCATAAACCACCACTCTAGTCAGGGCAAGGGAGTTACACGCCAAAGATAACCCCTGCTCAACCCCTTGGTAGCTTGGCACGAGCAGCCAGATTTATCCCGAAGGCAATGTGTAAAGCGTATGCGCAACACACACACATAGCAGCAACACACTAGGCACACCACAAAAGAAACTCCACACAAGGTTATATAAAAAATTGCCTTTGTATGCTCATAAACACATTAGAAACATAATCACACATTTACACTGTGCCACCTGGCATGGGCAATATTCTCAGGGGACTATATACAGGACCAGTCCAATCGGGCCACAGACAGAACCATCAGGACAGGTCAGTAAAATGTAAACCACAACCAGTAATTACTGGTACCATAATGACCTAAGCATTATCACATTAGACATAAACCCACACTAGTCCCCAAACCCCATCAGCACAAACACATTACGCACTGGGCCTCACCAGCATAAACACATTATGCAATACCCTCCTAAGCATAGACACCCTAGGTACTCCCTCAAACATCATAACATGACATTAGTCAGTAACACATTAGGCCCAAACCTTCCTGAGCATAAACCCCTTACGCACTAGGACATCAGCAGCTCACACTAATTATGGGGCATAAATCACATTAGGCATAGATCATCATAAGTATGAACGCATTATACCATCTCATTAGGCCTAAACAACAGAAAACTCATTATGCAAGAACCTCATGAACATAACCATCACAAGAGGCATAAACCAAGGTGCATAAATCACAATGGGACATAACCATCCTTTTGGCAACACTCCTAGTAATAGACACATTACGCAATTCGGTAGCGACTGGCGCTCTACCAATGTCACCACAACTGCCCCCCAGGCCAACTGGCCTACTCAAAGGGGCTTGAATGCCCTATGTCCCAAGATGTCAGGGCAGCTGCCAATGCAGCAGAAGAAAGTGCGCAAAGGTACTGCCCTAAACGTTGCAGCTGCCCACTAAGTGCTGGCCAGCTGGTAGAATGAGCCCTGGCACCGGCGTGCCTCCAGGGTCCCCACTGGGACTCTACCAAAACAACTGGCCCCAAATGAGCACCTACAATGTGCCCCGATCGGCACCACTGTGCCTCCTGGACTGCCCACAATCAAAAATGACCCGAAAGGACTGAGCACGGGCACTGACGTTGCCCTCTGGAGTCCCCACGGGGACTCTACAAGCAAATGTGCCCCAAGTCCCACTCAGGGACCCTACTACAAACAAATGCGGCCAAAGTTACAGCTGCCCACTGCCAGACGGGGCAGCTGTGAGTGTATAAAAAGTGAAACCCTCACTCACCAGGCTTCGTGGATACTCCTCCGGTCCTCCAGGCGTCGACTTCCCACTCCTGGGCTTCTCTTCACCCGGTCCCCATTCCTGGGACCAGGACTTCTTTCACCATAGCCCATGGCGGGCAGCAACATGCCGGGGTCTCTCCTTGCACGAGAGCCTCACCTTCACTCCGGCAGCCTCCAGGCAGGTGGGGTGGGCTCCCGCCTGCCAGTGACTTCTCTCGGAACCGTCCGGACCCCGGGACTTCCCTGTGGAGCCCGCAAGGCTCCAGACTTCCCGCTTCCGGCCATGTCTCCGCCCCGGGTCAGGCAGCTCGCCTGGCTTCCGGGTCGTGCTGCTGCAGCCGGCGGCCTCTTTTGCTTTTCTTTTCCCCCTGGTCGCCGCGGTGATGCGGGGTGGGCAACAGCTATTAAAAATCAAATAGCGGCCATGCGGGGTGGGCTCCCGGTCGGCCCTCACAATGCACAAAGCGGCAAAGACGCGGGGCGGGCACCCACTGCCAAAAGAGGTACACAGCGGGGTGGGCACCTGCAATTCAAGCATGCCACAAGCAGGGTGGGCACCCACCATTGGAGCAATAATAAAGCGGGGTGGGCTTCCGCCATTTGAATCAAAGTTTAAGCGAGGTGGGCACCCGCATCTAAGGCATTACGGGGGAATCCCTTGGCTGGGGATTCCCTCGCACCGGGGCTGCAGCTCAAGCACTGCGCAGCCCACGCTTTTCTGCTCCTCCTCAGGAATGAACGCATAGCTCTCACAGGGCGCCATGGCCACAAGGAGTCCTGGAGGATGCCAGGAAAAGCCCAAGGGTCCCAGCAAAAAGTCCTCAGAGATGAAGGGGCAATGCAGGGCCCAGGGAGGCAAGCCTTCATGGCAGCTCCCCCTGGGCCCCAGCAGCAGCACGCCCCGGCAGGATTCAGGAACCACGACTGCACACACTCATGGGGTCACAGCCCTTATATTTATATCCAGATTCTCTTTGTCTGTTAGTGCAGGGCATGGGGGAACCAGATGCAACTGGTTCTGGGGGGATTTGGAGCACTTTGTTTTGGAAGCTCTTCTTCCTCTTTGTCAGGTGGGGGCTCGTCATCAGACACACCACAGGGGGGCGGACCCAGCATTCACTAGGGAAGACACCCTCCTATTGAGAGTCAGGGGATTACCCCTTCCACTACTCTTAGCCTAGGTGTCCCATTCCGCCTAGCGCTGACTCACCCTGCCCCTCCTGGAGCCACCCACACCTCTCAGCCCCTGTCACTCACAAGCCAGACATGCAATTCACATCAGGCAGGCAGACACATAGCACGCAGGAATGCCAACATCTAAAAGTGGCATTTCTCCACCAGTCATCATAAATCTGCGCATATCATTGCGCAGCATTTATTCTCACGATTCATACATACTAAACTCGCCTTGCCGCTCCTTTCATACCAGGAATTGCCACGGACAAACATCCCCAATGCATTCCTATGGGAGGGCAGGCCAAACTCACCACACGTACACAGAGAGCGCACACACTTTACACTGGACCACAGTGTTAAAGTGCCCAGAGGCCTAAAATCATCAACACCAGGTTACAGACAAGGGAGAAAGTTCAGGGGTGAACCTGCCAAAAGAGCCAAGTCCAGCACACCTCCATTCAGACCAAGCCATATGTAAATCTGTCTTGACCCTGTGCCTCATGGGAACAGTCCAGCCCGAATTGCTAAGCCTGATCTTCCCTGAACCGGAAACAAACATCCTGGGACCGGTTTCGGGGTAACACCCCTCATCAGCCAGGCTAGCTTGAATCCAGTGGCAAAGTGAGCAAGGGACCCACATCTGGGCATACATTGCCAGCTTAGGAAGAACAAAGCAAACACAAGGAGATGATGGACGAAGTGCTGAAACTTTTCAGACACTCACCCCCAGTCACATATCTGGGTTGAATCCATCATCGTTCTTTAGCTCACTTTGCCACCTCAGTTCAGACCCAGCCAAATGCAAATTGTCTTGACCCTGTGCCTCAAGGGAATAGTTCAGCCTGAACTGCCAAGCCAGGTCTTCCCTGAACTGGAAAAAAGCATCCTGGGACTGGCACAGGGTAATGGCTGATTTGCATATGGCTGGGTTCAAACTAGAAAGGCATGGGGTGAATGTATGACATTGTTCTGCATTCTGTCCATCAATTGTTCGTTTTGCATTTGTCACCCCAAGTGGTTCGGGTATGCCCAGATGTGGGTCCCGTGCTCTCCATGTCACTGGAGTCAAGTTATTCTGGCTGATGAGGGGTGAAACCCCGAAACCGGTCCTAAGATGCTTAGTTCCAGTCCAGGGTGGACCTGGCCTGGCAGTCGGGCTGGATTGTTCCCATTGGGCACAGGGTCAAGACTGATTTGCATAAGGCTGGGTTCAAACTGGAATGGCATGGTGAGCAAAAAAACGATGGATTTAGGTCCAGATCTCTGTACTGGGGTGAATGTAAGACATTGTTTTGCATTCTGTCCATCAATTGATCTGTTTGCATTTGTCACCCCGAGTGGGACGGGTATGCCCAGACGTGTCCCAGGATGCTTGTTTCCGGTCCAGGGAAGACATGACTTGGCAGTTCGGGCTGGACTGTTCCCATGAGGCACAGGGTCAGACTGATTTGCATATGGTCATGTCTGAACTGGGGTGGCGAAGTGAGCTAAAGAATGATGATGGATAAAACCCAACTCAGTTGACGGGGGGTGAGTGCTTGCAATGTTCAACACTCCGTCCATCATCCCCTTTGGTTTTGCTTTGTTCGCCCTAAGTTGGCAGGGTATGCCCAGACGTGGGTCCCTTGCTCACTTTGCCACTGGATTCAAGCTAGCCTGGCTGATGACGGATGATTACCCAGAAACCGGTCTCAGGATGCTTTTTTCCGGTCCAGGGAGGACCTGGCCTGGCAGTTCGGGCTGGACTGTTCCCATTGGGCACAAAGTCAAGACTGATTTGCCTATGGCTGGGTTCAAACTGGAATGGCATGGTGAGCAAACAAATGATGGATCTCTGTACTGGGGTGAATGTATGACATTGTTCTGCATTCTGTCCAACAATTGTTCTTTTTTATATATATATATATATGTTCACTGCAAAATAACATAGGTTACAGGGACGTTAGGCTCAGATTTCACTTCATCAATGAAATTCAGCAGTAATAGTTACCTGAGCTAACTGTACCCTACAACCCCACAATGCACTGCTTTTGACCTCCTCACATGGTCAGTGACATCACTGATTTTTTTTTTCAACAAACTTTATTCACTTTTCTCATTTCACAGAAGTGCAATATTCATATGATCTTATAGAGTACATTAGAAGCACATAATCCTGCAGTCGGATGCATTCATATCAAGTCATAGACCCGCATCTCAGTAGTTCCTCTAGTCCGTCATCTCCTTCTTCGCAAGGAGAGTAGTTAATCAGATGCTGGAGTCATATCCCATCTGACTTGTGGCGTAGCCCTGCGGGGATGAATCGTGTTACCCCAGGATTATGCAAGCACTGTCGACACCTATTCACCGTATCAGATAACAAAGAACGAACCCCCCCCAACTCATCCCCCCCCTTCTCCGGTCCCCTCCCGTTAGCTACACCTCCCTCCTCCCCTCAGACATGTCGCTCTCCCTAACAGTGCACTTGTTGCACTATATGTATTTCTCACATTCCGTTGGATTCCCTGTGGCAGTGATCCATGTCCCATCTAGGAGGATGCACCCATGTTAGTCGTCTCCCCACCTATCGTCTCACCCTGTGGCCTATGGTTGTGTTCTCATGTAGTGAAGAGTGTCCCCCATACCTGGAGAGATCAGTCAGCGTCATCAGTCGGGTTTTAAAGAAGATCCACCATCACCACCCGGGCTCTTGCCGTGTCCCACAATCTGTCATTGTCAGTTCTCTGAGCCAGCTGGAGCCAGAGGGTCCCCTCGCAGTCCCCCCACTTTATAAATTCCCGCAGCCTGCGTGCAACACTGGGGGGTGTGACCGCCTTCCAATGGCTAGTAATTTATCGTTTGCTAGGACTAACCCCAGGTCCAGGAACCTACTGGTCGTTCCCAAGTCAGCCTCCCATTTAGTGCGCAGCTCCTGTAAAGGAGCCCTTAAGCCCTGCGTCAGCCTCCGATACAGACACTTAACCGCCTTGATCTTACCCGTGGAGGTGACCACGTATTGACGAGTGAGGAAGACCTGTGGTTCCTCCATCCCTTTTTTCCAGTGTTTGTGCACCGCAGCCGTCACTGCCGCATGCAGAAGAAAGTCCTGAGCCGGCAGTTCGTGTCTTTCCATGAGGTCTTGAAATGGTAAGGGGGTCAGTGACATCACTGATGACATCATCCACAGAACCACTCACACACCCACTCACAACCCCGCAAAACCTCTCATAAACCTACTCACACCCATACAACCACTCCCACACCCACTTACTCGTTTACAGAGTCACTCACACACCACTCACTCACACAGCCACTTGTTTACCTATACATCTACTCACATAGCCACTCACTCACATATCCACTCACCAATAGTTATGCACGCAATCAGTCACTCACCCATACAGCCTCTCAACAGAGCCACTCAAACACCCACACAGCCACTTACATACCCATTCACACAACCATACAAGCACTCACATGTCTACTCACTCATCCATACAGGCACTCACACAGACACTCACCCTCCCATACAGCCACTAATGCACCAAGTCACTCACTCATACAGCCACTCACACCCATATAGTGACTGATAACCCCACTCACCTACCCATACAGTCATTCACACAGGAAACTCACTCATCAATACAGCCACTCACTTATCCATACAGCTACTCAGATACCCACTTATTCACCCATACAGCTATGCATACACCCACTTATTCACCCACATACATCCCCTTACACACCCACTCACACACCCATACAGCCACTCATACACATATACAAACAGTCACACAGCCACTCACATAATATAAGTTAGAAAAAGTATCACCCAGTACTACCCAAAGGATACTAATTTAACTTGTGTGGTATCTTAGTATTTATGTTTTACACTCAGAAACTTTTAGAAAACATAATCACTGGATGATGTCATTTAAATTGTCATCTGTGATGCCACTGACCATGTCATGAGTGATGTAATATTTGAGGTCATAAGCAATGCATTGCGGGGAAGTAAGTTATAGTTAACCAGGTAAGAGTGAAATCTGAGCCTAACTATAACATCCCTGTAACCATTTGTTTTGGCAGTGAAAAAAATAAATCATATATATATATATATATATATATATATATACATATATATATATATATATATATATATATATATATATATATATATATATATATATATATTTCAGCAACGCAAAGAAACCCCCAATCCTCGGGATTCAAAAATGAGAGCACTCAAAGCCAGTATGGCGTAGGTTCGCCAGATAGTTTATTCACAGAACCCCCGCAAACTCAGTTTACAAACGCGTTTCGGCGTTGCCGCCTTCGTCAGTGTAAACTGACGTTTGTTTCCACCATTACTTAAATGAAACCGTGGTTACCATATGTCACGTGTTTCAAACAAAAATGAAAATCAACATAAAAGAAGGCACATCATTATAATTAATTCATTACTTCCACGGCGGCCATCTTGTAACAGCTAATATACTAATGACAAATCATCAAATGCAATGCATTGGGAGCTCTCATATATATCAGAATGTTAGTTCAGTGTAAATCACAACACAATCACATCTGAAATTATGTTTTTTACCAGCTGACAGCATCCTATGCTGCTTATTTGAATTCCGTGGCGCCTATGTTAGTTGTGCCTTAGAATCGTGGTGTACACTTATGATTTCTCAGTGAACATCACGAGAGGTTCACAGTTTCATGGCACATTAAATGACAAATCATAATTATTGAAATCAAGTACAATCAGGCCCTGAATGGGCATAGCGTTATACATTGATGCATTCAGACACCATTATTTAGAATTGTCAGTGTGATTCGCCATGAGCAAAACGAATTCTTTTTTAAAAAAAAATAGGTAAACAGGGTAGCGGAACAGACATGTCTGACTAGAGGAAAACAGTATACATGTCTATTTTTCCAGGTTCACAGGAAGACAGAGTTAGAGACTGGAAGGGATTGTTTAGATGTGAGTCCCCATCTCTTCCTCATTATTCATCCCTCCCGGGGTCTTGGTCTGTAACTGGATGATAAATCTTGATTCTAAGGTTCTTAGTATTTTCACCCAGTTTCCCCCTCTTTCTGTCCTGACTAGTTGGTCCAAAATGAAATAAGTCAAAAGATTACTGTTGCTGTTGTGTGTCTGCTCAAAATGACGGGCTACTGGGTAGCTCGGATCCTTTGAGGTGATTGCCCTCATATGTTCAAGGACCCTGAGTTTGGTTTGTTTTACAGTACTCCCTATGTATTTCTTCCCACAGGGACATATCAGACAATAGACCGTATAGTCAGAGTTACAGTTTACCAGTTTAGATATTCTGCCCTTCTTTTTATTGCCTGGAATTGGGTATTCCTTGACCTTTTGAGAGTTTCTACAGGCCTTGCACTTCATACAAGGAAAGAAGCCTGAGACAGTAGGTTTTTTCTTTCTTTTCTTTTCGTAGTGACTGTTCACTAAATGGTCTTTAAAAGAATTCCCCTTTCTGTATGTGATGAGAGGATAGTCAGATATCGACTTTCCAATTACGGAATCAGATTTTAAAATCTTCCAGTTTTTTCGCATTATATTAAAAACTTCTGGAGACTTTTCCGAGTAATCGGTAATTAATCTGATCTTAGAATCTGGGGTGCTCAATTTGTCAGTTAGCAGATCTTTTCTCTCCACTAGATTACTTCTCATTTCCGCTTGATCTAGAATTCCTCTCCCATATCCTCTCTGTGAGAATCTTCTTTTAGACTGTTCCTTAGCTTTTTCAAACTCCTGTGTGGTTGAGCAATTGCGTTTCATTCGCAAAAACTCTCCCAAAGGGATGTTATTTATGACACTGCGGGGATGATAGCTGCGTGAGTGCAATATAGTATTGCCCGCCATTGGTTTTCTATACACAGCGGTTTGTATTGTGTTATTTTCCACATAGACCCGAAGGTCCAAGTAGAATACCTCACTTTTGCTAACATTGCTTGTGAAACTGAGATTCAAATTGTTTTTATTGAGTTCAGCAATATATCTCTCAGCCTCATTCCGTGGTCCCCGCCACACCAAAAACAAATCGTCGATGTAGCGGGTCCACAGGACAATGTTGTTCATCCACCTGTCATTTTTCCCCGCCCAGGCCACGTGCTTCTCCCACCAGCCCACGAATAAATTTGCGTAGCTGGGGGCGAAGCACGTGCCCATCGCGGTCCCCTGCAGTTGTAGGTACAATTTCCCTGCAAACAAAAAGATGTTATTTCTTAAACAGAAGTCAGTAAGCTCCAACAGCATAGCATTGTGGCTTCTGTACTTTATCGGTCTAAGATCTAGGAAGCTTTTCATTGCCATGAGACCGTCTTCGTGTCTAATGGACGTATATAAGCTGGCAATGTCCAATGTTATTAGGATCATATCCTCTTCCCACTTGACATCATGTATAATTCTCAAAAAGTCCTTCGTATCTTTGAGATACGAACTAAGATCTTTCACAAATGGGGCAATGAAGCTGTCGATATAGCTCGAAGTTTTCTCCAATAGGCTGTCTTTGGCAGATACGATGGGTCTACCAGGTGGCCATATTTTACTCTTGTGCACCTTTGGTAGGTGATAAAACGTTGCAATTTGAGGGAAGTCACATTTCAGGTTCTTCCAATCCTTGAAGTCCAAAATTCCTTTGTCCTTCCATTTCTCAATTAGATCACTGAAGGCTTTAATACTCTCTGTATATTTTATCCTCTTTATCTCAACATAATGTTCTTTGTTGTTCAGTTGGGAAAAGGCCTCGTCTTCATATTGGCTACGTTTCAGGATGACAATATTTCCCCCTTTGTCACTGGGTTTTATGATGATATTTTCATCTTGTTTTAGATTTTGGATAACAGCCCACTCTTCCTTACTCAGATTTTTCCTTTTACAATTAAAGTTTTCAGCCTGTAGGCATTTCAATTCTTCAATGACTATTTCCTGAAACGTGTCAATTCCAAAAAAAAAAAAAAAAAAAAATATATATATATATATATATATATATATATATATATTCCTTTCAATGCCTGTTCGAACAATTTGTAACAGACTCCAGCACGCTCGGTCGCTTCATGGAGATTTTAATACAGCCATATAAAACCAGGTAACGCGTTTCAACCATCAAACCTGAAGTCGCCGCCATTTTTGTACATATTATACTAGTGCAAGTATTTTTTTTTAAGTAACAGTGCAACATTGTTAATAAAGTTTCACAATGAAAAAATAAAGTGACAGTGCAACATTGTACCAACCAAAAGTGATATGTGCAATCAAAGTTTCACAGTTTCCAGACCAAATGGCCTATATGTTGTGCAAATGAGCGTTACGAATACCACATTAAAATTGTCATAATATCTAGCAGCAAACAAACTGCGTCTGTTCATTTTCGAACATTGAAATGCATTTAATAAATAATAATTTAAAGTGCATTAAAAATATATGTGACTAGTTTCAATCACCATGTCTCAGGCAAGTGCCTGATTAATGCCCCTTTGTATTGCCAGACCCAAACTCCCAGGCATACTAAACACTCTATGTACATTCACAATGAAAAGTGCTTCGTGCAATGTCTCTCATACAGTAAAGTGACCTGTGCCTTGTGCAAATAACACATTAATATTCAAAATGTCATAATAACAAGCAGTCTCTTCCGTTGAACGATTATGTGCAAATGCCATGAAATATGAACAACGTTCAACTTTCCCATAGTTGTTCAATCAGTTATTGCTCCCCACTACTTTGGGCACGTGCCCTTGATTCTTTAAAAGACAATAAGGTCGGTCACACACAAATTAAGAACTACAGTGCTGTGCAAAAGAAACTATGTGCAACAATTTCAATAGTGTAACATGGAGTGATTTAAAATGCAAGATTCATAAACTTCAATCAATTGCTTATTACTGCGAGAGCTTCAGATTTTTTAGTCTTGAAGACACCATGTTCTAACTGTCTCATCTGGCAATCAGTCAACATATATCTCTCTACAGATGGACATGGAGATCTTCCTCAGTGTTATGTCCATAGGGGATCTTACTGTTGAAATGTAGAATGTATCTTGATTTGAGCTGCCTGAGGCACCTTTCTCTGTTACCCCCTCTCAATCTTTGTGGCACTTGATTTAATACATTGTATCTCAGATCATCCAACTTATTGTCATGAAACTGCTGGAAATGTCTGGCCATGGGGTATGCCTGATCCCTGTTGTTAATCGCTGTAATATGTTGTAAGATACGCTGATGCACTGGGAAAATCGTACTGCCTATGTACAATTTAAAACAGCTACATCTTAGAGCTTATACTACAAATTGGCTCCTGCATGTCAAAGGCTTCATGACCTGCCACTTCTTATCTGTAAACGATAAGGGTACCTGCATGCCTTACACTTCCCTGTGCTATTTATGACTAAAGCCTGCCGCAATGATCACGCGGGAGATTATTAGTGGCCCACCTTTTTAGTGCAAAAGTTGCAGTGATATTATCAATGATGCCATAGAAAATGTTAGAACTGATTTAATATGTGGGGTAATTAGTTGTACATGGCCAGAGCATGAGCTATACTTACCTTAGGACGCGAGTTATAGTTTCCTCAGTTAAGTATAACTATAACTGCTGAATTCCAATGGTTTTGTGTGTGTAAAATCTGAACCTAACTGTAACGTCCCTGTAATCTTTGATTTTTTTAGTGACTATATATATATTTTAAATGCAGTATTCCTTGGAGCTTGGTCCTGCATTCTAAAAGTGTTGTGGGCACTTCACCCCAGATCCCAAAATTTCCATGTGAAATCTCTCTAGCCACTGCACTAACTTTCACATATACAGAGTTGGTATGCCTTTGAGGTATAATCTCCATTGGTGAACCCTAAATGAGCTAGAGACCAGTGCACCAGCTGTGGGAGGCACCACAGTCACCACTCATCGGAGCTCAGCGCTTCACTGGGTTTCTGACATCCTTCATTTTATTACTTCCAAACTTTGATTATCATGCTCCTCATAGGTGTGCTATGGTATGATCATTTGTATGTCACTTACTACCACTAATCAGGTACTTACTGAAGCAATCAAGCAGATGAGTAACACAGTACTGCACGGGAGCTCAGTGTTAATTGTCTGCTTGTACATGGTGGTTGTGGTTTATTCTATTTTGATTCAATGTCATACATTGCAATATTCATCTTATACAATGTTATTGTCAGTCCTTATAGGTGGTAGTTGAATCGTGATCAGTTCTTCATGCCATTAGTTGTGGGAGTTGAATACCAGGATAAGAGCATCATAGCATGGCCGGATAGTCTCATAAATATGTCTTGTATTTCACAATATTGATCTTGTGTAAATGTATTGTATATTGTAATGTTCATCTCAAGCAAATGTAATGTGTAATTCCTTGTATATGGAGGCTAAATTGTGATCAGTTCTTTATCAGTTAGTTGTGGAAGTTTAATAATGTATAGGAATGATGTTATTGCCAATTAGTCTCATAAATATGGCTGTACTCTCGTTTGCTCTTCCGTTCTGCACGCTGGGTGCTAATAGGAAGACAGTGAAGATACTAGGTTCAGAGGATCAAACAGTGAGTCTCTGAGATACTGTGCCCCTTCTTCAGTGCAGAGCCTGTCTTAGCCCAGCCCTTCTGCTGAGATGCTGGAAAATCGCAGCTTTCAGTCATTAAAAGATATGTCTGGAGTTCCCCTTTAATAAATAGCAGCATGATTGGTGAAGCCATCACTGAGCTCGGTGTCATTGCCTCAGCCCGTGCTAGCTGGGAGTCGGCCACTGCGTGTTTGTTGTCACTCTTGCACTTTAAAATGGATTCAACACGATATATTCCCCTATATGTTAATAGAGCCATTCTGTATGGTTTAGTGTTGCTGGCGCTGTGGTCTGAATCGAAACATTTTAAGCTTGTGGAAACCCTCAGCCTTCTCTTGCATGCCTCGTTCCCTCCCTGGCTGAGGCCTCGGTGGGCGTGTCTCTTGTGCGCTTGCAGGGTAAGCGCTTTTGCCTGTTCTGACTGTGTCTTTCGCTAGCTACATCGAGCTTTTCAGGAGCGTCGTCAGCTTTTTTATCGGGCAGTCTTTTGCCAAAACTCATAGATTTGATCTCTTGACGCGGTTCTGAGCGCCTGTTCAACAGGAGCTGGTGCTCGCGCCGGGTTTCCGCTCGCGCTGCCGCACGTGGGTGGAGAGGAGGATGCGGTCTCTTTGATTCGTGGAGAGCATTACCCGCTTGCACTCTCAAGACTCGGCTACTGTGTAGTCTCAGGAAACACGAGTGCGCAGCGTACATTTCAAAGTACACACCGAACCATTTCCCTGGCCGGGTGTGAACGATTCTTGGCTGAGTTCATTCAGCTTGACAATTATACAAAGATACACAGTGCTAAACACCACGACCAAGTGGATGCCTCATTTCAGATGCCACGCTGAACTGTAAGTGGCTAGCTGCTCGCCTCTGAGGGTGTGGCGGGGTAAGTTGGGGTGGTCTGTGGTCGAATGACTGTACCAGCTATGTTCAGCAGCATCTATCTGTCTCTAAGGCCCTTGCAAGTCTAAGCAAAACACAAAAATACAAGGGAAGCAGCACTGTCCAGTTTAGTAAGGAGTCAGCCACATACCTGTGTCAGGTCTTTTTCTCAGGCTTTGGGGCACGAAGCCACCACTGGCCAAGGGCTGCGGGTACTATTACACACAAATACCCTCTTTGTAAAATTGACGTCGAGCAGTAGCGTGGTTGAGCAGTCAACTCGTGCTCTAGTAGGCAAATTATGTTTGGTCGCAGGGACAGTTTAGCACAGTAATAACGCAAAGTAAAGAGCAATGTGCAGTCAGAATATTCAGAAAAAGGTTGAATTCAACAAACCAGAAGGACGCTGCATATTGGGGAGCTCAGATATTACCACTAAAGCAATACTAGTGCTTAGAAACAAGTATTGGCTAAGGTACCTGCTCTGCTCTTTGGCTTTATAGTATGAATCTGGGAACCATTTGACTCTATGGGCATGTCAGCGAAGGTTTGGCTAGGCCTTTGAGTAGTAGTATGCTTCTCCCACGTCACCCATAGTACCAAGGATGGAGATTGCTTATATGTGACATTTTCATAGTTTCAGTTTACTCATGAGTGACATCCAACGACCAATGTGTGACACTTAAGAGTGAAACTTTCTAGCGAGTAAAATCAAGCAATGAAATCCATGGAAGCAGATTAATACCCGTAAATTACACCCACATGACCAAAGAGAAACTGTAAGAGGACCTTGAAACTGCTGCAAAACACCTGTAATGGAAGGGCACTAATCTCCCTTTCATGTGTTTAATTTATTTTATAGCACTCATATAGCATCAGAGCACTTTACATCATGCACACATTATAGAGAGACAATGAATGATACGTGTGTAAATCAGTCTAAAGGAAATGGTACATAGGAAAGTGAGGATTACAGGTTGTAGAATCACATGTCATCCTTACAAGTAGGCAGTATATTTTAAGAGTGTTTGGTCCGGAGAAGCAGAAACTCAGGATTTAAAACGTACCACAGTGGTTGGTTTTACTGAAAACAATGTATTTCTACCCAAACTAAGCCTTTTAGCAACTACAGGATAATGAAAGCTTGGGGGACAAATAACAATCTAACCTATACCATGCAGTTTGAATACAGGCTCTTCATAGCAGTTTATAAGTAATTGTGTTATATTAGGATTGTAACTCATGAGCTGTAAGTTATAAAACGATCTCTGTGATAAAAGCAGTAACCCACTGAGCTACCCACATAAACTAAACTTTAGTGATCTGCATGTACAAGTTCTTTGCAGCAGGCATATTAACCATCTGTGCGACTTCAGGATGGGTGAAAACTTCCACTAAACAAAACGTGGTCTTGCTCCAGACGGAACATTATTCACAAGAGTATTCTTGACATGATTTTAATTGTTGCCAGAAAACTTCTGGACACACAAGGAATTAGGCAGAATTTGGATTGTATTTGTGAAAACGAGGCACCTGCGGGGGGAAACATCCTTTACAACGGAACCGTTACAACGCTGTACCATTACAACGCAGGATTTACAACAAAAGTCGTTACAACGCTGGAGGGCGCTCTAGGATAGGGGGTAGTTTAATTTACTATCCAACACCTTCCCTACTATCCACGGGGACTGGAGTTGGAATAGTAAATTAAACTATTCACTATCCAGTGCCCCCCAACGCAAGTCGTTGTAACGACTTGCGTTGTTAAACCTGCATCGTAAAGGTACACGTTGTAACAGTACGCGTTGTACCTTCATAGATCCCGTGCGGGGATAGGCAGTCCCCATATCGTTATAGTTAAAAGGGCCGATTCCTATGTCCTTCTCACTAGTGGGGTATAATAGGGGGGGGTTGTACCCAAAAGTAGTCCCGGGGACCTGGGTTAGTTACGTATAAGGGGGAAGGGGTCCCAGGGAATGAGGAACACAGAATATAACTCAATACACTAAAGCAATCACATAGACATTGAATCTATTCTCCATGTTTTAATCACAGAGGAGATGTATGACAGATAATGACAATAATCACGTAATAGAGATAGTGGTGGAGCAAGGCCCCAAAAGGGGGGGAAGGGGGGGTTGCGTGATATTGTGAGGATGTAGTGATAAGGAAAGGGTAAGGTGAACGAACAATCAATACTTTAAACCACAATAAAAATGGTTACATATAATGTACAATACAGAACAAAAGTACTTTGGATATCAAGTTAAACTGTATCATACTCCACATAGTACAACATATGAACAGTAAGGCCATGGAGTTGACAAAATAAAAAGAACAATGGTTGTCGACGTTTCGACCCTCTTAAATATGCAGGTCCTATTAAATCCTTGCAGCGGGGTCTTCTTCAGGACTGGGGAGTTAGGGCAGACCACCTTGCTTGGTGCAGTATGAAATCTGAAAAAGATAATAACGGGGACATCCTGTTCGATGTTCCCCGTCGGTTTAAACAATCGTTCAGAATTCGATGCGTTCGTCAAGTATATCGAGGGCTGAATGAATCAGGCACAAAGTCCGCTCGAAACCGCAAATCAACCCCCCCTTCCCCCCCTTTTGGGGCCTTGCTCCACCACTATCTCTATTACTTCTCACTAGTGGGCGGAACCAGTAAAACAAAAGTAAGCAGGCCCAGCACTGACTGCAACTGCTTACAAATACACAGAACACACCTGTTCTGCACTGCATGAAGTAAAGTAAAAGCAAATGGAAAACACCGCCAGGCGAGGGAAACCTGGCGCATGCAACATGGGGGCCCCTACACCACAACACCTGAAACAAACTATACTCTTATTAAAAGAAAAACGGTTCCTACCTTACAAGTTGACCCAACAATAAAACTTAACTTCACAGAAAGCCAGGCCCATAGTCTTACCAGGGCCGGAATGGCCATAGCGGGCACCAAGTGTTTTCCCAGTGGGCCGGAAGGGTGGAGGCTGATTTTTAACCGGTGGGGCCTTTTTTGTTACTGGGGGCCAGTTTTGCAGCAGTGCTGCTATATCGGCAACCTGTAACAAAAGCAGCAGTAGTGTTTCCCACCAACACCTCCCCCCCCCCCCGCCCCCGGGACCAGTCCGACTAAATTGCCAGGGGTGGTTTGCGTTCCCGGTCCCTGAGTCTCACAAATCTGTGCTGCACCGTCCTGCTGCTACAGGCTGCCCGGAAGTGTCCGTTGAGCTCAGGGAGGACAGTTAAACTCCGGCAAACGGTAGCAGTACCTGGGGGTCCAGGTCCATTGGCAGGAAATTGTAATAAAAAACACATCATTCTGAAGCAGCCTGTATTGACTCTGGGCCTTGCAGAGTAGTCATAGTCTGTTCATGTGCACTTACCTGACAGGCACCTGCAGCCCCACTCTGGCAGAGGGCGACAATTCAAGATAGAAGGAAAAGTGCCCATTGTGATCCTCTGCAGATAATGCCGCAGGCGGCCGCCAAAAGGTGTCAGTGGCACTAACCGGGAGTTGGTGGGGTGGCGCCAGTTGCTGAAAAATAGTAACACAGGGAAGGCACCACCCCTGATTCAATTGGCTGGCTCTGCACTCACTGCTACAAGCAAGATGGAATTGCAGACCACACGAAATGGCTGCAGCAGGCCTCAGCTGTTTACAATGTAGTCAGCTGAGCCCAGCCCATCGCACCAGTGGTGTGAAGGCACTAAAATGTGTGGATCACCACACTACAAATCATTCGTCTAACGCCTGATGGGTGGTACTTGTCAGGACTGATCACCCTAGGAATGCCATAACAAATCTCAGGTCTCTGACTGTCTAAACGATTTCTTGGGCTGCACATCAGACGTTTTCCAAAGCAACTCAGGGGGCTAAACTGAAGCTGCAGAGATCAGCCTCAAAAAGCATCCAAAATTTACCAAAGGCAAAAGCAGAAACAGTGAGAGCGTTCGGATGGTACACGCTTTACAAAGTGGATCAAAGATGTGTCCAGTGTGTTGTAGCTTCCAATTTCACGGTAATGGGCATCAATAGGGTATGAAATGCAAATGGGTTATAAAGCTGATCAGGCTACAGTTTCGGTGCCAGGGGTTCTGCCATTAATCTCGAGTACCTTGTCTTATTTGTTGCAGTCAAGATGTGCTGGTGGCGATGGTCATTCATGGAGGAAAAGGAACTCAAAAGGCTTCATGGGTGCCTAGATTCAGAGCAAGGTTCCACAAAAGTTAACTCTAAAGGATTTTTAGTTTGAATTTCTTTATTTCGGCATAAATGCCATAAAAGAGTCACAACACAATTCATTACATTAAAATAAACTTTTTGTCAAGAAGAATTTAAATACATTAAAAAATACATTTCCTAATACAAATAAATCGAAGCACAACCGTTTATAAGTACCAAAGATCCCATTACTAGGGCACATTCTCATTCTGTTCTTAAGGATATACTTCAATTATAACTGTTGCCCCTTTTTTTCCTTAGGAAAAAGATTGAGTGTAAGAATCGACTAACACTAAATATTATTGTTTGATTTGTGTTTGTTTTAAGTATTCTCAGGGACTGGTTACATGATCTCAGGCCTAACAATAGGCATAGTGGTTTGATCCATCTTTTTCTAGACAATGCATAGGCGGGGCAGAAAAAGAAGATGTGAAACTCATTTTCAATCTGGCTGCAATCACACATAGAGCAAATTTCATCTGCCACTGGAGGTGAAACATTAGGCCTCCTTGACCAACGTGCCAAAGTTGTTTTGGTCAAAAGATTCCCATATCTTAGTTTTAAAAATAGGGTTTTGGCAAGTGGGGGCTCTATCTCATCAAGAAAAGTTTCAAATAGTGGCTCATCCTTGAAACTAAGAAAGTTTGTAACTAAAGTTCCAGCAACCGAAACATTTGTTGCCATGCTGACCATAAAACTCCAAAAGGCCCTTTTTAGAATTAGTTTTGGGTTAGACGGTAGATGTTCTGGGTTCTCCCAAAAATGCTTTAAACCTAGTTTAGTGAGCCAAATTTTAACATGTTTTAGCCATGGGTTGGTTTTTGAATTATCCAACCCCATGATTTCTTTTAGACCATCTCTGTAGTCATGCAATTCAGGCACCCGCTCAGTCTAACCCATAACATCAATGGGCGAATTATGGTGTAATGGTCAGTTCTTTTGACATTTAAATCCAGTTGAAGGGGCACTAAAGGAGTGCCTCTTGGGACCCTTACCAGACTTCTCATAATATTATTGTCCAGGACACAGAAAGTATCCCTTGACCCTGGTCCCCAAATTTCTGCACCGTACAATGCTGCTGGTTGGACCTTAAATTTAAAGAGTTCAACTACCGGAGACACTGCTTTACTAGTACTCAAACTTTGTTTCCTAAGAATTGGCTTTGCATTCTGAATGAATGCCAGCTTACTTTTTTCCATTTGGGCTCTCCAGGAAAAGTTAGAGTCTAAAGTAACCCCTAAATATGAGAAATGTGAGACCGATTCTAGTTTAACGCCATTCAGTGTTAAACAGCCTTTATTAGTTTTTGGTGGATTGAGGGTCATACATTTTGTCTTTTTCCCATTTATTGCCAGTCCTTTCTTACTACAATATTCACTAAAAGAATTAAGTAGTGCCTGGAGACCTTTCTTGGTTTGGGAAATCAAAATAGTGTCGTCAGCAAATAATAATGATGTTACCCTTTCTCCATTCAGTTTTGGTGAATCATTTATGCACCCCTCTAGATGTGTGGGGATGTCACTCACGAAAAGGGAAAAAAGTGTGGGGGCCAATACGCAGCCTTGGCGAACGCCACACTCAATAGGAATTTTTTGGGTCAATTCCCCACTTGGGCCCCATCGGATTTTCGCAAAGTTCCCTTCGTGCAGCTCTTTTATCTGGACCAATAGACTATTCGGCAGCCCTACTACGCTCAATGTTTTCTATAAAAGATTGTGTGGCACTAAATCGAACGCTGCTCTCAAATCTACGAAAGCAATGTGTAGATGACCCTTTTTGACATGTACGTATTTCCAATAAAGGCAGCAGAATCTAAATATCTGATCTATTGTGCTTACTTTACATCGGAATCCAGCTTGGAATTTGGTTAAAATTGCGTTCTCCTGCAACCAGTCACTGACACGAATTAAGATATGTCGTGAGTAGATTTTCTGGAGAATGTCCATCAAGCTGATTGGCCGGTAATTAGAGGGGTCCATCCGATCCCCTTTTTTAAAAATTAAAACAATTTCAGCTCCCCTCCAACTTTCGGGGAAATCTAAGCTAAGGGATAACCTATTGCACAGGTAGTTTATATATGGTGCCCATACTTTTAAATCATGTTTGTATAAGTCCCCAGGGATCTTATCTAGGCCTGGAGCTTTGCCAGTCTTAGCTAGGTTAATTGCCAACTCGGTTTCGCCTAGTGTAAAGTCCAGGCAATCAATAGGGTGTTCGAAGCATGGGACATTCACATCAAATTGGTATCATCATACTTTTTATAGAGGTTAGTAAAGTGGTTAACCCATGTTAGCTCGTCCAAGTAGACGTCCTTAACCACTCTCCCTTCATGGTTCCCATTAGCTACTAACCTCCAGAAACCTACGCTATCATTTGTTTTAACAGCTAGCAGCATGTCAGCCCATTTTTCTTCCTCCCAGGCTTTTTTAGAAGCCTTGTGTACTGTCTTGTAATTATTCCTTGCTATTTTTATATCAGATAGTGTCTTAGATTTAATAGCTGATAAAAGCGCCCTTTTAGATTCCCTACAGATTCTATCATACCATGGTTTACTATGGGGCAGATTCTGGGTCTTTTGTTGGTTTTTCTTGGGCATTTTAGTAACTAACATTTTTAAATCCATAAAAAACAAATTTGTGGAGTGACATAAAATGAGTAGGATTTTCCTCATCTACTATGGAACCTATGTATGAGCCAAAGGTCCCTGCAAAAAGTGTGTATATGTCAGCGAGGATCTCGCCATGGTCCAATATAAATGGCCATTTGAGTACTCGTCTGTTATTGCTAATATGTATCTCAGCGTTATCTCCATTGTTTGCATCTGCTGATAACGGGCGCACTACTCCCTGAAACAAAGAAGCCTCCATTAAGAGGCTCAAGGGAAAATGGTCACTTTCTAGCCTGTCCTTTACCTCGAGGTCTAGGATACTCGACCAAATAGGAATAGAAACAATCACAAAATCTAAATTGCTTTTGTAATTATTTCTACTGAAGGTTGGTCTTTTCAGACTATCAGACGGAAGCCGTCCATTACAGGCCCTGAGACAATGCTCCGCACATAATTTTGTTATTTGGACTGCCAAAACCGAACATTTAACCGGGTTGGCATTCTCCAATGCTGGAATTTTGTTAGCTTGGTCCTCGTCTTCGAAAATGTCGCTGAGCCCCAGGACTGGTTCGTAATTGCAATTTAGGTCACCAGCCAGAATAACATAGTCCTCTTTACCATCCAATCTGCTTAGAAGACGGTCTAGTTTGGCTAGTGTGGGTGATTCTTTGGATAAGGATATTGGTCTATTGTAGACATTTATTAGAAGGAATTTTTTCCCTTCACATGTGGTAATTTTTAACGCTAATATGTCAGGAGAGTTTGCGTCTACCACCTCAATCTGTATCCTCAGATTTACTTTCACCCAGATTAATAAGCCACCCGAGGGCCTTCCACTTTTGGATGGGATGGCGCCTATTCCAAAAGACTTAAACCCTAGTCTATGTGGTGTTACCACCGCCCAGGTCTCCTGTAGCAGACAAAAATCATTGGTATCAATGAATCTTACCCATTCGGGGTCCCTTAGATTTTTTGAGACTCCGGCTATATTCCAGGAGACTAGTTTTAGAGGCTCCATCATTCCGGCTAGGATCTCAGATTGGGCCACCAATGTTGTTTCCTCAATTGTCGACATTCGTATCGGCATTTCGTCTGCTTCTCCTAATGCATTAGGACCTCTTCTGCTCTCCCCCTGAACACCTTCATCCCTCACTGCCATATTGGCCATTGGTGAATTTACTGCAGTTGGACACCCTGGGATAGGTCCTGTGACCTGATCATGACAATACCCCAAGGATCCCTGGTCTCCAAACTCGTTGGGGAGTACCATTAGGGCCAAGTTATATTGTAAACAACCTTTCCCATGTAAGGTTGGGGGACCTGAGTGCTCATCGCACCCCATAGGCCTCTGGAAATTGTCAATCAGTCTTAGGGCTACCGTTTCTGTTCTTCCAATCAGACTACTTGAGTTTATTGCAGTAGTTAAGAAGTTGACCCCAAAAGTCCCCAACTCTTCAGCTCAATTATCAATACCCTTCATACTGAGGGTATGAATTCCACTTCCCTCAACCCCTGGACTCACAAAACATCAATCACAGTCATCTAGGCCGTTAAATATGTCGAACCTATTTGTGGTCTCCAATGGTGTAAAAGGTTTTAAGTGGTCCATTCTCCTGTTGGAGGTAGTATTGGACCTAGTTGGTACAAAGTTCCACCCATAGGGATCAGGGACCGGCATGGGATAGGGCGCATATTGAGGATTCCTGACATTTTGTATGATCGGAGGGTGGGTATTAGGATGAGCTTGTATTTGCATATGTTGAGGAAGTTGGTGCTGAGATGGGAACACCACTGATCTTGGATAGAAGTACGTCAGTGGTCGGGGAATAATGCGATTGTTGGCATTACCTGGGGGCCAATTTAATATGAAATAAACAGCATTTGGATCCCTAAAGTTCACATCACCCTCAGTGTCCTTGGGTCTGCCCCCCAACCACTGAAGGCGGCGAACGTGTACAATTTCACCGCTGATGTTGCTTGAAATTGGCCTATATAAACTCAGCCAGTGCATGATCTTATTCTTCAGTTGAGCAAAACCCTCCCGCTTATTCTCTTCCAACACAGGCCCCCCTGTAAGGACTACAACGAAAGGTACTGCTTCCGGTGGAAGTTCTGGAAGTGGGGCCCGATTTGGTCTCCCCCAGGTATGCCTAGTACTTTCCGCTTCCCTTGTTGGTCTCCCCAGTGATGTATTACCCAGGCCCTTAGATGGTCTACTGGCTGAAATAGCCGGGATCTGGTCGGGTTTGCTTTTTGGCAAATTAAGAGGTGGATTTTGCTGTTTGTTATTTTTATTGTCGGGGGGTTTCGAAGTAATTGAGTTCATGTTTGAAACAGGAATCGGGGCAGATGTAGTGCGTTGAGTAGACAGTGTAATGATTTGCGTAGCATTATTTACAGCTGTCTTAATAGAGACTTCCTTTCTTCCCAGTGCCTGCTCAATTTCCCCTAGTCTTTCTTCCACCTTGTTCAGTCTCTCTATGATTGCTAGGGAATAGCTCCTAATTAAGCTTTCAATGCTATCCAATGTAACAAGGTTTTGGGCTACTTGAGGCACAATATCTGCTGGGCGGATATCAGTGCTAACCTCCCTATCTATATGCATGGTAGGTGAGGGTAGGGGCGTTGTATTTGTAGCCTCATGTGCAGCTATTGGGGCCTTATCACTCCCAGTGGCAATCCTTGCCCTTTTGCCAAAGTCAGTATGGCTCAGCTTTTGTTGATGGGATTCCCCCCTTTTCCGCCTTTTTTTGTTAGGGGGTGGGCCATAAATTCTGGGCAGCGGCGTGATTTTTTTCGCCCTGTTTCGTGTAATTATACATGGCATAGGTGCAGTGGTAATCAATGCCTTAGTTATACTAGGAGTGCTAATGTAATTGGTGGGCAAAGGACCATTCGTAATTAACTTTGTGCAGGTACTGGGTGTCAACGGACAATCTCTAAATACTAGAGGTAAGCTATCCAATAAAAGTACACTTTCGTTGCCATTTTGGCTCCCTTCATCAATGGAAGCAACCGGTAAGGGTGACTGTGTCACTAACCTATTCTTCATACTTTCTACAGAACGGCGGCGTTCCGCTCGTCGTTCTGCTAAAGCAATTTCCTTGGGGACATCAGCAACAGTCTTTATAAAATAATTATCCAGTGTTCCGTTAAAAACACCCCCTGACTTGTCCGACATGGCTAGGTCTGTGCTTAACGGTGGCAGTGACATTAATGAAAAACAACCGGCTATTAATGATAGAACAGGGTGGTCTTACTCACAACGTATACAAGGATAAAAATCGGTCAAGGGATTGTGCCGATTCCCGTGTCCTCGGGCCTCTGAGGGTCTCAGAGGGTCCGCCCTTTGTCCGGGCTTCGTCCCGGATTTCGTCCCGCACACGCGTCCCGCTCACGCGTGGGAGTCCCAACTAATATACAGCTAGCAGGCTGTAGGGGAGGAGACACGGGAAGAGGCAGCAGGTGTACGGGATGTTCTGTCGCACAGCCTGGTGGGCCTCGCAGTCCCGGTCTCCAGCGGTATTTCAAATCTCCAGGCAGGGTTCTCCTCCGGCGCAGGCGGTCACAAAGGCAGGGTTCTCCTCCGGCGCAGGCGGTCACAAAGCAAAGTCCCAACTCGGCTTCGAGCGGCACCCGAGGAGCGGGGGCCGCGAGTCGACTTTAAAGGGCCAGATGGTGAGCAGTCAGAGGGGAGGAGACACGGGAAGAGGCAGCAGGTGTGCGAGATGTTCTGTCGCACAGCCTGGTGGGCCTCGCAGTCCCGGTCTCCAGCGGTATTTCCAATCTCCAGGCAGGGTTCTCCTCCGGCGCAGGCGGTCACAAAGGCAGGGTTCTCCTCCGGCGCAGGCGGTCACAAAGCAAAGTCCCAATTCGGCTTCGAGCGGCACCACTCTAAAGGATTTGGCCAGCAACATTTCTGGAACAGAAGCTTTAAGAGAATGGTTAAAAGTGGTCCACACTGATCTCAGGCATGGCGTTTGAGCGGATGGCGCACCAAAGGTACTGCATACATGAGTGAAGGCCAGGCGTTCCTACAGACTGATAGCTATTGTATAGTGGCACGCTGAAGCCAAAAGGGTGTTCACCTGATGCTAGGAGACCTGGCAGAACAGTCAAGAGGAGGTTATTGCCTTCAGTCTGCTTCTTGTGCACCCTGGATTACACACCCAAGCCTTGCTACCAGCCAGTAGAATAGGTTAAAGGGAACTGGGAATTGCTCCAACTGACAAGGTAGTTGAGAAAGTGTCAGTGTTTTGGGGGCACCTGTAGATCTTTGGGTATCTGGCAGATGTTGACGGTCCTTCTCTTTTCATGGAATGTGCCATCAACATCTGGACTGCTGTTCTCCATTGTTGGCCATGCAAACATTCTCAGCACCACAGTTACCAGACTGTTAGATCACAGCTGAGTCTTGCTTTTATTCTCGTGTCTTCACCACAGAGGGAGCTCCAGCAACCAAACATGCTCATCAGAGGCGTTAAGGCTCTTTGAAGAAACTCTGTCTTTGGCCCAGCCTCTGGGAAATCAGCAACAAAATGCTGGCTCTAATACTCACTCTGAGCTCTCCTGTTGAAGTTGTCCAAAGTCTAGAGTGTTTCGAGGATCTTCCTCTTATGTGCAAGAATATATCAAGCATTGGGGGCACTGGATGGAAACAAGGATTCTCTTGAGCATCTTGTATTCTTCAAAAGTGTCCTAGAGGCAAATGGACATTTGTTTCGCTACCTTCCTTCTGTGCTTGCTGTATTGAAGGTGGAGTGCCGGCAGGCTGAAGTGGGCCAGTGCTGGTTAGATTTGTCTTGGACACACCAGGCCAAATACTTGCAGTACTGCCTCCGAGGAAACTATGGGAAGCTGCTGCCTGCACAGGGTCAGATCAGAGGGATTTACCCATATCAGGTAAACTGCCATTTTGTGAAAGCTACACAAACACACACATTTGTACATGCACACCAGATATTTGGGGAATGGGAGAGAGGGTGTAAGACACCCAGCCACGGCCCGTGTAGGGCGTGCCACCAGGCGGTGACGTGGAGCGGGGGAGGGACAGGGTTGGGGGTTGCAAAAAGCAGCAAACGGACGATTTCAGGTAAGTAACGGAAAAAAAATGTTATTGCGCTCGCTGCATCGCATTTGGCAATGCAGCGAGCGCAACGAAATTCGTTTTTTTGTTACTTACCTGAAATCGTCCGTTTGCTGTTTTTCCAACCCCCCCCCCCACTATGCCCCTCCCCCGCCCCACGTCACCGCCCGGTGGCACGCCCTATACGGCAAAGAGCTCTTCAGCATCGTAAAAGAACTCTCCAACCCCAGCACCAATGACATCCCGCCCTCACAAAATCTGTGCGACTCACTAGCCATCTACTTCCACCGCAAGATCGCTGACATCCACGACAGCCTCAACACCACGATCACCCCGACTACACCAGACTCCACCTCCCCTGTGAGCACCACCAGCGCCATCCGCCTGACTTCCTGGTCCAACGTCAACGACGACGAGACACGCAAGGTCATGAACTCCATCCACTCAGGATCTCCGTCAGACCCGTGCCCACACCACATATTCAACAAAGCAGACGCAGCCATCGCACCCCAACTACGGAAGGTCATCAATATCTCCTTCGAAACAGCGACATTCCCGGAAAGCTGGAAGCACGCCGAAATCAACACCCTCCTCAAGAAGCCCAAAGCAGACCCCCAAGGACCTCAAAAACTTCCGGCCCATCTCCCTGCTCCCGTTCCCGGCAAAGGTCATCGAGAAAATCGTCAACGGACAATTGACCCGCCACCTGGAAGACAACAACATCTTGGACCCATCCCAGTCCAGATTCAGACAAAACCACAGCACTGAGACAGCCCTCATCGCAGCCACTGACGACACCAGGCGTCAACTGGACAACGGCAAAATATCAGCCTACATCCTCCTGGACCTGTCGGCCGACTTCGACACGGTCTGCCATCGCACTTTAAAGACACGATTCATAGAAGCCGGAATCCAAAAGAAGGCCCTTGACTGGACCACGTCCTTCCTCTCCGGCAGAACCCAGAGCGTCCGCCTACCACCCTTCCGATCCGAAGCCACCGACATCATCTGCGGTGTCCCCCAAGGCTCATCCCTCAGCCCGACGCTGTTCAACATCTACATGGTCCCCCTCGCACAATTGGCTCGCCAATCCAACCTCAACATCATCTGCTACACCGACGACACCCAGCTCATCCTCTCCCTCACCAAGGACCCACACACTGCCAAACCCAACCTCCACGAGGGAATGGAGGCCGTCGCCAACTGGATGAGGAGCAGCCGTCTGAAGCTGAACTCGGACAAAACGGAGATACTCATCCTCGGACCCACCCCCTCAGCCTGGGACGACTCCTGGTGGCCGACCACACTGGGAACAGCACCAACACCCACCGACCATGCACGCAACCAAGGATTTATCCTCAACTCCTCCCTCTCCATGTCTAAACAGGTCAACGCCGTCTCCTCCTCCTGCTACAACACCCTCCGCATGCTCCGCAGAATCTACAAGTGGATCCGAACCGAAACAAGCAGAACGGTGACACAGGCCATCGTCAGCAGCAGACTGGACTACGGCAACGCACTCTATGCGGGAATCCTAGCCAAACACCTACGACGACTACAACGCATTCAAAACGCCTCCACGCGACTGATCGTCAACGCCCGCCACCGCAGCCACATCACCCCTCACCTGAGAGCCCTACACTGGTTCCCCGTCGACAAGAGGATCACCTTCAGGCTCCTCACCCACAAACACAAAGCACTCCACAACGCCGGCCCAGCTTACCTGAACAGCAGACTCAGCTTCTACACCCCCACCCGCCAGCTCCGCTCCGCCAGCCTCGCCCTCGCCGCTGTCCCCCGCATCCAGCAAACGACCTCCTGCGGCAGATCCTTCTCCTACCTCGCCGCCAAGACCTGGAACACCCTCCCTACTCACATACGGCAGACCCAAGATCTACTCGCCTTCAGAAGACTCCTCAAGACCTGGCTCTTCGAGCAGTAGCAGCCCCCCCCACGCCTTGAGACCCTCATGGGTAAATAGCGCGCTTTACAAGTACTCTGATTGATTGATTGATTTGATTGATTGATTGATTGATTGGCTGAAGACACCCATTAATCGGGACCTGAATAGATTCTACTGATAAGACAACAAAGGTCCTCTTCCAGGACTGCAAATAAAAAGCTATGCATCCCTGACTATTAAATTATGCCTAAGAGTGGTACATTACCTGAAGTGTGTAATACTGTGCAATGCATGCTGGATAAATGCATGTACTGGCTGTATGTGTACCTGTGAGGTGTAAAATACATGAATAGCACAGTGCATGCATGTTAAATGCATTTGCTGGATGTATGTGTGCCTAAGAGTGGTACAGTACATGAAGGATACAGTGCTGTGCAGTGTTTGTAGGTTGTATAAATGCTCTGGGAGTATATATGCATGTGCATGGTACAATACATAGAGGGCCTTGGGTTCCAGTTTGAGAGACTCAGATGTGCATGGTGAAACGTGAAGAGGAGGTAGAGAGATCTCTCCAGACAGATTTATGTATTGCTGCATTCCTGTAAGTTGGGTGGGATTCACACCGGAGAGGGAAGAGCCACGCTTCCCATGGACACTTCAAGCGGTGCTCTTTGATTCAATGAGAGGTCAAAAAGAAAGGGGCCTGGGCACATCTCAGAAAAGAGATACAGCTGATAAGAGAATCATAACGAGTAGGAATGGAGGCTCTGGGCTAACCTTTTGATGCACATATCACTGTGATTGCCATTCAGGTGTGAACTCTAGTCACTCTATAGCCTGTGCTGTGGGACTATCAGCTTTGGCGACACTCCTGCTGTGATAGACTGCTTTTCAAGAGGAAGAGAACGCAGAGGAGTGGGCACTTCAAAAGAAGCAGACCCCCAACATCAAACTTCAAAGACTCAGACCCTAAATCAAATTTGGTGTCTGCCAATGGACTATAAGAAGGAGAGTTTGAATCCCCAAAAATGGTCATCTGCCAAGCAGGTGGTCGGACTGTGTGAAGCGGGGTAGCTCTGCCAGACTTCTGTCTATGTCCAGGACTGGTGACCAAGGAAACATCAGTGGCACAGAGCTGCACATCACAAGCTGAATATTCTACAGCAATTGTCAATCTTTTCTCCGTGGTGTCTTATTGACGCTGGTAACTGCATCACCCACTGCACCATCCCCTTAGGTTCCTTCCCACATTCATTCAATCTCTGTATGGTTTTGGGTGCTCACGAAGAAAGTGTTGCACTGACAGAAAATACTACCCTATGTGACTGCGAAAGTGTGCACCACGTTTACCTCCCTCACACCGCATCCCCTCTTGTTTCAGACTCTACCTTTTCCTACTCAGCCTGGCACACCCATTCAGCCTAACTCGCAAGTTTTTTCGGCTCCTCATTGTATGCACCAAAATCTATGTGACTGCCTTTTCCACAAGCAAGGCATAAAACCTTTGGCTTTCTTTTCAAGAAAACATGCAGACAAGAGAGCAGCTCTCATGCAGCTAGATCCAGCAAGGTCACCGCTTTTAAGGTCCAAACGTCGCGGTCTGGTGATCTATATATATCAATATGTTCAGTGTATTGGGCAGCATTTATGACGGTGTATGTGCTCCCCTACTGCTGTTTTTTGCACACCCTCTTTTGCTTGCTTCCCCCTCCTGTCATTGTTGCTTGCTCTCCTGCCCTTATTTGCTACACCTACCCCTTTCATCATGGTTGCTTGACTCACCTCTTTCCCCCTTCCTGTCGTCATTGCTTCCGACCCCTCGCACCTTGGGTTGCCACTTTTCTAAGAAAAGCATACCTGCCATGTGTTGTTATTTCAAGAGTCTGTAAAGGCCTGGACGTGATACTAAATAGGACTGCAGACAAAATTGTATATATACATTTGTAACAAGACTTTTCTGCGTTTACTTTAATAGTCAAGGATCATCAACGCAGCTTTTGAAACACATTTTAACCCCCTGGCTGCGGCCGGAATTCTGCACCTGTGCAGCACATTCCGATCGCGGGCGTGGTCATGACGGCTCCCGGCCGTCATCAGCACACGCCCACCTTAACTGATGACGACCGGGAGCCGTCATCAGCACCGAAGGGGTTAAAGTGATTTTTGTTTATATTGCTATTTGAGTTTTGTACAGATAAAGGCTAAAAATACAGATTTTAGGTGATTTTGCTAGCTTTTGTACCGACTGGGACAACCAAATACTGGTGGTGCTGGTAGAAAGCAGTCATATTGCAACCCCACTCACACCCCTTCCTCCCGTCGTAGCTTGTCACTTAACTTCTTCACCTTCCTCTCTCCTTTCATTGCTTACCCCTACCCCCTATCTCCCATTGTTGCTTGTCCTTCTCCCCACCTCCTCCCGCCAGAAAAAAAGCACTGTGACGCAGCCATATTGCTTTTTTAAACTAGGCATTAGCAAAGCCAATAGGTCTTGCCTATGCAAGATCGGTTCCCTTTGTCAATGTTTTTTTTTACCCATGTTGTATAGTAGCTTGGCTGCTGTGCAGCATGCTTGATAAAAAAAAAAATCACTATGACGCGCCTTTGTTGATCGCCTGACAATGCTTTTTTTTTAACTTTCACTTTCAGCCATGCTGTGCAGCAGGCGTGCTGCTGTACAGAATGGATTAAAACATTGTCAAAGAGAATCTGAAAGACCTTTTAGCCTTGCCAATGCTTGTTCTTCAATATAGACTATGCTGCTCAGTCCTCACCCGTGTTCTGAAATGAATCTGAAACGGTGTACTATTCTGAAATTAAAACATGCTAAAGTGCAGTAAAGTGTTTCGAAGTGGCTGCAAGTTGACATGTTTGGCGCTATCCAAAGCACCTTTCAAAAACAACGAAGAACATATATACAATTTGATAAATTGTACAAGTTACAAATCTAATCTACTGAATACCGTTTTATTGACGTCACGTTGCACTTTGTGTTTGTCAGTCGTCCTGCCTTTTTCAGCTCTGGAAATTCTATATTTATGTTGTAGTCAGAGCCGTGCCGGTCTTGCCGGAGGGCAGGGATGTTTAAGCAACCTGTGAAGTGGCAAACATCTTGCAACATGCCCTTGAAGAAAGCAAAGCTCTGTTCGACACGAGTGCGGCCTGCCACATGCGCCGCGAAGCACAGGCTTGTGTTTAATAGAAGGGTTTTATGCTGCGGGGCAGGTAAAGCAGAGCTTCCGACAATCTACAGCCACGTGCTGTCTCCAAGTTAAAACTCAGGCAGACTTTGATGATGTTTTATGTTACTTTACTGCGGATTTTGCAATTACAACGTCTGGTTTTTTTTTTTTTTGCAGAGAAAGGGGTTCCTTTTGGTTCCGAAAACTCATGCTTATTTGTATCCTTATGTATTTTATTTTTATACAAAGTACCTTAGTTATCGTCATCCCACCCTTTCATAGTTGGACTGTTTGCTCCTTGGTTTCACTGATGTTTGGGAGACATAGGCATAGTTTGCCCGGCCACCTTACCCTGAAACCAACATCCAGTGTCGTGTGTTTTTCGAAATAGAGCATGCCGGCTTCACTATGCAGGCAGATGTTTTCAAGCTGCTGTTTACACGCGTTGTGTAACTTCTTGAAGTACCATGGCCTCTGATGGGTACAGGGCCTGCCCACGTGCTGCCTCAGGGCATCGTTTTTTTGGTCTCTTAAAACGCGCGCTTTCCGGATTCCAATTGTAATTTTTATATAACAGTCTGAAGTTTTTTTTTTTGCATAATCACTATTTACATTTATATAACACTTGCTCGCACTGGTTTGCCGAACAGCAGATAGTACTAATACCGAGCAGACAGTTCACTGAGTTTTTGCAAACATAAGCAGAGTTTGCCTGGCGACCTTATCCTGAAACCAACATTCAGCGTCGTGTGTCTTCCGAAATAGAACATGCAGGCTTCACTGTGCAGGCAGATGTTTTGAGCATCTGCTTACACGCGTTGTGTAACCTCCTGAAGTATACCATGGGCTTTGATGGGTACAGAGCCTGCCCCACATGCTGCCTTCGGGCATGGATTTTGTGGGCTCTTAAATAACGTGTTTCCCGGATTCCATTTGTAATTTTTATATAACAGTCCGAAGAATTTTTTGCATAATCACAACTTGCATTTATATAACGCTTGCACTCTTTTGCCGAACAGATGGTACTAATACCCCTCCTAGGCAGCGAGTTACCTCCCCCTCCCTTAGGGCCAGATGTAGGAAGCCTAATACCGGTCGGTAAAGGCCAAAATTACCGAATTTCGGCCGTTACCGACCGGTATTAGGCATTTGAGATGTAGAGGCCTAATTTAAGGATTCGGTAATTTACCGAATCAGTAAATTACCAAATTCTCAAATACCAATTTGGTAAATTACCGAATCCTTAATGTAGGAAGCACTCAAGTGAGTGTTTTTCACTTGTAAGGATTTGTTATTTACCACCAACTAACGAAAACCGTTAAAAAAGCAATTTTGTGCTTTTTTAACAGTGCCATGTGGCAGACATGTATGTCTGCCACATGTGCACCCATGCACTATTCAGGGGTGCAACAGTGTGTCAATGTGACACCCTGCCACCCTTGTGGGTCTTCCCCCTCTTACCGATTCAGTATTTATCGATTCGGTTCGGGAAACAACCATTACAACGCAACTTTTACAACGCACTACCATTACAACGAAACTTTTACAACGCAAAAACCATTACAACGCATGTATTTACAACGCATGTTTTTACAACGCAGGTACCTTTCAACGCATACCATTACAACGTAAGTATTGGTAAGTATATAATTATATTTTAAATTTTATATGTTTGGGTTTTTTAAGGGGTATTTTTAGGGTTCAGGGTCAGTTTTCAGTTTTTGGGTAAAGGGGTATTTTTAGGGTTCAGGGTCAGTTTTCAGTTTTTGGGTAAAGGGGCATTTTTAGGGTTCAGGGTCAGTTTTTAGTTTTTGGGTAAAGGGGTATTTTTAGGGTTCAGGGTCAGTTTTCAGTTTTTGGGTAAAGGGGTATTTTTAGAGTTCAGGGTCAGTTTTCAGTTTTTGGGTAAAGAAGTATTTTTAAGGTTCAAGGACAGTTTAGGATTTTTGAGTGAATGGGTATTTTTAGGGTTCAGGGTCAGTTTGGGGTTTTTGGGGTACAGGGGTATTTTTAGGGTTCAGGGTCAGTTTTGGGTTTTTGGGTAAAGGGGTATTTTTAGGGTTCAGGGTCAGTTTTGGGTTTTTGGGGTACAGGGGTATTTTTAGGGTTCAGGGTCAGTTTTTGGTTTTTGGGGTACAGGGGTATTTTTAGGGTTCAGGGTCAGTTTTGGGTTTTTGGGGTACAGGGGTATAAGGTAAAAATAAAATAAAATTAAAATAAAATTTAAATTAAATCAATTAAATAAAATTAAATTAAATTAAATTAAATTATATTATATTATTTTCAATTATTTTAAATTAAAAAAATATATATATACTTACCAATACTTACGTTGTAATGGTATGCGTTGTAAAGGTACCTGCGTTGTAAAAACATGTGTTGTAAATACATGCGTTGTAAAAGTTTTTGCGTTGTAAAAAATTCGTTGTAATGGCATGCGTTGTAAAAGTATGAGTTGTAACGTCATACATCCATTCCCCATTCATTCCTATGGGCCTTCGGTATTTACCGAATTTTACAGATTCGGTAAAAATGACTGAATGAATACCTACATACCATTTACCCATTCTAAAATACCGATTCGGTAAAATTCGGTATGTTAGAATCGGTAAATGGTATTTACCTACATCTGGCCCTTAGTCTTTTCCCAACTGCGCCCCTTTGAACACATCATGACAACTTGCTTGGTGCCAAAAAAGGTTGCAGTTTATTAAACACTTACACAACATTTTATACATTTGTTTCTCATGGTGATACATAAAGTCCATTTTTAGTTGTTACCTGCTCTTCGGATAGATCACCTTCTGGAGGGGGCCCCAAATACCACGGCTACTGTTGCCAAGGGGTTAGTCTTCAACTTTCTACTGACTTGGTGGGTGTCTGCCCGGCTTGCCTGGGCCTCAAGTGCCTCCCCGCTTGCCTTCAGTGCCATCTTGGCCTCTCCCTGCTATTCTGGGTCTCTGCCATGTGGCATCCCAAGTACCTCATGTGAGCATCTCATCTATACAGCCTGTGGCTGAGTTCTACCTCTCGCTCCTTTGGTACCCCTGCCCTGAAGTATCCCAGGGGCCCTGTGGGAGCCTTCCATCTACTCTCTCCATGGCTACTGGCCACTGTTTGCTCCCTCCGTGTCCCTGACAGGGGCATCCCAAGGAGACTGCGTGAGCCTTCCATCTACTCCTATCAATTACTCTTCCTTTCTTATCCTTCTAGGTTGTCTCCGGCCACATTATCTACGGTCACCCCGACCTTCTTTTTGTGGTGGAGGGTAATGATTGCTTGAGGGGGCTGCTTGCTCCCTTCTTAGGCTTTCGCCCTGCTTCCCTGATTGGGGGAGGCCGAGTCCCATTTGGGCGACCAATCGTGGTTGCCCCTCTTTTCCCAGGCTTGCTCCGGGGGGGGGGGGGCGCGAGGCCTCCCGCCCCCGGGTTGCGTTTGGTCAGGTCTCTCTTGGGTCTGGCTTTGCCTTCCCTGGCCCAGGCTCCGAACAGTGGCAGCTGGTGGGGTGTAATACCTGCCACAAGGTCACCCCATTTTAAAAAAAAATTGACCTCACTCATACTCGCTGTCACATTTACTCTCATCCCCCTCACTTACTCTGACTCACATTTTCTCACTTACTAATTCTCATTCATACTCACTCCCACTCACTGTTTCTCACACACAAACATACTCATACTCACTGGCTCTCATTCTCACTTACGAGCACACTCACACACACTCACTGACTGCACCATTGCTAGCTACATCCTTGACTCACTTCCACTCCCTCTCACAATCTCCAATCACTTACTCCTTCTAATGCACTCACACTCCTTCACTCACTCCCTTGCACTCATTTTCACTTATTCATACACATTGTCAAACTCTTATTCTCACTCACTTTCATTCTCATTAATACCAGCAAACACACTCACACACACACACTTTCACCCAATGTGGTTCCCCTCTGAGCTTCTTGAGAGGAATAGAAGCACAGCCCAATAAAAAGCTGACACACAGCTGGGGATCCTGTTCCTGGTGCTCTGTGTTATGTTATGTTATGTTATGTTATGTAGCTTTTATATAGCGTACGGCTACTCAGCAAGAGTGTCCCGACGCTTTCCACCAGCAGCTCAGAGTCAAATAACACAACACAGCTAAAAACAGAAGACATCAGGGAAAAATAATAAAAGCAATAGGCAGTAACAACAAACTAAGAATTAAAAAGCCAGGTCTTCAGGCCCTTCCTAAACTGGAGCAAATTGGCAGTGCTGCGGAGTGGAAGTGGAAGCAGATTCCAAAGCTGGGGAGCTCTGCAACTGAAAGACCGCCCTCCAGCACGGGCCTTCCTCACCCGCGGAACCACAGCTTTAAAGAGGGATTCCGAGCGGAGAGAGCGGACTGGACGATAAAAAGTCAGTCTCCGCTGCAAATATCCAGCCCCTGATCCATGCAGAGCTTTATGCATCAGGGTCAGGGATTTGAACTGGATCCGCTTCCTGATGGGGAGCCAGTGAAGCGTCTGAAGCAGCCCGGAAGCTCGAGCTCGTCTGCCTAGGCCAAAAATCGCCCGGGCAGCAGAGTTCTGCACCACCTGAAGGCGCTGGACCAGGTAATCAGGGAGGCCAAGAAAGAGGGCATTGGCATAGTCTAGCCTTGAGCCGACAAGAGCCTGCACAGTAATCCTCCTGTGCTCCTCAGACAACAAGGGCAAAAATTTGCGGAGCGTTTTCAGGATTCCGTAGCAGGTGCCGGCCAGGCCGAGAATGTGAATTCGTAGCGACAGCTGGTTGTCAAGCTTGACGCCCAAATTTTTGGCCACCAAGGAAGACTGTGCTGGAGGGTTCATGTCGGACGGCCACCAATGCTGCCACTCCAGGTCGACAACGCAACCAAAAAATAAAATCTCAGACTTGCCCGAGTTGGCCCTCAGACTGTTCCGCTGGAACCAGTCGAAGACCAGTGCGAGGCAGTCCTGGATTCTCTCTCCATCAAACTCTTGGTCTTTCCCGCATGTGAAGAGGAGTTGCGTGTCGTCGGCATAAGAGACGATCTGGGCCCCGTAAGCCTCCACCAAGGCCGCCAAAGGGGACATAAAGATGTTAAATAACGTGGGGCTCAACACAGAACCTTCTCAACAGAATGGCTTCTCATTGGCCTGAGGGATGCACTGACGAGCGCACTTAGCAGATAAACTGTACTGCCTGAGGCATGCACAGTATGTCTGCTAAATTAAATGCATTGAGCCTGTGTGAAGGGACCGTAGTTGAACTGCGCCCCTCGGACATCCGTCATCCAGACATCTACATACAGAGTGTTGTGTTTTAACAGCCTTCTCAGACCCCTCCTCCTCCTTCAGTCACCATGCGCCTGGAGGAGGTCGAGAGCACTGAGCTGCATGCTCTGTTCATGAAAACAAAAAAACGCTTCTGTAGTAGGGGATCTCTGTGTATAGTCATAATCTAGTGAATAGTCCCGCCCATGTGCGTGGACCCCGGAGCAATCAAAAATAATCTCTTACAGTGTCAAAAAATGCAGAAATGCATAGACACTTAAGGGAGAATTTAAAGACAGATAAGGCAGCCAAAAAAGGCTACACTGTCCAGTACTTCAACTAGAAATTCCACCACAAAATCCACAAAACAGCAAAGCCTGTACAGATTTCCCTTGCTTAACAGCAAAATCCCTCAGGAATGATAGAGAGAAGAACCTGGACAGACAAGCCCCATAGGCTGCCATTATGTGGCTTAAATAGGATACTGTGCCTTTAAGGAACCTTCCAGAACCTTCTCCCAGTATCCCAGAATGCATAGCAGGTCCAACTTAGTTCCAGTTCTTTTTTCCGGCTCCTGCAAGCAGGACCCTGGAGCATTGAGCTCTCCCTTTTCAAGGGTTTTGTTGGTGTTTTTCACTAAATTCGATTTTTTTGTACTTTTAAAGTACTTTGGTGACTTTCTTCTTGGGTTCTGCACTCTTTTGTTGTCCATAATGCCAGCATTATTTGACAAATGCCCGGAGTGCTCCAGGAAGAAGGCCAAATCAGACCCCCATGAGGTCTGTATTCTCTGCCTTCCCTCTTCCCACATCCCTGAGGATTGTGTGATCTGTAGAGGCTTCTCTGGCAGGACCCTGAAGGACAGGCGGAAGATCAGACTTCAGGGACTTGAAGAAAGAAGATTGAAGGCTCGAGGTGGGTCTGGAGGGGCTTCTACTGCCCATGCTGTGGCCTCTGGGGGGCTCCCCAGGGGCAGGAAGTCCAGCTCACGCCCAAGCTCTCCGTCTGGGTCAGTTGCGATGACCACGACGTCGAGAGGAAGGTCCACGGCCAGTTCCCGGTCTCCCCAGGGCTCTGGGTTGAGAAAACGGCGTCCGTCGACGTCGAGGGACGTTTACAGGCCGCCGTCGAAGCCGGTGTCGATCTCCTCGTCGTCGCCGTCGGCGTCGAGTGGTCGACATCGGAGGACCCGGCGTCGGCGCTCGTCGTCGAGGTGACACCGCCGTTCGCCGTCGAAGTCATCGTCGTCGAGGGGATCCTCGTCGTCGAGGTCGCCGTCGAGACGGGAGAAGTCTCCGGCGCCGAAGATGTCGACGTCAAGACATTCAAAGAGATCGACGTCGAGGCGTTCCAAGAGGTCGACGTCGAGACGTACGAAGAGGTCGAGGTCGCCGTCGAGGCACCATCGCCCGTCGTCGAGATTTCGTGGTTCGTCCATCTGGTCGGGGTCGACGTCGAGACGTAGACACCGGTCGACGTCGAGGAGTGTGGAACGGTCGACGCCGAAAGGCCGCTCGACGTTGAAGGACCCACGGTCGTCGTCTGAGCACCGATCGTCGGCGTCAGGAGGTCGTAAGGCCAGGCCCAGGACTGTGGGGGGCTCCCCACAGTCCGGACGGGATGATGGTTCGCCGGGAACGGCATATTCCGAGGTATATACCCCGAAGAAGCCTTCTGCACCTCCTCCTCTGCCTCCTTTACCCAGGGGTCCACCTCCGAGGGCTCCGACCCCTCCTCCTCCGTTGCCTCCTTTGCCGGCTCCGCAGGCCCCGGTTCCGGTTACTCCCCCTCCCCCGGTTCCACCGAGAGCGGTGTCGATGCCCAAGTTTCCGACTCCGCCGAAGAAGACTCCTAAGTCGAAGCCTCCGAAGCCTAAGGCTTCCGAACCGGGGAGGCCGACGGAACGTCCCAGGCCCAAGAGATCGAGGTCTCGCTCGGGTAGAAGAGACAGATCTAGGAGTGGACGCGGATCTTCCTCGAGATCCAGGCATCGCCATAGGAGGCGTAGGTCCAGGTCACGTTCTGCCTCTGGGACCCGTTCTTACTCGCCTACGCTGTCTGATTCGCCGGAGACTAGAGTGTCTCCGATAGACGATATTGGCACATTCCAGGAGGTCCTCCTGCGAGGGGCGGCGAAGTTGGGGATCAAGGTTGAAGCGCCTACGCCTTCTACTTCTGTGATCTTTGAGACGTTACATAAGAAACACATGTCTCGCCCCCTACTGCCTTTGGTGCCAGGACTCCTCGAGCCGGCTGAACAGCTCTTCCTAACACCGGCAGTGGTGAAGTCCGTGCCTTCCAGGCTCCTCAAGAAATACAGAGCTCCAGACTCGGACCCAGCTTTCTTGAGAAAGGACCCGGTACCGGATTCAGTGATTGTGACGGCGGCTCGAAAGCTTCATGCCACCTCCCCTGCATCCACTGTGCCTCCGGATAAGGAGAGCCGCTGGATTGACTCTGCGGGACGGAAAGCGTGTGGTACGTCCTCCTCCTCGATGAAGGCCGCCAGTGACTCGGCGTTGTTGGGACGATACGACCGCGCACTGTGGGACTCTATGGAGCAGTTTGCGGACCTTGTTCCTCGAGACCGCAGAGAGGACTTCATGGAGATCGTCCAGGAGGGGATGCTGGTCTCTAACCAGGCCATCAGCGCCGCGGCAGATATCTCCTTGCTGTCTGCGCATGGATACTGCCACGGGATTAATCAGAGGCGCCATGCTTGGCTCAGATTGACGTCACTTAAACCGGAAGCGCAACAACGTGTGGCGAATCTTCCGTTTTCTGGAGACACCCTCTTCGGAAAACACGCTGATGACGAGATGGCCAGGATGAAGGCCGAGGCGGAGACCCTGACGGCGGTGGGCTTGGAGAAGCCCAAGGAAAAGAAACCCTACCACCAGTTCCAACGGCGGTTCGGGTCACAGGGTCGTGGAAGGGGACAGTCTTCTGGGCAACATCAGCAGCAGCAACAACAGCAGCAGTACAGAAGACCCTTCCAGAAGCGTCAGAGGGGTAGAGGGACTCAGCCGTCCTCTGCCGCGACCAAGGGCCCGGCCGGGTCTCGACCCTGAGCGGTTACTTCCCCCTCGTCCGTTACCCGCTCCGGTGGGGGGAAGCGTTCAATTTTTTCTGGCAGAGTGGAGAAAAATTACTCAGGACAAGTGGGTGCTGAATATTTTTTGCAATGGATACAGTCTTCGGTTCATCAGCCCGCCTCCATCGATCCCTCCGGTCAGCTCGCAGTACCAACTGCGCGAGCTCCAGGCGGAGGCAGACATCCTGCTAAGGGAAAGGGCGATAGAAGACGTACCTCAGTCTCAAAGAGGAAGAGGTCTTTACTCTCGGTTCTTTCTTGTCCGCAAGAAGGACAAGAACGAGTTCAGGCCTATTCTGGACTTGCGACAGGCAAACAAGTGGATTCGCAGAGAAAAGTTTCGCATGCTGTCGTTGCATCAGATCTACCCTCAGCTGCAACGAGGAGATTGGATGTGTGCCATAGATCTACAGGATGCATACTTCCATGTGCCTATTGCATGCAAACACAGGAAGTTTCTGCGCTTTCAAGTCGGCACCAATCACTATCAGTACACGGTGCTTCCCTTCGGGCTGAAGTCTGCACCCAGGACATTTTCGAAATGCATGGCAGTGGTAGCGGCACACCTGAGGAAGAACAAGGTGTTTGTCTACCCGTACCTGGACGATTGGTTGATCAAGGCCTCCTCCTTCTCGGAAGCTCAAGCACACTTCCAGAAGACGTGCGTTCTCTTGAACAAGCTGGGGTTGCACATCAACATGTCCAAGTCTGTCCCGACTCCGGTCCAGTGCATCCAGTACTTGGGAGCCTCCATCAACACGCTGTCAGCAAGCGTGTCTCCTTCGGAGGAGCGACGTTTATCACTCCTTCGGAAGGCTCAGGCTCTCATGTCTACTCCATCCACGACAGTGAGGACGGTGTCTTCTCTGCTGGGATCGATGGCCTCGTGTATCTTCCTGACGCCACATGCGCGGCTGCACATGAGACCGCTGCAGGAGTGCTTGGAGGATCAGTGGGACCAGAGGAGAGGATCTTGGGACGACAAGATACGACTGTCTCTACATGCTCTTCAGTCTCTGAAGTGGTGGTGCTCGAAGGAGAATCTTCTCAGAGGGGTTCCCTTCAACAAGGACATTCCCACACAGACTATCGTGACGGATGCTTCTCTCCAGGGCTGGGGAGCGCACTCCGGAGACCTGCAGATTCAAGGGACGTGGTCCCCGACGGAGGCCACGTACCACATCAATTTCCTGGAACTCAGGGCTGTGCACTTGGCGCTGAAGGGTTTTCACCCGTCCTTTCAGACCAACTCTCTGCTTGTTCAGACAGACAACACGACAACGATGTATTACCTCAACAAGCAGGGGGTCTCGAGATCGCGCACTCTGTCGCAGGAGGCGCAGGCGATCTGGCACTGGCTTCTGGCTTCTGGCTCGAGGACTGTCGATAACGACTACCCACCTGCCAGGTGTGCAGAATGTTCAGGCAGACGAACTGAGCAGACTCATTCAGGAAAACCACGAATGGGTCATAAGCGACGAAGTTCTGGGAGAAGTCTTCGCAAGGTGGGGGACTCCAGACGAAGATCTGTTCGCCACCGCCGAAAACAGAAAATGCCGAGGCTTCGCCTCCAGGTACTACCAGCCGGGGACGCTGGGGAACGCGTTATGGATCAACTGGTCGAACAGCTTTCTGTACGCTTTTCCACCAATTCCCCTGATTCCGGCGGTTCTCATCAAGCTGTCCCAATCCAGGGGGAGAATGATTCTGATTGCCCCGGAATGGCCCAGACAGTGGTGGTTCACGGACCTGCTTCACCGGTCTCTCCTTCCTCACATGAAGCTGCCGTGCAGGCCGGACCTTCTCACGAAGTTCGGGGGGCGGATGGTGCACCCCAACCTCTCGTCTTTGAGTTTGGCGGCATGGGCTCCTGAAATAGTGCAATATGGCCAACTGAATCTCCCGGAGGATTGTATGGACATACTGAAGGAGGCTAAACGCCCTTCCACTAGGACTTCTTATGCTTACAAGTGGAAGAGGTTTTGCATCTGGTGCAAGTCTAAGAACTTTAACCCTACGACATGCAAGGAAGATGTCATCCTTCCATATCTACTGCATCTGGCGCAGTCGGGCCTTAATGTCCATTCCATTAAGGTTCATCTGGCTGCTTTGACTGCCTACAGGAAAGGCCCTTCACAGACTTCCTTCTTCCAGATCCCTGTGATCAAAGATTTTTTGGAAGGCTTGAAGAAAGTATTCCCTCCTGTCAGGCTTCCTTCGCCTTCGTGGGACTTGAATGTGGTGCTGTCCAGATTGATGAAGGAGCCTTTTGAACCTATTCATAAGGCTTCCTTGCAGCACCTGTCCTGGAAGGCGGCGTTCCTCGTGGCCATTACATCGGCCCGCAGGGTGAGTGAAATTCAGGCGTTGTGTTGCCAAGAACCTTATACTGTATTTCATGCTGCTAAGGTTGTTATGCGTACTCACCCTAAGTTTCTTCCCAAGGTTGTTTCTGATTTTCATATCAATCAGACTATCACTTTGCCTACGTTCTTTCAGAATCCGTCATCTCCAGCGGAAAGGTCTTTACATTCCCTGGATGTGAGGAGGGTGCTGAAGTTTTATCTTGATAAGACTAAAGATATTCGTAGGTCAGACCAATTGTTCATTAATTATGGCTCAGTCAGGACAGGTCTTGCTACCTCTAAACAGTCCATCTCGAGGTGGATTGTGTCCTGCATACAATTGTGTTACTGCAAAGCTAATAAGACCTTAGGGGGTAAACCTAAGGCTCATTCCACCAGAGGCAAAGCTGCCACGACAGCTATGCTTCGTAATGTTCCCTTTGCAGAGATCTGCAAGGCGGCCACTTGGAAGTCGGTCCATACCTTTGCTAAGCATTACTGCCTGGACACTGATGCCAGGGCAGACGCTCAGGTTGGGCAGGCTTCTCTGCGGAATTTGTTCGCACAATAGTGGCGTAATTTCATACTCTCCACCGCCGCTTGATGTGGGGATGGGCTTGCCATTCTATTCACTAGATTATGACTATACACAGAGATCCCCTACTACAGAAGGAGTAGTTTCTGTCCTGTAACTCCAGTTCTGTAGTAGGGGTATCTCTGTTATAGTCATAAGCGCCCTCCCGCCTCCCCGGTGGAGATTTGTTCAGGTGCATAATGCTACAGGTCTGGCGTTTTTTACGCCTTCAAAAAGAACTGAAACTAAGTTGGACCTGCTATGCATTCTGGGATACTGGGAGAAGGTTCTGGAAGGTTCCTTAAAGGCACAGTATCCTATTTAAGCCACATAATGGCAGCCTATGGGGCTTGTCTGTCCAGGTTCTTCTCTCTATCATTCCTGAGGGATTTTGCTGTTAAGCAAGGGAAATCTGTACAGGCTTTGCTGTTTTGTGGATTTTGTGGTGGAATTTCTAGTTGAAGTACTGGACAGTGTAGCCTTTTTTGGCTGCATTATCTGTCTTTAAATTCTCTCTTAAGTGTCTATGCATTTCTGCATTTTTTGACACTGTAAGAGATTATTTTTGATTGCTCCGGGGTCCACGCACATGGGCGGGACTATTCACTAGATTATGACTATAACAGAGATACCCCTACTACAGAACTGGAGTTACAGGACAGAAACTACTCCTTTTTCATGAACACAAAATAAAATAACGCACAGTGTCAGGACCTGGAGAGGCAAGGGGCAGAATGTGGGGCCTCACTGTAGGCGGGGGGGGGGCACTGCAGCCGGCGCAGCCCCTGACAAGGAGCCGCCACTTATTTTATTTTTATTTATGCGTTTTTATATAGCGCGGACTTTACCCGAAGGCGTCAGAGCGCTTCACAATAGGAACAGAAAATTACAGGTGAACAACTTACGAAAGCAGACGTTAAGTTACATGAGGTACAAGTGACAATTGTGAGCAAACTAAATACATGCGGTAGCAAACAGTGCATTACAGGAGGAAAAAGTGACAAGTGTGTAGGTTACAAGAGAAAACAAAGTACAATTAGAGGTAAAATACTGCAATATATGCTAGACACTCAGGCACAATAACAAATGTTACGTAGGCAATGGGGGCGCTTGTGCAAGTATCAAAGGCAAACAACATGTGAGAGGTAGCAAACAGTGTGTTAAAAGAGAAAAGTGGCGTGTGCATGTTACAAAAGAGTACTAAACACAGGTACAAGGATAATACTGCAATAAATGGCAAACACTCCAACCACAAGAACACACTGGGAAGGCACTTCCATAGTCATGGAGAATAGAGTTTTCAGTAATGGGAGGTCTTCCTGCGCAGTGCAGAACGGTTGCCTTTACATTCATGTGTTAACTGTATCTTCTTTTGAAGGTACAGAAGCATGGTAACCATTCTGCTCGAGCTTGGGCTCTGGTGGGAGGAGATGTAGCCAGCTGCCTTTATGAAACAGGCAGGAAAATCAAAACAGTGGGGCAGATTTATGTTAACTGGCGCATCCCCAGGGATGCGCCAGTTAACATGCGCCACAGTGCGCCACAGCTCCGCCACCCATGGCGCGCCGCATTTATGATGCGGCGCACCATGGGGCAAAAACGGCACAGATGCGTGACGCATCTGTGCCGTAAAGGTGACGCATTGCTGGAGTTGCGTCGCAAGCGCGACGTAGCTCCAGCAAGGCTCGGGGGTGCCCCATCTCCACAATGCTGCATCAAGACCTACGCCTGCTTCAAGCAGGCGCAGGCTTTTGACGCAGCATTGGCCTGAAAGTGACTGAGTGAAATCTTATAGATTTCACTCAGCCACTTTTGCGAGGCGCACCTGCCCCGGAACGCCCACCCTGCGCCGGAACGCCCACAAGCGGCGCAGGGCTTTACAACGTGACGCATCTGCCTAGATGCGTCACGTTGTAAATCGTCGATAGGGATGCGCCACGTTTACGCCGCCTTGCGTGACGCAACAGCGGCGTAAACGTGGCGCAAGTGCCTCATAAATCTGCCCCATAATATGTTGTCTATATATTTACAATATGTCACAAGACAGAAATAAAAAGTAAACAAGAAGTTCACATTTCAGGGTGGAAATGCCCTGGCATGTGTTCTGGTGTTGTTGGGTTAGTGAACTTGATTTAATAGTCAAAAAGTATTACCTCATAGTATGATACTAACAGTTAAATATTATACGCATGCTGCAAACAAACAGTAAAAATGTATTGGATGACAGCAAATGAACTGTAATTAAAATTCAGCTTAATAAAGGTAGAATGTGTTCTGGCTGCCTGGTAAAACCCATAACAGGTTACGTCCCACCCCCTCACTTGGCGATCAAATGGCACATCAGTAAATACCACAGTAGGGTGCGCGTCTCTTTCCAATCCTCAAGGATAAGTTGATGTACATTTTTTATGGTTTTTTTTCTTTCAGCAGACCACCTATGTAACCTGATGTATCAGGTGTGACTCATACTATAGTCATATTGAATGTCCATTTTTAACCCCTGTTATAATCCCAAACAAAGGTGACAATCAACATTGATGCTAAAACCGTGTAATTACCATGATTTTGATAACTGTGGTGTTCCATTTTCGAAAACAAATTCACAATGGTAGACATCCTCACATCGTATTCTGGGAAGTTACTTTCCTTCCTTCTCCTCCCATAATGTCCATACTTGCTCTGACGTAACAAATACCAAATTACAAGGGTCTCTCATACTTCTGAGTGCTTTTTCACCTGTTTCCAATGCGCATCCCACAGATGACATATCTCTGTTCACTTATAGCTCTAGCTTTATCCATAATGGACGTTGCACACCTCAATATGGTAACACCGAGGTGATTCTGGGTAATTAACTAATTCCCACTGCTTCTACATGCTTTCAATTGCTTCTAGGTGCTATTGCTGCACACTTTGTTCCACCTGTTTGCTTGCTATCGTTTCTAACATATCTCTGCTCTTGCCATTTTTGGTAATAATGTAGAGACCATTGTCTGTGTACTGGGAGAAGTGTTAATCTATCACACAGAGCCTTTGCCTCCCCGTCCTGTAAAGGAGTAGGCTTCTCTGTTGCTAATCCTCACCTTCTCATGACATTCTTATTCCAGCATTTGACCACATCTTGGCTGAAATTAATAAAGGCCTATTTCGCCCATGTTCTCCTAAACCCCTACCTGCACTCCAGTGGTTTGATGACATATGTTCTAAGGCACTCAAGAAGCTCCATTGTGCCCTAAAAGTACAACCTAGGGATAGAGCATTGGTAAAAGAATAGCGACTAGCTTATAAAGATGCAAGAACTAAGAGGATCACAGCCTTGAAAGAAGAGGCTTCAGAAAAACTTTCAGAGGCGGCAGTCTTAAGGAATAGCAGTGACTTCTGGAATATTGTTAACGCCCCTTTCCTCAGTGGTGATCCAGAGATTACAACTGACTCTTATGTCACAGAGGAGGCTTGGGTGATGCACTTTGGCGAAGTGTTTGGCCTGCCAGGTAATGCCACCAAGGAGCCACTGGCCCCAAGGATGATTATCTCTGATGTACACCTACATTTTGGTCTGGAGGAGATGACACTTGCTTTGAATCAATTTAATAATTCTCGGGCACCCTGCCCTGATGGGGTGCCTATTGACTTCTTTTTAACCAACTTAGAGCTTTGGGCTCCACTAATTACGAATTATTCAACGCTTTAGCCAAGGTAGGACATCCCTTCTCCTGGAAAAAAACAATCATAATTCCAATATTCAAAAAAGGGAATAGATCACTGGCAATAAATTATAGAACAACATCTTTGTTAGATAGCACTGCTACATTAATGGGCAGCCTACTTTTAAATAACCTTGAATCCTGGGCCCAGAAAAATAACATCTTATCTCGTTCCCAAGCTGGATTTCGGAAGCGAAAAAGGACGATTGATCAGTGCCTTAATCTAAATTTACTCATTGCTAAATACACAGCGGTCAAAGGAGTGCAATTATACATGGCTTTTATGGACTTGTCCATGGCATTTGACCTGGTAATTCATATCAAACTATGGTCAATCATGGATCTGGGTGTTGAGAAACCTATTATTGACTTTATTCGAGGAATGTATGCAGGTGCCTCGGACTGTGTTCGGTACGGTAGAGCAGGTGAAACTACTAGCTCCTTTGGGATAGCTCGTGGGGCCCAACAAGGATGTGTGCTTGTCCTTTTTCTTTTTTTGCTCTACACCAACAGTGTCGAAGCTACTTTAGCATTATCCGCTAAAGACGTTCCATTAATTAACTCCATCTCAGTGCCAGTACTTCTCTATGTGGATGATGCAGTCTTGTTGGCTTGGACTGGCAAAAGACTTCAGCATCTGATTGAGACATACACAGGTTTCATGAACAACTTGGACTAAGAGTTAATGAAGAAAAATCATTTGTGTTAGTCGCAGGCGAGTGACCAAGGAAATCTCAAGATGGAATATTGAAGGAAGAAAATTGGAAGTGGTGGATTCCTTTTCCTACCTTGGGGTTCTCTTTGATGGCAAAAACACCTGCAAAGCTATGGTGGATAACAGGAGGCTTATGATGGAAAGAAGTATAGGGGCACTGTCCATATTTTTTCAAAGGTGGGAACATAGGCAGTGGAGGTAATTAAAAAGATATACGAAGCAAAAGTCACATCTGTTGCAACCTATGGGTCTGCTATCTGGGGGAATTGCCAGTTCCGAAGCTTTGCAACAAAACTGAGGATTGTTTTTGGAAGCGCTTGTTAGGCCTCCCTAAGTCTTGTTCTTCATATATCTGTCAACTGGAACTGGACGATCCTTTTATATCAGACCAGATCCATATTGCTCCTCCACTTTAGTGGCACTTGGTATGGAGAAGGGAAGATTTAACACTCACACATGACATATTAAAAGAATCACTAAACCTTGATGGCGTAGCTAAAGTTAAATGTTTACAATATACAAATAATTGTTTTTATTTGGTTGGGCAAGCCAATCTATTTGATGATCCCCTTGCATGTAGAGCTATATCAAGAAGCAAGTTGAAGGGCTTTCTTTTGACAAAAGAGAAGAATCTAAGAAATTACCTTAATGCTCAAAAGCCTATGGCCAATTTATATCATCTTGCACCCAGACCAAGCATGCAGGATCACACCTACCTGAATTTTCAGATGAATCTTAAACATAGATTTCTATTAGTTAGGTTTTGTTTGAATTGTGTTCCCTTAATGCTGGGCTACCCTCCTAATACATTTTCTATGGAGGCACTCTCACTCTGCCCTTGTGACTCCCGTTCATCCCAATTTGATTTACATTTTTTATTCTTTTGTAGATTTTATTGGGAGGAAAGGAATAGATATATATTGCCACTCTTGCACAGAATTACTTTTAGACAGTGTCGCCTAGCTCTATCCCTTTTTAAAAGTTTACCGGATCCTTTTATGTGTTTTTGTCTGGCTTCCTTCATACACTGTGCTCTAAAAAGGAGGAAACAGACTGTCATGATGAGTTAATTTGAGCGCGCTTTCAGAGTTTTTATTTGTTTTTTTTAACCATCTGTGTTTTTATCACGATCTGTAACTAATATTGCTTATATGGAAATAATGATCAATGTAATTTTATAGAATGCATTTTATCTTGTATTTATATAGTATACTTTTTATGCAGTTGTTCTATTCACACTGGTGAAATAAAGTGAAGTTTATTGATTATCATTCTTGTCTTTGTAGTCTGGTTTCAGCTGCATTCCCTGCAGACACTGCTACTGCATCTTTAAGTTTGAGGGGTTCCTGGTACAAAACTGTTATTGTTTCAGATGTATCGTTACTAATCTAAATGCATTGTCGTATGGTTCATACTTTCTCAGTAAAACTGTGCGTTTGATGGACAACATAAATGTCAAAACTGCACATGACCGAGTTCATGTACATCTTCAGGATATGTTGGCCCAAGTCTTGGCTGGCTCACAGTGCACTATCTGTACCCCTCACCTAGCAAGGTAACAGTAGACATGTGCAAACTCAGAACATGACTATCCCGATTCCCCAAGGAAATCATAGAAACAGATCTAAAGCCCTTTTGTTTGGTATCTCATGCATGCCCAAAGAGAGACACAAGAAATACTCGAATTGGCATTTCAAATATGTATTGAAGCAATAAGATTCTGATGTGAAATACGTGTGCTGCAATTATCAATAGAAGCAAACAAAACAGAGTAACCAGCATAACAAGAATGGTAAAGAAAATGAACAGTACAGCCATTGTGCTGCTACATAAAATATATGCTTGCATATAAGTATAATTATAGTTATTCTCCTACCTAGCGCTCCCTATCCTAGTGTGCTTGGGGTGGATGAATCTGTCCGAATCCCTTTAGGTGATCTAACTCCCCAGTTGCCTGTGGATATTTTTCATCTGGGAGCCTGTACTGGTGTACAGCTGGGCACCGTCCATCTCAGGAGGTAAACAGGATGCAGCAAATATTTATTGAAGTAATAAGATTCTGGTGTAAAATACGTGCACTGCAATTATCAATAGAAGTAAACAAAACTGAGTAATCAGCATCACAAGAATGGTAAAGAAAAATGAACAGTTCAACCACTGTGCTGTTATAGTTATGCTCCTACCTAGCACTCACTCTCCTGGTGTGCCAAGGGTGGGTGAATCTGTCAGAATCCCTGTGGGTGATGTAACTCCCCAGTTACCTGTGTTTATGCTTTCTCTGGAAGCATGTCTTGGTTTTGAGCTGGGCACCATCCTTCTCAGGAGGGAGACAGGATTCAGCTGGGCTGGAATCCCGGCATGGGGTGACCTCAACATTGTCAGCAAATGCTTCTCTAACTAAACAAAGGAGTGATGTCATTTATATAATAAACTTCACCCATGTTGCCATGCAGAAGCTCGTTGGGCTGCCATTATTGATTCTATCCGGAAGGAGTTGTCGCTGAGCGAACAATAACAAACAACATTTTACGCAGTTAACTTGAGCTTTCTTACAAAATGTTCAAGGCTGTGAACATGTGTAAATGTAACCAAAGGTATTTCAATCAATCAATCAGGTTTCTTGAAATGCGCAACTACTCACCCGTAAGGGTCTCTAGGCGCTCAGTGATTGGTGGGGTTTGGATCAGCAGTTCAGTCTAAGAGCCAAGTCTTGAGGTCCTTCCTGAATTGAGGCAGCAACAGTGATTGCCTGAGATTTAGAGGCAGGGAGTTCCACGTCTTCGCAGCAAGGTAGGAGAAGGATCTTCCTTCTGCTGTGGTTTTGCGGATCTGTGGGATTGTCACCAGGGCCAGTTGGGTGCAGCAGAGATGTCTGGTGGGCGTGTAGAAGGAGGGGCGGTGGTTGAGGTATGCAGGTCCAATATTAACAAGCTGAAGTGTGGGCTTTTAAACTGTAGATCTGCCAGCAAACATGCTACTGATATTTTCAATCTCATTTTAGATGATGATTTAGACATTATGGTCCTCACGAAACTTGGCTAAATAGCTCCTCATCTCCCATTCTCGATGTATTGGTTCCTCCCTCCCATGACCTAATCCGACTTGATAGGATTGGGAAACTTGGTGGAGGGGTAGCCCGCATTTATCGTAACTCACTATCAGTCAAACAAGCGGATTCCATTGAGCTATCCTCGTGTTATTATCTATGCATTAATATCTCAGATGCTAAATGTATCACCAGGAAATTACACATATTTTACCACCCCCAGGTGATAATTTGACTTGCATTTATGAGATTATGGAGATCATGGCATCCAATTCCAACTCTCTAGTTCCTCATATTTTCTTAGGTGATTTCAACCTCCATTGGAACAATGCAAATGATCATATTGTAGGCTGCTTTAAAGATTTTCTGTCAGAACAGGATGGTCTACCAATTCTGTAACAGCCCAATGCATAACAAGGGAGAGACATTGGACCTCATCATTGCAAAATCAAACATCAGCCTACTTGAATCCATCACCTTATGCAATTGGTCTGATCATTACTGCATCCTCTTCTCCATCAATATGGAAGTTATTCAAAAAAGGGGACAACCCTCAAAATCAAGGCAATGGAAACTGAATCTACAAAATATCAATCCCATCTCCTTGGTAAACCAGTGCAACTCCGCTTTACCCTCATGACAGACATAACTGATGTACATGACCTTACAACCTTCTACAATGACACGATATCGAAACTCTGGACTCCACAGAGCCGCTACATGAAAAAAATGTCTCCTCTAAGATTTCCAAGCCTTGGTTCAATGAAGATCTGAACTTGGAGCGTAGACAGCTAAGAGCTTCTGAACGTCTTTGGAAATCGGCTCCTAACACTGATAACCTGGAGCACCTTAGAAGTTTAAGGAATTCTTACAATAGGAAGATTCTTAAGGCAAAGGCAGACTTTTTCCAAACTCTGTTGAACCAAGCTAGCAACCGACCCAAAAAACTCTTTGAAATCGTCAAGCAACAATCATGCAATACAACTAACTATAGTGAGTTAAATGACCTGGCCACTCCTACATGTGACGTGTTTGCCAATTTCTTCCATGAAAAGACTAGGACTATTGAGCTAGATATCCAATCAAAGTTGGCCCCCCTCAACCTATGGTACAAGACCCCAAATTGGGCGCTTTATTCGAAGTTCATTGTAATAACCCAAGGGAAGTCACTAAAAATAATGCCTCTCGGCACACCTTCTCGCCAATCTCTCAACAAACTATCGACGACATTCTCCAAGCAATCAACCCCTCCAATAATTTCTCGGACCCTTGCCTCCTGCCCTGTTCAAGATTTTAAAAACATCTATACTACCATTATGGTCTAAAATTGTAAACGACTCCCTGAGTCAAGGTGTCATTCCGGATTGTCTTAAAGTAGGACAGGTCACTCCTATACTAAAGAAAACCGATGCCTCCCTATCTGATCCTAACAACTACTGTGCAATAACCAACATCCCCACCTTGGCTAAATTACTGGAGAAATGTGTTCAAATACAATTTTGCAATCACATTGAGAACTTCAACCTCTTAGACTGTCACCAATAAGGCTCCCGAAGAGGACACAGCACAGAATCTGCACTCACACACATTATGGATGATATACTAACTATGCTTGACCGAAACGAATCATGCCTTTCGATACTTCTTGACCTGTCCTCCGCCTTTGATACGGTCAAGCATGACAACCTCCTGTCTCTATTGGAAAGAAGGATGGGTCTCTTGTGCACTGTGCTGCAATGGTTCTCCTCCTTGCTGAATAACAGATCTCAAACAGTCAAGATGAAGAATTCACTCTCGCAACCTTCCATGGTCGCACTTGGTGTGCCTCAAGGATCTTCCCTCTCACCCATTCTTTCCAATCTCTTAATGGAGCCTCTGGCAAATGCATTGAAATCAGCAAACATTCTATATCACCTGTAAGCGGATGTCACCCAGTCATACCTGAAAATCACCTTGCCAGATGACTTCATTGCTCTTAACACTACGCTTCTGAACACGCAAAGCTGGCTCACTAACAACCACCTTATGTTGAACACCCAAAAAATGGAATTCATTCTCATTTCACCTCCAAACCACACTCCAAAGATAGACCTCTGGTTAAAACACCTAGCCGCCTTTGACTGTGTCCCCTCATCTTAGACTCGGCAAAATCCCTAGGTGTCTCCATTGACAAACATTTGAATATGCTGTTGCACATCTCTATTGCCACCAAGGAATCTAATCACAAGATGAGTATATTAAGGAAACTCAAACCCTTCCTCCCTCAGGCTGATCTGAAAATTGCAGTACAAGCACTAGTACTGCCAAGATTAGACTACGGAAGCACCACCCTCTCTGGTCTCCCTAAATACAAGCTTGCACTGTTGAGAGCAGCACTGAATGCTGCGGCTAGACTGGTATCAGGAACCAAAAGAAACAGTCACATTTCACCAACCTTGAAAGCACTGAATTGGTTGCCTTATGAGGCAAGAATACACCATAAAGTGGCGTGCATGATGCACAAAACAATTCACAACAATACACCCAGTTACTTGGCGCTACAGTTGGAAAAATCTGGAGGCTGTAGACAACTACGAAGTGCGAACACTTTCCTTCTGAAACCCCAATCCTTCCAGAAGAGGAGAACAGGCTGTAGAGCTTTCTCAGGGATTGCACCAAAGATTTGGAACTCTCTACCACCTCTAGGGCGTGGATTCACCTCCTTTACTGTTTTCAAAAAGGAATTAAAAAGACTACTAATTAACAAATTCATGTCCTAAGTTTAAGTATGGGATGTATTTGAGTGTAAGACTTTTCATCACAACCCTTGTTGCTCTATAATTGTATGCAGCTTAATGCTAAGCTGACTGTTGATCCGCTTGATCATCTATACTTTTTATATATCTAGTATTAATCGTTCAAAGTTATATGTACGTCTAATAGCACAATTTCCTAACGTTCAGTAACTGTCTAATGTACAACCTTCTTCAGAATCTAATTTTGGTCCTCTATGTTTGCTATGTATATACTTTTTATTTCTATTTTTACAAACTGGCAAATTTGTTTTGTGTAGACTACCTCCTCCATTTATATTCTTCTATTGTAAAGCGCTCTGATACCCTCGTGGGTCACGTTTGCGCTATATAAAACTCTATAAATAAATAAATAAATGTGTGAGGAGCTTGAAGGGAATTCTTTTGTTACTAGGTAGCCAGTGAAGGTCTTTTAGGGGACCAGTGATGTGGATGTGGCGGGTGATGTTCAGGATGAGCCTGGCAGAGGCATTCTTGATGTTCTGCAGTTTCTATAGGTTTTTGAGTAGTGCCGGCATAGAATGCATTGCCGTAATCGAGTCTGCAGCTGACGAGCAAACGGATGACCGTTTTCCTGGACTCGGTGGGAATCCACTTGTCGATCATCCAAAGCAGGCGGAACCTGTGGAAGCAGGAGGGCGAGATAGCGTTGATTTGGCGTTTCATTGAGAGCGAGGAGTCCAGGATAATACTGAGGTTTTGTGCGTGATCCATAGGTGTGGGGGGGTTCTGAGCACTGCTGGCCACTAGGAGTTGTTCCAGGTGGTGGGGGTGGAGCCTAGGATGAGGACTTTGGTTTTGTCTGAGTTGAGGTTGAGGCAGTTGTCCTTCATCAAGTTGGCAACGCCTTCATTCCATTGTGGAAGTTGCTCTTGGCAGCTGTGGGTTGGTCTGCGAGGGAGAGAACCAGCTGGGTGTCGTCGGCGTAGGAGACAATGTTACGTCTGTGGCTTCTGATGATGGCTGGATATTTTCATGGAACATTATCCCATACAGGCACGCAAGCAAATGTGTGTCAAATGTCAGCGTTCAATAAAAGATATCAACTTTAAATGTGAGCATGTAAAACAGTGGTGTTCTTGCTTGGGCCAAATGTGACCACATAACAACCACTCCTTCAATGTGAGACAACTAAAAAGTTTCCTAATTAACTAGGCTAAAAATATAGATTTAATCATGTATTATATCTGAAATCATAAAAACAGTGTGCTTCTTTAATAATAAAATGAACCAACAAAAAACTGCCAACACTGATGCTCATTCAGAATTTACATTTATACCAGCAGCCAAACCAACCAAATACTCTGGTTGGAAAAAATAAATGTTTTATTTTCGTTATCAAATATTTTTTAAACATTCTTATTTGTTATCTTTGTGTTGAAAAAATAGTTGTTTTTTGGAAATTTCAATAATCCAAGTGGAATATAATTTAAACATACACTGAAGACACAACAACACTTAACACAACAACAGAAAAATGTTATACACAAGAAATCAAAGTCTCAATACAATAAACCAATAATATGTACAGCTCCTGGTCTATACAAATTTTGATCTTCACATTTTTTTAAACAATACCTCTGAAACTTTTTAATTATATACATTGCATTTTTGTTTTTTGATTCAGAGGTCAAATCCAAATGGTGGACCAACTGAGCTCACTGCATATTGTCAGAAAAATATACACATAGTTAATAGTGAGAATCCTGTGGTCTACCCATCTTAGTGGGCACCTATTTGGTCAGAAAGACAAACAGTTGACGCGTTTCAAAACCTTAGGACATGAATGTGGGGTTCTCCTCAGGACGTACAACATCAAGCTAAAAAACAAAAAAATAAAATTCTTACTGTCAGAAACATTCAGACATTCAAATTCTCTTACTTCTATTTGCTCAAACGGAATCCACTACCTTTACCTCAATCTTGTCTTTCAAACAAACCCCAATCTCCTTGTTCACCAGCCGGAGAACAAAGTAATCAAAAGCAACCTTTGAAAAAACCAAGTCTAAATATTGTGTTACTATCAAGGACATCTAGAAATCTAAGTTACTAGTCAACCAAATCTGGTCATAACAGTTCTTACTTTTATGACTTGAATTTGTTGTGCCTTCTCATATTCATTTTTTGTTCATATCTGGAGTCAATTTCAAAAAATATCTGTTGGTGAAAATATTGTAAGTCAATGTGTTAGCTTTCAATGGTTTGAAAAGAAACAATTCTTTAAATGCCTTGGAAGCCACTAGAAAATGCAATCCATTCTTGTGTGCTATTAGTGAGCTGCATGATGCGAGAAACCGAACTTGCATCGGTGTCTGCATGTGTCGTTCGCAGTTTCTTTTGAAACGAGCCCAGTCTCTCCTATGAGCCAAAATCTATAATGAATGTGCCATTCGTCATTTTGTTAAAAAAAACATAATTATATTTCATTACCCTACCAGAGTTCTAAAAAAGGCGACATTCTTGTTATATGCAACAAAGCTTGTAAGCACTATCCATAGCTTAGTTGTTGCGCGACGTCAAAAGTTTTAAACTTGTATATTCTTTGGCAAGTCCTCAGCTGCGTTATGTAGCAGCGTCTTCTTCCATGGAATCACTTCCAGGTCATTGTTGGAACATTGCTTCTGGAGTCCGATTTTAACACGTTTTCGTTAAAAAGTAAAAAAACGTTATTGAATACTGACGGCAGATTTTTTTTTTTTCACAACCGTATTTATTAGAAGTTCAAGCAGATCAAGTGTACAGTCCTCCAAGAGCAGCAGAACACGTCAGCAGGCAAAATACAGTAGAATATACTTATAGCTCAAACTTTTGACTAGCCCCTACCCGCCCCATTATCCCCCCCACAACTGCAACATTTCCCACTACCCACCCCTTATCCCGCCCTAACCCGATGCACGTGATCACAATCAGCTGCAGTATACATAAGGAAACACAGCTAAGTGTCTTGGAGCTATCCAGGCCCCGAGGTCTCAATCAGCGGATAGACCATCTTCTGTTTCAGCGGGAGGGTCCAATGTCAGGTCTCTATAGTCCGCCCACCGCTTCCAGATCTTGTAATGTTTCCGAGGGCAGCCCCTGGCTTCAAACACTGGCAATTCCAGCCCCATGAGGAAGTCTAAGCCCGCCTTCCAGGCGCTAAGCGGGGGGGCGCGGTCACTCTTCCAGGCCCTCGCTAGATCCCTCTTGGCCACAACAAGGCCTAGCAGAAGGAGATGGCGCTTATAAATGTTACCACCCACTTGATCTAGGACATGAAGAAGACCCAACCTAGGTGTACGAGGTAGATCCCATCCCAGCACCTCCGATAGGCAGTCCCACACCCCACCCCAGAACCGGACCAGGCCCACACACGACCACACAGTATGCACCAATGTGCCTCTCTCGGCCCCACAGCGCAGGCAATCTGGGGAAGCAATAAGGCCCGCCCTCCACAGTCTCTCTCTGGTGTAATAGGCCCGATGCAAGTATTTATATTGTATGAATCGCAACCTCACTGCTATAGCCGTGCCTCGGGGGGATTCCAGCGCCTCCCGCCAGTCATCCTCATCCAACGGACCAACATCCACCTCCCAAGAGGCCTTCAACGACACCAGGGAAGAGGAGCAGTGAGTGACCAGTGTTTGGTAGATTTTTGAGACTTTTTTATCCCCCAGGTCTCCCATGAAAAGCTTAGCCTCCACGGGGCTAAAGTCTGGAAGCTGGTCCAGCTCCACCAGACTCGGCGCCAGAGCATGACGAAGCTGTAGATATTTAAAAAACTGGGTCTTGGGCATGTCAAACTCAGCGCTGAGCGCTTCAAAGGATTTAAGGGTAGTCCCGGTAAGTATATGACCAAGCGACGAGATCCCTATGGAGTCCCAGCCTCCAAACCCTTGCAATGAGGCCAGTGCAGGGAGCCGTCCGTTGTTCCACAGCGGAGTTTCGGCTGTCAGTCTTCCCCACCAGCCCATGCGACGCAGTGCCTGCCTCCAAATCAGGAAGACCACTTGAGTCACATGTGGCAGTGTCTTACGCCGTCCTGCCGAATACAAGAGTGTATGGAGCGTGGCATCTCCCATCAGAAAATGTTCTAGGGCATACGCCGGATCGTCACGGCCACCGTACCACCACTCATTTAAGACCAACAAATGAGAGGCTTGGTAGTATGACAAGATGTCTGACGTCGCGAGACCTCCACAGTACGTGGACAAAAAGCAGGTCCGCAGTGCTACCCTAGAAGCACCCCCAGCCCATAAAAACCGGCCTAGTAAGGAATTTACACGCCGGAACCACTGCGGGTCCACTCTGTACGGATGGTTTTGTAGCTGGTATAGTAGTCTAGGGAGGGCCACCATCTTAAAAATAGCAGATCTGCCATAGATATTAAGAGGCATGCGTGACCACGTTTTGACGTCGGATTGAACCCTGTCCCACACCGGTTGTATGTTACGCTCCCACGCAATAGCGGCAGACTCTGATAGGAAGACTCCTAGATATTTCAGGCCACCAATCGCTACCTGCAGATCCGCTGCCCAAGGAGACACCTCGCGCCGGCCCCCTAGCACCCAGAGAGTCGATTTGTGCGGGTTAAGGTAGAGTCCCGAGACGTCCCCGAAAATGCGCAATATCTCCAAAATACGCGGGCCCGAACGATCAAGGTCCGTCAAAAAGAAAAGAACGTCATCTGCATACAGTGCGATCCTGTCTGTGAGGCTCGCACTCCATACAAAGCCACGAAGCTGCGCGTCTATGCGCACCCAGGCAGCCAGCGGCTCCATGACTAGCGCAAAGAGATACGGGGACAGGGGGCACCCTTGCCGGGTCCCCCTAGCAACCGGGAATTTCTCCGAAATGGCTCCCGAGACACGTACCGAGGCTGTGATGTCGGTGTACAATAGTTTGACGTACGAGACAAAAACTGGACCCAAGTTGAGGCGCGGTAACAGAGCAAAGTGGTAAGTCCAGCTGACAGAATCAAACGCTCTGTCGATGTCTGCCAGTAGGAGCGCCGCCCGCTCCCCAGTCGCCCCCATCGCACCCACCGCTACCTGTGCCCGTCTGATGTTGTGCCTTGTCGCTCTGCCCGGCATAAATCCCGCCTGATCCGGGTGGACCAGATCTGCTACATATGGGAGAAGACGATTCGCCAACACCTTAGCCAATAATTTGGCTTCAAAATTAATGAGAGAAATCGGGCGATACGACTCGTGTCTGTCAGGGGGCCTGCCCGGTTTCTGGAACACCACAATCTCAGCCTGACGCCAGTCTACCGGCAAGCAACCACCCTCCCGAGCTGCTTCCAAAGCCTGCCGATAGTGCGGTCCCAGCTGCAAATGAAATTTCTTGTAAAATTCACTGGGAAAGCCACTTGGTCCAGGCGCCTTACCCGTGTTAAGTTGTCCTAGCGCGTCGCCCAGTTCCTCCGCCGACAGGGGAAGGTCTAGAGCTGTCCTGGCCTCATCCGATATCACCCGGGGGGGAGGTCAGCTATAAATCTGTCAATTGCCTCCGGTGGGAGACAATCTCGCGAAGCGTATTGTACCCTATAATAGTCGGCAAAACTCGCCGCAAGCGCAGCAGGGTCCGTCATGGCAATCCCCTCCCCGTCCGTGAGGCCCGGCAGAGCGATCGGCTGCAGAGTTTGCTGACACAACCGGTGGAGCATAGTGCATGATTTGTCGCCCCATTGGTACACTCTACTCCGCGTGGCCAGCCAGGCTTGTCGAGCCTCGTCTAGTAGGATCGAAGCATATGATCGCTGTGCCTGGAGGAGTAGCCTGAGCGCCACATCGCCTGTATCTCCACTACACTGCCCCTCCAAAGCTCTCACCCTAGCCGCAGCTGCCACAGTGGCCTCCTGACGCTTCCGACGGGCGGCAGCACACCAGGCGATGTCTACGCCCCGCAGCGTGGGTTTCATGGCCTCCCAAACCGTCACGCTGTCCATGCCTTCTGTCAAATTCTCCCGCCAGTACTGGGCTATTGCTCCGCGCATGTGTGTCGTATAGTCTGTCCGTTGGAGATGCCACGAAGACATCCGCCAACGGAACGGCTGATGTGGTTTACGTAGTGCAATCCGTACTGCGACCGGGGAGTGGTCCGACAGACCTCGAGGTTGAATCACGGCCTGCTTCACCCTATCGAGGAAGGCCCCGGGTACAAACACACAGTCCAACCGGGAGAAGGAGCCATGCACTGCTGACACATACGTGTATTCACGCGTCCTGGCATGCAGATGTCGCCATGCGTCCACCCAACCCAACCCATCAATCATCGCTTTCAGACGTGTAGGGGTAGGCGCCACTGCGGCCACCTGCATTCTCTGCCTGTCCAGACCCACATCCACCACATCATTCCAGTCACCCCCTATCACAGCCAGGCAGTCCGGGATTTCGGCCCACAATTCAAACAGGCGCTCCGCCAGAGACCATTGCAGGGGAGGGGGAGCATACACACTGCCAAACACTACAGGTTCTACACCAATCATGCCCTTGACAAACACAAACCGACCCTGGGGATCAAGCCAATGGCGTTCGTGAGTATAAGACAGTCGTCGATGAATGAGGACAGCTACCCCTCTCGACCCCCTGGTAAAGCCTGCATGGAACACCTGGGCATAGCCAAAACGTTGTAAACTCAGTACTTTCGTTCCTAACATATGCGTTTCCTGCAACAACATGACATCCGCCGAGTCTCTCTTACCCCAGCGCAGTACTGCTCCTCGTTTAATTTTGTCCAGCATTCCCCTGACATTCCAACTAAGAATTCTCATGGAGCCACTAACAGGCGCCGTCTCTGGGGAATCACCCATAGTCTCGGTGGGAGAGCATCTGGAAACCCTCGGACCGAGCCCAAGCACCTTGCAGTATAGAAATCACAGCAGCCAAAATCACGTGCATCCCTACCCAACTACCCCGCACCCCCACCTCCCCGTTCACCAACACAACATCCCCAACTACCAAACCCCCGCCTATCCCCCCCTCCCCCACCCCTATACCTCATGGAACAGTGAAGTACCTGTCGCGGCATAAAGAGCCTCGGGCCCAAAACAGAGCGCCCAAAGCCCCCCAAGCCAATGGATCCCCCTACACTCCCCAACTAACAGTACCTCCCCTTAGGGCCCCCCTCGAACATGAGAGGAATAGGCCGCCCATGGGTCAGCACCCCGAACCCCATTAATCACATGTGACCCACCGCCTAAGCGCAGCGGGACAGAACTACAATAGACATTACGCCCCTCCTGTGTCCAGCCATGGCCTAGACCACACCATACCATGCGCCGGCCCATCAATCAGTAGTGTTACCCCTATGGCCACCAGCAAAGGCCAGAGACGAATGTCGCTTAGGAGACAAGAGGGGGGCTCCACGGCCCTCAGGTCCCAGTTCCAGACTGAGCAGTGTCCGACTGTGCACCATCCAGCAGGTCACCCCCGGATTGGGAGCGTCGCCGTGACCTAGACTTCCTGTGTCTCCTGCTCCTGTTGGAAGATTCGCCCCTCTCTTGCGACGACCCACGCGATGCTCCGGAGTTCAGGCCCGGCTGGGCATTCGGTCGGATCCTGACTGTCTCATCCGTCCAGCTAAACACCGCCTCCGGGGTGTCGAAAAAGTGGGTCTTGTAATGAAACACAACACGCAGACGAGCTGGGTACAACAGTGAATATTGAATTTTCAGTCCACGTAACTTGGCTTTCGCATCTTGGAAGGATCGGCGCTGCTGCTGCACCAGCTTGGTATAATCCGGGAAAATCATAATCCTGTGACCCTCGAACATCAAGTCCTCCTTTGCTCTCGCTTCTCGAAGAATAACATCCCTGTCATGAAAGTTGAGGATTTTAGCGATGACTGGACGTGGTCGCTCTCCTGCCGGCGGTTTCTGCGCCAGGGCCCTATGGGCGCGCTCCACTACAAAGCAGCGCGACAAGACGTCCAGGGGAAGCCAACTCTCCAACCAGTGTGTCAAGAATACATCCATGGACCCCTTCTCACAATCCTCCGGAAAGCCCACAAAGCGTAGATTATTTCTTCGCGCCCTCCCTTCCGCATCCTCGACACGGAGCGCTAGCCCCTTTTGGATCCTGGCCATGTCCTCCACTTTCTTTTTCAGAGCCACCACATCATCCTCCACCCCTGTAATCCGAGTTTCGGTTTCCGTGATGCGGGCCACAGCATTGCGGAGATCTTGACGCAGCAGCATGACATCGGCGCCAACCGCCCCAATTTTGGCATCAAGCATGTCTCTGGACTGCGTAATGGCGGCCATCAGGGCCGCATTATCAGGGCCTGTGTTCTGGCCACCTCCGGAGGCCCCAGATCCTCCGCCGGGCCCTGTGAATTTATCGATCGGCCCTTGCTTGGTGGACCCAGTGCCGCCCCCACCTCTCGTCATGTTCAGGGGCAAGGGAGAGGGCCTCACTGCCCTTGGGGTGGGCCCCTCGTCTACAGCAATTCAACAGTAGCGTCCACTCGGGGGGGCCACGGAAACTCCGTCGGGACTTGCACACCGTCCCCAGTGGGCACCCCTAGACCACAGACACCACAGCCCAGCTCCGGGCAGCAAGCCCCAGCGGGAACGTTCAGCAGGATAGTCTCTTCACCAGGTTAGGGCCTCCAGGAACCCCGGTCCGGACCTCGCCCAGGATCTGCGAGCCAGGACGCGCCCAGGAATGTCTCAAGAACTTGGGACGTCCAGCCCCGTCGTCCTCCTGGCCACCCCACACCCCACTCGTGTCTCACAGCAGCTGATGATGTAGGGCAGGCACTCAGGTCTTCAAACTGACTAGCCCAGATCACCTCCCGGGTCACAAGTCCCGTCACAGCGCCCTAGCGTAGGTCCACCTGAGGGGAGGAGGAGGGGGGGGCCACTCACTGTTTGTCGCGGGCTATCCGTGGGAGGCTTCCACGCACCATCCGGGCAGTAGGCTCGTCCCTCCAGGCAACACCAGTTCCAGCCCTCCAAGTCCGATGTGGCGTGCAATTCTCCAGCTCTCCAGCTGCACTGAGCCCACCTCCCCGACCAGGAGCCAAGGAAAACACCGTCCGGCTGAGGCCCACCAAACTTGAGGCCCCGGCGTCCCCAGGGCCAGGCAGGCTTCAATGTCACTCCAAAGCCCCAGCGTTCGAGGCAGGATCCAGCGGGGACTCCCTCTGTCGTGTCACTGGCCCCAAGCAGTCCCGGGAACTGGCCAAGGGAGGCGCGCCCCAGAGCGCACGTTATGGGCAAAATACGAGGCCACCGGGCAGTCCGGCCCGAGCCGCGACTCACCCCCTCAGGGTCCTCCTGGACGTGTTCAGCGGTCGCCGCGCACAGTAGGTGCCACACCGACACTAGGAGCAAGCCTCAGCCACCCCCGGTCCCTCTGACTCGGACCGGCCCGGGGTCGCGAAACTCGAGGCCCCGGTCGCCCGGGGTCCGCACAGGCCGCGGTGCCCCCACTCCGTCCCAGGAACACCCCGGTGCAGCCTCTGACTTCCCAGGTATCCCCAGTGGGTCTCGTGAGCTCCGGCGCCGATGCTTCTGGGCGGGGAATCCCCCCGACCGGCCCGACCACTGGCCGTCGGCCCCGGGTCCTGAAAATTGAGGCCCCGGCTCCACTTGTGGACAGTAGGCCGCACCGCGTCGCCAACAATCGCGGATCACTGGAGCCGCTGATGAAGCTGGGCGGCACACCGGACAGGTCTCGGTGCCACCCGGAACACTCCCAGCACAGGTAGGGCAGTTTGCGGGGCTCGGGGGCCAGGATAATAATCGGATAATGTTCGGGCCGGCGGGAGCTCCTCTAAGCTGCGACCGCCATCTTCGCCCTCCAAGCCACGCCCCTACTGACGGCAGATTTGAATGAATCCTTCTTTCCGAATGAGGGGGAATGTGTGTTCATTTCAAATCAGTATATCGTCAGGCAAGTCTTTGAAGTATTAAATGGAAATGTAATTCTGGTAAAAAACGATAGAGCGCACTTAGAACGTTCCCTTTTGAAGAGTGATTATTTTAACTGAAAGTTAGGGCGGCCCAAAGTTCGCACAAACTAAAAGTATTGTTTTTTTAAATCAATTTGACTGTTTAAGTTTGAACCGGTAAACCGGTCCCCATATTTGGTTTTTTTATGCACCGGAAAAACAGGAGATACATCATATGAATATTTGTCCAAGGTGCACAGATGTTAATTCAAATCAGCACATGTGGCAGGGATGGCACAGTGCTCACAGGTTGTGTACTTCTGTTTGCTCATTGAGCCCATTTTGGGCTGTATTAAATTTGATGATAAGGAAGGCCTCTGGTTGATTTAGTTTGCGCTCTAGGTCACATCCTCGCTCACCCAATTCGATTGAGGATACCACCGTCCATCTCAACTCTGTTTCAAGGTGTTTTTGTTCATGCCAATGAGTGACCAGGGGTACTGTCTTTATGTGTTTTCGTATTTGTGATTTATGTTGACATATTCTTTGTCGTACCTCTTGATTAGTCTTCCCGATATAAAGTTTGTCGCAAGAGCAGGCAATATCACGTACAACGTTTTTATGTTGTTATGTTAAAAATATTTATACCGCGCTCGGTCACCAGACGGTTTCATGGCGCTCATAGACAATTGCGGGGGGAACAGGGCAGCAGAATAACTCAATAGGCTAGCTGGAAAAAGTGAGTTTTGAGTAATTTGCGGAAGCAAACATAGCTAGGGCAAAGTCTAAGGGAGATAGGGAGGGAATTCCACAAAGTGGGGGCCAGGAAGGAAAAACACAATCCTCCATGCTTTTTCCGTTTGTACCTTGGAACAATCAGCAGGTTGTGGGAAATGGACCGGAGATCTCTCGAGGGGGTGTAACGCTGAAGACTGGATGTAATAAAAGCAGGAGCTTGATCAGTAAGAGCCTTAAAAACAGTGCAGCCAAGTTTGAACATACAACGGTAGGCCACGGGGAGCCAATGCTTGTTTGTGAAAGTGTCATGTTTCCAATTAGTTGTTCTGTGGGAGAACAAATTCCCTTCCATTGTTTGGCTGCAGCATGCACACGTCCCACATTTTCGATGTCTTTGATAGGTGGTAAAATCTCTGGAAGCCACGCGTATCTAATCCTGGTGATTGTCTTGGGAGGTGGGCTGTCACTAGTTGATTTTTTAAACTGCTTTCTTTTTTAAAAGCAAATAGAGGTCGTTTGAAAGTGTTGTCCCAATTTGAGATTATAAGCTATTTCTGAGTCATAATTTTCTTGAATTTGTTGGATTTAGTGCAGAAAGTAGATACACAGACTAACTGATCCAATTTTGTTTTATTTTTCTTCTTTAACAACTCTTCACGTGGCTTCCACCACACCCTTTTCATTGATCCCTTTAGAAGCCTTTTGGAATACCTGAGATCCTTTCATTTACAAATCAGATTTTCTGCATGTTTTTGGAATTCCTTTTTATCTGTGCAATTCTGTCGAATCCTTAAAAACTGGCCATATGGGAGGTTTTCCCTTAAGCTGACTTTGAAAATGCAGAGCCTCATTCCTATCCGTTGGTTTTACAAACAATGTGGTTTTCAATGTACCTCCTGATGCGTATACTTTCACGTCCAAAAATGTGATGCATTGATTATCTTGGTGGATACTAACTGTAATATCCGGTGTGCAATCGTTTAGCCAATTGTAGAACAGAAATAATGTTTCTTTGGTACCAATCCAGACAAAAAATATGTCATCAATATAACAGACCCATCATGAAATCTGTTGAAAAAAATGGGTTATTATGAACACAAATGTTTCTTCTTATTTAGCCCTATAAAGTAGAGCAAATTCAGGAGCAAAGGGACAACCCATCGCTGTACTTTTCACTTGGCAAAAAAAATCATCAACAAATTTAAAATAGTTTCATTTTAGGCAAATATTGGCCAAATTCACAATAAAACTAGTTGGCACCAGTTCAGGCTTTGATCTTGAATCCAAATATGACTCAATTGCCTCCAGTCCATCCTGCTGAGGAACTTTGGTATACAGGGACACCACATCAAATGTGACTAATATCTGTGATGTCTCTGTAAACTCTGTGTCTTCAATCTCATTAAAAAAATGCATGGTATCTCTGATACGATGGAACTTCCTCCAAAAAAGGTTTCAGAAAGTAATCAACATATTTTGCGAACAAACAAACTCAGGTGGCCAGTCTTTTTCAGCCAAGAGAATGCCGTAGCCGAATGACAAGTTGAAAATACATGGTATATCCCCCTCCTTCTTGAGTTACAGTTCATATATTTCACTTGAGACCCTCAGTCTCTGGTCCAGTGTTTCCACCTGGACGTAGTGACTCGTTGCTACTGCCGCCAGACACTCCATAAGATTGCGGCGAAGTATTGTGACTTCTGCCGTGCTGTTCAGCATGGTCAGAGTCCACTTCCCTTTCAATAGCAGAGTTTTCAATATATTTGGCTAAGACTGGTCATTAATCCCCCTCATTACTGAGGGCATCTAGTCTGACATTTTCTAATGTATGTGGTAGGGCACCTAGGAACCAGTTTATGTATGTCTGATAAGTGAGTGGGACTTCTACATCCTCATATGCTCTGTATTGATTTGGTACTGCTACTTCAGTGTATGTGTGAAAATTCTCTGAGTTGGCATTTACTTCCAAGAATATGACCTATGCATAGAATACCTCTGTTTTTACGCTTTGGGCCTCTACCACAAAGGTAATATCCTCTCCCATTTGCGAGAGCCCATGTTGTAATAACATTTGTGTTAGTGCATGTCTGCAGTTTAGTGGTAGAACCACCTGCCCTGGGTTAGCCATAGAAGTTTTTGAAATATTTGGAATTCAGAGTGGGTACCTTTATGGGTTGATCCTTTTAAAGATTCAAGCTTGAACAACATACAGCCAGAAATATGGGTTCCATACTAGCTGAGGAGGATGTTTTCCCTAACCCCACAGATGTCTCTGGTTAAATGGTGAGTAGGGGCTTTGGACACACAAAAGAACAATTACTTAGGAGCCCCATTAAATAAGTACCCAAGCTAAACGTTGGTGGTGCCATGTCGTATGGTTCATACTTTCTCAGTAACACTGTGCGTTTGTTGGACAACATAGATGTCCAAACTGCGCGAGACTGATTCCACGCACACCTTCAGGATATGTTGGCCTTAGTCCTGGCTAGCTCACAGTGCACCATCTGTACCCCTAACCTAGCAAGGTAACAGGTGGCATATGCAACCTCAGAACATGACAACCCTGACTCACCAAAGAAATCATAGAAACAAATCTAAAGCCCTTTTGTTTGGTTACGAATGCGTGCCCTAAGGAAGACACAAGATATACTCGAATTGGCATTTCAAATATTTATTGAAGTAATAAGATTCTGGTGTAAAATACGTGCACTGCAATTCTCAATAGAAGTAAACAAAACTGAGTAATCAGCATCACAAGAATGGTAAAGAAAAATGAACAGTTCAACCACTGTGCTGTTATAGTTATGCTCCTACCTAGCACTCACTCTCCTGGTGTGCCAAGGGTGGGTGAATCTGTCAGAATCCCTGTGGGTGATGTAACTCCCCAGTTACCTGTGTTTATGCTTTCTCTGGAAGCATGTCTTGGTTTTGAGCTGGGCACCATCCTTCTCAGGAGGGAGACAGGATTCAGCTGGGCTGGAATTTTGGCATGGGTGTGACCTTGACAGTGTCAGTAAAATGCTCCTCTAACTAAACAAAGGAGTGATGTTGTTTATGTAATAAACGTTACCCATGTTGCCATGCAGAAGTACCAGTCAGGATGCCATTATTGATTCTATCTGGACAGAGGTGTCGCCGTGCGAACAATAGCAAACAACATTTTGCGCAGTGAACTTTAACTTTGTTACAAATGTTCAAGGCTCTGATAATATGCATACGAAGATGTGTACATGTAAACAAAGTTATTTAATGGAACATTTTCCCATACAGGCATGCAAGAAAATGTGTGTCAAATGTCAATGTTCAAGAAAATATGCCAACTTTGAACATGAGCAAAACGGTTGTGTTCTTGCCCGGGCCTAAGGAGACCACATAACAGCCTCAAGTCTGATTTTTATTGGCTTTGTTCGACCTGTATAAATTAAATAAACTACATCTTTGACATGCAGGTTAAAGACTAATGACATGCGGGTGTATTAAAAGGACCGCCTCGCCCCGCCCCCATCTGCTGCAAAAGGGGCTCGGACTCACTACTTCCTGGGACACTGCCACTGCTACTGACCAGATTGGACGGCGTTCGTGACAGCGAAGGCTCGCTCATCTACCCACGCCTCGCGGAACCCGCTCCGCGGGTCCCGCTTCGGATTCCCTGCGTTTGGTGCTTCGGTGGGGCTTGAAGGCAAAGGGCTGCGAGCGGCAACCGGGACTCGCATTCCCAGGAGTCCCGGTGTGCGTGAGTGGCCGAGTCACCTGGCCCCGCTCTCCCTGACCGCCTCGCCCCACCCCCTTTAACCTAGCTGATTGGCCCTTTGGACTCACAAATACAAGGCTACTCCGCTGCGCGGGAGCGCGCGGGAGCGACCGGGGCGAAGACCGGGCAAAGAGCGGGCCGTTTGAGGCCGTTCGAGGTCTGAGCGGTCTGGTCTGGGCCCCCCCTCTTTCGCCCGTTCCCCGTAGGCCCACCCCTCCTGGACGCCAAGATAACCGTGGAAAATGCCGCTAAGATCAGGGAAGGAACGTTCTGTCCAAATCAATACTCCCAATGGCGTCGTTTCTGGTCCCTTGGATGCTTTCATAACACGGGCTACTGGTATTTTAGAAAAGGAAATCGCAATGGTTGAGAAAAGATTGTCAATAGACTTAATCAACGGGAAGCGATCATCATTGGGGGCCTTAGCCACATCTATCTCCCCTCCACCCTCTGTACCACATGCTGCCTTTAATTGTGTCCACACCATCTCTACGGACGCAATAGTCCATTCAGAAAATATTGGGGATAGCCGAGATAGGGAAAAAATGAATAGTGTAAATACTTCCAAAGATACTCAGGGGGAGGGGGCGGAGGATAATGACTCGTTGATCAGCGAGGAGCAGGATTTTAGCCAGCTTACTGGAACTCCTCCCCTCAACCAGTCCAACATGTCAATATCATCTGAAAATGTTTACCCCCCTATATCTAACTCTGGCCCTAATACTAAAAAAAGAAAACGGGATACTGGAATGACAGGGGGAAAAAAGCTAAACATTGGTGAAGTAAATAAAGTTCAAGGGGAATGGGGCCCGGGGCCCGAGCCTCATCCAAACCCGCCAAAACCCTCGACACATAACAACATGCTATGCCCCACCCTTTTGGCTTTGGGTTCCTCAACCACCTGTCCCATGTGCCTCAATAGTGACGAGGTTCTGCTGGCAAAAATGGAGGCCATGTTTAAAACATTACTCATACCAATCATTGAGCGGACCAGGCTTATGACCACTAAAATTGATAGCATGGTGGATTTGATCCATTCAAACCATACGATGCTTCAAGCATTATCTGGTTTGAATAATATGGGTGCGATTGCTGTACCAGCACCCAGTAGGGTCCCCAGTAATAACAACAATATGGATAAGGGTAAAATTGCCCCCAATAAAACCATAGGAATGAATAACATCACATCTAAAGGGGGCAAAACAACCAACACCATCCCTATTAACTCCTTAGGAGCTGGTTCGCAAACTCAGGTATTAAAGCCCCAATCAAAACCAGTGGTTAAAGAAAACACTGGTGGGCGTCAAACTATGGGTCCTCCTATACAACCTAACTTAAATCTCCCTTCTCCAAGTAACTCAAGAGCCCAACGTACTGCTTCTTCCAATCATTGGGAGAGGGGGCGTAAAAGACCAAATACTCCCAGTGTTGATCTTCCACCTGAAGCAGCCCTACATACCATCGTTTTGACCGGCGTAGCCCCATTAAAACCAGGTGCAAGGGAATCTTATGGCGATCTTTTTAATAAAGTCACTTTTTGGCTGAACAAAAATCGCCCGTTACCCCCTTCCACCCCCACGGAGATAATGTATGTGAGGAGAGTAGATTGGGTTGGGCCGGAGGTAAAAGACCTAGAAGGAGATTGTATCCTTATTTCGCTTAAAGACTCATGGGTGGTAGATGTTATTAAACGAGAACCTAGGTTCGCAAGGCAGGGGGATGTACAAACTTTAGCATTATCTTATTTTTATCCGCGCAGGCAAATACCCTTCCAATCTTTCCCACTGTTTCGTAAAGGTCCTGCTGCAAGACATCCCCCGGCATTAACCCCGCTTGACTACCAGCGCCCCTTTCTTTTTAATCGTTTTGGCCCCCTCTCTGGACTAGAAGCTGTAGATTGACTTAATGATTCTTCTAGTGAGCCTCTGATTGGTAGTGTGACAATGCTAGAACCCACTGATTTTAACATGGTGTGCCCAACTGAATTACCCAATCGAGTAGATGGGGTAGGAGACCGAACAGTAGTATTAAACAGTCCTCGACCATACCTTGCTACCCAGGGGTCTTTGATAGGCAATAAAATTAAAAAAATTATTGACGCTCCAGTAGAGCGTGCCAATAAACTAGTGGTTAATGCCAATACAGGGGTCCCTTATGGACCTGCTCAGCCCCTACACCCTCTGTTGCCAGATAACCCGAAAGATTGTTTAAAAATTCTGTGCTGGAACATAGCGGGTATTAAGGCGCGCTTTGCGTCTACGGATTGGTTAAACTTTATGGACAACTACGATATTATCCTGTTGCAGGAAACATGGGCAACTGAGCCTGTCCATAAGTTGGGTTATATAAATTTTTTCAAACCCGCAATCAAAGGAGGCAAAGGGCGGGCTGCAGGAGGCTTGTTGATCTGGGTAAAACAATCCCTGGGCCTCTATCCACTGGAGCTCCCGGTAGAGAGTTAAGATCTTCTCGCTATCAGAATAAATAAAGGGAGCAAGCAAATTATGAACATTGTTAACATCTATGCAAGAGGCCTGCCTGGTGGTCGAAGCCCACCCCTGTTGAAACTCGTTGATCATATGATAATGAAAATGGGTGGTGGTATTACTACCATTCTTGCTGGCGATTTAAATTGCACTATAGAACCAGTGTTAGATATGGGAGACCCATGGATTATGGAAGATGATGCTGTATGGGGTGTTCCAGATTTACAAGTGGAGAAGAAGGCTAAAGTAACAGAGGCTGCAGTGTCCTGGATGGCTTTTTGTTTACAAAATGGGTTCCGTGCATGTAATGGCCGCTCTGCCTCGGATGTGAAGGGAAATTGTACCTTCGACAATGGCCAGAGGCAGAGCCGCATTGACTATATTTTATTGGACATGGAACATTGGGCACTGCTAATCGACATGGTAGTATTAGAGCGCCCGGAAAGCGATCACAACCCACTGTCCTTGTTACTAAAGACACCGGATTTAAACAGACACGAGGAACCATCTCTTACTCATACAGGGGATGTTCATCTTACCAACGACAGGAGGAGATTGAAGTGGTCACGGGTTATGGAAGATGAGTGTTTACTAAATAATATTAATGTCGTAGTTGAGAATGCACTTAATGAAATGTTGCAAATAGATATAACGGGGGTGGATGCTGAAGCAGCCAATAGTGTGATGGGTGTTCACATTAATTGTTTTGAAAATGTAAAGACCCTGTTATCTAAACCATGTGGAAATGTTGCTGTTAGAAGTAATTGTTTGCCCCAAAAATGGTATAATAAGGAATGTAGAGAGGCACATACAGCTCTCATTTCTGCCATAAAATCTAGGAACAAGGTTGGAGTGAGAGCTGCTAGACTCTACTATAAAAAAATCCTTAGTAAAGCTAAACGGGAGTGGGAGGATGAATTTTGGTTAGACCTCCTGGAGGCCTCCAACACCAACAATCAAAAAAAGTTTTGGGACTTGGTTAAATGGGGCAAAAAAATAGATTCTTCCACTCCGGGAAATAATGTGCCACTTGAGGATTGGGTTTTATTTTATTCGGCCCAGTTTAAAGGTGGCAACGATGAGAGTATAAACCGCTTATGCAATGTACCCAGGCTGACCCCACCAAGTGAAAAACTTACCTTTACGGTTGCTGAGGCAGAGTTGGCATTGGCACTGACTCTCCGAGGTAAAGCCCCCGGTATGGATTTGATCCCTGCTGATCTGTTTAAATCTAATCCCACCCTGTGGCTGCCGTATATTACTAGGATAGCTAATATACTGGCCCATGGAGCTTTAGTCCCTGGATCTTGGAAAGGGGCCGAGATCGTCCCAATTTACAAAAAGGGTGATAAATCCATCCCGGGCAATTACCGCCCTATCAGTTTAATCGATTCGATTCAAAAGATAGTGGCGCGTATGGTCCTGGGACGGGTCCAGGGATGGATTGAAATGGAGAATATTTTGTCACCCATGCAGGCGGGCTTCAGATCGGGAATGAGCACCATAGATCAGGTTTTTAGATTCTGCCTGATCTATTGGAAGGAGGTTTGGTTGGGTGGTGGCACCATCTATGCTGCATTTATCGATCTGAAGTCCGCCTTCGATCTGGTGCCTAGGGATAGGCTATGGGGTGTGCTGAAAAGTCTGGGGTGCCCACTGGAATTATTGGACCTCATTGTAAGATTCCATGAGGACAATTTTGCGAGGGTGAGGTGGGGGGGTCAGGGACAAGTGACAGAAACATTCCCAGTAACCCGAGGTGTTCGTCAGGGGTGTGTCCTGGCCCCTACCCTCTTCCTCCTTTTTATCGACCAAGTCGTTAAGTTTTTCATGGACACCCCTACTGACGCACCAATGCTGGCAGGGATGAGGTTCCCGCTACTTGTCTTCGCAGATGACACTTTAATCCTCTCGAAGACACGTGGCGGGCTCCAGCGGGCTTTGGACCGCTTCGAGGAGTTTTGTGCCACCAATAATTTGGTAATTAATGTGGGGAAAACAAAATTTATGGTTTTTACAAAGAATCGTTTAATTCGGAGTTCAGTGAAGTTGAATGGAGCAAACCTCGAACAGGTGGATACAATGACCTATTTAGGGGTTACCCTTGATAGCCGTTTAAGATGGAAAGATCAGATTAACACGCAACATCTTAAACTCGCCAGGCTGACGGGTTGTCTCGTCAAAGAGCAGAGGGAATCAATTACAAAACGGGTCCTACCGGCCCTTAAGATCTATGATGTTAAAATCTCTACAGCCATTTTATATGGCGCAGATCTATGGGGCCATATGGACTTGTCTAACTTATTCAAAATCCAATGTAGATTCCTTCGAAATTTGGTGGGCCTCCCACAGTCTACACCTTTGCTTCCCCTTTGCCTGGACCTTGGTTCCCCTCCTATTAACGAGATGGCAAGATTCAGACTAGTGGCACTGTGGAGACGGATATGGACATCCCCAGACCTATCTCTCTTTGCAGACGCACTCTCGGAAGTCAGGTCTATCAGGGGTTCAGCGAAAATCCCATGGTTCTCTGCTGTCAAATCCATTCTTAAAGATATGGGTTTGGAACACCTCTGGATATCCCCACAATCAAATGTTTTCCCACCCAAAGACGAATTTAAATCCTTATACTGGGCCACTATCCGCCTAAATAGAGTCCTGTTGTCCAATAAAAGTGGCCTTACTGGCAGGTTTTTAACATTCAAAGTAGATCTATCGAGAGAGCCATATTGGGATGTAATATCTCGACCGTTAGATAAGAAACTGTACCATCAGTTCAGAGTGGGCGCTTTGCCCTTAAACATTTTCCTGAATAAACGGTCCACAGGGATATCGCCCTATTGTACATGCTGCCCAGGCCATATTGAATCAGAAGGCCATTTCTTCTTTGCCTGCCCAAGGTACGGAGCACCCCGAAAGAAATGGTTAAAACCTTTGTTTAAAAAATTGCCATTTAAAACAGTGATGGAAGCAATATGGGCGCTTAGAACTAATACTTCAGAACTCTTTGTGATAACCTTGGCTAAGTATCTGGGATGGGCTTGGCTTCTAAGGCTTAAAAACATCATGCCTTAGCACCAAGTACAAAGGCCATTTTGCAAATTGGTCATAATCTGTTTAGTTTGAGTATATAGCTGCTAAATTATCCTACGATTACGCCTCATCATTAGTGTCCATTGTCCGCAATTTTGTGTTGTGAAGTTGACTTTTTTTATGCAATGAATTTTTTTATAAAAATATTCAGGTCTCTTTACTTATCGATTGAAATTTAATCCTGTTTTATCCATTTGATATGAAATGTTTGTTCTTGTCTTCCTTTTATTGTAATCAAATTGGTTATATTCTTTTGTATTTTTAAACTATTTTGTCTTTTATGATTTGATAAATCGAAATAAAGACTTTAAAACCTGACCTGAAAAGGCAGCTAATAAAGAAGTATGTGTAAGTTTCAGCTGAAATATGTGACTTTTTTTTTAAGTCTGATAACATGTAGAGTTACTCAGTAACACAGTTTCTTCAGGACACAACTTTAAATTCCTGAAGTCCCCTTTTACAAATATGAACTTTATCAAACCTTCAATTAACAGTATGGATTGATATGTCATCTCGAAACCTGGACAAGATACAAGGTATACCAGTGATGTGGAGTCATCTGGTAACCCTTATTAAATTGTTACAATTGAATTGGATAACAATGAATACCGATAATTAAGGGTCAAAAGCAATGTATTTGCCATTGTAGGATAGAAATATGAGCATTAACAGTTTAATTAAAAACAACAGACCTACAAAGTTTACATGTGTATAGGGTTTAAGAAACTTGAATGGTTCCAATCTCAGTTTATTGCTTGTCTAATGTTGACATGTTACTGTATCTTTCTTTGTTTCCTCGATGGGCTTCTGCATCTGGAGATTATGTGTTTTCATATTCACCTGGGCCCTCTTTGGGCTTCAACAGCATATCCCAGCCAGCTAACAACTCAGAAGGAGTGCTTCATTTTGCCATCTTCTTATACAGCAGCTAGAGCATAAGAGAAATAATAGCATGAAAAGAAACAGACTTGCAGTCGGTTCCTTAATAGCAAGTCTGCGTCGTGAATAGTCAGATGCTGATTGCTGAGCGTGATTGGGCCTTCCCTAATGTGACCTAACCTTATTTCCTCCCAGGGTCTTGGAAAAAGGACACAACTCCTGCAGTTGTGCTCGGTATGCACAGAGATTGTGGGCCTTCTCGGCAATGTTTAATTCAGAATACAGTACGGAAACACACATGTTTGCAGTAATTTGCCATTTGATAGGAGAAATCTAAGGATAGCGTGATAACGCTGCCTATAATGAGTGCCTAAGTGTCAGGATGCTCCTAATCGGCAACATCGGAGTCTATTCCCATACAAATGAATTTAGGGGCCAATCTTTCTGTAGGATATAGGCTGAGTCAGAAAAAGGACTCACCAGAAACTTGAAAACGTACACCATTGATGGTAACCAATTCCTTAAAAGCATTATTTTTAATATAGTTCCAAACCATCACGAAACATCGAATGCCTCAATCTCTCCCTTGTGCAGAATGTCTTCCCCTCACCCCTAAATACAACTGATTTATTTAAAGAATCCCTAAGAGACAAATTGCCTGTGGATATGACACAAATATGGAGACCGTTAGGCGACAGACTCCTCGTGTTTATTTCAGTAGCGAATACCTTTATTTATAGAAGTCAGACCAAACCTGCCCAGTTTGGCTATGGATAGCCTGGCTCAACAGAAGCTCACGGAGGGAGATTGCTCACCATTATCCATCTCATGGGTGGAGGTTGTCTGGGACTTGGGAAACCATTACTACAGTTATGGCTCCTATAAATGTGCACACCCATTTTGTTAACTTGTGCCTTGTCATACTTAAGAAAGTTCAAGCATGCTACTGCTGTGTATCTTGCGGCTGGAATACTAAGGTCAGAATAAATAAAAACACTCTCAAAGGATGGATCAATTGTTCATTAATGCGTAGACCTTTAATCACAAGCATTCTTCTGATAAAACCCTGTCTTCCTTAGTTAGGAGCTCATTGTAAGTAACTTTGTTGTTTGTTGAGAGGGGTGGAAGCCCCACTCAAATAATAAACACAGTCATTGTTAGGGTGAACCACAAAAATCACTAACTTCACCAGAGCTTAACCCTCTGGTAGCTTGGGACAAAGCAGTCCGGTTTAACTTAGAGACAATGTGTAAAGTAATTATGCAGCTCTCAAACAGCAATAAAGTGAAAATAAAACACAAGAAAATTCCCAAATCAACTTAGCAAATAGAGTAAAATGTAATCAATAAAATGATAGAAAATCTAATCAGTGGAAACTGAGGTATGAGTTTTTAAAGATTTGTGGGAAAATAGAGAGAAGAAAATCACAAAGTTGCACTTGTGGTCATCTAGTTGCACTGGACAGTGGAAAGTCACAAGTTCAGGCTGACCACGATGGAGCATGACTCAAATACAGGGACCATGTTCATCCCACTGAAGAGTTACCTTCTCAAGTTTGCACAAAAAGTGGATTCACGTTGGCGAGGGCTGTGAGAAGGACGTTATCGGCATAAATAGCAGGTTGGGCATTGCGCACGGTTGCTGCTGTAGCGCGAAGGGACAATCATTGCCGGAGATTCACATTGCCAGTCGACATGTAGAGCAGGTCTCATGGGTGCTTCATATTGGTGGTCATCATGGGCTTTCGTCGGCATGAAGAGCAGGTCTTGCTGGAGTTTCGTGTTGCCAGTTATCGCAGGCGGTCGATTCACAAAGAGGTCACTTCATGGCCCTGAAGAGCCCAAAACTTCTGCATCTTCACCTTTTCTTCAGGAGGAGTACACTCTGATGCCAACCAATGGTTCAGGACATGGGGGGCACTTCTTGTGGGTATGGGCTAACTCCAGCAGAGGCCAGCAGCAGGGCTCAGACAGGTTCAGGCAGATTAACTTTGGAGTCCACATCTTTATCCTGGGTACAAGTGGGAGCAGGTCCAGCCCTTAGGATTCTCCTTATAGGTCATGACAGTAGGTAAAGTCCTTTCTTCTGTCTTCCAATGGTCCAGAAGTGCTCTGAAAAAAGGCACCAGGGGGACCACATTTATGCCTGCCACTAACTTGTGGGTGGGGGTGATTCCATTTCCCTCCCTGACCAATAAGGTAAAGGTTCCCAGTGCTAACCCTACCCATTTGCAGCATTTCCTGTATGCCTTACTGCAGACAGTCCCACTGTGCCCTTCTCTACCTAAATCAAACATGGCAGAATATTTCCTCCCTTGTGCAGTTCTCCTATCCCCACTCTAGAGGCGTGCCCATGGAAATGAGGAATCCTACCCCTGTGGTTATTCAACACCGGTTCTGGTGGCAGCTCCTCTCACACTGGGAGTGCTGCCTGGCTTGCTGGCTAACAGGGAATAGGGGAGGCAGGTCCAGATGTGAGCTACATCTACCTGTGACCGGGCTGGCTCCTTTGAAAATAATTAGGTTCATGGGCACTGTGAGGTATGCTCGAAGAAATAAACAGGCAGGAACAAAGTTGAGAAGGTCTTTATTGTAACCTCTAAGTATGAGACCTCATCCTCCAAAGTCCAGCATACAACTGACTTTGGTTTGAGACCAAACATTCTAACAAAGCTACATTCTACAGTAGAACATAAAGCAAGTGCATGAGCCATGGGAGACAACTAGTGACATTGACTCAGCTTATGCTGAGAACACTACACACTGCCCAGATGGTCATTATTTTAGCGGAACAGCACACCTCCTCATAGCCAAGCCCTTTGTCTCAGCTCTGGGAGCCAATTCACACGTAATCAAGAAGCTATTCAGTTTCTGTGTGGCAGTTTGATTCTCAGAAGTGGACTTCTAGAGTTGTTAGGCTGGCTGAAAATAACTTTTGGAAAGTACCTTTTGTGAAATGTTTGTTACAAATCCAACTTTACCAATGAATTGTATTTGTAGTAAATGTTTTCAAAAGTCAAAGAAGTAACTTTTCATCAGGCTCTTAGGGATAGATACCTTTATTTACTTTAATAAAGTATCCCAATGCTATCCTACAGAAAATATAATCCTACTACTGTGGAAGCAGTTTTAGGGCTTTGTCATTATAAGAACATGCTTAACATTTCTGTTTTACATGTCCTACCTTTAAATATCGTGCACCCTGCCTCATGTAGAATTAAGGCCTATTTAGGTGTGACTTCTTCATATTTAAAAAGGAGGGTTTCAACCTGTCAAAATTGGCTATTTTGTCAGGTCGAATTTGCAGTTTAAACCTGTACAGCCAGATTACTGGTAGCATGCCTACAGTCCTATTTTGCATTATCACTTAAGTGGCGGAAAAATATGTAATGTAGTCCACCAGTGACATTTAACTTTGAGGCTGTGGGTACACTTTGTAACATTTACTAGGGATTTATGGGTAAGTTAAATATGCCAATTAAGTGTACACCAATCAAACATGATTTTAGAGTTCAGAGCAAATACACTGGCCATTGCACAGCAGTAACCCAGTGTGCAAAGTCAAAAAACCAGGAACAAAACCTTGCAAAAAGTGGGGGATTACCACTCAACAAGGAGCTATAAGGGGCATTATCCTACACTATGTTTATTATTATTTTTATTATTGTTAATAACAATAATTTTATTTTGAAGCGCATGATTGCCCTAAAGGCGTATTGGCTCTAAACACACTTTGAAATGCTCAGCCACACACATCACCAAGGGTTACATGGTTAACAACCATGTTTTAAGTGACTTTCTAAACTTGCCATTGTCTGGTGCCTTTCGCAAGGAAGTTGGAAGGTTATTCCATAGGCTAAAAGATTGTACCAAAAAATGCTCTACCTCCTACCTGAGAGAGTCTGTATTTATACTATGCTGTATTTTGAGTAAATTGTGTTAATTGCAACCGGGGTCAAGGGCAATATCTCCAACATTTATTTTGCCAATAGGCAGGGCCTGTCATATGAAAGGCTCTGTAACCTAATGGTAGCCAATGGAGCTTTTTCTGCGCTAAGGAAGTTGATGTTGATGAGATCCATGGAAAAAACAAGGCCAAATGCACCACTGCATTTTGTATACGAGCCAGACATTTGATCAGCATATCTGACGCACCTAGAAGTTGTGAGTTACCATAATTTAACGGACTCAAAACAGTTGTTTGTACAATCAAAGATCGATGTTCACCTAGAAGAAAAGGTACAAGCTTCAGCAACGTTTTAAGCAATGAAAAACAGTTGAATGATAATCTATTTACATGAGTTATCAAAGATAGATGGCTGTCAAAAATGACATTAAGGTTCCTGACCTCCATAGAAGCCACCTGTGGAAAATTAGTCTGAGGAGGCTAGAAGTCCACCGGCAGTGCTTGCGGAATCTTATTTTCAGAACAGCAGAGTACCTCCGTTTGACCCTCATTAAACTTGAGATAATTTGATGTCAACCAATTGGTTACTTCCTGCATACATTGGAGGTGCCTGTCATACAATGCAGGTGTTTTTTGATCCATCAATATTATAAGCTGGGTATCATACACATAGTTCAGAAAGACTATCCTCTCCTGGTAAAGCAATTCAGCCAAAGGCCTCAAGTAAACATTAAGTAGGGTTGTGATCAGTGAAGTACTCTTGGGTTCCCTCTGTTTTATAGCTCTGGGTTCAGAGTGATATGGTGGGAGACAAACGTCTTAAGTTCCATCCTTCAAATAGGAGGCACACCATCTTAGGGCTGTACCCTCTACACCAATTTCAGATATTATCAGGATATCATGAGACACCGTATTGAAAGCTGCTGACAGGTCTAGTAATGCCAAGGCAACACAATGACCTTTATTAACTGTCGCCCTCAGATCATCCAGAACAGAAACAAATGTGGTCTCTGTTCCACACATTGGGCGAAACCCCAACTGAGCCAGATCCAATAGCTCATTACTCTCAAGATGTCCTACTAGAATGGAATTCCCATATTTTTTCTAAGATTTTCACTGGGAAAGGAAGCAGTATACTGTGGATATTAGCATCCGCTGTTGGTTTCTTCAGAAGCTACACCCACATGCTGTTTTCACTCACATAGAACTAACCCTGAGGCCATAGAAGCCATCACATATGGGACGTAGAACTACTGACTATAAGTCAGATAAAGAATGCCACACTCTGGGTGGCATCAGATCATTGGGTGAACCGGATATAATGGATTGTGCTATTTCTCCAAAGTGTCTGTCAGATATCTGATATTCGAAGAAGACTGGAGTGAGAAGTGATACACGTGTTCACTCAACTTCTGAAACATCGGACCATTCGAAAGCAACAAGAGAGAACCCCAACCATGCTTAGCCTAGCTCTCTGCTATCTGACACAAATCTCTCAGCAATCCTGTACGACTTCCAGTTCCATCTTCATCTCCAATTGGAGAATCATCAACTCCCCTAATCCTAACGTGCTGGTCATAATTCTGAGGGAAGGGTTACACTTTTGTGTCCTACAATCTCTTCATTTTGTCTTCAATGTATTTCAATGAATCCCTTTTGCATTTGTATCATAGCACAGGCCCAGTCTTCATTGCAATTTACATGTCGGAAAAAGTATCATCTTGTGTAATGAGATATGTCAACATTTATTGATGGTGGCACTTGATACCACCATTCTCCTGTTCTGAAATTCTCTTACTTGCTGGTCCTTTCATTGAGAAGCAAATTACATAAGGAAACGCTTGGGTAGGTTTTAGTCAAAGCTTTCTTTTTTCACTGTTGAGGAATCAAACCAGACTGGGAACATCTAGAAAATAAGCAAAGAGGTGGAGCAACAACCCAATTCAAAATAAAAGATGGTCAGACAAGTTGAACTCTATAACTGCAGCAATTTTTATGCCAAAATGGGGTTTGATAGACTTAGACACTGCCGAAAAACACGACTAACCACATCACTCTCTCTCCCGTAGACAAAACATGTGCACAAGGGATAGGAGGGCACTCTAACCAATCACCATCCAAATCAACTCAGGCAGTGGGAGGGCAGCGATATTCAGACTTTTCATGCTAAGCCCCCTTTTGGGTAGAATATTTTGGCCCTACCTCACCCCCAAATGAGCCAACAGCGACTTTTTGTTTAGCCTTGATGAGCCAAAGATAAATATTATAAGCAGTATTCAATATGTAAAAAAATTAAAATAATAAGTTCTAGGGCCCAAATCCTTTTTGGGGAAAATGTCTCTTTTACTGTCCACTACTGCCTTGCTGTCACTTGAAATGGACGCTCTTGGCTATAGCTATTGCCAGTTCTGTTCTCACTGCTAGATCCGCCTCAAGACACCAATGATAGTTTTAGAGCACATGCCAAAAATCAGACACACCTGACAGCATATTACAAGCCAAAATATGACAACAATGTACCAATCACCCTTTTTTAGGTTTCGTCTGCACTGTGCTTGCACTGTTTTTGGGAACTCTATTGCATTTAATATCAGTCTTAAAAGGGGCTTACAACCCGCTCCTACTTTTTATTGGTTCACATGCTTGCCACTTACTTTTCCTCTGTTTCATTGGCTGTTGCACACTATTTCCTGTTGTTCTGTGTGTGTTTGCGCTTATCAGTGTCCTAAAGCCCAATTACTCCTTTTCATCTGCCGAACTTCTTTGTGAGGCTGCTCTCTTGATTCCAACAAAGGTCAGCAATCTAGTGTTCTTGCTCTCCAGTGTGCACCTCAGCTGCATGGCATTTCCTGTTGTTCGGCCCTTCGTTTTTAATGCAGCGAATTCACACATACGCCGACTGCTTTTTTTTTAAAACTATTTCCTAACACTTTTTTCATTGCTGTCTTGTTTAAATCTGTTTTGTCCTGCAGTATAAAACTTAGTGCCGCAGCTAAATCACATACTCTAGTTCTGTGATTATCACATTTAATTTCTTTTACTTGCCGCTGATTTACTCTGAAAAACAAAAGGACTGCAATTGAAAGAATTCGAAGTGTTCTGAAATTGACCTCAATGAGGTGGCCATATTTGAAAGCACTAAGCAATGTCATCAGTGTATATTCAGAGCCAGCATTACTATGCCAATTAATATTCTTTCCTCTATATTCTCAGTAAAAGTATATTTGTCTATGTTTTTATCTTTTTTCTCACAATGAAGAAACATTTTCATATGCATACACTACACATAGCGATACACATACAGGTGTATTTTCTCACACTGATTATTCCTCTTGAACTTCGTACATAGCACCATTGTCGGTCTTTTTTAAATGTGAAGTCTATGTCTCCACAACGTTAAATGGAGATTGAACACGCTGCATTTGAACATGCCAGTCATTTCTCTCAGCACAACACTACATCGGCTCGTGTGCGCTCTTCGAGTTCTACTGTCTCTATGGCGCTAGCTGCATGATCACTCTGGAGACCCATCAACAAATTGAGCTTGTGATAGAGTATAATTGTGCACTGCAAGAAGGGAAAAAGGAAAGTGATAAAGGAAAGCAGACCAGCCCGAGTTATGGTAAGATTTGTGTGTGGATGTAAGGTATACCGGTATGGTTGTGGCAGGCATCGGGGAAGACTATAGTTTCAAGCTCGGCTATACTCGAGGCAGCAAACAGCCCTCGGACAAAATCACTTACCACAGCCACATTAAACTTAGAAAGATCGACGGTTGGGCCGGGGTATTCTGGAGCCATTTACACACAATTTCCAAATAAGATAAAAACGCAGGTTAAAGGGCAATGTAGCTCGAATGAGAATCATATGAAATATTAATACGCCTTTCATGAACCATGCTATGGTTTCCTATCTAACCTCGTGTGATGGGTTTATGGAAACTGAGGAGCTGGGGCATTTCTTGGCTGGTGCACAAATGCAGATTTCATAAACTTTAGCTCCTATAAGCCATGTGGGTGGAAGGACAGGGATTCCTTCTTGCCAAATAAGACTATTGTATAATAGGCGACACAGAAGGGACTATACTTCTTCTGTACATTTAGTCCTATCTTAATGTCACTTACTGCAAAACGGATGAGTACTAAACACAATACCATACGAGCACGCCACTCATGGGCACTTGGCATCTTTCCGCACACCAAGAAAGCTTCACCACACTTTTCCTGGAACTTCTCAACTAACATGAGCCACTTTTTGATTTTCACTAAACAAGCTTTTAAACTGAAAGTTTTATGTTCACGTTAATATGTGTGACAGAGACCAAATTTAAATTAAGGATGGTGACCTTTGCATGAACTACCAATGGTAATTTTAGTTCTCAGCATCCGTGTAACGTTTTTTCTTGAACACCAAACGGTATTATGACAAGAAGCACGATTGAATATCTTTTTTTTTAATTCACGGACAGCTTTCAGACGCTTAATTTCGATTGAGCATCAGACTAATGAGGCAGACGCTTGATATTTGTTTCTTTTCAACACTTGCACAGTGAAGTTGTAACACGCTTTAATCGACATGCTGTATGTTAGCCTTTCCAAATAAACAACTCATAACACTTTAACGGAATTTCAGTAACTTCTATTGCACAACTGCTCACTAAGCTACAATTTACAACAAAAAACAGCTTATAATTAATCACATAGACGAAACCTAATGTATTTACCAATGCTTGTTCGCTAAGAGTGGCTACAGCTCGTTTACATGTGCTATTGCCATCTCTTTGGGAGAGGATGTGGTGTTACACCCAGAGCTGCCGACTATGGAACTGGGGAATCATATTGCAGTCTTGGTGTCGGGTTAACCTCCTGTGACTCTGGGCAATTCATTTAATATTCATGTGCCTAAAATAATTAATTTGACCTCGTACGACCACAATGTAAATGGTGGTCATGTAATGCGCTCCAATAACTTTGTGTCAAGTTTGCCCTATATAAAACTGCAATGCTCCCTTACCCTCTCTTCCTTCTGACTGTCCCCAGCTTTTCATTTCCTCTTTATGTCCCATCATTCTCAAGTCTCTCTATCCTCAGCGTGACATTGCCCCCCTCTTATCTCTCCATGGCTTGCCCTTTCCTCTACCTGCTTTCACCCCCTTTCCTTTCTTCTGAATGCTCTCAACTCTTTCTTTATTCTACGTGTCCCCATCACTTTGCCAACCATCTGACTTGCCCACATCATGTTCTCTTCCTTCTCCCTTTAAGCTGTGCCTTTTCCCCACTGCCTTCTCTTAGACTGCTGTTAGTTTTCTGTTTCCCCTGTATGTTTCATCACTCTTTCTTTCATTGACTGGCCTCTGCAGTCTCTTCTTTCTGCCCCCTGCTAAAGCTTTCCTTTACCTGTCCCTCCCCAAGCCTTTTGCATGTCCACATTACTCTCTTGCGCTCTTCTGTCTGAGAGTCCTCATCTTTCCAGTGCCATCTACAACGATTTCCCCTTTCAACGCCATCTCTCTCACTCTTTGTGATCTCTTTTGTTTACTGCAGGAATAGAGTGAACACACTGGTTTATTTTGCTCTGTAGACAAAAAATTAGTAATCCCAGCTGCAAGGAGTGGGAAAGGAATTGATTCCATTTGCTTTGATGCAAAACTTAACGACGGGATCTCTCTTGGTAGACTCCCCCATGTGCACGTATCCTTAAGGTGCTTCGCCTCGTCATTGGCACCCATCACACCGAAGCACAGTCACTCTTCTGCTTGAGCTGCTAGAAAGGAGGTCTCCAGTTCAGGCTCCTGAAATTGGTGAGTACCTCCCTCTGTTGGTACTAGCTGTTCCTGACTTTTCAGAAGAGTGTTCTATCAAGTTTGTTTAACTGGTGTATGCGGACACCTCTTTGTACATGTCTACCAAGCATGGGATCCATTAAGCATCAAACCCAGCATTGCTGTTGGAGCAGGGCACCCACAGACAGCGTCCCACAGAACCTGAGATGGCAGGAATGATCCTACTCCTCTAGGAAATATGCTAGGTTTGGAGATGGCTTATCTCAGTGTGGATTCCCTTTTCGAGAAGATGTGTCTCCCAACTTGAGCCGCTACCTCGGTAGTTGATGGTGTCCGCTCAGACGCGGCCTTTCATAGAATTCTAGGCCAGAGCGGGCTGCTGCCATGCAGGTTGGCACGGCACCACATTGCTTCCAGACAACGCGGGTCCTCATGCTTAGACCCTTGTCTCCTCTGATGCCAGTGCCACGACTTAACCACTCTTCTATGGCCTCTCAGCGCCTGGTGAGACCAGAGCCGCCTCACTGCCCTCAAACAGGTTCTCAGGTCTGACAGCCCTTGACACCACCCAGCTCCGACCATTGTCACCACAGTGAAAGACATCATCAGTCCACCCTCGCCGTATCTCCACAGCGAAACTTCTCTCAGGACGTGTGGGAATGTAATCAGTGAGAATGGGGGTGGGGTGGTGGGGGGGAGGGGGACGTTGGAGAAAAAATTCCCTTCTTGGTTCTCGAGGTGCCATGCTGGCCATAGGATAGTTATATTAAGGTCATTCATGGGATGGTGAAGCCCCGCCCTCGTGTAGTACTGCCTCTAACAAAATATTACTTTGGCAAAGGAAAGAAAGTGAAATGTAAAAGTGCGAAAAATGGTAGGATGTGTGCAATTAAATTGTCTGAATTACTGGTATCACGTATGGCTTCTTTGCACACAGAAACGGTTCACTCCACCCGGGCGGACACCCACTGCCTTCTTGACAACACCTTACACCTAAATGTCATCTGTCCTTGTCGCATCCTCACCCGCTCGTCATTCGTTTGCCTGGCCCTGGTGTCGCTCTTTCCACGTGCGCCCCCTCTTCTGGGCACATTGTTCGCAATTTCACAAAGAAGCCAGTGCAGTCAGAGGGATAGAAATACCCTCGTCTCTTTCATTACAAACTGTACACTAATGTGACTATGTTATACCCTGGCCACGGCGCTCAACGTGTTAAATTGGCCCTTTTAGACAGATATTAGCCGCGACACGGTTTGAATGAGTCAGTCCGCTGGTCCCTTGTTGAACAGCGTCGTCATTGTACAGGCCGCACTGGAAAGATGCCACAGCCAGGAGGATGAGGGGGCGAGGCAGCCCCTCCCCGCCGGCCAGCCGGCCGCAAGACGGAAAAGAGTCCGAGCAGCAACGCAGGCTGGCAAGGGAGTCTCTGGTCAGACTCGGCGCTTCTGGCAAACCCGAGATGAGCAGCTGGATGCCTGTCTGAGAGGACGCGTGTGCGCGCGGAGAGGTCGCCAAGACTCGCCCCCACACCCCCATAGGCTTCCCTCCACACTGCCACGCGCACACAGTCCTCTCCTTCACATCCTGTCCTCTCCACGCTTCCCTCCTATCATTGGCAGCCTCACCGTGCCCCCGTTTAACAGCCGCGCACACCCGGCCTTCCTCCCCAGCCGCGTTAGATTTATTGTTTTTCTCCATCCCCTGGCGTCCCTGGCGTCCCTGGCGTCCCTGGCGCAGCGCCTGCTCGTCTCGGGGAGGGAGAGGTGAGAAGGGAAGCAGCAGCATTGACAGCATCAGTGTGATAGGGATGTCTCGGGTTCAGCTCTCATCAGAGGGCACCAGGCCAGCCCCATAGCATGTCTCTGGCGTGGGAGGCCGTTCAGTAAGAGGGAAACTAGACTCGAGCTGCGCCCTGAAAGAAGGAAGCCATTAGTGTAGAGCAGTGCTGGAATTTGAAAACATTTACTTGGGGAACTCACACATTGGGGGCCAAGCAGGTCTGGTTCCAGGATTTGGGTTCTGGGGGGGCCGTGAAGACGCATGGGGTGGGCCACAAAGATGAATGTGGTTGTCCAGAGACTCCCAGATGTCTGAGAGTTGGGTCTAGGCATGCGGGATGGTCTTGTACGGGTGTGAGCTGCATACTCTACGGTCTACCTACTGACAGGTTCTAATAGTTTACAGTGACCAGTAGGTCTTAACCTTTTCACTTCTGTAGACACCCATTTAATCATTGTGGGAACCCGGAGACCCCCACTGAATCATTATTGGAATTCGCAGACCCTCACTGAGTATTCCTGGATCCCAGAAACCCTGGTCTAAACATTTTCGATGATTTGAACCGCAGAACAATATACAAAACATACAGAAACAAGCATTCATCCAACAAACAAGTACGTGCAAGTCATGGGTCTAATTCCTTACTGTTGTTTTATGTATCAATCTTTTGTTATTCTATGATTTCCTGTACATTGTTGTACACCGTTGTATGATTTATTGTGCATCTGTGTGTGATACAAATCACTCTTACACCCTACATTTGGATGAGTAGTGCCAAAAAGGATTTAATTAACAAAATAAATTAGTAGGTGCCATGTAAATCGTTATCTGTGTAGTTTCTCCTACACACAGATAAATGTGTGCATTCTTACAGTGCATGCACATCTCTTACATGGGTGGGTTGAACAAAGTTAAAATTCTGCCTCTAAGTCATCGTTTCTGTACAGTACCTGTGACGTGGTGATGATACTTGAAGAAAAGGGAGGCTGACAGCCCTTTAAATCATCTCTTTGTTTTGGGTCCGGCTGCAAGTGAAAACTAGAAACACCGCTTGCCACCTGCAGGTTGCTGCTCCGACTGGAATGCAGACAACATGCGGGCACTGCTTAATTATGCCCTGGCTTTTGGAACAATAATGAGTTATTGGGTAGATGCACAGCTAGATTGTCTTTCCCATGAGGGAAAAAATTCTTCAAACCACTTCAATGTAAGTTGAATGTATAGTTCATTTAATACGCGTATATATCTTTCATTATTTCAAACTTCGTAACATTTTCCATTTGGATAATACTCCTATGTATTTCAGGCAATGTCATTGTGTGTTATCCAATGCATTTCGGGCATTTCTCTCATGCCCTTCATCAGGGAATTGACACTGAAAAATAAAATTTAATACTGCTTACAGAAGTGGAAATTAAAAAGAAAAAACATGATCATGCATAAACATCAAATATAACCTCGTATGTATATGTCATATACAAAATCTTGCAGGTATCATGACATGATTCTGTGGCTAATGGTTGTATTGCGTTTACACATAGAGTGTACATTGATATGGGTGGTTTTACGAACTGGCTGAACTGAAAAAGTTAAACTGCAGTTCACTTACAAGCCTTTCCTTTGAGAGTTGCGGTGATGTCTGTGGGAAGATGTGAAAATGCGCGGTTAGTGTATTGCCAAGCGTTAGACGCATGAAGTGTTTTCAGGGGGCCGGCAGCCCTACCGCTGTTGTGAACTAACCTGGTAAGTTGAGGATACTCCTTCAGGATGGAATCGTCAGTCGCGGGAAAACCGGCGACCGTCAGTGATGTTTACTATAAAGAGGAACCTCCGATCACGTGACCATGAACGTGGTAAAAAGACTATGGGGTGTATCCGAACAGTGTAACTGACGGAGAAATGTTTGAAGAGAGGGATACAATGCTAAGAGACGAATATTGTGTGTATTAAGGATAATACAATTAAACTGATGAAAAAAATGTTAAACTGATGATAAAAAACGAAAACCGAAAAAAACGGATGAAAATGTGAACTAGATGCTGGAGTGATTCGAACCTACATAGGGTCGTGATAATAATATCAGTACTCTATGAGTGGAGCTAAAGTGAGCGCGAGTTAAGATATGAGTGAGATAGTGTCTAATGGTGGGTGAATCTCGCACATTCTAAACACAGTACAGTCATAAGGTTAATATTTACAAGTAACATGCCAGTTCAATTCTGTCATTTAAACCAGCCGGTTTCTGGGTAGACAGTCTGTAAATCCAAAAGTTCTCTCTTTTCAGGAGGTGTTTGGTGTTATCTCTCCCTTCTGTTTTCTGGGCTGTCTCCAGTACAATGAACTTCATTTGAGAAATATTATGGTTTGCTCCAATAAAGTGCGCTGATAGTGCTGACTTGGTGTTTTTCAGTCTTATGTTCGACTTATGTTCGGTTAGTCGCACTTTAATTCGTCGTTCTGTTTTGCCAATGTACATTTTGCCACATGGACATCTTATGCCATAGATCAAGTTGCTGGTATCGCACGTTGCATTTACCTTCAGTTTTATTGAATGACCTTTCATAGGATGATTGATTGTGTTTCCTCGTATTATACTATTGCAGTTACCGCAATTTAGGCAAGGTTTGGTTCCAGTGTATGTGATAATTCCAGGAGTCTTATTTTACAGGAGTTCACCAATATTCCTAGCTCTGGTAAATGCAAAAAGTGGTGGATCTTTGAATGTTTGTTTAAAATCAGGTTCCAAATTTAGTATGGACCAGTGTTTCAAGATCGCTTGTTTGAATTTTTTGCTTGCTGTAGAAAACTTAGAAACTGCCACAATGCGGTTTTGTGAGGATTTATTTTTGGGTGTTAACAGTGTTGGTCTGTCCATTTCTGCAATCTTGGTTGCTGTATTTTCCATCAATGTTGGAGGGTACCCTCTATTGATGAATTTCTGAGTAGTTTCTTTGAGTCTGATCTTGAGAGTATGTTCCTCTGAGGTAATTCTTTTAACTCTGGCCAACTGTGAGAAAGGTAAGTTTCTAATCAGATTAGGTTCATGGAAACTTGAGTATGCCAGCATATTGTTCCTGTCTGTTGGTTTGACATAAAGATCTGTGAGGAATCCATGCGGGGTTACTGTGACTTTAACATCCAAAAAATTCACTGTGGTGTTTGACATATCCCAAGTGAGTTGGATTCGTGGGTCTGTGTTGTTAAACTCAGTCAGTTGTGTTAATAATTTTTGTTCTGTGTTTGTCCAGATGATGAATAAATCATCTATTTGTGTGCCTTAAAGGGATGAGATTGGACATCGTCCGATCTCACATCTATGTAATTATGCCCTGGCGTCAGAATATGACTCCAAGACAAATTTAGCATGTTTCCCTGGGTCGGCAGGATGCCAGATCTGGCCCAGAAATAGCTGCCATGACCAGGATCTTTTTTTTAAAGAATGGTAAACCCAATATACCCTTGTAGGCTTGGGCAGTAAATTAAATCAAAGTGAAAGTGTCTACAAGGGATTTTACTGCCTATCTAAAATTGTTTAGGTGATTTTAACAAAAATCAAAAGTCAGTTAAGGTAATCGGACTCAAATGTGTCCAACTGGACAAACACAAGTAATTCAATTACAGTAGATAGAAAAGGGGAAAAAAGGGGAAGAAAAAAGAAGAGAGTACACAAAACACAGAGAGTGTCTAGTTATAAAAATAAATTTTATATGATTTTAACCAGCACTTGAAAAATTGAGAAGGGTACAGTTTAAACACAGTTGATACCAGCAACAGTAGTTATGACAAAGATGTACATCTGAATTTAGGCACACAGTGTATAACTAAAACATCAGCTCCAGAAATTTAGTAAGCAGATATTATCTTCAAAGTCAATAATTATTGCTTAAAGAAGGTGACTTTTTTATGGAGTTGACGAGATTGTCGACGTTTCGGTCTCTTTCGTTTCAATCTATGAGACCATCTTCAGGACAGTCGATTTTATGCAGGATATAGAACCTTCTGTGAACAACACAAGGGGCAAAGAGTCCAATCCTTGACAAAATGTGACGATATGTACAAGTAGCTGATCTGTCACTCTTTTAATTGAGTGGACAATCGCAGAAGGGTAAAGCCAACATCCGATCTTCTTCTATTCTTAGAAGGTATTGAAACCACTTTCGTTTATTTGTTTGGCGGGTAACTCGTGTAGCAGCAAATGCGACCACGGTGCAGCAAGGCATGACCAGGATCAGAATCTGGCACAATCCCCCTACTTAGCAGTGTAGGTGTACAGTGGGGGTAAGGAAAAGAGCATTGCTCAAACACTGCAGCCCTCATTCTTCTAGAGATTAGACATGGAGACATCGGTTTCAAGATGCAACTCAAGAAATCTGACTTCAGTCAGAGCCAGTACTTTAAATGAGAATATAAAAGTGCTCGTATTCACTATCTAGAGTACCTGTTTGCTCCTGAGAAGTGCCAGTACTCCACCATTAAATGTATTGCAGCACTGCAGAGAACTGCAGATACTCCCCCCTTTCAAATGATAGAATTGCAAGTACTGAGTACCGGACAGTACCTGTCCATTCAAAGCACTGGTCGGAGCTATATATTTAAAGTATCACACATTTAATTACAGCAGCAATGCACAACACTATAGGACCGAAGGAAAACACAAAAATAGACAAAAAAGAGAATGTCTTAGCACCTTCAGGCACCAGGATACAACCCCAAATAATTCTAGAGCATGTATGTGGTAAGATGCTACAGTATAAAATAACATGGGTGTCTGTGTGACTATGCTCGCCAATAAGTCAAAGACTATGAAGTTCTCAGCTGTCTTAGGCTCTTCGAATCAAAGTCCTCTTAATAAAGCTTTATTTATTATGCCCATTCAGTAGAACAAAGGTGCCAGAAAGATTCCTACAATGTATTGAGGACTGTGACCAGGATATGTCAGCTGTTTGCACTAGTTTATCATCGACTGAGCTGCACATTGAGGCCAGCCACATAAGGATCTTTGAAAATAGCCAGGAAACACTGTGAGCCTGATTCACAAACCACACTTATGCATAAGTTTACTACTTTTCTGATTCACAAACTGTACTTTTGTACTGTAACTTACACTTTTTTAGTAAGTCCAGCACCACATATGGTAAACCACTGGCACTGCTACCTCCATTATTTTCTGTGGGAAGGAGTTTCAGTACCACCGGTTGGCCATGTGTACTGTTGGAATTTCTACTGGTTTCTTTTTAGTAGTAACATACTTACATTAATAGGTTGTGAATACAAAAAAAGTAGTAAACTTATGAGATGGTCTTGTACGTGTGTGAGCTGCATACGCTACCGACTGCCAGGTTCTGTCTAACCCGACCTTAACAATTTTGATGATTTGAACGGCAGAACAATACACGTTTTGGATTGTTTCTGGTGTGTTGTTTCTGTAGTTTTTATAGTGCATTTTCCCCCAGATGCGTGGGATTTGCAGGCCTGTTGCTGGTTTTTGCTGGTTTTTGTACCGCGATTGGCCTCATCACAAGATTGTATCCGTTCCCGTTTCACATTTTTGTGGCATGGCATTGATTTTAATGCGTACATTTGACGTGTTATCTGGGGACTATCGCATGGTACCACCGTGTTGAGAATGCTTGGTTAACAAGGTGTACTTTTCCCACGATAGACTGCTATTTTGGAAGTTGCGTTAAGTTACTTTTGCGATGGTTATCACACGTTCTTGAGAATATGCCCCAGAGTTTTTAGTAACTTGTGATCCATTTAAGACGGCTTTTTGTTAAAATCTCCAAATTTGGCAAATGTGACAAATCCATAATTACATGTAAAACGCTGCAGGTGCAGAATCGCGTAATTCCAGTGGCCCTGGCTATAATCCTGTTCTGTCTGTGCATTTGACAAAATGAGAGAAGTTGTTGGGAGAGAATAAATGCACAGTCACCAGTGCCTCAAAACGGGTGTCTGTTCTCTAAGTTCCTTCTAATTATATTAGCAAGCTTCACCTTCTGCGAGCATCTCAGGAGATTGAGACGAGGCAGGACAGTGGCAGGACATGATGGCAGTGCTGCCATGGAACTGTTGCCAGTGCTTTTCGTTGCATTATAGACTCTTGCACTGCTCCTTCCTATTCCGTATCAGCGTTGTATTAGTGAAATTTTACAAGTATTTTAACTTAAGAAGAGTCAAAATGTTGCTTATGTCAGTGTTCTTTTAAAATCAATATAGTGCCATAAGCAGGGCCACTAGCATTACGCAATTATGATTTTGCAGGGTATTCCGCATGATTACGGATTTGCTACATTTGTCACATAATCCATCATCTACTGCATAATTTGCAGATTTAAAAAAAAATATTTTCTAGCTCAAATGGATCAAAAGTTCCTAAAACGCAGTGACACATGTTGATGCACAGTGGAAGACCATTCACAAAGACTGACTAATCACTTTTCAGTTGCCTATTGCTGTAATATGATGTTAAACTGGTACTAATGAGGTGTAACCTTTGTCAAGACAGTGTTAAAGTATACAAATCTAAAAATAATGAAGTAATGTCTTCAGAAAATGTGCAGCATTATGCAGCATAATTTGGCTTTTCTTGCCACATAATTTAGTCAATCCGGCAGCGTAATTTGGTTTTCCCCGGCCACATAATTACTGTGGCTACGGTCATAAATTAGGAATAGCGTCACATCAGAAATAAAATAAAATAAGCCAATACAAAGCGATATATCCTGCTTGTATTCACATTTTCACTTACTTTTCTTGAGATGGCAAAATCCTTCACACTATTTGTGTCAGAAAACAGTTTTCAACTCTTACTTACAGTGTCACGGTAGCTTGCAATCTCAAATAGTGGGGGTATCTCAATTACACATTATATTTACAGTTGCACAGTAATAGTAATCACTCCCTGTGACCTCGCCCCTGTACCCAGGCACTTATGGTAGCCAAACGCATTGGGATTATACATGAAAGCTCCATAATTAGGTTTTGCTAGTGAGGCTGCTCAGGGGCGGCTCTAGGCTCATGGTGGCCCTGGGCAGGGAGCGTAGGTAGGCGGCCCGGAAGAGGGGTCCGGGCGGGGCGGAGCGTGCAGGCCAGTAAAGAGGGGAGGGGGTCAGGGTGTTTAGAAGTGGAACAGAGCCGGAGGCCGCCAAATCCCTGCCAGGGGCCACCACGCAAATATGTATCCATCCTCAGAGGATTAATATATTAAGGATATATATTGGCGTGGTGGCCCCTGGGGTTTGGTGGCCCTGTGCAGGTGCACAGCTTGCACATGCCTAAGGCCGGCCCTGGGCTGCTCTGTGGTATTTTTTATTTGGAAAAAGAACATGGAATTGTTTTCTACTTGTGAATGGGCTTTTGGTGGGTCACGGCTGTTTTGGGAGGGTTTGGCCCACCTGGCCCACCCTCTTTAACCAGGCCTAGGGTCAAGGTGTAAGTTCATATAGGGTCAAGGTGTGGCAGAGGAAAGGAGATGGAGTCATGAGGAATGCAACTTGCAAAACACAGTATGACAGACAAGGTATATATTTCTGTAAAATAAAGCCTCCTGCAATTAAATTGGCAAAACGGACAAATGTGACAGTAAATCTGTTCTTGCTCTCTTAATGGGTCCCAAAGAGGAGGATTTTAAAATATCTTGCAAGGTTAAGACACCTGCTGCAGAGGTCTTTGCTTTCCCAGCAATTAGCAATAAGATACATCTGGTGGTTAATGCAGTCCTGGGAGAAATTTGTGTTGTGTCCAGTCACAGTTTTGACTCTTAAAGTGCCATAGAGGGTTAATGTGCCTGCTGCAAAGCACATTGTGTAACATATAGATGAAAGATGTGTATTTTATGTTGATAGGTGGGTGAGCTGCTGCTTTTGATACTAAGATCATTTTAGTATTTCCAGTTCATAAACTTCAATCCTAATATAGGACACAGATCTATTTACCTGCATCAAGGAGTTACATGCAAACTGCAAGTTATGAGTTTAATTCATTATTGTTGTTTTGTTATGTATTTACCGTTTGTTATTCTATGATTTCCTGTACATTGATGTACACAGTTGTATGATTTATTGTGCATCTGTGTGATATAACGCACTCTTACACCCTACATTTGGATGAGTAGTGCCAAAAAGGATTTAAATAACAAAATTAACTAGTAGATGTCATGTAAATCATTATTTGTGTAATTTCTCCTGCACACAGATAAATGTGTGCATTCATACAGTGTATGCAGATCTCTTACATAGGTGGGTTGAACAAAGTAAAAAATTCTGCCTCTAAATCATCGTTTCTGTACAGTACCTGTGACGTGATGATTATACTTGAACATAAGGGAGGCTGACAGCCCTTTAAATCATCTCTTTGTTTTGGGTCCGGCTGCAAGTGAAAACTAGAAATCCCCCCTTGCCACCTGCAGGTTGCTGCTGCGACTGGAATGCAGACAACATGCGGGCACTGCTTAATTATGCCCTGGCGTCAGAAACTGACTCCAAGACAAATTCAGCATGTTTCCCTGGGTCGGCAGGATGCCAGATCTGGCCCAGAAATAGCCAAGACCAGGATCTGGCACGATCCCCCTACTTAGCAGCGAAAGTGTACAGTGGGGGTAATGAAAAATAAAAAGAACACTGCTCAAACACTGCTGCCCTCGTTCTGCTAGTTATTAGACGTGGTGATATTGGGGTCAGACCCAGCAGTACAGGTTAAATTCTGCATGTGTTTTCTCATTCCTGGATCATTTCCATGCACATTGTGTCCCTGCTTTCAGCAGGAGGGAAATATGCACTAATAAACAAGTTTGTTTTTACCGGATGTGTTTATGCACCCAGTAAAACTTGAAATTGGAAAGGCAGTATCGTATCCGCCAGGGGTCCCCACTCGGCCACAGCTGGAATGAGGGCCTAGCTGTCTTATTTAAAATGATGGACAGGAGTTAATTGATCTAAAGCAGCAGTGAAGGGTGGTAGTTTGAACCCACCGGGCGCATCAGGATGTCACTTCCAGCAATCCCCTGCATCTCATGCTCCCCAATTGCGGGGAACTATGGAGGGTGGAGGAGAAATAGCAAGGTCTCCACAGCCAGAAGAAGTTAGGGCAGCACAATGGCGCCCGAAGCCTGTCTCTATCAAACACCCAGCCTCTCCCTGTCCCTAGCTGGAATCAGAGGTTGTGCAAGTGGACCGCAGTGCAGCTGGCTGGTGTGCACATTTCCACTCACGGGAGTCTGGATCCCTGGCACTTGCGATGGATGAGTGCACCACTGGGAATGCCTGAGTCATCAGACTGTCAGGTGCGGTTCAGAGCAATCTGAACATGTGCTAATGATTACTGAGTGATGGGCAAACATGAACTTGTCCAAGCCTTATTGAGCGGTGGTGCCATTCTGATGATGCCCAAAGGTGAGTGATCGTACAAATTTGGCCATGCAACCAAAATGTTTAAGTGAGGGCAGTCTGGACCAGAATTTAACATTCGAATATCAGCCGGAACAAATATGTTTCATATTTTGTTTCATTTACACGTTGTAAGACTTCAAGAAAATGTTTATATATTCTATTCTTTGTTGGCTACAAAGATGGCTAATCACATTGCATTTTTGCTCTTACTGTGATTTGCTGGAAACAAGTTATCATCTGCAAAAGACCAGCTCGTCCTTTCATCCTTCCATTGTTGAGAGTCGAGAAAACTACTAGATTAAAATGCCTTATAAACAAGCTATTGTCCCTCAAACATCGCTCATAGAATTTAGTTTGTGGTCTAGTGCCAAGAGTGTATGTAAAATCGAATGGAAGTAAGCCTTTTGCTTTATTCCCACCTACACAAGAAGGCATAAAAAAGCATTTGTCCCATATTTGGTGCATTGTCTATGCTACATCGAATACACTCAATCATTTATTTCCGGTAAATTGGATGAATAGCAAGCAACACCCCTTTTTGCAGCCTTCAAAAGTAGAGGTCAGTAATACTCAGTGCAACATTAATACTGTTATAATTTGTGCCCCCTAATTCTTAGTCTAGTTTGCAAGATCATGGCTGCTCCATCTGCTGCTTATAAGAACGGCTGGTTTCAGGACTTTGTACTGGAAGACGCAGCTCACGCCCTTGTGTTTCATTCCACAGGCTCATTAAGACGTAGAGATAAAGAGTAATTCTTGCTGTTTTCTGCTTCCGTTCCCAGGCCAGGACGATCCTAACAGTCTTCGACATAAATATAACTTCATTGCTGATGTAGTGGAGAAGATTGCCCCCGCAGTGGTCCACATTGAACTCTTCCGCACGTAAGTATTGCCTCATTAGTCTACTCAGACCCTTCAGCTTTTTGCACTCACCCTTTACCATGGGATATTGGCTCTTTCCTTTCAGATGATCCTCTACACATGACAATTTCCTTCTGACTTTGATGATGCCACTCAATCCCCATTGCCTCCTATTGACGACTACCTTTGACCTCTTACGTTTGCATCCTGCCTCTGATGACTGCTTTTTACACTGAATTATTGACTCCTCCGTCTAAAGATGACCGGCTACCCTGACTATTGCCTTCTACCCTTGACAATCATGTTCTGCCCTGGACATTTGCATTTTGTCTGTAATAATACATTTATTTCACGATTATTTCCTCCTATCCTTAAAGATGACCTTCTACGCATGACTAGCTCTGCTACTATTAGTGACCTGCTTTTACCTCTGGAAACTGCCTTAGACATTTGATGATCACATTTACCCCCTTACCAGTTAGCTCGTATCTCTCCCAGAGTCTGTTACTGAAAAGAGCCTCCTATATCTGAAGATCACCTTTTACAACTCTGTGATTCCTGCTATCTTCTATAATGACCTTCCATCTTGGATTTTTGCCTCCTACCTGTAATGTTCTCTCTTACCTCTAAATAAATTCTGCCAAGCAATTGACTCTCCCCTTTTCGTCCAGAAGGACCAATTCTTAGCAACATTTCTTGATTCTCCTATAGGCCAGTTCCGCCATCTATGTTTCCTCCTTACCTGCTTGCGCTATTAAAACTGGGGAAAAAGGTCTCCAGGAAATACTGCAGAAAACCCAATATCACAAAGATCAACACTAAATCTTGTAATGTAATTCCGAAACTGAGATCACAAACAGGCTTGAACTACATGCTGCTCAAATAGAGGCTGATCATGCAGGCACCCTATTTACCTGGAATTTATTTTTACAGCAATACACCTGCTTAAGTGGTTTCTAGAGATTCCAACCTTCCAAAGGGCTGGTTCCTGAACTAATGGTTCCTAGACTAGTTTCTAGGTATAGCGGGTGCATGCACAAATCTGTGAAGGTTTTGGGGAAGACGCACACAACCTGCTTTGACCTGATGGTAGACTATCTCTTTAAATGGGTCTTGGACTGTTGGACTGTACAATTAAAACGTTTTAACACCAGTGAGTGCAATGTCTACTTTGGTGCACTAACTGGGTGCAGTAGCTGCTGTCACCTATGTATACAATAGTACCTTGGAAGTTAAACATTTTGAGAGTTTCATAGATAGCTTCCACGGAGGTTAACGTTTGAAAAACGCTTTTAAGACTGCCGAAAACCTGAATAACAGAATTGGCGCCATATTACCGCTGCAGCTCATCTGTTGATGACCCATCGCACCCGTCATGGACTCCCAGGACTGACTATGGATGCCCAGTTTATTTCCTTCCTGATTTGTAAATGCTCTCACCATTGGAACTATGGGTGAACATCAGCCATGGTCTGCTGCTGCAGACTTCTGTGAAGTTTCTGGCATTACAGCCCTCACTGAGAGTTTAACGGAGAGGGTATTCTGCCACAAACATGGTGGCGTACCCTGCACGCTAAACTGAGAGTCCGCCTTCCCTGTTTAGAGTTGGATGGACTCTCATGTTTTGAATGGCACTGTCGGCCAAAATCTTCCACTGACAACCAAATGGACGTCTGACCCATATAGATGTTTTGCCCCAGCACGTTTAGTGTAACCTTTTACAGGTTTGTGGCATCAGTTGGAGTGGTCAAAAGTTGTTTCTCTTTAAGGCATTTCTCCTGTTTTAGGTTTAAAGCAGTCCTTGAATTTCCAACTCACTGTCATTTCAAAATGTATTCCTCATTCCCACTTTCTCGTGAGCCTTTGGTTCACACTATGTGAACCTCATGAGTGGAGGACAACATTTATGTAAATTGGTGACTTGAATGAATTAATTTGGACAAACTTAGCTTTAAAAAGTACTTTTTCCTTTTCCCAGAAGATGTGGCAATAGTGGTTTGAAGTTGTTAACTCATACATGTACGCTTTAGGCCAGATTTTCTTTTTATCTCACTAACAAGCTTTAGTTCTTACAAAATGCAGCGCTTAAAATTAGGGTGAGCCTGTCCACTGGGCACAGTGCCAGCAAAATAACAATAATATTAATATAGGGCAGAAACACCCCCATTCCAGTAGAACCCACGCAAACATTGCCCACTGGGTACCTGGAATGGTACGGACGAAGCCTTTCCAATGACTTATAAACACATGGAGGTTTTTTTTTTAAATTACTCTGCGACTTCATAACTAATCTTACTGAATTTGGTATATGGTTTTGGTAGACACGATTTTTTCTGATTTCAGCTCTGTGTTTATGTATATCATTAATTTGTAGAGTGCTCTGATACCCTTGGGTCATGTTCACGCTTTATAAAACTCCAAAAATCAAATAAAAAAAACTAGATTAGATTAGTCTGGGCTAAGCAAGAAAGATCTAGGGCCCAATGTTTGAAATGCTTTTCACTATTCTAATTACTGTTCTGCTCTGTTTCAGCGTTTGCACAGGTGCAAACCCAAATTGCAATGCATTAAAATGATATTTTAAGCCAGAAATGTCTTTATGATGCACAATGTCAACATTTCTGATGTTGTGACTCCTTGCAAAACGCAAGGGCTCGACAAAGAGGCACTGGTGCCCCTTTCATGCAAGTCTCAATTAAATGTACAAAAGCCTTGTGACCGCTTCGGTGGTCAGAAAGCCTTGAAAATTTAACGACTGCCTGCCTTCCTGTGGTAGCCATTCATACAGTAGAAACTGTCTGTAAGAGAAAGCTGCTAGTGTGTGCGAATGGGATGACTAGAAAGTAACCCTACAGACCAGGCCATTCTTCCTCAATATCATTTTTGCAATTTTGTGATGTGGAATTTTTCCTGGCATTGCAGCTTCCTCCCTTTAAGGGCGTTGGTTGTAATACTGGCATCCTGCACATGCAGAGATGGGGGTCTTCTGTCTGCTGCATGCTTCCATTTTAATATTCAGAGCTGGTCCCTAGTATTTTCAGAAGGGATCTTGTCTCAAGACTATATATGCGGAAAGATTTTTTAAAATCCTTGCAACCTGATCCCTTGGTCTGAGTCCTATTGATCCATCTAACACTGAACTAAGAAATGACCAGGTGTTGGAAATGGTTACTGGTTGATGGAGGTCACATCTTACTCAAGCAGCAACCACAACCTCTATCAGGGTGGAACACAAGCAAACCCCAAATTAATGTGCTCAATCCTCTGGTTGCTTGGCATAAAAGCAGTCAGGGGTAACTTATTAGGCAATGTGTAAAGAATTTATGTAGTACTTCAAAGTAATAACGTGAAAATACAACACGAGAAATACCACACCAATTTAGAAAATAGTGTAAAATGTAATAAATTATTGACACCAAAATGACAAAAAATCCAGTTAGTAGAACCGAAGATATGCAATTTAAAAGATTTAAGAATCACTTTTTTTTAACACTCTTTATTATCGACTGCAAATTCGATCATGATATTGACAGGTACGTGCAATCGAAACAGTCTTTTATGATTTATCTCCCCCCCCATTGCATACAAAGCATATCCATATCACCTATGTAATACAAAGAAACTTGTCAAGAGATAAGCTGAGCATCCTAGGCATGTTTTGACATATCATTAGAAGAGTAATTCAACACAATTTAAGCAGAGAGATAATAATTTCCATTTTTAGAACTAGATAAAACCCCCAATCCAACACCCACCCAAGATTTAAGAATCACAATTGTGATTATCTGGTTGCGCTGGACCGGGACAAAGCCTCAAGTTCAGTCTGACCGCGATGGAGTACAGGCCGGGTACAGGGACCAAGTTACGCCCGCTGAACAAGAATATCTGAAATCCTGGTTGCGGGACGGTGCAAGATCCCGCATCTCGGACGCATCGTACAAGAATTTGCGGGGCATCAGATTCAGAGCCCTGTCTCGTCATTAAGGATGCCGTCGATGAGGGGCTTCTGATGTTAAGGCCTGCTTCTGGATGTGTCTCGCAGTGGCAGTTTTGGGGAGACTGTGGGCTGCTATGTTAAGGTCTGTGTCGGGGATGTGTCACTTACTGGCGGTGCCGGAGCGGGGCTGTGAGGAGATGCATCGCGCTGTGTCAGTTCTGTTCACAGCTGAGCTGGCAGAGCACCTTCAGGACTAGGGTGGCACCATTTAGGGGAACAAGACTCCCAGCAGACTGAGTCCAGGTGCTGGGTTGAAGGTGGTTGGAGCCTGTTCTGTCCCTGAGTCTTCTGATGAGGAGGCCAGCCAACTTGCCCTTGAGGTCACTCTGCTGGTCCTGGGATCAAGATGCAGGTCAAGTCCTTCATTCAGGTAGTAGGGCATCAGAGTACCAGTCCTTCCAGCAGATTAGCATGGCAGTCTTCTGAATCTTTCACAGCTCCAGAGGTGTACCAAAGAGTTGGGTCTGAGGGTCCAGCATTTATACCTGGTGCCCACTTTGAAGTAGAAGAAGGTTCTGGAGGTTCCCACCCCGAGGTGTTTGGAAATTCGTGCCTCCTTGCCCTGGTCCCAGATTGTCTGAAGTCACAATAGACTAGTGGCAGACCCTTTGGGAGTGTGCTCAGGTAGTGCAGTGTGGTAGGTGACCAGCTCCTCCATCAAGTCAGAGATGACTCATCCTTCCAACATCTATTTTCCCTTTGTCTCGCTGTCTGGGAGCAATACACAAAGACCAACTGCCAGCTGAACCTACAAATATGACCCAAGATACAAGCAGCAGACACCAAATGGTTGGGACAAGAAAATGCCAACTGTCTAGAAGTAACAATGTTATGAAGGATTTCTTTAACATCTTGTTAACTTGCGAAGGTTCATAATTCAAATGAAAGCATCCAATCTTTTGAATATTATCGACCCAAACCACACATAAACCATACCTAAGGTTAAGAAGGAGGAACCATCAATGTTTCGGTCTCTAGCTGCCAAAGAGTCAGCGAGACCATCATCAGGACTAAGTGTTGAAAACAAATATAAACCAGAGAGGGAAAGATACATCATAAACACGTCTCAAATCAATAGGCCATGATCAGCAAAATGAAGAATATAGGACACTGCAGTCATCCACTTAGAGTCACAAAATACGTTTGTTGGGGCTCTTAGCGGGTGACTGCAGCATATGGTATTATATGCTGCTTGAGTCCTTAATAATACGATAAAACATTGGATTCTTTCATATGGATTATGAACCTTCGCAAGTTAAGAGGAGTCTATACCTCTCCAAGATCCTGGATTTAACTCCACATGAACTTTGTCTATGTGGGATCTTATTCTTGAGGGGTATCGGTGTTGATAGCATTACTTTATTTTCTATGGAATGCTTTAAATATGTGGTTCTATGTAATACAATCTATATACAACAAAGCGCTTTCTCTAACGTGAATTTATGTGTTTTTTGTTAACACTGTTTGATCCTATGACCAACTTTAAAGAAATTCTAAAAAAATCCTCCAGGAACATTGGTTCCTTGGTTGTTTGGGGAAAGAAGTTCTCCTTAAGACAGGTAATATTATTGCAGTGAATACTTGCCGAAGTGGGGGGAGGTAAACACTCCCCTCAGCACTAGTGTGTATTGAGTGATCCGCCACAACATCTGACTTTTAGCTGAGAACGTTTGGGAGTTCACAATGACATAGCAGAGTTGCTCAGCAGGGTACATCCAGTCCGTGAGTGGGAATTCCACCTAGAAGTCCTTCATCTGTACGTCCACCTTTGGAGCATCCTACAAGTAGACCTGTTTGCTATCCCTGCACATGCAGAATGTCCCAACCCTGCTTCCAGGTATCTGCACTCAGTTTTCTTTTGGCAACTTTATTTAGCATGAACTCAGCATGAGTACCAGTTACACAAGGACAGAATTTTTTTTTTTTTGGCACTGGAGCTGGCCTAATGGCTAGGGCAGTTGACTTCGAATTTGGGGAACTGGGTTCAAGTCTCTTCAATGACACTGAACATCCTGTGAATCTGGGCAAATCTCTTAATCGCCCCGTGTCTAACGAAAATGAATGTGTCTTCATGTAATGCAACTGGTGCTATGTAAAGCGCTCTGATACCCGATTCGGGTCAAATTTGCGCTATATAAAACTCTGTAAAATAAATAAAAATAATAATAATAAAATAAAATAAAAAAATTGTTAGTTGCAACTGATGTACCCAGTTCCCTGGGGGGATGCTGGGTTGCCCTGTGTATGTTTAGCAACCCTCTGGAAGTGGCGTTTTTAGAACTACGACTTAAATTCTGACTTTTCCATTAAAAAGTGCTTTAATATACAAATCATTAGACACCAAACTTGACCATTTACCTCCTCAAAATTGAAAGTGATCACTTATAAATGTAATAAGTTAACCCAATGTTATTCTATGGTAGAGGTATGGCTTGCAGTAGTGAAAAATGAATTTAATTGTTTTTCATTACCAGTACATTTAAAAGTTGAAAGTACATATCCAGCTTTTTAAATACAGAGCACCCTGCCGTCTGGGTTGTTTAGAGCCTACCATAGGCGTAACTTATATGTAATAAAAACCATGGTGTAGGCCAGGCAAAATACTTATTTTGCCAGGTTGAAATGGCAGTTTAAACTGAACACCCAATCTGCAATGGCAGGCCTGAGACATGTTTTAAAGACTGCTTAAGTGGGTGGCACCGTCAGTGCTTCAGGCCAACTAGTAGCATTTAATTTACAGGTCCTGGGCACACGTAGTACCACTTTGCCAGGGACTTACAAGTAAATTAAATGTGTCAATTGGGTGTACGTCAATTTTACCATGTTGAAATGAGAGAGAACTTTAGGAATGGTTGGTAGTCATAAATTGCACAGAGTCCCTAGGTCACAAAAATTGGTCAGCAAAAATGGAGGAGTAAGGCAAAAAGTTTGGGAGAAGATCACCTTAAGCCTGTCAGGTCTAACACCAGTTCACTCCAGACACTGCAAAAACAGCACCTGAAAATACGGCTGGCCTGTAACACAACCAACCCAGTGTGTCTGGCCTCTAAGACCTTCTGCTGGAAACCATTTAGGGACAATATTTGTTTTAAACAGGCCTGCTGGTTACATTTACTTGCTGTAGCTCCAGCATATTTCACATCCAAAGTGTTTTAAAAATCTTCAGGTTCCATTAGAAGCTTTGGCTTGCTTTTTTGTCATTTAGAGATAGAAGTGAAAAACATTCTCATGCTAGGAAAACACAGTGCTACAATAACATGTACACTTATATATGTATGGTGACTCTTACTCTGAACCGTGGCTCTCCTCTGCCCCTCAGGTGGTCATTGTCCTTCCCTTTCCCAAAAAGGGACGTGCCGGTGGCTAGTGGCTCTGGGTTTATCGTCTCCGAGGATGGCCTGATCGTGACCAACGCCCATGTAGTGGCCAACAAGAACCGGGTGAAGGTGGAACTGAAGGATGGCAGCACGCACGAGGCCAAAATCAAGGACGTGGATGAGAAGTTGGATATTGCACTCATTAAAATCGATGTTCAGGTGAGACGTCCGAGGGAAAGCGCAAAACTTAGCGTGAAATGTGAATTTACAAAAAGTGTACACAGACTAAAGAGGACCTGCACAGCTTCTAGTCTGACTATTGCACTTTAAGTCTCTCTTTACAGCATTTTCTTCATTGACCAGTCTGCGACAAAATGTACAAAAGACTTGTGTGGGAAACAAGGTTTGTACTAGAAAAAGGAGACAAAGGCATACAATTTCGTAGAATATGGCATACATTGTGTCCTTAACGAGAGAGGTATTATCATTGAGTGTATAATGATTATCATATATTTATAACATCTCTTCGATTTGTTCTGCCTCCTGAATTGTCTAACACCAGCTGCATAGTAAACACAACGGAGAGGAAGGGTCAGAGGGAAAATGTTTAAAGACCTACCCAGGGTGGAGTCCCCCAACCAGTAAATGCAAGAAACAAAAAAGCACACACTGGGGGTCTAAAGCTGGGCCTAATACGCTCCAGAGAACAAACTAACAAAAAGACTGCTCAACAAGTTAGTGGACGTTTGCCAGTGCTGTGTAACAAAAGAGTTTACGGGGTATTTACAAAAAATGACCTATGCAGAGGGATTCACTTCAAATATAGATTAGACCCATACAGAGAAGAGTAGGATGTCCATCAACGTCAGATGTAGATCATGTATTCTCATTTGGCCATCCAAAAAGGAATGGTGTGTCCCATGATCATTGGGACTAAGCCATAACCTAAACTTGTCTGGGTCTTATCTCCAGATGCAGTGAACACCATATGAGTGAAAGGATCGTAATGGAATCCCGTGCAGTGCAAAGAAAATGTGTGGTGAGATTAAAAAAGGGTAGTGAATCAATACAAAAACTTTAATATCACTTGATCACTCCTTTAGTAAAAACAACAGGAACAGTGCAAAAATGCAGTCTAAACAAATAACTGCATATATTCGGCCAACATGTTTCAGCCTTGAGGGAACCTAATCCCGCAGCTTTCTTCAGGGCCACAGTCCTTAACGTTTGCTACTGCGTGACAAAACAGTGAAAAGTAACTGAATCAATTAAAGGATACAACTGTGTCATGATAAATATCTTTCAAACCTCTGTGTCTGTTTTATCTGTTTATGGAAACAAAACAAAGATATTTTACGTGAATCCCAACAAAAATAGCTTCTAGGTCACTATTCTGTATTAAAAAGTACTATAGTTTGATAACCATTTAGTACTAACCTGTGTTGTACAGGGAGTACACCTCACCTCTCCTGGAACCTGGCTCAGGGTAACATGAGGCCCCGCTCTAGAAAAAGGTGAAAAAAGGGATGAGGAGCGTAGGGTAACAATCACCTGGTGTACCTCTTAACTTCCTGAATTGGTATCCCTTTGAACTTTACACCTTATCGAGCAAAAGCTCAATCTCAGACTGATAAACAAACAGGCCCCTCATCACTATAGTCAGCAGGAACCCTCTCCAACTCTTCCCTGCTATCTTTGATGTAGATAAATGTATTTCATCCGATTATTCAACTAACCAGGATGTCTTAAATATGAGAGTGAAAGCAACACTCTGTGTATTGAAGGACAACTAGTCGATAACAACGCCCTCTCCGTATCTGTTGTCTCAAGTTTAAAAGAATTAACAACGCGGAGAAAGAAAGAGCAGTTCGCTGCTGTATTTAGCTTAGAAACCAGTGCTTTAAATGGGCCGGTACTCACCGGTACTGAGTACCGGCACTTCCTAAATTTATCACTTTGAGTACCGGCACTTCTCTACTGCCCGAGGAGAGTACCGGTACTCATGAAAAGGTCTGCTCATGGCTGTGCTGGTGGGCCGGAGTGGGACATGTCACTGGCAGCCGAGTCGCCGCTTCTGCAGCCCCCTCCCGCCCATCAGAGCCCCAGCTGAGCTATTCAGCAGGGCTCTTTTAAATAATGTCCGATGCTCGCCGTCATGCTGTGCTTGACAGAGATGGGTGGAGATTCATTTTACCTGCTAGTGTGCGCGCGTGTGCTTTTCAAAGCGCAGCACTTAAGGTAGTGAAAGAAAGTCAGTGCAGGGTATACGGCGGCGGAATTTCACACGTCCTTTCTCTTGATGTGAGTGTTAATGCCCAACCCTACAGTTAGATTGACGCTCCAGGGGCCTCTTCGATCGCATTGTCTTTGCGATCGAAGAGGCCCCTGGAGCGCTAATCTAACTGTTTTCTGCACTGAGGCGCCCACCTTCCTAACGCCAAATGCCTCAAGGTCTGTTTCTTATATGCCCAGGCTGTGGCAGGATGTTGCCTTTCCTGCCAGCCAGCCGGCCCCAGTGCACCCATGAAATTCCCCTGATGCATGGAGTTGGAATTTAATGTGCAAAATAAAGGCTACGCCCTGGTTAAAACACCACAAGAGCTTTTCTTTCCTGAGAGCCCGCTGGTGCCTGTTGTGGTGGTGGATGGCGACTTGCACGTTGTGCTCCTCGCACTATATTTATACTGTGTGAGGAAGAGCTGGCAGCGAAAGACTGCCTCCTTCCTAAAAGAAATGTAAATGTGGTGAATACGTTAAAGCAAAGCTAAAGGTCTCCTGGAGGACACTGTATGGCTTTGGTTTGGAATGGAAACGGTTACAAAAGGCTTACACTAGTTTCCAACCATGTTTGGTAATGTGTTTGTGTTCTGGATTTTACGCGACACAGAGCATTTACCATATCAGCAGAAGAGAACTCTAACACTAGGATACTTGCAACCTGCAGAGGGTCCGGGTTCAGCACCTGCACACCTCCTCCTGACCTCTGCCCCAGACTCACCACGCCATTGTGAGTCTCATGGTGGGAGCAGAGAGCACAGGCAGAGACACTGCACCAGGGCTCGCTGTCTGACTCCCTGAGGAAGAGACAAGCTAGAGATCCACGCGGTGCCAGGCCAGCAGCTCCTCGGTCCATCGTTCTGACAGCTCTAAAGAGATAATTTAATATTCTCCTGCTGCTGACATTTAAAATGTTTGTTACGAAAATTATTATGGGGCTCCAGCACGGCAGGGGGCCTTGCAAATGGGCACACTAGAGTCTGGGCTTAATATGCACTACGTTTTGTCTAAACTAGCAGTTTTGGCAATCCCCTGGCAGTGGCAATTAAAAAAGCCATATTGAAGAGTATAACATGGCTTTTAACATACCGAAATCTTTTGTGTGTCTGCTTATGTTTGTCTGTTTGCCTGCATTTGTAAGCCTGTTTTTTTAAAGCAAAAAAAGTGAGAGAGAAAGAATCAAGAAACTCTCAGGAGTTATTTTAAAGAAAATGGGTGGCCCTTTGTGTGAACATGTCTGCTCGGCGACAAAGGTTCATAAATAACAGTAGGGAGGGTTGGTGAGTGAGTGAGTGGATGGGTGGATGAGTGAGCCAGGGTGGATGTGCAGATGAATGGATGGATGAGTGAATGGATGGGTGAAAGAGGGTGGATGATTGGATATAAGGGCCGATGATGGGTGGGTAAGTTAAATATTGGATGGATGAATGAAAGGTAGAGATGGATGAAAGGGGGATAATGGATGAGTGAAAGGAGGGATTGGTTGAAAGGGTGGATGGAATGAAAGGGCGGATGGTATTAAGGAGTGAAAGGGTTGATGGATAGAAGAGCCAAAGGATTGATGGATGAGTTAAAAGGTGGATAAAGAGATGGATGAGTGAAAAGATTAATGGATAGGTTTAGGGAAGGATGGATAGGTTTGGATATGAAGGGTGGACAGACGGAATGGTGAAAATCAACTGAATGATGGATGAAAAACTGAATAGACAACAGAATGTAAATGGTGAACATCAGCAGGTAAATGGTTGGATGAAAGGATGAATGGCTAGATGGATGGAAGAGACAAGAGATATCTTCTGGGGAGGGTCATGGTGATTTGCTTGGTGCCATAAGAGCTTTGGTTCGAAGTGGGGATATTTTCAGTTTCTTCCTACTCACTTGCTCAAAAATATATAGTATTGTGCTAAACAACAGCAATTGACAGTATGACATTAAGAAGGTGTAACTATTGCAAAAAAAAGGAAATGTTAACATATTATTGCATTTCTCTTTCATTTTGTGTAATGAGTTAACCTGCTTTGTTTATATAAACACATTTATCATGTGTTTTGCTGTGTGATGCAACTATTATAGAAGTCGTTAAGTATCATCATGTCCTGCCCTTAGCCCCGCCCCTAGCCCCGCCCACTCACTACACCTCTTGCGCATTTTAATGAGTACCTGCACTTATTTTTTCCCATTTAAAGCACTGTTAGAAACAGGTAGTATACCTGGTTATCATACTAGCCAGGGTATCTTAAGTCAGAGGGTGCTAGTAAAGAATCCTCCCTGTATTCTAAACATGGGAAAGCTCCCTGTAATTGGACGGATAACAAGCTGCATGGCAGGGATTGTGCATCATTTCGGATGCAGCATCAGAAAAGCAAACCCATTGAAACATATCTCAAAAAGTGCAGGTAATGTCTGAGCCAGTGCGTCTTCAGTACTGTGTCTCTCACCTTTATGACCTAGAAGGCATTTTCCGCTAAGAAGGATTGCTTAATGCATTTCCCTGATGGTTTAGTGATCACTTCTAGAGATTTCTATTTTGAAAATCTTCATTGACTTGCTGTGTGTGTTTAGAGGTACTTTGGGGTGGTGAAGATTAGCACGCTCTTCTACTAAGGTAAATATTCCAAACTGTTTTACGTAGGAAAGCAAGAAGGTTTGACTCTACAATGCTCATGCAGGTGTGGTTGCATATACACTTGCACACACACACACACACAGAGAGAGGCTCAGAGGTACTTGCAAACACATCTAAACACCAACATACCTATTCGTGCACACACATGAACACGCACACACACGCACACACACATTACAAACACACACACACACAGACACAAGCCCACACATATACACACACTTGTACAATTCCTGCCTGACGGTCACAGACTTTAAGCCTGATTACGAGTTTGGCGGATGGGATACAACGTCACAAACGTGACTGATATCCCGTCCGCCATATTACAAGTTCTATAGGATATAATGGAATTGTCATTTGGTGGACGGGATATTCCTCATGTTTGTGCGGAGCAACCCTGTCTGCCAAACTCATAATCAGGCCCTTTGTGTCCTGCTGTATCCAGAGCTTGAGGTCAGACTCCATGTTCGGCAGCTTTCCAAACTCAGAGGTCACATAAACCAGGTGCCACCAGTGGTGGCCGGCATGGCTCGAGGGAGCAGCACTGGGGTGGGGGAGGTAGGGTGCACAATATAAAAAATAAAAAAAAACGTACCTTACCGTCAGGCCCCGCATCTATGCTCCTGTTCTCCTCATCTCGGAATAGGAAGCACAGCCAGGCCCCACTGACTAATCACAACGCTGCTGCAATGCAGTGTTGTGATTGGTCAGGGGAGTCTGGGTGCTTACCAATCACAACGCTGCAATGCAGCATTGTGATGGATCTGAGCGCCGTGACATGGCGCTCAGCCCGGGGCTGTAGGGGTGGGCATGCTCTCCATGCAGGCTGTAATGAAGCCTGCATGGAGAACAGGGAAAGTTTGCATGACTGGTTGGGCTGACCAAACAGTCATTGCGCACTTAGGAGTGGGCAAACCACTCCTTCCCTGCCCTGCTCCGAGAGCAGAGCAGCCCACCCGTCCACAAAGCAGCATGAAGCATAAAATGGCAAAATGATCATAACTCAAAGTTATTATCATTTTATGTTTCGTACTTTGCTCTGCTTAAAAGCAGTGGGGCAACGCTCCTCTCACCATAGTGTAGGAGCCACCACTGGTGTGCCACTCACTGCTCTGTGCGTGTGGTACATCCTGTGGCTATTAATATCTGGAGGTCACAGCCTCTGCAAACTGGTGCCTTCAAGTTTTTTGGGGGGATAGATATGGCTAACGTGCTAGATGTGAAACCAGAACATGTGCTAACCAATCATAACCAATCATTACGACATAATGTGAAAGTTTACCTTCACCTTCCTGTCCCTTACTTTTCTTACCTGCCAGAACTAGAAGAACCTTGAAACGGGATAGAGGGAAATAATAAGCGCTACGCAAAATCTTGCAGATTTACACTTAGTGCAGTAAAAGGTTTGTTCTCCTCTCTGATCTTAGACGTTTAAGGGTTATGAAGGTTTGCAGCAGCAAGTTCGGGCAGAATTGGACAGACCGTTGCTGCTGATTCATGGTTGAAGATGGATGCCTGTATCCCTGAGGGATCGGGATGTCTCGAGGTGGGCTGGACACACTTTCCGCCTCCATCTCGCCTGCCAAGACTGGCAACTTCTGGTGTTGCTCACTGTGGCAGAAGGAACACTTTAAGATCCGACCCTGGGGCTGCCAGTGAAACATCCAGCTCCACCCCTCCACCCAACAGCATCCTCAGGGCACAGGAAGAGATGCTGCTGACTGAGCCAGCAGTGTCAGCTCTGCGGTGGAAGGAAGCTCTCATTCGGCCCAATGTGTCACTGGTTGTCAGTGGGCAGGTTGGATCTGGCCAGGAATGTTGGCTCAGTTCTGAGCATAAGGTTTCAGTAGAATCTCATGGAATAACTCACCATCCTTAGGGCTTCCAGATGCAATGATTTTCCCTTGGTTCATTTGAACAATTTGCAGCGGCTGATGCGCTCCTGCGTGCCAGTGTGTAGATACTGTAGGGACACCGTACACAACACATTGAGGTATCTGCAGGCCTGAGGAATTTCTTCCATGTTGATGGTCTCCACTTACATAGAGTCTGCTGACAGCAGTAGGGCATAGCAGCCAGTCCCACTGAGTCTGCCTGCTGAATAATGAAACAAAGATCTGTGGTCCATACAAAGGCAAAAATAATGGCTACAACAGCACAAATCCAGGAATAATATTGAGCGCCCGTGCTCTGGCAGTTGCTCAACCGAAGACCACACATAAACATGGACAAAGTAGACCATAAAAGGCGGGTGCCTCATTTCATAAACCTCATGGAGGGAGGTCTGGTGTGCTCTGGAATGAACATGGAGAAAGTAGAGCCCAGAATAAAACTGGGACACTTTGAAGTTCAATGTGCAGAACGTTTCAGTTCGACAGAACCTGCTACTTCTCATTGCTCCTTCCTGTGTGTGCATTTCTGGGTGTGTGCATGAGGTGTGTGTGTGTGTGTGTAGAAGCATGAATAGGAGTGTGAGACTCTGACTTCTCAAGAGATGCTGAGGACAGGATCTGTCAAGACTCTGCGCTACCTTAGCAATGCACTGCGAGAAAGCGCCAAAGCACAGTTCAGATCAGGGATTTGCATTAGTCAGGGTTTTTCTGCTCTAACTGAGTTATCTAATGTTTACTGCACAGCTGTTCTCAATTCACTGTTCTGCCAGCTCACAGGGCACGCAGTCAGGGTGCACAAAATGATTTGCACTTTAGAGGGGGAACGCCCCAAGTAGGGAAAGAAGGCAGATGACTACCTATCCTCCCGTGGTAAGACCAATTAACTCACACCCATCTCCATTGAGATTGGGAGGTGCCTTCCCTGGCTGAGGGTCATATTCACCAGCTAGAGGACATAGTCAGCAGGGACAGTTCAGTATCAACTTTATTCGATCTAAATCAATTAGACCATAAAAGTGCAATAAATAGATCAGCAGGGTGAACAAGAGTGTATGCACGCAGTTGGGTTGTAGAGTTTGCCTGAGAATTCTGAGCCCTAGAGATTGATGGGCATCCTGCGACTTCTTATTGTGCCAGCTTGACTAAAAGCTGAGTTTCTGCAACATCACAACGTGTGACTTGCAGCATCTCAGCAGAACCTCCACCAAGCATCATCAGTCATCTTAGACCCCACTTTGAGTGCTTAGTGGATAGCCTTTGTGGCACAGATGGGCTCATTTGATCTCTCGACATTAGTCGATTTTACCATTGATACTTGCTATTCTGGTGATGAGTCCTGTTCTGTGCAGTTTTGATGAATAACAATATCGTTTTTGTATTGTATTAGACTGTGTGATCTCTGTCTTCAATTCAGCTTATCGTGGGACAGTGGCGTAACCAGGCCCGGACTTGCCGTAGCGGGCACCGAGCAATCCCCCGGGGCGCCGCACAGGTGGGGGCCGGTTTTGGGCCCCAGGCGGCCGTTTTTGTTACAGGGCACTTTTTGCAGCATAGCTGCAAAATCGGCCCTGTAACAAAATCGGCCGAAAACCGCCCATATCTTACAGATATTCATTGGCCTCGGGCTTAAATAGGGCCCCCTTGAAGAAATAGCCCCCGCCCCCCCGCCGACACAGGGGCAGCAGGGGCAAACACGCATTTACTATGCCCCCGCCCCCCCCCCCGCCGACACAGGGGCAGCAGGGGCAAACACGCATTTACTATGCCCCCGCCCCCCCGCCGACACAGGGGCAGCAGGGGCAAACACGCATTTACTATGGCTCACAGGAAGGCTGGTGTCTAACAAGATGGAGGACACGTGCTGGGATAAATAAACTCAGCACACCACACCAGGCGCATCCTGCGTACTCAGTGCCTCTGAAAAGCTACCCTCTCCTGACCCGGGATATTTTGTTTTTAGAAACCTGTACTGCTTGTAGATTTGTTTCAGTGCAGCCTTTACAGAAGAGAAACTCATGCCGTTGCTCAGGGCAGAATTACCAGCTGCCTCAGACATCAGAAGTCCAACTTTCTCGCTCGTCTTGATTCTCCTCCGTCTGCATCCTCCTCTGTTTTCACTACTCTCTCGCAGTGAGTGAGTGATATGTTGATGCTGCTAGCAGAGCAGGACCTCATTCTCTCCTGGGATCGAGTGATGGCTGACATTGCATCTCTTTGCTGAGGGTCAGCTTTCTTACTGTCCAGAGTCCACTGTCTCTAATACTTGCTTCTTCAATGGCAGGGCGGTCTCCTTCCTCTACTACTGTTGCATCCTTCTCGCCCCTTTCAGTCTCCTCCTATATTACCAACATCACAGGTTGTTTCGTCCCCTGCCCATGCTTATGCCCCTTGTGCGGTCAGTCAGTTTAGTATTTGGGTTGTTTCACAGATTACTTCCTGTCATGGGGTGAGTCTTCTGGCTCCAGCAGCCCCCTGGACTCTCTGCCGCTGACCGCGCGACACGCAGGGGAGCATCGGCGGGACAGCGCCCTAGTCCCACACGACGGGCGAGCAGAGCTTGTAGCGCGTCAACCCCTTTGAGCCGCCCTCCTCGCCAACAGCCAATAGGGAGGGCTCACCTGGGGAAGGGGGCGGGGCGTTCCTTGGAGTATAAAACAGGCCCAGCAACTATGCTCGGCCTCTTTTTCCCGTGCCTGGTTCCCTAGGCTCGCCCATGCTCTCCTCCCGCCTGGGCCCCATCACTTTGTGCCTCAAGATAGTCGCGTTAGCTCTGGGTCACTGGGCACATTTGGCAGGCCATTGAGGGTCTTGGCCTGATGTGCCAGAGCCCCCATTACGGGGGACACTAGCAATTTCGAATATGGCGCCCACATGTACGAGGCCCCGCCTCCACCCTCGGGGCCACGAGTATTTTATATATGGCGCCCAATTTTAAATAATGCCCGCAGTGGACCCGAGGTGTGTTCGGGGTAGCGTGTTGGTCGCAACTCTATTAACTTTACCTAGAGTGCAGTAGCTGGCCTTGTGTACAGAGGAGGGCAACATTTTCCTGTATTGTTATTTACTCACTTAGCTTCCTCTGCTGTTGGCAAGGGATAGGTCGAGCTCGGACTGGCTGATTTCAGTGTGCGTTTCTCAATTTTCGCCTACGCATTGCTGCACATTTTGCGGATCCCTCCCCAATTAGATCGGGTGCGCAAACATGTAGGATCTCATGTGCCCGTAATTTCGCCTCCAATGGTTGCACTGCTGGCACGATAGCTCGGAGGGTTCTGCGTTTTGACAAATATAGTGGCACCAGTCTGATCTGCTATAATATCAATTAAGCATTTTGATCACCAATTCTATCAGCCAAACAACAAATTCGTCTAGGAGCTCTTTCGTTTTCCTCTGTTAGATGTAGAATTTGTGGAAAGTCCTAGCCGAATTTTCTGAATCACCAAATATATTCTATAAACTCGGCTTTGTTGCTACTTGTATACCATGTCCCTGCAAGCAGCGATACAGTGGTTCGTTTGATCCGATCGCGCAGCATAGAATTCTGTCACTGATGCAGGCAGGGAGTGGAGTTTACTGAGCCCAGCATGAGCTGAGACCTAGACATGTGGTCACCCATTGTCAAGGCCGCTTAAGTATATTCGGTTCTCGGGGGCGGCGGGTGGAGAATGCAAGTGATGGTCGTTCACGTGTTTTGTATGCATTTTTGGTACTGTCTGGTTGAGTGACATGACTTAAAAGCCTTTCAGCTTTCTGGGTCATCTCTAGGGCAGACTTATCATAAGGTACTACTACGTCGTTGCGCTCTTACCTGTACAGGTGAAGGTAGTGTTTGCACAATAAACCGTGCGCATTGTGGGGTGGAGGCTTATACATTGGGCTGGGACAATCTGAGCTTGCCACCCTTGTGGGCGCAGTGGTCAGAGCGGCTGCAGCTGATAGAGCAGAGATAGTCGGGCAGTTTGAAAGAGATGGGTGTGTACAACACACAGTTTACAACTGAAAACTTGTGTGTAGGGGGATGACATTTCAGGCTGATTACTTATCTTTTGAAAAATGTAGTCGAGCATGCCCACCTGTTTTGCTGGAATTCATTCTGTACTCCACGCTACGACCTCTCGTATGCGATTATTTCAATATCTGTTTTCGGTAACAGGCTCCTCCTCTCATATGCCAGAGGAGGGTAAAAGTTGATCCATCTCATTTGAGCGTTGTTGGTGAGCAAGAATTACGTCACTGAACGGAAGTCTAGTTGGTGTTCATGTAGCTTGCGACTCATCAAAAAGTAAAATCATGCCTGCGGTTTCTATTTTATCAAGGGTACCATCAATCGGATGTTGCTTCCTGCCCCTTCACATGACTGCTAACAGTTTGCTGCCTATTGGTGTGATCGTTGTAAACACAGTGCTTAGGACTGTGGTATATGATGTTGGCAAATGTTTATTATTGCACACGGTTTTCTGTTCTTTAGAGTGAAATTGCTTCATTTATGGAATTTAGCATGAGTTGCCGATAAGATCCAAGTATGACCTGCACTTTCATACTAGGAATAGAGGTTTTAATTTGCACCTTGTAAATTCTTGTAGTTGATAGGTGACACTAGTCGCCATATCGTACATATATCGGGTTTCTATAGCTTTATACTATAGCTTTAAACTCTACTTCCAATGCAGCCATTGTACTCTCTTACCAAGCGATAGACCAGTGTTGCGGTAGTGAACTACAATGGTGGGTAGGAGTATGTCATCAGCATAGCATGTGATAGAACTGGTCTAATAATATTACAGCTGTCTACACATTGAGGACAGAGTGATCTAATTAAAAGGGGGATGCAAGGGACACTCGCTATGATGCTGGACCAGAATGCCCATTCCGGCCAATAAGAGCCCCGTGCCACTCCATTGACAGGGGGCTTTATTGACCATTGCCTTCAGCAGAGCTCTCGACAGTCCTGTGCGCGGATTATATTTAAAATATGTGAGGGTGCTCAAAGGTGTGTCGAAAAAAATAAATAAAAAATAAATAAATAAATAAATCTATTTCGCTGCCCGCATCGTGTCCTGCGCGCATCTGCAACAGCGGGTACATTATGACGTGAATGTGTTTATTTTGCAGGGTTCATACATTCAATGTATGAACAAATGAATAGCGCGAAAGTTTTGTTACCGCAGTTAAAAGGGAGTAACGAAGTTGTTAAGTTCTGGCTTCTCCTCCAGGATGATGGATGCACCAGAAGCAGAGTGGCACGCAGCAATCCGGGCGTGCTCGCAGAGGCAGGGGGCAGTTTAACGTGCGGGTTTCGCAGGTCCAATTGGGGAGCAGGATTAATTTTGACGACAGTCATACATAGCCCGAGGGGGGGGCGTGGCACGGGCCGTATTAAATTACGTCTGTTCTGTTGTTTTCCTACACCTGCCTGTGGGCACACCACCTTCTCTCGGTGTCAGCGGCCTTCAGCATTCCCTGGTCAGTGTGGGGTCGGCGTGCAAAGGGTGAGGACATGCACAGAGTGTCATCCAGGGCAATGAGTGGGGCCCCTTCCATGCTGCACTGCCCACGGCAACCCTCGTGATGAGGTTGGCACGCCATGCGGCAGTTTCGGTTCCCCGTGCCTACCGAGGGTGGTAAGAGGAACTAGCGGTTCAAATCACGTGCAGATAGACTAGCTTTACCTAATTTACATCTTTGCACCTCCTCCCTAAACAGGAAGGAAAGAGTAAAATGCCCTGACAGTATATTTGTGGGTGGTGCAAGGACTGCTATAAAACTACTCATGTTACTCAATCTTAAAGAGGACAAGATTTTGGAATGATTTCCATTATTTACAATTATACTTGTAACTCACAAACTTGAGTTTGCACTGTGTTGGGAGGGCGGCGTGTGCCAACGTGCTGGGTTTGATAACGCGAGCCCCGGCCTTCCAAGCACATGAGATCGCAGGTGCGGTGCATTCTGGGACTGAAGTACAACGCGGCGTTGCCTCAAAACATGCAGCGGTCCAAAGACCCACATACAAAACATACGAATACTTGTTTCTTGAAAATGTAATGTTGCCCGAGCACAATGAGCCCGCTGAATGCGGCCCAACCAAGGGAGCACGTAATCACCAGCAATTCTAAGTCATTGACTTCCCAACTATGGCGAGGCGCTTTATCGTGGTACTATAGTTCATGCACACCTGAATATCCAGCCTATCCCCTGGTACGTCGCGAGTGATGATTGCTGCACACCGCAGAGTGAGGGCTTAAGTGTGAATTAATGCGTTCAGGAGCGATGGTCATTACTAAGTATGTCTATAATGTGTGCAACCGCCTGTTAGCTGATGCGTGCATCAGTAATTTTCCAGAGGTCGCAAAATCGAGCGGTAAATCGCGGGGCCCCTGCTTTACAAATATTTAAGACGTGCTGGTGCCTAATATATCCCAGCATCCTGTTCCTCGCAGTGGCATTGGTACCTTGAGTCTCCCAAATCGTGTTTATCGACCTTAGCCCTTTACGCTTATGTTCAGCACTTTGCCGAACAATACTACACATATATTTGCTATGTTATTCTTTTAATAGAAAAATGGTGTAGACTTATAGCCATTTTCAGTTCTAGGAATAACAGGCAATTATATATGTGGTCCATCCCTTGAGAGAGAGTATTTAAGTTAGAATGCAATAATGACATGATTGAGTATGGAACCCTGTTGCTGTGTGGCGCCTGTATTCGGTTTTGGACCCGATCCTTGGTGCTGTGGAAATAGAATGACTCAGCACCCCAGCATTAGATTAGTGAATGGTTAAAGGGGTTCTAATGTTATGCCTTGGGTTTTAACCGTCCTTGGCACCGCCAATATACAGGCTTATGTGGGGCTAGGCAAAGCTGCAGCGTCTATGGTCGGAACAGTATGAGGAAAGAAGTGCCACAAGCCGCTAAGCATGAGCACAACAAATTGCTAAGTGGTTTGGGAATGCAACCAAGTGAAGCGTTATTTCATTAAAAGCGTAGTTTCGCGCGGTTCGGTCCGAGCACTCCAAGGACGGACACAGACTTGTAACGCTCGATGCAGGTCGGTCGGACCAATCCAATGACGGACACAGACTTGCAATGCTCAGGCAGCATAAAGTTAAGTTTGGTATAATTTATACTAAGGTCAGTAACACAATTACTAAGACTTCTACTATTGATTTGCTGTAATGTGAGATGACGGTTGTGGCCTGTGCCCTTAACATTCAGGCGCCGAACGGAGCTGGAATTAAGGCAATGAATAGTAACAAGCGAAGTGTATATGGCAATTCAGGCTAGCTTATGTGTCTTCCTAACTAAGAGAACCATTACTGACTACGTCACACATCTGCTGTAGTTTTAATTTAACAGTTCCATCGTTAGGTCGGAGCGAGTTTATGAATACATTGAGAATGCATCCATTCGTGGGAGTGAGCTCTGGTGGTACATACATGGCAGAGGGTGCGGTGGAGTGACATGGAGCGCACAGTGACTGTATACGTTATGTAACAGATTATTAGTTAATATATCTGGTTGTACTAGCAGGCACAGACAGGCTCATACAAAGTTGGAATTATGGTCATATTAAAAATGTCGTTTAGGGCGCCAGTCGAAACAGCCCCTTAACTTGTTTCCATCAAGGAAGCAATACATGCACGACAAGGCTTCGTGGTGAACAACTATAATAGCTCACTGTCGCCAACTCTGGCTATCTGGCTATCAGCCCCTTACAGAGAAGGAAATTGTTGTAACACACTTATATTCAAATATGATAGTAAAGATTCTGAACACCAAGTGCTCTAGCAGGCCGCACAGCCCCTTTAATGGCTCTCACTATAAAAATCGATTATGCAATGCATGGTCGATAAGCACGTCATCCTGAATTTGCTCGAGGTCAACTTTTGTTCATTTAATCAATTATGCGTTTTTTATATAGCACGGACGTTACCCGAAGGCATGAGCTCTTCACAATAAGTACAAGAAATGACAGGTAATAATCGTACAGTGCATTGCAGAAGGGATAAGTGATAAGTGTGCAGGTTGCAAGGGAGACAAAGTACAATTGGAGGTAAAATACTGCAACATGTGCTAGACACTCAGGCCTAGAACAAACGTAATGTAGGCGATGGTGGCACTTGTGCAAGCAGCAAAGGCAAACAACGGTTACAAGGGAAAATACAGTATAATTAGAGGTGAAATACTGCAATACAACAGAGAACTGGGAATGACGTTTGAAGGTTAGGGCATATGCTAGTTTGTGCCCTAAACAATCTCAAATAACGATCTTGCAGTGATTTGCCAGGACATTCACTGTCATGATTTTTTTTTTTTTTTTGGTGCAAGACATTTATTATTTAAATAAAAATAAAGAAGGAGACGAAAGTTACACTGCGTCACGCCAACAACCCGGAGGCAGGCCGCTATGAAGTACACATTCCACGACAAGTAGTAAAGCATTCGGGGGAACACAACCCATCGGGCTGCGGAACCCCCAGGAGGAGCATACAATACAATATAGTCATGTACATGAGCAGTGCAACATTAGCATGTTGAGTGGTCTTACATTTTTTTCAGTGCCATAGACAACCAGATGGATCTAAAGGTTACAAGGCTGCCACGGAGCGAGCAACAGGACGCAACCTGCTGAAACGGCAGATTGAAAGGATACGTCCACCGGCACTGTTTTCACCCAACCTGTCCCAACAAACAAAAGAAAAGCAAGAACAACAAACATCGGTGCAGTTACTTAATACCAATCACACAGTACCCCACTCATACACAGGGCTGTGCGCTCTTGCGCTGGGTAACTGTTAAAGAATGTCAATCAGTGGTAGGGGTCGTAGCGCGGCGGGCGCCAGGTCTCCACCGCGGAGATAGAGGGGGGGGGAGGAGGGGAGGGAGGGGGAAGCCGAGGCAGGGCGATCCATAGGGTCATGTGGCTTTAAGGAAGATGGAGGTGGCCAGGGCATGCAACACTTAGGAATCCAGTAGGACATCAGGACCGGGACATACCGCAGCCTTAGGGTAAACTTGCACCGGCACGGACCACCAGATCAGCAGCAACACGCCCCCTTATTCAAATCTCTCATCCCATATCATCCGAAACACCTACGTCAGGTGAACCTCCTGAAGCATCCGAGCCCGCACGCTCCCTAGTCCATTGTAGGAAGGGTTCCCATATATCGTTAGGCCTGGAAGCGGTGGGCATCGTCTCCCAATAATGAGTCAACTGTGCATGGCCATATGTCACATCCCTAACCCACGCTGTGAACGAGGGTAGAACTCTCCGGCCCCAGTGTAGTGATATTTGTCGTTTGGCATAGAGGAGGAGTAGTGCATGTAGTTTCCTATCACAAGATTCTGTATCTTTGACATATCCCAACAAGCCCAGAAGCAGTGATGGTGTGTCAGTCCTGTGTAGGATTTGGTTAATGGCAGTGAAGACGTCCGACCAGTACTCATCCAGCCTAGGGCAGCTCCATGCCACATGAATAAAGGACGCATCCACCCCTCCACATTTCCAGCAAGATGCATCCGTGCGGACGCCCATGCGGTGCAGCAGCACCGGTGTACGATAGTACCGGTGCAAAAATTTAAAGTGGATGAGCCGCAATCGATAATTCGGAGACAGCGCAGAGAGCTGCTTACAGCAGTATTCCCACATTTCGTCTGTCAAAGGGTCGACCAGGTCGGCAGCCCAAGCCTGCTTGGCCGTAGATACAGTAATTGGGGCTTGCTCTTGCATGCAGTTGTACAGTCTTGACACCAGTTTTGTGGGGGAGGGTCTCGAAAGCAGATTTTGGAGGGCATCTAGTGTCGGCGGCTCCTCTGGGAATTGGGGCCCCAACTTCCTACAGGATTCCCTAAGGGAATGGTATAGCAGCGCGTCCGCAAAGGATTCAGGCTGGTCGTCTTCACCCGCGTTCAACTCCCCGAAAGTGCCATTCGGAGATATGTCAGCGAAGGTGTGCAGTCTCTTACCGCGGATTGTGAGGGTGTCACCTCTGGCACTCAAGCAAGGTAACATCGGGTTTCCCCGTAGGGGGATAGCTGGCGCATAAAGCAAGGAGAGTCCCGCTCTATTTCGCAGTTCGCGCCAAGACCAGCGAATCATCTCCACAGTGTCAACATCTTTCGAAGGTCGCGCGACTTTACCATAAAGCGCCACGCGCAGTGGTGACGGGGCAACAACAGCTAGCTCCACCGCCACATGTGGTTGGTAAGGGGTGGGGAAGGCCCAGAAATGCAGAAATTGGGCCTGCGCGCATAGGGAGTATAACTTCAAGTCGGGAGCTCCGAGGCCACCCTGCCGCAGCGGGAGCGTGAGCAGGTCCCAGGAAACCCTCGCCTGTCCCCCGGCCCACACTAGATTCAGTAGCAGAGAGCGGACACGCGCGTGAAAGTGTGCCGTCATGGGCAGCGGAACATTTATGAACAAATACAGGAATTTGGGGAGAACCACCATTTTCGCCAGCGCTATCCTCGCAACCAGGGACAGGGGTAGTCTGTTCCAGACCGCGATCTTCCTCTCCAGCCAGTCCACCGCTCTGCCAAAGTTGAGAGACCACAACTCTTGCATATCCCGACTGACCCAGATTCCCAGATATTTAACAGCGTCAGTTTCCCAACGTAGGGGGTAGTCTGGTGACGGCTGACTGGTCCCGTCAGTAAGAGGGAACGCAACAGACTTAGACCAATTTATGGACACTCCTGCCAGGCCCTCAAACCGCACGAATTCGCAGAGCAACGGGTTCATGTTATCCTTGGGGTTGACGATATACAAGGTGACATCGTCTGCATATAACGAAATCAGTAAACTCCGGGAGCTGAACCCAATTCCCCTCGCAGTGTGGTGTTGTCGTATCCTGGCCGCGAGCGGCTCCATTGCAATAGCAAAAAGGAGAGGAGACAGTGGGCACCCCTGTCTGGTTCCTCTAGAGACGGCAAAGGGTTTGGAAACGAGGCCATTCACACTCACCCTAGCCCTAGGCGCGTCATACAGTAGCTTGATGAGAGTCATGAAATTGCGACCGAATCCCATCCTTTCCAAAATTCTAAACAAATAGGGCCACTCCAAGGAGTCAAACGCTTTGGTGGCGTCAAGGAACACCACCGCCGCTTGAACAGAGGGGTGCAAGTAATGTAGGATAGAGAAGATGGTCCTGAGGTTGTGCGATGTGGCACGGCCAGGGATAAACCCGGACTGGTCAGGGAGTGCGATGATCGGCAACATCGGCTGTAGTTTGTCCGCAATGACCTTGGCATAAATCTTAGCGTCCACATTAATCAGGGAGAGGGGCCTATAAGAGTCCAGGAACAGTTCGTCTTTGTCAGGCTTCAATAGTGTAATAATTAAGGCTTCACGCATAGAGTCTGGAAGGGAGTTCAATTCAAGGGCCTCAACGAACACAGAATGTAGTTTCGGCGCCAGTTCCTCTGCATATGTTTTGTAAAAGGTCGTTGTCAGGCCGTCAGGGCCAGGGGCTTTGTTGGCCGGCATGCTCTTGATTACCTGTACGATATCTTGAACAGTTACAGGGAGGTCCATGTACTGTCTGTGGTTCTCATTAAACCAAACCAGGGCGATAGAATCCAGAAAACCCTCCAGAGAGGCTGGGACCCTGGGTTGCCTGGAAGTGTAGAGGGACGTGTAAAAGTCAGTGAAGGCGTGTAATACTGCTTCCTGGCCGATGACCAGGGACCCCTCTTTGTCATGAATGGTGTGTATGTAATGCGACTGTGTACGTGAAGCTATCAACCTAGCTAAGGTCCTGCTGGGCCTGTCCCCCTCCCCATATCTGCGGGCCTCGGCCTGTCTCCCCAGGAATCTCACCTCGCGTTCCGCCTCCTCATTAAAGGCAAGCAGCTTGGTTTTTAAATTGCCAGCAGTCTCTAACGTCTGGTCACGGCAGAAGGCCACATCTAGATCCCTTAGCTCCTGCTCCAACCGGGCTAGTGTTCTACGGATGGTTCGTAACACTCCCGCCTGCCGCGCTATGCACTGGCCCCTGATCACCGCCTTAAAGGCGTCCCACTCAACAGCCTCCGATGAAACGGAACCTACATTCTCTGCAAAATATTTGAGGATATCCTCCCTGATTTCCTCAACAAATACTGGGTCCGTGAGAGCGTGTGGGGGCAGACGCCACGTGAACGCCCTGTGAATAGCATCGGGTAGGCACAACTCCAACATACACGGGGCGTGGTCAGATAGTGATCTAGCCTGGATTTCAACTCCCGTCACCCACGTCGCCACCTCAGGCGACACTAGCCAGAAGTCCAATCTGGACCAAGCAGACTGGTGGCATGTGAAACAAGTTCCCACTTTCTCCCCAGGATGCCTAACCCTCCACACATCAGAAAGCAACCCCTCTCCCATTACATCAAGGACAGCCTGACGCGCTCTAGCATGTGTTGGTCTACTCACACCTCTCCGATCCATGTCATCATTCAGCACAACATTAAAATCGCCCCCTATAACAACCGATTGGCAATCTAGCAATGCAATTTGCGCCCAGATATTCCTAAAGAAGTCTGGATCATCTACATTTGGACCGTAAATGGCAGTCAGCACGATCGGTCGCCCCTGCAAGGAACCATGTAATATAACATACCTCCCATCCTTATCTAGCACGCAAGTGTGTTCCCGCCAATCCAGCCCTCTGCGTACAAGTATAGCCACCCCTCTTGCATAATTAGAATAAATGGCAGAATACACAGTTGACCATCTGGAATTCTTCAATCTGGGCGAAGGGATTGTATTAATGTGAGTTTCTTGCAAAAAACAAATGTCCACATTATGTCTGGCCAGCATACCATGCATCAACCGGGCTTTCTTGTAGTCTCCAAGGCCCCTAATGTTCCAGGTCCACAGCTTAACCCCCCCCATATCGGAAGTGCTGTAGAAGTAGCAAAGTCCCCAACAGGTCCCACCCCCCAGATTTGCTAGGCCCCGCACACAGTACACACATTGACCCCTTGCGCAAAAAGGAAAATATAGGATAGTCCAGAACGCACCATGTCGTAACTAAAAACAACAAACCCCCAAACACCCCCCACCTCCCACCTCCCTCACCAACCCCCCAATGACATACCCCGTAGAAAGACACGCAAAGCGTGATATAAAACCAACATCAGAAACAATGGGAGACACCCCATGGGGGCGTGGTGCACCCAGCTTACACCACCGTGTTAGCGGGGTGGCTACATTCGGGAATAAGGCTCCTTGGCCCCAACGGTACCCCCGTCCCAGGGTCGACCAACTTCAACCCAGCAACATTCACATAAGCACCAGGGCACAAGCAACCACAGATGGGCATCCGGAGACACAGCAGTTCTTACCCCTCTCTCTACCAGTGCAGGCATAACAGCAGTTGGTGCTGGGGGCCTCCGAGCACCGATGCAAGACTTGAATGAAGCAGGCATGTAGCATCTCAGAGCTTGCAACGGCAGCTCACCTAGTCATTATCACTGAGTTGCTCAGCAGTATCTTCCAGCCTGGGCGATTTCCTTCTGGCCCCTGGGCCGCCGACGTGTTTGGCAAACTTGAGCGCGGACTTCGCATCTGTGAAGAAGTGTGTGGCGTTGTCGTGGAGCACCTTCAGTTTCGCCGGGTATAACAGGGAATATTGTACCCCAGCTTGCAGCAACAGTTTCTTAGCCGGCAGAAATTCCTTACGGGCCGCTTGCACCAGGGGGGTGAAGTCAGGATAAAAGGAGATGTTCCCTTTATGCGTAATCTTACCCTTCTCCCTGGCCAGTCTCAGGATGAGGTCTCTGTCCTGGTAATTGAGCAGTTTAGCGAGGATGGGACGAGGTGGTGCACCCACCGGCGGTTTTTTCCCAAGCGATCTATGTGCCCTCTCGACCGTAAAGACCGACGATAGTGCCGGGTCGAAGAGTTCGTGTAACAGGTCTGTCACAAACACCTCCATCTTGCCAGTGTTTGCCGTCTCCGGAATGCCCGTAATACGAACATTAGACCTACGGGAACGCGCTTCCAAATCATCCGATTTAGCACGCAGGTTGTCCAGCTCTCTCTCCAGAGTCGTGATATGCTTCTTTGCCTGCTGTTGGAATTCACAGCATTCAGTGTGCCTGTTTTCTAAGCAATCCAGCCTAGTTTCATGAGCGTCCACTTTGGTCTTCACTGACTCCAGCTGAGAGGACATGGCGTCTAGTTTAGTATCAATGCTCTTCAAGCTGGAACGTACTTCCATTATAAGCGCCCCAAAGTCTATGTCCGCCGGTGCTCCCTGTGACAACGACTCACCCCCGTCCGTCTCAGTTGCAGGGTGCTTCGATAGTCGCTTGTTGTCAAAGCTTATTTTGGGCTGCCTAGCCTCATTTTTCCCCATTTTTGTGGCGATGATGTGGCAACTAGTGTTTTGTACAAGCAGCTACAGCAAGTAGGCTTTATGCGTGCTGTCTGGTGCGTTGCCTAAGCAGTAGGAGCAGAGTCTGGGGGTGCAGATTCACAGACTGGTCTCCCAGGTCACAGGCGTGCAGCCCCACAAGGCCCACGTCTCCAGCAATGTTTAGCCCAGAATGCTCGCAAGCTCCAAAATGGCGGAAGCGTCAAGCTCGGCTGTATAGCCACTTAGCGCCGAGTCCGGCTCAAAAAATCGCCGACGCCGGGGGCAGGGTCTTCAACGGAGGCACCCGGTCTCCTCGGGCCACGTAGGTGCAAGCATCGGTCCAACCCCGGTACAGAAGGCCAGAATCACCACCTCGACAGAGAGGTATGTCCGTGAGGGGTTCCGGTAGTCCTCTACCCCCCCCCCGCAGATCTTCTCTTCACCCCACTCAATTCAGGTGGTAGCTGCACGAGACTGGTCACAGCTCCCCAGCCGGGCCCCGGCAGCGCCGATCAGCAGGCGTCAGCCTCAGGAAGATGGCCAACCCGTCGCCAGAGTTTCAACAACATTTACCGCCCAGGAGGGGGATCGGCTGCCTCCCACGCCCCAGTCCTCTTCCCCGGTGCAGCGGGGACTCACCGATCCCCGCCGAAGCTGCGGTACCGCAGATGTCAGGGTCTCGCGCTCCCGTCTGCAGGATCTCCAGAGGCCTAAAAATCCACGGCCTGTAGTAGCCTGCAACGCCCAGGTTCCGGCTCCGCAGCTGAGGGTCGCAGCAGACGCGCAGGTCGGCAAGCCCGCAAGTGGTGTCAGCTCCTCGATCCGGTGAGCTATGCGCACCAAACTCCGGCAGCAGGATCAACTGGGTGTCCGTCGCCGATTCCCAGAGACAACGGGGGTCCACAATGACCTGGAGGAGGATTAGTGCAGGATTAAAGAATGTAGCCGCCGGAGCTCACTCACAGAGCGGCCATCTCGCTGCTCGGCTAGCCAGGCCCCCCCCACTGTCATGATTAGTACAGCACTGTACATGACTTTCATAAGCCCACCACCTTGCTTGTACAAAGATCACTGGTTTGCCAGTATCAGCAGATACAATAATGCAAATAGTCACCTGCAGATCCCCCGTATAATATGTCCGGACAAAAACAACTAACCGCCAAGGAATCTCGAGGTGGGCTTTTTAACTAAGGGCATGGCCTAAGAACCGTATCTACGCAATCCCCATTAGAGGTGCGGCTTATGTAACTAAGGGCGTGTCCTAAGAACCGTTCTAAGAAATCTCCATAGTGGTGTGGTGAAGGGGACTATGATAGAGGTGCACTAAACAGCGTCAGAAAGTAGCTAGGTGGGTGGGGGGCTCTGTCATCGACGGGGGCCTCCTCCAGAGCTGTGGCTGACCGCGCGACACGCAGGGGAGCATGGGCGGGACAGCGCCCTAGTCCCACGCGACGGGCGAGCAGAGCTTGTAGCGCGTCAACCCCTTTGAACCGCCCTCCTTGCCAACAGCCAATAGGGAGGGCTCAACTGGGGAAGGGGGCGTTCCTTGGAGTATAAAACAGGCCCAGCAACTATGCTCGGCCTCTTTTTCCCGCGCCTGGTTCCCTAGGCTCTGCGCTGATCCCACCCTGAACCCTGACCCAGCTGCAGAGCGGCAGGCGAAAGTTGTGAATTTGTTAATGGTCATGTTTTGTGTTGCAGGCTGAGTCACAGGGCGATCTGGAAGCAGATGGACAGTAGGGGTACCTCTGCGGCAGAAGGATACAGTCTAAATACCTCTGCCTGGCACAGTAAGGGTGCCTGAGCCAAGAACCTGGAGCCGAGGGGGTTCCAGGAAACAGCGTCGGCGCCCTGTTAGTCCTTCGGGTGGTCTGGGGGCCTGAACCGACCGGGGGTGTGCCTCATCGCTCCGCCCTGACAGGGGGGGCGGGAGTATAACGAAATAAAATGGGAATTTACTGCACCGTCAGAGCATCGACTCGCCGTGCAAGATGGCTCCTTAGGCATGCGGGTCAGCGAGGGGCTGCCGCATTGGATCGCCTGTAAGATGACCCACCTTATCAGCTACCTGTTGTACGAAATAAACCTGCAACAGTGCTTTCCCACAAATATGTCTCGTGAGTTTTCCTTGGTATATAAGTGTTAATGTGCGCAGAGCGGAGCAAGCGCTGGCGGTGTGGGCACTATGCCTCATGCTCCCACCACCTTGCTAACTGCGTGTCGCAGCCTCGTGGGCTATGATCTCCAAGTCTGGTGGGGCCACTTCCATGGTGCATGGCTGGTTCTTTGCTCATGTGCTATGAAAGCAGCTCTGAGTCAGAGCTGGCTGATGACGTGGACACCGCTGGTCTGGAGACTGCCATGCACCACACCACTGCCACCCGCGTCCTTTACTGCATGCATTTACTAAGACCTTCCTCTGAGGCTACCCTTACTGAGCAGTCCCTCATTTTACTGCAAGGCTCCACACACATCCTATCCCTGATATACTCTTAAGAGATATGTACACCTCCTCTAAAGGCCCCTTTCTACATTGGTGGCCTGCGTGTGTCAAGTTTTTAAATGTTGATTAATGTGTAAATGAGCATAGTAACTGTGCTTTGCATGCTAAGTAAGCAGCAGGGCCGGACTGGGAACCACAAACGGCCATGGCAAAGTGCTCGGCCGCTACCCCCCACCCACCCACCCTCCCTCCCTCCCCACTTCAGGGGGTTGTGGGTGCCGCCGAGCTCTTTGCCAGGGCCGGTTTTCGGCCGATTTTGGTACAGAGACGATTTTGCAGCTGTGCTGCAAAATCGGCCCTGTAACAAAAACGGCCCCCAGTGGCCCAAAACCGGCCCCCAACCTTGCGGCGCACCAGGGGATTGCCTGGTGCGCGCTATGGGCAGTCCGGCCCTGGTAAGCAGTGTGGAAAATAACATAGAAATGGTACTTTGATGTAAAAGGACATTGGTAAATCCATTTTAAGATTTATTTGCTTAGTATATTAAGCCTTTTCATACTGAGCAAAATGGAAACGTACCTAGTGGTTGTGCTTCACAGTAAAACTACACCGCTATGTCGAATTTCCTCAGAGTATGCTATGGGAGTAGTGCCCAAGTTAGATAGAGCAGCACTGGCATAGTTAAGCGCCACACCGAGTAGGTGGGCAAGTTGAGCATCATTTGTACCTGGTTTCGAGAGAGCCCTGGGTGTTATATCTCCTAGCACAGGATTCAAAATTGGCGTTATTTATGCCTCATAGCGTTTACTATGGGTAATTGTTTCCCGGGCGATAAGCACTGCTTGCTCATCAGTGGCACAAAATGTTCCTGTAGATACATACAACTGTGATGCTGGAGAGAAAAAGAATGCTCCTGAAATGTTTGTAAACTATATACATTTCTTTTCAAAATGTTCTGCAAAACCTATGACTGTTAGGTTATACTTGGAAAAGTTTGCAATAAAATGGACTGTTTGCACACATTGTATAAAGAAGTTGTTGTGTGGAGATCCCCACTCCAAGAAGACTATTGGGCTTGCTTGCACGGTGCTGTATGAGGCATTATTAAAACAATTCCATGGCTGTTTTTGATTCTCAATCAATGGTGGGCATAATGTCTTTGACCAATATCTAAAATTGATGTAATTTGTCTTTGCAAAAGGTTTTTTAGTTTCCATGTTGTATGGTGTGGCACAGTGTGTCAGAATGACACTGATTCTTCTGTGGAACAAATGAACAATGGGCATTGAGTTTTTGCATAATACTTAATTTGCGTAATTTCTCCTGATATAGGGTTTTTGATTCCCAAATTGGTGGAGTTGGATTTTAAATTCAATTTTGGCAAATGGCACTTTTAGAAAGTTGTCATTTACTTGCTTTAGCTATTTGATGTCGGCTGCCTGTCTCTGTTCAGTCTGGATTGGGTGTCAGCTCGGCTTTGTGTGTGCCCTCTAGACAGCCACACACAAAAGGAGCTTTAGTGTGTCTTGATGTGCCTTCCTGGGAACTGGAAGAGAGGAACTGGGCACAGCCTCACACTTACACTTGAATAGTCTGTGTCCTATCCACGCACAAAGGTCTGCATACCCCCCCTGTAGTGAGTCTGGAGCCAGGGCAGGAAGGGATGACCTCTGTACACTTCAAAGCTTTCTTTGATGTCCCCCCCCCCACTTCAGAGGCACAACTAAGTAGAAGTCCTAGACCCTTGACACCATGACTTTAGTAAACTTCTGGACCTGTGAAGACTCTGCCAAGAAGAAGAACTGCTGTGCTGCTGAAATGACTGACACTCTACTGGACTGCTGCTTTGCTGGACTCTTGCCTTGCTGAGCTGTCCTGCTGCCTGCTGTTCTACTGCCTGGGTGAGAAGGACTGGACCTACCTCACTTGAACCCAGAGTGACTCCAAGGGCTTGCTGGCTTGCCTCATGTTCTACGTCTCAGGGACATCAAAGAATTCAGCTCATCTGCCCTGCCAAGTTTTGCCAACTCACTCCGGGGCCCATGGAAGTGTGTATAAGGTGCTGCTTCAACCAGAATCCATGCATTCTCATCAGAACCGGTGCATCTTTGCCTTTGTGTGAGTTGGAACCAGTGCATCCTCATCGTTGCATGGAGCGAACCTGGTGCATCATGTTCTGGACCAGAGCATCACCTTTGGAATCAATGCATCACCTACTGGAGAGCAGTAGCCGTGCATCGCATTCGGAACCAGTGTGTCGCATTCGGAGCTGAGGCATCACAACAGTTGCTGGGGGAAAATCAACACATCTTGCCCACTGCGTTGCTTGACAACAACGCATCGATTCGGATGCACCTCCCAAATGCGTCGAGGATGGCGCATTACGGATCAAGGTACTATGTTTCAGCGGGCCCAAGTGGGTCCATGTATTCGGCCTGCACACCATCGCGGTCTGCCTCACTTTTGACTTTGCCCCGGTCCATTGCAACCAGATATCCCATTTAAGCACTCATTGCTTCTAAGTAGTATTTTACCTTTATTTGTAAAAATTCATATCTCAACTTTTACTTATTTCAATTTTCTTGTTTCGGTCTTGTTTATATATAAAATTATGCTCTATTTTTCTAACCTGCTGTAGAGTCTTTGAGTGGTGTTTTCACTGTGTTACTGGTTGAAGTGTTGCACAAATACTTTACACATTGCCTCTTAAGGTAAGACTGACTTCTCTATGCCAAGCTACCAAAGGGTGAGCACAGGATAATGTAGGGTGTGTTGTGACTTACCCTGACTAGGATTGTGGTTCCTGCTTGAACAGGGTGCATACCTCTGCCAACCAGAAACCTAATTTCTAACAATAGATCTCTGTTTCTGGCTAGTTGGTTACTTGCTTACAGCCTTGTTATGACAGCTTGGCTTTCTTTTACATTACTATTTTTGGCAACATTTCCTATTTTTGGAATTTTCTTTTCTCAATGTTAGGTTCCTTGTCCCGCTAGCAGGTGGCTGGTGCTTGATGCAGATGCTGTAGTGTGGAATGTAATTCCCTGCTCTTTGAGGGATGGCCTACTGAGAGGGTGGGCAACCTGACTGTGGCTTGGATGAAAAGATCTTTAGGAAGTCCCTCCAGGGAAGTTTGCCCAGTGTTCCTACTTAACAAAAACATGAATGTAGGATAGTGACCTTCAACGAAGGGTTCAGAGATTCTGGAGTGAACAGGCAGGTAGATGATGTGGCTGGAAACATGCAACCCATCAGCGCAAATGTAACTTTTTCTACGCAAACACCCTAGATTAATATCAATCTTTTTCCTTTCTCAACCAAGTAAACATCTTTATCCATCATATACTCGGAGACCAACCTTGAGGTATTGTGCAGGCCATTATCCATTTGTTTCTATACAAATAGCCCTACTCACCTAGAAGTCTGGGAAAATGGTACCCACCTAGAGGTTTTCTTTCAATTGTAACTCCGAAGCCACCACCTGTAATTCCATATGAAATCCTCTAATTGTATTCCTAAAGTTTTACTGCATTCTTATATTAGAACCTCTCCAGTTCTGGTCTCATGGTGTGGAATCTGGTCTGCTTGTTTACCACTCAAGATTCATATTGTTACCTCTAAAGTTAACTCGCAGTACCCAGCCTCTTATTGTGATCTCAAAAAATTTCCAGAGCCTCGTCCTCATCCCAGTTTCTGTTTTTCCATTCCTAATCTTAGTCTGTACCCCAGGGCCGGCTCTAGGGTGGTGCGACCAATGCAGCCGCACTAGCGGTGATCTCAGAGGGTGCTGTTTTGAAAATAATTTATTAGTTTGAAAGTACCTGCTGCAGATCTCATTGTGTGTGGGACAGTTTTCAAGCAACAATAATAATGTCAAGTTAAATCTGATGATTAGTATTCCTGCTGGAGAGAGATTAGTTTTGTCTTGGTTCAGTTCTGACTCCTCATAATGTAGCTCAGAGGGTTAATATGCCTACCGTAAAGAAAGTGTATTTTATGATCACAGAACTGTATTTTATTTGGATTATAGATAGCTCAGTGGGCTACTGCTTTTATCACAGAGAATCTTTTGTTACCTCAGTTTATAAATTACAATCCTAATGTAGTACAGTGAGCTATTAACTGTCATCAAAGAGTTGCCTGCAAACAACAAGGAATTGGATTGGAGCCTTATGTTTTTCCCAGTCTTTCATTATCCTAATGTTGCTAAAAAAAGGCTTAGTTTGGATAGAAATGCATTCTTATTAGTAATGCCAATTCCAACCACGGTGATATGTTATGAATCCAGAGTTTGTGTTTTTCCAGACCAAACACTCTTAAAATATATTGTCTGCTGGTTTGGTTGACATTTGATTGCCACACCTGGTAATCCTGCTTGTCGTATGTAACATTTTCTATAGACAGATTTACACACATATGATTCATTGTCCCTGTGTAATGTGTGTGTGTGTGATGTTAAGTGCTCTGACTCCCTACACTGGTATGAGTTGCGCTATAAAACAAATGAAATGCATGCGAGAGACTGGTCTTGAAGAGATGAGGGGCACTGTTGGAGGGTGGTAAGGTGAAGGCTATAATTGGAGGGGCGCCAACAATGATTGTGGCACCGGGCAAACACTAGTTCTAGAAGTGGCCTACGCTGAAAGCTCAGCATCTCGCGCTAACTGTATTCTTTCTAGGAAACTTTCCTATCGCTCTCATATCCCAGCTGCTCTAGTGTACACATGATTAGATTGCGTAGTCTGCCCTTATAGTGGAGAAGTGTGGCTCAATGGTTAGAGCAGGCAGACCTTGATGCAGAGCTCTGGCCAGGGACCAGGGTTCGATTTCCGCCTCGGCGGGTCTCCGACTCATTAATTCCCCTGACTGGATATTCTCGCCTCAGTACCTGTTCTGATCATGGGTCCCACGCTGCAACTCTGGGCAATAGCTTGCTTAGTCTCCACAATGGCCCCAAAAGCGCTGGGATGCCTGGCTGCACCTGGGGGGTGCCCAGGTGTGGACATTTCCCAGGAAAGCCAGGAAGGGTTCCTAAGCGGTATACGGACAGCGCCGGGACACCTCCGGTGGAGGTAGCTGTGCGCTTTACAAATTCCGACATTTACATTTTATTTTTTAGGACCCGTGACTTACACATCATGTTTCCTTTTTAGGCAACACAATGTGCCCCACCCCTTCTAGACCCAGGGTCTCTGGCTCACTCTCAAGGGAAATAAAACGTTGTTTTCCCAAGTTGATAAAACACTCATTGCTCAGATTTATGAAGCAAACACATGCCAAGCCGGCCCTTCCAGCGACAGAGGTCACTTTATTCTGGCACGTTTCAGAAGGCAATGATAGATGAGAACTTGCTCACACTTGGCCGGCTCTGGGAAAGCTGCAGCTCTTGTACATGAGTTCACATCCCATCTTTTCATTTTCTCACGTCCCTTCTTCATTCGAGGCTTTCTCCTTTGCCCTCAGCCTGGCAGTGGGACAGGACAATGGCGAGGGATTGCAGGGTGAATGTCTCCATTCCTGGCTGCAAAACTTCTGCAAGTCAAAACACTGGAGGGGTGACACCTCAGAACCGGCCTCTCTGGATGAGGAGCAGGTGACAAAACAAATACAAACCATTCAGTAGTGACATATGGAATTATACGATTCTGGCACGGAACTTCACAAAAGCATAATATACCCAAAATGCATTGTGAGGTAGATGACAGCCAGGGTAAAACCAAAGACTTCATAGGGTCTTCAGGGCTGCTGCAAGCTAGAGTGGAAGGGAGCAGACCAGAGAGGCTCTTGACCATGTTTCTGTCCTTGTCTTCTCTGAATCTATGCATACCAGAAATGCATCATAGTACGCTTCTGTGCATCTATACATACAGGGACTGCACCAGAGTATACTTTTGTGAATCTCTACATACCAGGACTGCATCAGAATACACTTCTCTGAATGTATACATACTACCACACCAGAACACACTTCTCTCAATCTATACATATCAGGACTGCACCAGAGGACATTTCTCTGAATCAATACATACCGCTGCACCAGAGTACACTTCTATAAATCTATACATACAAGGACTGCACCGAAGTACATGTCTATGACTTCATACACACCAGAGTACTCCTCCCTGAATCTATACATACCACTGCACCAGACTGCACTTCTATGAATCTATACACTGCATCAGAGTACCCTTCTATAAATCTATACATACCAGGACGGTACCAGGGTACACTTCTCCGAATCTACATATACACTCCACCAGATTATACTTCTGTGAATCTATACATACCTGGACTGAACCAGAGTACCCTTCTCTGCATCTGTACATACAATGCACGTGTATGAATTTATATATACCAGAACTGCACCAGAATACACTTCTCTGAATTTATACATACCAATGCACTAGAGTGCACATCCATGAATTTATGCATACCAAGACTGCATCACTGTACACTTCTCTGAATCTATACATACCACTGCTCCATTAGAATGGAGCAGCGCCCCTGCCACCATCAGCAAATAAAACGATAATAAAATGGGGTTTAAACCCGTTTTATTATTGTTTTATTTGAATCCCCTGGACCAGCCCCCAGGACTCTTAGAGACTTGGGGTCAGGGCCAGGGGAGGATACTGCTGGTGGGAGAGTGATTGACACCCCCTTCACTGCACATGAGGGTTTGGCCGGCCTTCTCAGGCCAGCTAAACCCTCATGCGCAGCGAAGCTCTCTCGAGTCCCAGCTGCATTGCTGGGGCTGGAGAGAGCAGGCACAGGCTCCCAGTCTGCCTGGGAGCACAAGTTTTTTATTTTTTTTATTTTATTTTTCATTCTGATCAGGAGACACACATATTACAAGTTCGTATTAGCAAATAACACAATATGGCAGGTACATTCTTTAATCAAATTCGTATTGTCCATGAAACTCAGCATTTCTAAACACACATAACGGGGTATTTAATCAACAAGTGCATAATACCGCACTCAAGCTCCTCCCTCACTTATCCCTGCTCTGCATACTGTCTCCACCGCAGACAATGACATGTATGCATTGCCCCCCCACCAGTACGGGACCTGATCCTCGTTCGTATACCATGATTATTCAGGGGTGTTCTTCAAGTAGGACGTCAGCGGTTCCCAAAAATCTCTGGGTCTAGATGTCACTGGTAAGTCTTCAGCATAGGCCTCCAGATTCCCTTTACAGTACGTCATGTCGGTTATCCAGTCTTTTAGTCTAGGCGGTCTCTTAGGACCCCATCTTATCGCTACTCTGCGCTTTGCCAGAAGCAGTGCCACTGCCAGGAACTTCCTCTGTCGAGCTTGCTTAAGTTTCTTAATCCCCAAAAGACATACCTGTGGTGTGTTCTGGATATGTTCTTTCAGCATAGTTTGTAGTGTTTCTGTAACTGTGCGCCAGTAATGTTGCAGGCCTGGGCAGGACCACGCCACGTGTAGAAAGTCTGCACCAAGTGCACCGCATCGAACACAGGAGTCACTATCTCTCAGCCCCAATCTATACAGTTTTGTGGGTGTGTAGTACACCTGGTGTACAAATTTGAAGTGGAGTATGCGGAGATTACAATTAGAAGTGAGGATTGTAAGCTGCGCGCAGCTATATTGCCAGTCCTGTTCATCTAGTGGCGCACCCAGCAGTCTCTCCCACCTACATTTTGGCTGGGCATTTTCTGTAGCTTGTTCGTGTTGTGCCATGGTGTAGAGCCTTGTTACCAAGTGCGTATGTGTCGGGGCCATTAGGAGCGCATGTAGCGTCGCCAGTTGCTCCGGTTCGTTAGGGAATGTGGGGTACAGTGCCTTCATTGCCGCTCGTAAACCCAAATATGCAAAGTTTTTCATAGGGGTCTGGTGTGCCCACAGGGCAGAGTCAGACCAACGGAGAAACGTAGCGTGTGGAAACGCTTGCCCCATAGTGACATAGCCCATTTCTTCCAGTAGGGCCTGCATTCTTGGTTTCTGTGTTACTGAGAGGTTAGGGTGTTTAGCCGTTGGTAGGGCTCTTGCATATATTGGGGTTTTATTTGCCCTTCGCGCCAATGCATGCCACGCCCTTGAGGTGTTGTTTGCAGTATTGATTTTATCTGACGGTGTGTATGCAATGGGGTTAGCAAGCAATGTCAGTAGCGGCTTTGGAGAGATGCTGTCATATTCTACTGCAACGTGGGGTATAAATGCATGCGGTCTCGTCCAGTAGTGCGCATGTTGAGCTTGTGCACAAATATAATACAGTTGTAGATCTGGCGCCTCAAAACCTCCTAGGCGATATGGCTGGGTTAGGACCTTCCAGCTCACTCTTGCCTGCTTGCCCGCCCAGGTCAATCTCTTAAGCACAGAACGTAGTTTTTCGACAGCCATATTGGCACATTCCAGAATAGATATAGGAACCTGGGTAATGTGATCATCTTTTGGAGGGCTATTCTGTCAGCCATGGAAAGAGGCAATTTTATCCATCTCTCCACTTGCACTTCCAGTGTGGTCACTGCCGTCCCATAGTTTTCTCGTAGGACTAATTCCGGATCTCTGTGAACCCATATCCCCAGATACCTGACTGGGTCGGTGCTCCACTTTAAGGGGTAGTCTAATTCCGGCTTCTCAGTTATTACAGTAAGCGGGATAGTTACCGATTTGTCCCAGTTATTGCTGAGACCGGCGTACCGTTCATATTGTACATATTCCCTTATTAGCTGGTTGAGGTGTCTATCCGGGTGCGTGGTGTATAGCACCATGTCATCAGCATATAATGAGATGTTGATTGGTCTAAGAGTAAATTGTAGGGCCGTGGCGGAGTGTCTCTGCCTAATTTCGCAGGCCAAGGGTTCAAGTATCAGGGTGAATAACATAGGCGATAAGGGGCACCCTTGTCTTGTGCCTCTGGTGATTGATATTGGGTCCGATGATAGACCATTTATACGTACTCTTGCTTTGGGCACTGTGTACAAGAGTGAGAACCATTGCAGGAAGGGTTCCGGGAACCCCATTTTGCGCAATGTAACATTCATAAACCTCCACTCCACAGAATCAAAGGCCTTTGCGGCGTCCAACAAGGCCGCCGCCGCCGGCACTTCCGGATCTAGTTTGTGAAAAAGTGAGAAGATTGTACGTAGATTTTGAGCAGTAGATCTCGTTGGCATAAAGCCAGCCTGATCCGGCAGCAGCAGATTGCAAAGAAGTGGTTGTATTCTGTTAGCTATTACTTTCGCTAGGATCTTCGCATCCATGTTAAATAGGGATAGGGGTCTATAGGAGTCACATTTCTGGGGATCTTTATCTGGCTTCGGCAGCACCACCAGCAAGGCTTCCGTTAGTGTGTCCGGCAGCGTACCCTCTTCATAAGCTTCCTCAAGCATTTCAGCGAAGTGTGGTATGAGTATTTCGCGATATGCCTTATAAAATTCTCCTGGGAGACCATCCAGGCCCGGGGCTTTGTTGTTAGGTAGTGAGTTAAAGGCCTCTATCAGTTCATCTTTGGACACTGGGAGGCATAGATATTCACGATGTGTGTCAGAAAGCCAAGCTAGGGCTACGTCATCTAAATACTGCCATATATCATGATCCGGAGGCACTTCTCGGGCCGTGTATAAATGTGTGTAGAAGTCAGTGAAGCTGTTCAATATAGACGGCGTATCATATACGGGCACGTCCACCTCAGTCCTCAACTCAGTAATGTGTGCCTTTGTCTCTATGGGCTTAATTTTAAAGGACAGTGCTCTCCCTGGCCGTCCTCCCTCACCGTAGGACCGCGCTACATATCTGCGGGATATATATTTCACTTCGTCCGCTGCAAACTCGTCATATTTGTCTATTTGTTTCCGTATCTCTGCTAGAGTGGAGTCAGACGGGTCCGCTGCAAATCTGCTTTCCAGCACCTTAATATCTTTTTCAATTTTCTCTAATTGCCCTTGAATATCTTTCAAAATACCCGCGTGTGCACTGATACAATGGCCCCGGATGGTTACTTTAAAGACTTTAAAGGCTTCCCATAGAGTACGGGTGCTTGTGACTGAACCAGCATTAGTCTCAAAGAAGCTCTCTATGGCCTCTTTTAGTCCCTCCCGAAACACTTGGTCTAGCAGTGCCGTGGGTCTCAGCCTCCAGGTAAACAGTCTAGGCGTGTGTGTCAGTATTTCCAGCGTGAGCATAACCAGGGCATGATCTGACAATGTCCTAGGCATATGAGTCACTGCCGTGGTCCAGGTGCAAACGTCCTGTGTTACTAACCAGTAGTCCAGTTTAGACCACGTTAACCCTGGGCGTAGTGGGGCTTCGCGAAGCTACGCGAAGTGGGCAAAAAACTACGCCCACCCAAGCACTTCGCGTAGCCCCACTACGCGCCATCCGCCTCCCTCCCGCCCTCCCTAAATGCTTACATGAATATATAAATGAATTATAAAACCACTTACCTTGTCCGCCGCGTCCCCGGGGCTCCCGCTCGTCATCGCGCCGCCGACGCGCGCGTCTTGGATACTAATGCGCATGTGCGGCCGCCCGCGCATGCGCATCTCTCGTGAGAAATGCGCATGCGCGGCCGCCCGCGCATGCACATTAGGATCTAAGACGGCGGCGCCGGCGGCGCGATGATGAGCGGGAGCCCCGGGGACGCGGCGGACAAGGTAAGTGGTTTTTTAATTCATTTATATATTCATTTATATATTCATTTAAGCATTTAGGGAGGGCGGGAGGAAGGCGGGTGGCGGGCAACTTCGCTACGCGTAGTGTTGCCTGCTTCGCCTACTTTGCAAAGGGCGAAGTAGGCAACACCACGCCCACTTCGTGGGCGTAGCGAAGTTGCACGCCCAGGGTTAGACGACGTGAGGTGTGTGGACGAATAGCATGTGCCTTCCAGTGTACTAGGATGTCTATGTCTCCATATATCTAACATATTCCACTCGGCCATCCCTTCACGTAATACCTTGGCCGAACGTTTGCCATATCTATCTTGGCCTGTGGATCTATCTAGTGTGGAGTCTAAGCAGGTGTTGAAATCAACCCCCCAGATTATTGTGCCAGGCTGTGTGTCTCTCAATGTAGACCATAATTTGTCATAGAAGACGGGGTCGTCAGTGTTTGGACCATACACATTCACTATGGTCAAGATCGAGCCTCCAAAGTTGCCCTGCAGTATCGCGAACCGCCCCTGATCGTCACACACCGACTTAAGGTGTATAAAAGGGACCGCACATTTCACCCATATCAAGACCCCCCTGGCATATGACGAGTAAGAGGATGTCAGTCGGTATGAGGCCCAGTGATTTCCAATATTGTGTTCACGTGCGTCTGTGAGGTGTGTCTTTTGTAGACAGGCTATATCAATTCCATGTCTGTCTAGGTATGCAATCATCTGACGTATTTTCCGTGGGTTATGAAGCCATGCACATTCCAGGTGAGGAGTTTGAGCGGTCTTTAATCTTTAAGTGGACCCCCCATGTCGTGTGCGTGTGTCCAGCATCAGTATCTCATGTGTGTATTCTCTGAAACTATCAGCGCCAAATGTGTCGTCTGTTAATCTGCCAGTCAGAGTTTTCTGTGCCCCCCTACCACCCCCACCCACTCCACCGCCCCAACTTCAGTGGAGACATCCCCTAAAGTATATTGCAATACATCCCCCATTCAACCTAAGGAAAGAACATCAAAAAAGTATACAATGTCAAGGTCATGCGATTCACGCGAGGGGGTCAGAGCTGCCTACTCGTTTCTTGCAACTAACCGTTGCATGAGTCTGAGCCCACCGTGAGATATTTACCCCAACACCCGCACCCCGCGAGTCTGTTCAGCTATGAAACCTAAAACACATTTCAAAGAACTGCAGTACATTTTCAATATTATACCCTTTGAATTGGCAATCATTATGCAGATTACATGAAATATCTAAGCAAGTGTCCACTTATCTGGGCAAAGCATTCGCCGTGATCAGGAGGCCCAGGTGCTCATTGTCCGCCGTAGCCAGGATAGCCAACATAGTCCAAACGCACCCCGCCCCCTTTTAAGGCCCTAGTGTAATCATACATTAGTTATTCCACATCCGACATGGTAGGCTGTTCTCCATGTTCACTTCTCGGTGATCTTCTCCTCACACTGCCTTTTCCTTTCTGTTTCAAGAATTTCTGCACCACCGAAGCGTCATTAAAGATTTTAGCCTTGCCCTCAACTGTGATCTTGAGTCTCGCAGGGTATAGCATTGCATAGGGTATTTGCATCCATAAACTTTTTTCGCGCCTCTTATACCGTCAAAGTAAAGTCCGGATATAGTGAAATGGTCATGCCTTCATGGGTTAGTGTGCCAAGTTCCCTTGCTTTCCGTAACGCGGCATCACGGTCCCTGTAGTTTAGTAATTTTGCTATTATAGGCCGTGGTCTGGAGCCCTCGGGCGGTCGTGGGGCCAATGACCTGTGCGCTCTCTCCACTATGAATACTTCCGAGAAGGTATCGCATCCCAGCATAGAGATGAGCAGCTTTTCTACGTATTGTTCCATGGGGCCCGTGTTCGTGGTCTCCGCAACTCCCATCAGGCGTATGTTGCTCCTCCTAGATCTTGCCTCCAAATCCTGGGTCTTGGCAGCCAACATCTCTAGCTGTTTTCCCATCTTGGTTTGTTTGGAGTCCATCCATACCTGAGAGTCTTCGGCCTCGGAAATCCGTCTTTCCGCCATGTCCAGACGCTCCGTGTGCTTATCCAGACGTTCGGACATCCTGTCGACTCGGTATGTTAGGGCATCTATTTTCCCATCTATATTTGTAAGTGAAGTCTGTATTGTCCGGAACATTGTTTGCACTGCGTCATTTGTAGTTGCCCCCCTGCCGATGGCGTGGTTTTAAGGGGGATCTGTGTCTCCGCTCCGCCATCAGGTTATTTTTTGGTCTGGTCAAATGTTATCTTGGGTTGGTTACGATCTGGCTTCCCCATTATCTGTCCTGTGTGAGGCGTAGGCCACCAATAGAGAGTAACAATAAGGGCTTTGTGGTCGCCTGGCTCACGCAAAATGGCATCCCCGGTCTGCCGGAAGAGTCAACACAATTAGTGGCGGCACCGCCCCACCCTCGCAGCACCGGCTATGGGGTACATCAATCGGGTGCGCACCACCAGACTCAATTCAGCAGTGGTCTGCTCTCCCGGTGTCCCAGCAGCGCCAATCCCATCCGCCGCATCAGCGTCGCCGCCAGTCTACAATTGCGCCCGCAGCCCCCAACACGGCCAGGTCTTAGTATCCCGTGAGCCACTCACTTATGGTCTGGTTCTCCGTAGTTTGTTCCTAATTTGCCAGCCCACAGTCTCGGGGTCAGGTCTGCACACCCAGCCGCAGCGCGGCCCCCCAAAGGACCTCAGCGGGTGTCCAATGAAGCACTAGTCCGACTGGGAAGCTTCGCACCTGCTCGCCAACTTACATGCGTCTGCCTTCCAGTCGATCGGCCCACCTCGCCAGGCCAGGCGGACCGTCACCGATGCTGCCGGTTCCCGCTCCCCACCTGATCCGCAAGACGGGCCCCTTCCGGCTCTGGGCATCAACCACAGCTCGATTCTGCCCCGTGTGGTCACCGCGGCGGCATCCGGGGTCTCACCTTCGGCGCGGCCGCCTCACCCCTCCCGCATCGCGGGTCTCCTCCGCACGCGAGGCCGCTGCTTCAGGCCCGTATCTATGTCACCAGG